>NW_024103929.1:1286494-1929741 GCF_003945595.2 Pipra filicauda
ATATGTGGACCTTGTGTGGGCATGTGGATATATTAAATGTGTTAGTAATATAATCTGTGACCCTTTTTAATGTTATTCTGTGATTTTATATCCTTTTCCTAAGCTGCCTGCAGATTAGCCGTAGGACATTTAGTGGTGTGGCATGGAAAGAGGTATGTACAGAAGGACGTGCTGCTTCCAAAGCGGTGTGGAAAAGGAGAGTAATAAATGACAGTGAGTAGGAACTCACAGTATATATAACAGATATTGCTTGTATCACTTAACATACCACTGGCAAATGAGTAGAATTTAGTGATGGAAAGGTTATAAAAACTAGACTAGAAAAACTCACCCAGGCCAGCACAATAAGGAAGGGACACATTCTTGACTGTTCCTTCATCTACAGTGGAAAAGAACAATCCACCTGCAAAAGCGAGTCCAGAGAAAGGCAGGCAGTACGCCCTTTTCCAGAAGAAAACTCACCAAATGGTGATGAGAAAATTAAATTTTCTGTCAAGGCAGAATATGTGATAATACAGTTGAATGGACGTGTGGTGGTCTGTGTGGAACAGGGAACTGGTATCATCCTTTGTGTACTCCAGCAGCCATTCATCATGAGATAATAATTAGAATTTAGAGATGATTAGGCCAGCTGAAAGCTTACCTTTGCACAGATTGTTTTGCTGTTGTTTATATTTCCTGTACTTGTATATTTTATGGCTTGGATAAGTAAACAATAAAATCTGCCTTAACTCTATTTTATAACTTCTAGTAATAAATAATATTTTGGACATATTTTGGGATCCTACTGGGTTACAAATTAGCCTACCTGCTACTCTTCTATATCAGTATTAATGCCATCTACTTTCCATAGAGCAGTGCCAGAAGTTCTTGGAGGTCATCTGCTCCGATGCTAACTCATTTTGGTTCCTGTCTTGTGTTGAAAGCTGGTGAAGATGTTGTATTTCAAGACAGGAGTATGCCTTGAAGAAGATATTTCTGGCAACATCATCTACAAGCTAATCAACAAAAATCAAGTGCCTGCTACTAAATTTGCAGGGTCTGCAGGATTTTTTCCCTCTAAATATCCTGGCTCGAAGTTTTAATGTAACTGCTTATTAGTCAAAACAATGAGAGGAGCTTTAAGGAACTGGAGGCAATGCACAGAGGGCCCTGTTAGCACACTGACAGTTAAGTGAAGCCATGTGAAAGGGGAACATTTAAAAGACTGTACAGGACTCACACACCAAAATGAAGTTGCCATGGATACAGGTGTTATGTATACATATCCATCTTTATCGAAAAACACTGTAGAGGCTGAACTTAATCTAAGTGTAAGGCTTGGGTAAGAGAAAGGTTGTTGTGCAGAGCAGTGAGGATGGAAGTAAAACAATCTCTTCTTTGGTGAGAGGTATTGATGGACTAGAAACAAAAGCAAAACAATAAAGCAGTTGAGCCAAGATCATGCACAAACAGAAGAGAATACCTTCACCACAGAACCTGAATGTGTACAATAAAATACCCCACGGAAGTCACAGGGGAAAATAGAAAAGGGTGTTTCTTTGGCTCATTGAAATTAGGGTTAAAAATCTTAGTAGCTTCACTGGAGCCATATGTTTTATTCTTTTTTTTTTGTAAATACTTTTAATCACCTGATTAATGCCAGAATTTTTCTTCCCTTCTTTTTCTTTTTTCTGATTTCTTTTTCATAAACATAATTGTCATTGAAATAGGTGGTTATAGAGCTGTCCTTGTCTGCTGATAGGATCACAGAGGAGCTGAGGAGGTACCCCCTACTGGGGGTAGGTGCCAGTTTCCAGAAGAACATTTTTTGCTCTGTAAGTAGTTAGAAGGTACATCTCCTGCCACAGGCCAGAGCTTTTGGTATTTCTTCACAGGAGGGCTAAGAGTAGATCCTTATATACATGACCAACAAAGTTTTGCATAGAAATTTCAAACTACAAAAAGTGTTGTATAGTTTCAAAGCCATCAGTCACCGATAAAAATTCCGGTGATAAGTGCATTTGAAATGTCTGGGACATGAAGAGCTGTTACAGTTATGGGTTGTTTAAGAAACCTCATGGTAATGTTTTGGGCTTACAGTCTCTGCCAAGCACAGTTATGTGGCATCTACAGGATTTCAGGAGGACATGAAAATCTACTTGTTTGGTCCATTTGGCCATCCCCTTCTCTTCTGGTGAAGTATTCATGCAAAACACTTTATGAGTTTCCACATTCTTCTCTCTTCCACTAGACTCACCACAAGGCCACACGTACTGAAATGACCAAAGAAGAGCATTGCAGCTGTTTCCTTACTGCATACAGAATGTTTTTGCAGGTATTGACCCTGTGCTGAGTTGAGAAATGTGTCTAGACCAGGTTCATCAATTTGGAGCAACTGTTTAGGAGGCCATTGCTCCCAAAGATACCTCCAGGTCTCAGGGACGTGACACTCCCAGGGAACCTCAGCGGACTCCAGCAGTCTCTCCTGCTCAACTTGCTGAGTGAAAATGAGTGAACAGAGGTAGTGGAAACCAGGTCAGTGCCTCACATGTCATTTGGTGGTCTTTCAGTTGTTGATTGCTTTCTCCATTGTAAGGTCTTTGATTTTAATCGGATCATTGTGTGCACATATGGATATTCCTGGTGGCCTAACCAGTGAACATAATTAAAAGAAATGATTGCCTTTCACTTTAAGCAAACATCTGGTTTTACTTGAAACAAGATGACTTAGCTGTTTCAGAAACATTCTTGTAACCCTGGATTCACATTTTCATCTTAAAATATATATTTTCTCTGTTCAAGCAGCATGTTAATGTAAACACTATATATAACTGACAACCAAAATTTTCAGAAGTATTTGGTGCTCTGAGCACTAGTGAAACCACAAGAATTATTACATTTTTGATTTGATCTCTGTAAATCTGTTTCAACAGTCACTCTGATTTAAACAATTATTCTGATTTATATTCCAAGAACTGTAATTTGCAGAAAATGTAACCATGTGAAAACATGTTTTTGTATAGTATATCTTGGCAACCTTGTTTTGTTGTGATGTCATTGCCTTAGGTTTCATGGAAATACTGAGGGAATAAAAGGAAAACAAGACCCTTTCTTTGAAGTATATTCGCATATCCCCTCTCTCCACCACTAAAAATATTTTAATGTCTTTTTTTCCATAATGACACTGAATTTTCTGCTATTGCTTGACTGACAAGATGGTCAGAAACATACTAAAGGCTCTCATGAAGGGAATTTAATTGAGAGGGAAGGATTTGTCACCTTTCACTTCTCCCTATCAGGTAGGAATCATCATTTGTATAATGAGCTATTTTGAGATCCTGGGTTTCTTTGCTTTCATGTTGTTACAATGATAGATTCTAAACAGTTAAACACAGGCATGTATGCAAGGTACACAGAACAGGGAAAATGAAATTTCAGACCATTTATCAACTGCAGAGGTAACATTGGAGCTTTATCATTAAAAGTCTATCTAATCTGGTTTATTGTAACATCTGAGAGAAGATGACTGTGCTTTATTAAACCAATAGCTCTCATTCACTTCATCACATCTGCTCTTTCTAAAAAAAATAAAATAAAATAAATACAAGGTTATTAAGAGTAGCCCTTCATTATAAAAAGCATAAGTTACAGCTACATACAATAGAATGAAAAATGGCAAAAGAAAATGCCTTCATATGGAAACAATCCATCTGGATACACCTATATATGCTATATGGGGATTTCCAGTACTATTAAAAAGGTTATCCCTAGTACAAGATATTAAAAATATGCCTTGTATGATTTAGGGGTTTTAAACATCTCCGGTGTTTTTACTGAAAGAAAAGGAAAAGAGAGAACGGGGAAAAAGGAAAGCATCACATTCAGAGACATTCCTAACTGGCTTCACATTTTTCTTTTTCCAGCACCAACAAGAAAACGCATGAGACACAAGCTCATGCATGTCAGATGTGATCATATGCTAAAACAAATGACACCACTTGCTAATTTCATTTCCCCAGCACGTGCCTTTGTGCCTGTGTCTGGCTGTTAGGAGTCTGGGATGTTTGGAAACTGCAGATTTTTCTTATCTACTTAGCTGCACAATGAACTACAAGGAATTTTTCTGTTGGGGCTGATTGTGCACTAAATTGCCTTATTGTTAATCCTGAGCAATTTAGTTGATTTCAATGTATCTCTTACCTGATTAAGAGAATAGATGGAGAACTGAGCTACCATTACTGACCCTGTGACCCTGTGAGGCCACACCTTGAGTATTGTGTTCAGTTCTGGGCCCCTCAGTTCAGAAAGGATATTGAGGTGCTGGAGCGGGTCCAGAGAAGAGCAACAAGGCTGGTGAAGGGACTGGAGCATAAGTCCTATGGGGAGAGGCTGAGGGAGCTGGGGTTGTTTAGCCTGGAGAAGAGGAGGCTCAGAGGTGACCTCATCCCCGTCTATAACTACCTGAAGGGAAGTTCTAGCCAGGTGGGGGTTGGTCTCTTCTCTCAGGCACTCAGCAATAGGACAAGGGGGCACGGGCTTAAGCTCCGCCAGGGGAAATTTAAGTTGGATATCAGGAGAAAATTCTTTACAGAGAGAGTAATCAGGCATTGGCATGGGCTGCCCAGAGAGGTGGTGGATTCACCATCCCTGGAGATTTTTAAACGCAGATTGGACGTGGCACTGAGTGCCATGATCTAGTAAATGGACTGGCTTTGGACCAAGGGTTGGACTCGATGATCTCGGAGGTCTTTTCCAACCCAATCGATTCTATGATTCTATGATTCTATGATTCTATGATTCTATGATCAGCCACCGTACTTAGCTACTGTGAGTTGTCCCTTTTGCCACTCTCTACCAGGCAAGGGACTAGACAAGTGATGTATCCTTTGACTAATACTGAGTCTTCATAGGATCAGATGGTCAGTAGGTATTTTTAAAATGCAATTTTCAAGGAGTTAAAAGCCACAAATAATTTCTGTTTGCTATTAAATTAAATTTATTATTTAGTCTACCTTTACATATCTACTTTTCAATATATTATTATCAAAAAATCCCTTTTATATTGTGAATTTCAACTATTTCAACTCCACCTTCAAAAGTAAATGAGCAAAATGAACATTGGACATGACCTCAGCACTAGTCATATACTATATTCTAACTACTAAAGGCAATGTTCTATAAATCTCTACAGCTATATCCATAGATTTGAGTAATATACCATATTTCCTTCAAAATGCCAATCATGGACTATGTCTCTAGTAAATTTGGTGCTTGGTACAATAAATAAAATTAATGTTCATGTATTAAGAAGAGTCACTGTAAATCATCGCTCCCTCTTTAAGGACTATTGCTTTAGCAGTCAGTGTAGGAAATGAAGTAGTTTTGGGGAGTAGGAAACAGCAAGAGTTGTAGAGTACATTTGAAACTTGAGTTTAAGCTGATCTCAGCCTACCTCCACGTTAGTCATTTCAAGGTCTGCTGCAGGTGGTCTTCACACAGAAGCTCAAAAGAGGCCATTTGTGCCAAAGTGTGGAGCTAGGAGGGGTAAGTGATGGAGCATTCACAGGGAACAATAGAGCTTTCATACTATGGAGAGAGTGGAGAACCAAGCTGAGCAACTTGGAAAAATGTTAGTGAGTAGAAGACAAAAAAGAAGCAAGTAATTTAAAAAAGCATGTAAGAAAAGGAAGCACAGACTTTGTCTCTAGACAAACATGGAAACAGTTCCAGAAGAGGCACTGATAAATTGCTTATTTTCTACTAAAATATTCTTCATAAAATAAGTAGAGTCTAATCCCAGCTGAAACAGCACTGTCAGCATTGACATTTTTCCCAGTTCTACCTCAGTTGAAATTTATTATTCATTTTAATTGTTATTGCACCCCTGAAGTTTCTCCTTTTTCCTAGTCCCATCACTTTCTCTAAAGTTGGCTTTCCACCCTGCTGGAACTTAAAACTGAGGGTTAAGTCTTGGCGCTGCTGAAGTTAATATAAGTTTAGCCTCTGCAATGAGGTCTGGATTTTACATAGATGTTTAGGAAGTTCTGCAGGAGCATTCATGCCTTTACTCAGGCTTTTTTCAGTTAGGTATTAGAGTCTCTTTCTCTCCACTGATCTACAAGGAGCCCAGTTTATTATTTGACATTAGGGACTTACTTTGCATTCCAAAGTGTCATTGATATTATTTCATTCCGAATTTCAACAGTTAAGTGAAAGGGAAGTTATGAACTGAATGTCCTTCAAGTTTTGTGTAAACCTGGGATAGAGGAGGTAGCAATCTCCTCTAGACATGACAAACATGGGGTGAAGGCAACCCATGAAGATAGGTTGTGAGATTTGGGGCTGTTCAGCCTGGAGAAGAGAAGGCTCAGGGGTGAACTTACAGCACCTTCCAGTACCTGAAAGGGCTACAAGAGAGCTGAAGAGAGACCTTTGACAAGGGCCTTAGTGATAGGACAAAGGGGAACAGCTTTAAACTAACAGAGGGGAGGTTTAGATTAGATGACATGAATAAATTCTTTACTGTGAGGGTGGTAAGGCTCAGGCATAGGTTGCCCAGAGAAGCTGTGGATGCCCCATCCCTAGAAATGTTCAAGGCCAGGCTGGATGGGGCTTTGAGTAACCTGTTCTACTGAAAGGGGAGTTGGAACTGGATGATCTTTAAGGGTCCTTACAACCCAAAGCACTCTGTGATTCTAAGTAGTGCAGAAAAAGAGTAAATAATGTTGTGGTGGCAAACATCAATTTTCCTGACTTGTGAGAGCTAAGGTCACTGAAAATTATGGATATCCTACTAGGGGATATCTTTAACTATTGTCTTTGTTGTGTTTCCCCAAAGAAGACCATGTCTAATTGTCCTGGACTGTGGGTTTGCATGAGAATAATAGAAGCAAACAGAGTCAGGAGATCCCATTTTGCGTAGGAGAAACGTGAACTCAGAAAATTGCCCACTTTCAAACTGTGCTTGAAGATAATGATTGTGGCTTTGCCAACTTAATTTCTTTGGGCAGTTTGGTGTTCTTCTGCTCTGTGGTTAAGCTAGGAGTCATACTGTAGCTCACAGTAGAAAAAGAGATCACAATTTATAACTCATCTTTTATGGATAAAAGCTACGTACTATATCCCCTTAGTGCAGCAGACTAGATTTTGTTGCACAGATATGGTTTCATCAGAGCAAAACAAATTCAGCAAACAGTTGATCATTACTTTAGTGGTGTTACTGATGGAGTGGAAGACAGCCATGTGCTTAGATTTTTGCTGAATTAGGGTCTAATTCTGCTGCTTTCTTCTCAGAATGTATTTGAAACAAATTTGGAACTAAGCAGTGGAAAAAAGAGCTTGAACATCTCATACTTGGTATTCCATATGACAATCTTAATGAATTTTCCTGTAGAAGCAGTCTGTGTCTGACTTTGCTTTTGAGTTCGGTCACTGATACAAGTAGCACTTGTAGTGTCATTTCCAGGTGACAGATTGACAGTGGTACAATGAGTTGGCTGTGTAAGAGCAACAGTTCAACTACGTGAATGAAAGACTGACAGTGTCATTCAGCTGTTGTTGATGGAGGCTTATTGCTGCTTTAATAGAGGAACTGTCTTCACAAAACTTGAAGTCCAATAATGAGAAAAATCCCACAATATTTATAAGTCTCAGAAACACTGCTTTTGGCCTCTTCAAGTGCTATTACCGCTACAGTATCTTATTGACAAGTGATCAGAAAGCATTTGTATGTTGTCAGCTCTGTATAGGACACATAACCAATTTTTTTACAGGGCAAAAGGGTCCTAGTTGAGAGACTCAGAGTATTTCGACACAAGCTGAGCTTAAGATTTGCTGGTTTACTATTTCCCCACAGGAAATCAGGGAGTAGAGTCACATGAGGGAACTGACTGCATTACTGAGGTTGTGGGCCTGAAAATTTTCATAACCTATTCTGTGTGTAAGATAAAGTTCACTCTTTCACTGTTTGATTTTTAGGGCTTCTGAAATCAAACAGAGTGAAATTTGGCAGAGCTCATCATGGATCTGAAGTCTATTTCTACTAAATAACTTAGTGAATCAGTGACTAACATTAGAACTAAATCAGCATGAGATTACAATGCATGCAAATTGCTGCCACTGCAATGATATGTGCGATTCAAACAGGTATGCAGAGTATTTATAGGACTGATGGAAGCATTTGTGCCATTTATTGTGTGTTTAATGATCAAGTAGAGGGCAAAAGTAGCATCGTGCTCTGTGACATGATGTGAGAGGGGCTTTGACATTTTGCTACTACAACGCACAAGTCTCAGGTTTGGAATGCTGCCCTGGCTGGAAGAATTGACATCCTCACCAGCTATAACATGGCTGATCTACACTGTCTCCTCTTCTCATTAAAGCCATATATACAGCAGACATATGCTTATACTGGCTTATTGCCCTCTCATGTAGGAAGGGGAGTGTGGAAGAGTGTTTTGAGACACACTTATGCCTGTGTGCATGCCAGCCTACACGTATAATATTCCTTGCAGAGCAAAAATTACACCCTGCATTCTTCACAAAGGTACCTATTAATGTAGAATGTCATTGAGCCATTTAACGCTATAAGGCAAGCAGAGGCTGAGAACATCACAACTGTTAAGAATACTAGGGCACCGGTGGAGAAGTGGTAGGAAAATGAGGAGAATATTTGGTTAAGGCCCGCAGCAGGCAAGTCACAGCTCCCCCACATCCCTCTGTTTGCGTTGATGGGCACCAGTTGCGCTCACAGGTCTGCACACCAAATTCCCCTCCTGGGACAGGAACGATAATTTATTTGACAGCACCGTGTGGAAGCTGTGAGGTGGTTTCACTTTCCCCTTCCACAATCAGCCTTTTCCGTTTGTATGGGAAACAAACCACTTCTGTGAAAATTCCCCAAATCTCTGGGTGAGTCAGGCTAAGCTGGAGCACATTAACATTTCTCCATCAGAGTTAACTGGAACCTAGACAGGCTAAAGGTCAAACGAAGCAAACAGTGATCTCAAACTCCCAGAACAAAAGAGAAACAAGGGGACAGGTATACTGTCTGAAATATTATCAAGTTATTTAATAAACTAACTTAAATTTTAAATTTGGCAGCTTTGCTCTGTACTGTGCAAACGTAAGAGTTTTGAAACATTACATTGGGTGAATCAGTCCCTTTTTTTATTGATGATGTTTTAAACTCTTTCCCCTTGTGAGTGAACAGGTCTGCCACAGAGGCCTTCTGTCTAAGTATCCTGAAAGATATTGCATATATCCTTCTGGTTCGCTCCTTCAAGACCTGAAGAGACTACTGTGACCACATTGTATAGTATATTACAAAGAACGCTATTAAAAATTACTGAAGTCAGGCCTGGATCAGTTGTGTCACCCACATGTGAGCTCAGGCATACTCTGAGAAGACCTTCAGTCTTGAATCAAGATGGAGGGTCTGTCCTAGAAAAGCTGTTTCAAACATAAGTTGTTCTGACCCTGTGAAATGTTTGTCTTACTTTTATTCTAAGTGTTGGTAGAGATTTTTCAGGCTGGAAGAACATTTGCACTACAAGTCTTTATTTCTCAGGTGAAACTGAGCTTTTCTAAAGTGGACATATAATTTTGTGTCCTCTCCATTGTCCCTGAGATGTGCCAGTCATACACAGTCCTGCACACTCTTTTGCTAAATTATAAGCTGACAGTATGCACAGAAACAATTGCAGCACTTAAGCTTTCTGTTGTCTGTTTAAACTTATTTTAAATGATGAATCAACCAGGATAACAATGAAGCCTGGAAACCAGTTCCTGGCTTCCAGAACTATTCTACTCAGTCCCAATTCCTGCAACTATGCATTTGCACATGTGCCTAATACACACATAAATCTATATGGTAGACATATATTTCCACATTCATTAATTTTCCTATATATATATAATATATATATAAGTCCCTACATATAGTAAACTATATTTTACATAAAAAGGACCCTTTCAGTCTGGCAGAGGAGCATCATCTCTCAGACCAAACCAGGAAACATTTCTCACTCACCTACTTTTTTTGGCCTTTCTGCAGATACCATTATAACATGCGTGTTCAGAGCTCCAGGTTCCTCCTTGTGTTCAGGTTTTGGGTTGGGTTACTGCAGAAAATATGAAGTTAAAACACAAAGTTAAAACACCTTGGCTTTTCTGAGTCTTATTCTTTTTGTTTTCCTTTCATTGTGTCATGGTCTGCTCCAGTTTTTCTGTCATCATCACCAGTGCACCAGGCAAAAGTAATGAAACAACAAAGATATTTCACAAAATGCAACAAATACCTCACCCTTTTGGATCTCTTTGGACCCCCCTTTGGACCCTACCAGTGTTGTCCTAAACTTTTGTTTTATAAGAATCAAGTCCCAAGAATCTGTTCAATTCTTAATTAATAAACTATGACTTTAGTGTCACCTATTTGGATTTGATAAATTCAAATGAACTCAGAGGTAATAAACCTGATCAAAAAAAGTATTTTACAAGAACTGAAGCAAAATGAAGCCTTTTTACAGAGGATTATTCAAGAGAAACTTATGCTGACAAAAAATTAAAGTACAATGCAAAACTGGACTTTTTGAGATACATTAAACAGCTGTAAATTTTATATATTAATCCACAGAATATTCCATAAAACAATGGTGCCCTCTTTAATGAAATTTTATTAGAGAAACAGACCTGTCAGGGGAATACATTTTTATATCCAGTTAGGTTTTGCATTTAACAGATTCCCGCTTTGTATATTTTTCTGTGGTAGCTGCTAAGTAAAATATATATACTCTTGAATGTTTGCTTACTTCTGGAATGGGAAATTTCCACACAATTTAGTGATTTAAGAACTGATTCTAATCTAATAATAATATTAAAAAAAAACTTTTGGGAATACTCAATGTCACTCAGTTTGTTGAACAACAGCCTTTGTTCATTTAGGGCATCATCTAGTTTCCAGAGTCTTTCCAGAGTTTTCTAGGGGGGCTGAGCTGCACCCTGGAGCCACCCGTGTGCCAAATTGCTGATCTGACTGGTGCTTGGGCTTCATTAGACCTTCTGAAGAATTGCTCTGGGAATTTATCACTTTTCAGTGATTACTCAGTCATTCCTTCTCACTTTCTTTAGATGAATAATAAAGGAGCCCGATAATCAAGGTAGTCAAAGTCCAGGAAGAAGCACAGGAAGGCTCAGATAAATCATCATGTCACTATTCCTTGACAAGCTACAATACATGAGGTGCTCTCACTGACTGTGAACATACTGTCAGCACATGGATAGGGCAAGGTAATGCAGCATAGCTGTCAGGGACAGAGCATTTAAAGCTGAATTATATTTACAATAGTGCACACATGGGGAATTGCAGTAGCTCCATTGGTGCCTTTTAACTTGTTGATTAGCTGTCACCATCAGGTGACAGGTCATCTCTCAGCTTCACAGTGCCCCACTAGCCACAGACACAGGTAGGTATCCCCTAGAAGATTTTAAAAAAGAAGATATTCCAAATCACAAGTCACTCACACAAATCCTATTCCTAACATCAATGATCATGAGAGAATGCAATAATCCTGAGTAGCAAGTTTGATTAGGAGTTTGCAAGCCAAAGAGCAAGCAAAAATCATTTGTTTCTTCCCAAGAGCAAACAAAGTTCATAAATTTCTTCCCAATTACAATAAATCAATACCAGCAGCTTAGATATTTTGTTTTACCAGTTATGCACAGAATAATTTAGATTGAAGGTCATCCCGTCCCATCGCCTGCCCAAAGCAGGGCTGAATCCAAAGCTAGAGCATATTGCCATAGAATCAGAGAATGGTTTGGTTTGGAAAGGATGGTGAACTACAATTCCAGGGATGGGGCATCCACAGGCAGTGCCTTTTCCAATGAAGGGTATAAATGTATCCACAGATGGAAATTTTTCATGGTGTTGGTTTCTAATCAACAATTATCATAAATTGGCTATGCTTTCTAAAACCCTACCCTGACAGATAAAATTGTTATTTTCAGCCTCTGGACTGAAACCCAGAGTTCAACCCCAAACCTGATACAGGGTTTCATTTAAAGATTTTTTTTTCTGAATGATTGAAACAATTAAAATTTTCTTCACAACTTGAATCCACAAGCAGAATTCCAATCTGGGTGTGTATTAGGCATTATTTTAATAGCAGAAAGTGCAGAAAAGGTGTAAAATCCAAGCTCCAGATCATTCTTCAGGTTAAATCAGTATTTTTTCCTTTGACCTAGTAGATCAGCAACTTTGCTACTCATCTTTGACATTTTTCACTGAATTATCTTCCTCTTCTGTACTATCCTGTTCAGCTATGAAAAAACAGAAAAGCTGTTTCCTGACAGTTTCACTTACAGTGACTCCAACCCTTTTAAAATGATAAAAAAAAGTCATTCAGAAATTGTCTGCAAATACCTCCCATAGTACCTGATTCAGAGTAAGGTAATTAGAAAGAGCGATGGCTATTTCATGAAGATCAGAAAGTGTGGATGATGCCATCCATCTTCACTTTCTAGGTTCTTGAAATACTTGTTCTGTAAGTAGCACTTTAGCTGTGTGGAGGTATAAGAAATAAAGCCAAGTACAGGTGCTGCATGTTCTCTGCATTAAAAATGCAAAATGTCACCAACTCTGTAGCTGAAAAATGTCACCTCATCTGTTCTCCTTTGAGATTGGACCCAGTTCTAGAAGTGTAATCCTTGGCAAGATGTTTGCCTTAAAGCTTAACTGAGTTGTAGTCTCTGTCTCATAAAATATTCTATAAAATCTCAATGAGATATTGTAAGGAAGCCCAAAGACACCCATTATACTTATTTCAAGGTCTTTTTACACTAGTCTAGCAGATGTAAAATATCTGTAATACAAAGGAGAACACATGTACTGGATTCTAAAGCCTTTATTTTGTAGAGGATGGCACAAAGATTCTTTGTCAGAGTGCATAAATCCCGAATAATTCAGTTCCTTTGCGCAAAACTTACTGGAGCACTCCAACTCAATGGTAGAAGTTACATTGTACCTCAAGAATTTCCTTCTGTTAAGGGATAGATCAATATTCATACTTGCAAAATCCCTTTGCCACAACAACACAGCACTTTTCCTGAGGAATATATGTACAAAGGGGAACAGAGAAAAAGAAGAAAGATATTTGTAGAAAAAATTCCCTACTCAACATTTTCTAGTCGTGCATACATTGGTTTCATTCATCTGTACCTCTGCTGAAGTTGAACCTTTCACTGAAACATCTCATTCTCTTCACCACTTTATTTACAGAGAAAGAGGAGCCTTAGACCATTTGGTCCAGTTTTGCTGAAATTTTTTCTTAAGTGATTTTTCCTTAAGAGTTTGTTTTCATTTCTTCACAGAAGACCTACAGCATGTGAGATGTTTGGTTGCCAACAGAGAACCCTGATTACCAAAGACAATGCCACTATAGAGAACAAATATACATTTGTGTGGCATTTGGCTCAGTGTCTTCAAGAAAGAAATAAGTGAGCAATTCTCCTTGGGCCTGTCAATAAAGTGGAATCCCCAAAATAAGCTCAGTAGTGAAAAAGGCCAGCACTTCTCAAGGCAGTGAATGCAGAGAACTGGTTGCAGCTTCTCTTTTTAGCCCTGTTATATGGTCAAGAGTTTAAAGTAAACACAATATCAGGAAGGGGAAGAGACAGCCTCTATTCCATGATATTCTTCACATTGAGGGTAACAATACAAAATGGACAATGAGTATTTGCGAAGTTTTGTGACTGTGCTTCATTTTCATTTCTTTCTACCTTCTTTCAGGTTTTGTAGACCTGTTACTCTGACACAAAACTTCTTTAAGGGTGAGTGGTAGGAGACCAAGTTGTACATCCAAATATATATATCTAGTGCTACTCTTGGGAGTCCAAGTATGGTGGGTTACCCCAGGCCAACGGCCAAACACCCACCCACCTACTCAGTCCCTCTCCCCCAGCAGGATGGGGAGCAAAAAGACTCACAGATCAAGATAATGACAGTTTAATAGGGAAAGCAAGAACTGTGTACTATGGCAAGGCAAAAAGAGGAATTTGTTCACTTTTTCCCATTGGCTGTCAGATGTCCAGCCATTTTAATGAAAGAAATATTACAGAGGGAAGACAAATGAAATAACCACACAATAACCATGAAAATCTGCCTTCCATTTCTTCTCCTTCCTCCAAGCTTTTATTGCTGAGCACAGTGTCATATGGTGGGATGTCTCTTTGGGCAGCTGGGGTCAGCTATCTCAGATGGGTTCCCCGAGCCTCCTCACTGGGGGCAAAGCATGAAAGGAAGACTTGCTGCTGTTCTCACTCTGTTCATGAACTGAAAAAACACTGTTGTGTTATTAGCACTGTTTCAGCTGCCGATTCAAAGCACAGCACCATACAGGTGGTTATGAAGAAAGCAAGCTACCTCCGTCCCAACCAGTCCCAAGGTACTCAGAGGAGCTTGGCATGTAAGACCTGCCAAAGCCTGCAGCGTTCTGAGGTAGCAGGTAGGATGCCCTGAAACAGCTAAGGTAAAAGTAAATAGCTATTTTAGGCATATCTATGTTATGTGTGACTTTGTCTTGCCTTTATCTCCTTCCTATTAGATTTTTTACCTCCCATGATGCCATATTGCTGCACTGCAGAAATCCCTGATTGATACCACAGTTGAGTGAAAAATCAGCTTCAGAACATAGCAGGCACTTGTTCGGAAATTGTACGTTAAGGTACGTGGATTTTTCTCTTGCTAGCCACTGATAACCGTCTTTTAGCCCAGTTGAGCCCATTTCTAATCCTGCCAGAGGTATTGGTATCATATACTGTAGATCACTTATAGAGGCCATGTGTCTTCCACAGTAAATTCTAGGAATGAGAAACGAGGCATACAGGCACAGAAGTATAAAGTGGTAAGTAATTTCCAGTCATGGGACAGGACTTGGTGTATCTAGCACAGAGGGCAAGTTTTGACGTGACATCTTTCTGTTGACTCAGTTAGTGCCTCTGAAACGTGTGCTAGCAATCAGATAGAAGTCCAGATGCTGAACTACTTTTGGCACTCTTGATTTGAACTGTAAATCCATGTAAACATTATTTCTAGTGCAGAAATTATTTCCTGTAGACTAAAGAGGTGAATGTAACATACATTAACAGAGAATTATAACTCTTGACATCTTTTTACTGGCTGGTGGGTAGCATTTTTGGCTTAGTATTGCTTCAGAAAGGATTTGAGCAAGTTGTACTTAAGGAACCTTTAATAATGAAGAAAGAGGGCAAGTGGACTTTACCTGTCTAGACAACTGTATCTGCACGGGGTAATCCCATGCGGCAGTATGAAACTCTTGACACACTTAAAGCACATGTCAAGATTGAATCTCAGAAATAAATTTGATTTCCATTTCAAAAAAAGACAAGTGAAGTGTGGGACAGTCACCCTTGACTTGCCCATGGGTATCTCTGCTGCTGTGGAAATAGAGTAACTTCCCCAACCAGCCTGTCCCACCCTTCCCTGAATGGGAATCACTGCCCATGATCTCAGTAGTGAAACTCTCCCATCTAGGCAGGGTCTTGATTTCAAGCTGTTTGATAATTTATTAGCACCAAAATGCTGTTGAAAATCACATCATTCATAGCTTTGGCACCAGAGTAAGTGTTAAATGGCTGGCAGTAGGGTTATCTGCAGGGGCATGAGTGGTGTTTCACACCTAATCATCACTTTCCAGTGTCCTCTGGCTTGATAATTGAGAACTGAAATATGGAAAGTTTTCAGAAATATTTTGGAAAGATAATTACCTAGCTAACAGAAAATTAAACTATAACAAATCCTCTTTTCTGTTCTTTTGCAAGTGTTCTCTGCTTTCCTATTTTCTGGAAACAGAAATTGGCAGAGAAAGGGTCAGTTTTTCTTAAACAAAACAGGCACGATCATGTCTCAGTCCTCTCTCTTTCTGTGGAGAGAGTTACTGCAAATCATAAACAAAAATGATATCACATAAGAAGAGGTACTCAGTAATGGCATGTGACAAGTGGGTGGCAGAACAGTACGAAAAAAAAGGGGGAGATTTCTTTCTTGCTATTAGCTCTGTCCTTTCTGTGGGGGAGCTGGTAATACGGTAATAGTGGATCTGGGTTCAGGAGTACAAAAAAGACCTGAAGGAGACACTACCAAGTCCACTGCTGCCATAGGCAATCCCATCCAAGAGATCTGCTGATGAAGTTATAAACTATTGAAGGAAGGTAGAAACTATTTGTATTCCACTTTCCCCCTTTCAACAGTGCTCCACTTCCAAGATTAATAGGAGTTTCTTTGTTTTTAACTTGCTAGCTGCATTTTTTTTATAGAGACTTTATAACCATTTATTCTTCTGTCAACATTTTCTTCAACTTCTAGTAGATTTGTCTTCCTGATGCCTATGTTGCTTCTGTAGATTTCAAGAATAATTACTTATTTTTTTTACAGCTAGATCAACAAGTTCTAGACTGCACAGGTGCTGACTGTGGCTTCCTATAAAAACAGACCTTGTTCCTGTCACAGATCAAATTAATCTTTACTGAAGATGGAGATTCAGGAAAGTTTTAAATAACCCCATCACAGATCTCTATCCAGCTGCTATTCTTTGCATTCATTGCTGTTCTCTACAGTACTACTGGAGATATTCCTTGTTGTCTAGTATCCTATGTCATGGGAATGTTGCTATGAGAAACTACCAAGAGAAATCAGAGGAAGAAGCTCTTGGAAAGACTGGTGGTCCACTGGGACCTAGAGGAAATGAGTTTTGAGCTGGTAGATTGGACGGCTCCTCTCTCACAGTGAAGATTAATAGGATAACCCAGCTACTGATTAAAGGCAGCTGAAAAGGGGATTATCAACAGTAAGGGACTAGTTCATCCACTTGCTGCTTTCAGCAAGAGACTTTCTGAAGCTAAGGAGGAGTGAAACAAGTAATATAGAAAGTCGTTGTGTTGGTAAAATAGGAGCTGTAACGTGGAGGAGACATTTTACCACTGTGCTGTCCAGGTCACATACTCAGTAGTTTCCATTATCATTACTGTTGATAAGCCCTCTGCCAATGGGACAGCCAGAGCTCCAGAACTTGTCACTTTTATGCTAAAATCTCTAGACATTGCTTAAGGGAGCAAGTGCTTTTCTGAAGCCTGGATTTTGATGCCTTTTATTGCAGAAGTCGCAGTATACAAATAACTGTGATATAAAACAGAGTAACAGTTCAGAAAGAAAGATTATACTTTAACTAAGTTATGCAGTAATACTCACCCTTCAAATCAGCGAGTTTGAGGCTCTAGTGATAAATCCTAATATTTCCATTTAGACTGATGTTTGACAGCATTAGAAAAAATGGTGATGTCAAAAGGGCTACTGTTCCTGTGGCTGACAAGGAAACCATTTTGTATAATTGTTTCAGCCTATGGAAGAGTGTAATTCCTTTGGACATTGCTGGGTTTTATTTTCATAAAAGTGAATAAATTATCTCAGTCCCCTGCATCAGAGGATGTTAAGTTCAAATCCTGTTGCTGGAATAATCACTACAAAATACTTCAGTGTTGATTCTGCAATTTGTGGGTAGTTTTGGTGGGAAAGGCATTTTTCCAAGTTTGCTCTCTTGATGTGTTGAAATTACAGAAAAACTGAATTCTCAAAAGGGTGGCCAGGACAGTCAAAATGGCAATTGGCTGAAATATGTGCAATAAAAAGTAGACTAAATTCAATAAAACGCTACCCTGCTGTTAGATTTTCATCTGTACAAAAAGCCTATGACAACTATATCTAGCTACTTTTATGATTTTTAAGGTGTCTCCCTTAGAAGTCCTAGGGAAAGAATCCATAAGAGTGTTAAGAAATCTCACACTGGGTTTGTGCAGAATTTAAAGATGTTTTCTTGTGAAGTTTTGGCTGACTGATGGTTATGGAAAATCATGATCAGTCATATCAAAACATCTGACCCCCATTACTTTATTCAACGTGGACTTCATTTGTGCAATTCACATTTCTACTGGGTTTAAATTTCAGATTTATTAAATTTTTATTTTAGTATTACTTTTGATCAATAAATTATTTGGAAAGTGAAGATAAATTCCCTACTAGTTTACAAAATCTTTGCAGAGAAAATAATCAATAAAACAGTGCAGAAGCACAGAAATAAGAAACCCTTACCTTTCTAGTGACTAATTATTTCTAATATGTGATTACATTATGAAAATGTTTCTTTTCATATTCTTCTAGTCTGTCCACCTTTGTCCCTGAAGAACCAAAACCAGTATTTCTGGATTTTTAAAAGTTTTGTAAGATATTTTTTAAGGCAAAAATAGAAATATATTAGCAAAAATCATTCTAAGCAAGATACAAAAGAAAATGATGAGAAAATTCCTGTTGCCTAGCTGATGAGAATGCAAAAAAAAAAAGCTCAAGTTAACCCTTGGTGGTGAAATGATGAATTAACAACTGCTGGGAAAGTTGCCTCTGCTATAGGTAACTCTAAGTGGGTAAGAGTACGTGGGCCTGTATTTAGATTAATTTTTCCTTAAGTCTTTAAAAGGTGGGAACAGGTAAAACGGTGCTTACTAGCACTGACAATTTATTTTTCATCGTAACAAATGACCTTTTTTGCACCTTATTCATTTGGCTATTTTCATGCTAAGCAATTCTTTTCGTGGACAGTCCATTCTCAGCAACCTGCAAGATCAACCTCACTAATAATGACAGAGAATCATAGAGGTTTGAGTGGTGAGTAGCTCACTGTTTTGTTATGATTGTAGCTAATTACTCTTCAAGCTCTGCTACTTCAGAGTGATTTCACTCTTAGGGTCTCTGAACAGAAATCGGTTAGTTTTGGCAGCCTCTGGTCTGCTGTGTAACATTCATCAGTGTCTTTCCCTGGCGTTTCAAAGGCAACACTTACATGTAATGGCTTTGCTGTGAAACAAAACAGAGAAGAAGTATTGTGGTGTTGAAAACACATTTCACAGAGTTGTTACAGTTTTCTTGGAATGATGCCCTTTATTTAATTAATCTTTCTGCATTTTGTTTTTGCATTTTCCATCACCTTTTTATTATTCTCTGAAGGACTTGGTCCCCAGAGCTGGCTCCAGGGAAAGGTCTGCTGGATTAGGCTGTGGTGCCTTTCACCTGGTGTGTTTCCATGAGCCCTTCATGGTTAGCAGTGTGGTGTGCAGGCCTACTGCGAACGATCAAATGATCTGTTTTCTTTTCCCTTGAGGTGAACCACATTCGCTTGTATAAGAAAGCAAAACCTCCACAGTAGACCTGAAAAGCAGCTTACTGCTTTGGAGAGGGCTCTAATAGGCCTTGATGTAAAACCCTGACCCCTGTTAATGGGATTCTATTGCCGTGAAGCCTCCTTCAGACATTTATTTATTAGGCATGTATTTATTATATAAGTAGGGGATGCCAGCATGCTCTGCTGGATTAAAGCTAGTTGAACTTCATGATTATTCTAGAAAGATTTATTTTCCTCTGAATGCAATTACACACCAGTCCAGTGAAATGAGCACAGTGGAAAATCTCACCCCACTGCTTTGATGGACTAAGCTGGTGCCATCCACAGTCTGCAGACAAGGACTAAAGAAACTGGGACGTTTTCATAATGTCACTGAATGACAGCTGAGGTGTTAAGTAATTTCTGTGGTAGACAAGCACCTGGAAACAAAAAAAATAACTTGTCTTTGGCAGAGCTGTGGCTGAACTCATTGTCCTGGCTGGGATTTATCCAGACACCTCATGGCTTTGGCTACATCTAAATAAACAGCTTTGAATGCTGACTTAGAGGTATTAATGGGTTTCTTGAATCATTTATGACTATGTGTAGTGACAATTGTGCTGCAACAAATCCACCACATAAATCAGGTGTGTATTTTGGCATGGTCAATACTGCATGGAAGAGAGTTTTTAGGTGAGGACAAGAAAAGTTGCCTCATAAATGTCAATAAGATACTCCTTCCATCAGATGCCAGGAAAAAGAGAAAAGCCCCTAGCAATACAGCAGGGTTACCATCCATGCATGCTAATGAACTATCAAGAAGTGACTGTATTCAAAATATTGTTTCATTGTCACTAATATACAGACAGAGAGATTAAAAATCAAGTTGGCATCACATTCTTCTATTATATATAGGGCTTATACACATCTGTGTGTGCATACTTGTCACCTGACAACCTAACTGCAGTTTATTTAAGTGGTTTGATGGATGATGATATATATTTAATATTTGGTTTAAGCTCTATTTGCAAGCTAAATAGTGGCTGAATATAGTTGTAGTGTAAGATTGATAGAAAGGTAAAAATCTTTCTACGTGAAGCAGTAAGATTGTCTGCATTTTTGTGCCTGATAGTGTGGATCCTCATTACCATAAGGGCGTTGGTGGAGAGGTGGAATCACGTTAACCGCACATAACCAGTGACAGTCACATATGAAAACTTGTTCAGCTGCTGATTGCAGGATTGAGCTCTTGGGTTTCTGTGTAGCAAAGTGTGCATAAGCTCAAAGGTTAAGATGTTTTTGGGAGCAAAAGAATAATTTCTATTTATTTTGATTTAGAATATTGGCAATTTTGAAATGAGGTTGACGTTTCCAGTGCTACTCTGAGTTCTGAAATATAGATCCATCTTGTGTGTTCAGAGCCATTTAAAAATTAGAAGCCTCTATACCCCCAACAACCATTTGAAAAAGGCTCTTCCAGGGCACAATTCAGAAGATGCACCACACTCTAGAACCTTCTCTCCATCCACTGGACACAGGAGGAACATAAAGACTTGTAGGCTCCTCTGATTTTGTGACTGAAGCTAAATGACTGATGTAAGATGACTGAATATGAGTTTGAGTAAGAGGAAACAGGTGGGTACTTAATGAAAAAAAACCCCAGACTTTATCTTGGCTTCTTTTTGTCCCCCTCCTCTTGAAAAAAAAATAAATAAATCAGAGTCAATGATTTGATCATTTTTTTTACTGACTTGTAAGAAATACTCTTTGCAACATCTCATTTCCAGGTTCTGTTCTTCCAAGATCAGTCTGTAAAACGTACATTCAGGATACTTAATGCCAGACTCTAGGCAGCTCTTTGACTGAGTTAGGGCAGCTTAACCAAACTGGAGCTGCCTTCTTAGGGAAGCCAACACTACAAATCCCTGCTGTGGACTTACAAACACATTTCTGTTTTTGAAAACATGAGTGAACAGTCCATCAAAATAAATATTTTGCATGAATAAGCCTTTGAGAGACTCCCAAGTTCTAGCTTCCAATAGACCATTACCTCTGTTTAACAAAAAAATACCCAAAACCAAAACCGAAGCAAAAACCCCAACAAGACCACAAGCCACAAATTTGCTGAAAAATAACAACTTGCCACACAATCCAAGGTGTCTTCTTCAAGCAAAAAGAAGTGCCCCTCTGGATGCTATGATTTCCAAGACCTTATCCATGGCAAGCAGAACTATAAGTTACACTTCCCTTACTCTAAAACACCTTAACCAGCAAGGGGTCATTTCCCCTCCTGGGAATGCACTCTTTGTGTGTGAATTTCAAATGAGGAGTAGGATGAGCAAATATATTTGCTTAGTGAATGGCTACAAGTAGTCATTAGAAAATAAACCTGTGGGAGGACGCATGATGGATGTGCTAAAGGCTGGAAAAAGTTAGTTTGGGTGGGACCTTTATTTCTGGCTATGGTTACTTCTGATTTAGATGATGATATGATCATTCAGGTGCTTGAGCATGTCCAAAGGTGCTGGGGCATGTCCAAAGAAGGGAAATGAAGCTTGTGAAGGTACTGGAGCACAAGTCTGATGAGGAGTGGCTGAGGGAACGGGGGGTGTTCAGCTTGGAGAAATAGGAGCTCAGGAGGGACCTTATCTTTCTCTCCAACTACCTGAAAGGAGGTTGTGTTGAGGTGTGAGTCAGTCTCTTCTCCCAGATAACAAGTGACAGGATGAGAGAAAATGGCCTCAAGTTGCACCAGGGGATGTTTAGACTGGATAATATGAAAAAATTGCTTCACTGAAAGGGTGGTCAGGTGTTTGAACAGGTTGCCCAGGGAAGTGGTTGAGTAATTGTCCCCAGAGGTATCTTAAAGATGTGTAGATGTGGCGCTTGAGGACATGACTTAGTGGTGGACCTGGTAGTGTTATGCTGATAGTTGGACCCAATGATCTTAGAGGTATTTTCCAACCTTAATGATTCTATGATTTATGAATTTGGTGCCCAGTCAAAGTTGTGTCATTGAGTCCAGTGTCCCATGAGTTCATCAGGATAGCTCAGGTGCAGTGGTCCAAGCTTGAGCAGTATCCACCCTGTAAGGAAAACACTCCTCATGGTTGAAACTCTGCTTTATAATCTAATGAAACATGGTAAGAAAAGGGTTGATGTAATAAAAGGTAAAGAGTGAAAACAATCCTGAGTGCTCAGTAAACCATGATTTCTGTTTTATCCTTTTTGGCAGCCTCATGGTTTGGTTTTCTCCTATATTACCAACACACATAAACTCAGGCTCCTGGATTTCTGGTGTATTAGCTGTTTTTCACTGAGGGTTAGCCTGAGTTGTTCAGGCTGTATTTACCTTCAGTACAGCATCACCTGTCCCCTGAGCAGACCCAAGAGGCTCAGCTGTGATCACTGTCAGTGGGGATTGTTCAGTGTTATTATTGCAATCTAACCCTGGGAACCAACCTTGAGCCACCCAGCTCCTTCATCCTTGACTCTCTGCATGCCTCTTTGCTTCTCAAGTGCTAACAATGACAGCATTTGGCCAGGCAGATGGTGCAGACTGGCTTACTCCAAGAGTTTTCTGTTTATGGGATAGTTTTCTCTCATGTAGAAAAGATGGATACTCCATTACCTCTGGTGGTTTCTTGGACAAAACAGGTTTGATATGAGGAAGTTGTTAAAGTTTATACACTTTGTGTGATACGAATGCTGTTTCAAAC
The DNA here is from genome assembly GCF_003945595.2 of Pipra filicauda. Taxonomy (NCBI): domain Eukaryota; kingdom Metazoa; phylum Chordata; class Aves; order Passeriformes; family Pipridae; genus Pipra; species Pipra filicauda. The sequence continues at coordinate 1,309,419 of NW_024103929.1, forward strand.
CCTATTTTAATGATGTTTTTCCTTCTTAAATTTCTAAGCACAAATGTTCTAAATATTTATGCATAGGAAAAAAGCTGTTTTTAATCAGACTCATAAATACGTCAAAGCCTTTCTACTTCTGATCAATGGTTATACTTCCTTTGTATCTGCTCTTCTTGTTTTCACTCACCCTCTCCTTAGGTCATTCAAATTAATATTGACAGCATGGTAAATTCCTCCAAATTTGCATTTCTCTGCCTTCCTCCAAACCAACATCTTGAAAGCTGAAAGAAGAGTTTGATTGTGAGCAGAGCTGTACAGTTAAAAATCTCACCTTGCATAGATACAGAATAAATCTGGTCCCCCTCCCTTCTGTATCATTTGTCCATTTGCACTCGGAGTAAGATGCCTTGAGGAATCAGGTGAAGACAGAACAGGAGTGGCAGACACATTGACATTGTGGCAGCCCTTTTCCCAGCCTCACCATAGGATGTGCTGCAGCTCCTAGTGGAAGCAGCAGTGCCAGGATAAAGGGTATTTGGAGTCTGTGTGGAGCAATAGTCATTATGGCACCTGCTGGGCTAATAGACAGATACAGAGACAAAAACCTCCAGTTAAAATGTCATGCAGTGTAAATAGCATTAGACACACATCAAGAGATCTCCTTTTGCTCTGTGGGTTTGTAACAATTCTGCACCAATTCTGCTGGTCGTAATTTTCTGTTGGTTTAGTCACAGTGGTAGAAAAGTGTTTATAGAGAAGCCCTTCATATTGAAACATCTCCTATGAGCACTATCATGTTCTCATTTGGAAGAAAAAATGCATATTTTATAGCAAGCTTGACAATAGCTTTTCCACAGTAATAATCAGATGCCTTTTCTAACTTATCTCAAGTTTTGGTGCTGAATGGAAAAAGACAAGTGGGACATTGTAAACAGTTGTCTTTAGCCCAATTCTTGCACCTTTTTCCTTTTTTCCCCATGCTGCCCCATATTTGCAAGGAGTCAGATTATCACCATGTTCTCCTTTTGTCTGCAAATCTCACGAATCTATGATCTACTTTTCTGCCTTGGTTTCCATCATATTTAGTTAAATTTATAGCAATACAGTGTTGGAAAAGAAATCTTTCAAATAGTAAAGTGCTTCCCAAAATCACATGAGGGTTCAGTAGGAAGCCTATTAATCCAATGAGTTACTGAATGAACTAGCATTCAGTTTTGAAGCGGATGTCTCAGATGTAAAACAAAAGCTTGAGCTGAGTACAACACAGTTATGTGGTAATTCTTAATATGTCACTGTTTTTCACTGTGCTGAAATACAAGAAGTTAAAATTACACACATTTGTTGAAACATAATTGAAAGATTGCACTGAATTACAAAATCCTAAATTTGGTATAAAGCAATTCAAGTTTCCTGATGAAAACAACATTCGTTACAAAGTTTTGATTTTAGCGGATGTGTTACCAAACTGGAAAACAACAAATCGCTAAACTTCGCATCCTTGTCCAGTTTCCGGTTCCTTAATTGCAGGCTGGCTCCTCTTCAGTTTAGGAGGAGATGGCATCTCTCCCCCCTGCTTCCTGTTTACTTGCACAGGGTTTCACCATGAGCTACCCTTCATTGAGACCTGGGCCCAGTCTCACATCACAGGACCTATTTAAGGTAAAGTAACAGTATCACACTTTTTGCTGCTCTGAGGAGCCAGAGAAACATTCTCAGCGTTCTCTGCTGTGCAAGAAGTGGAACTGAGGCCTTATAATCTTCCTGAATGTGGCAGAAACTCCTTTGCTATAGGTTTTCCTGCTATGTAGCTGAAATGTTTGCCTCAGACGAGGAATTTACTTCCACCAGGCACCAATCTATCCTTACATGCCAGACTGGCAGCTTCCTTTGTTGTTTTGAAGAGGCTAGAAATTCTTTCAGGAATTCTTTCAGACCTGTGGGACTAAGCCTACTATTTAGTTACTTTCAATTGTATCTTTGTGGGATACTGAAGGTTGAACAATACCATTTCAAGGACCCAATTCTCATTCTTCTTTTCTTCATTATTTCTTACGTGCTGCCAAGTCATAACTGTGATCCTCTTGCAGTAGGTGTTCCTTAAACATGTGCGCAGTTCATCTTCCAAAGAGTTTGTAATTTAGCACAAAGACTCAGTCAAGGCAAGATTAAAGGAAAAAAACTCAGATGCCAGTCACTTGGACAGGGTTGATATATGTTATGTCAGGCAGCACCAGCTATTTACTGCGATGTTTTCAATTCCTTTTACAAACTTCTTGCTAATTCCATATTAATGGTTAAAATCACAATATCCTCGTGCATATCCTCTTATTTCCTTCTACACCTAATTCATTGACAGATGTTTGTGAATATCACAGACATCACACTGAGTTAAATAATACGGACAAAAAAAAGTAAAAATTCAAACTCTTGTAAAGGGGGCTCCATCTGACATCCTGTCAAAAGATTCATTCCCTCCCATCAGCACACATTATCAGGACAATAATAATGACTGAATGCCCAGGGATCAAACCACTAAACATTTCTTGATGTCATATCACAAAAAGTTTATTCTGTCCACGTTCTGTGTTCTCCTTTGGCACCTTCAGTAGAACGTGGCAGATTCCAGCTGGCTCAGTTAGGTACTTGCCATGATGCAGAAGTGAGCAACAGAAGTGATTTTTCAGCCTTTCTCAAAAAAGGTGATATGGGATGGGCGACGGAGACCAAGCAGAGATTGGTGGGGTATGGAAAAATTAAACTTTAAAAGTTTTGGAGAAGGTTTGGAAGAGACTTTATTGTTGCCTGTCATTATATAAAAGGGGCTTATAAGAAAGATGGGGAGACTTTCTACCAGGGCCTGTAGAAAGGAGAAGGGGAGAAAGGAGAAAGGCAGGAGAAGGAGAAATGGTTTTAAACTGGAAAAGGGTAGGTTTAGATTGGATGTAAGGAAGAAATTTTTTTATACTTAAGGGTGGTGAGACGCTGGAAAAGGTTGCCCAGAGAAGCTGTGGATGTCCCATCATTGAAAATATTCAAGGTAAGCCGGGACAGGGCTTTGAGTAACCTAGTCTAGTAGAAGGTGTCCCTGCTCATGGCAGGAGGGTTGGACTAAATGGTCTGTAAAGATACCTTTAGACCAGGACCATTCTGTGATTCTGCATATCCATTCATAAATGTTCATCGTGAAGCTCCATGACCATTTGTAACATCAGCATGTAGTGGACATCCACCACAAGGAAGAAGTGTTGGATGTGACCCCCAATGGATGAGGAGCAAGAACCCTAAGCTTTGTGGTTACCTGTATGGTGGTTTCTTATTTGAAGGGCTGGGCAGCTTTCACCTTCTTCTGGCTTTGGGCTACTCAAGGTTGGTCTCAAAGGTCTCTGTGGACATTGCCTCATCATGCAGACACTGAAGTGCAGCCCACTGCCAGTCACAGAGGCTTTGCAGTGTGCATTACGAAACACGTCAGATGTGGGAAGAGATAATTTGGTTTCTCATATTTGAGAAATAAGATTTATGTTGTTTCCTTTTCTTGTACTTTTAGAGAAAGATGAGTGCTAACGTCTTTTCTCTATCACCTCATAAGCATTAAGTAATTCTCCAGAAATGTGCTAGAAAAAAAACCTCAAAATGAACCATGACCAGGGACAATAAATAATATAATAAGGTGTTTAATCATGCCATGGTTGTTTTGATCTGTAGAAGACAGAGTAGATAATCAGAGAGATGGACAAGTAATACTTTAACAGTGACATATTCATATATATTCCTAGAAATATAGGAATGGAAAGCATGTTATAAGTGTGCTGTTAAAAGTGCCCAAAAGCCTGCTCATTTCTTGACACCATATGTCTGTTTCTTGTATTAAAGAGTTTGGAAACATTGTTTATGGATTTTGCATGACCATGAATGCCAAAAATAATAATCCTATTAAGTTTAGTCCAAATAGCATGTAATGAGATTCAAAATGATACGTTAAATACACATTCTAATAATGAAACTCAAATTGCTTTACAAATAGCATCGGAGAACATTAGCCTATTTTGATTCTAATAATTACTTGCATCCTGTGTTCCAAATCTATTCAATATGCTTTTCGTAAGAACAAATATTTGTTCTACTAATTGTTCTGCAATTCTCCTGGTTATTTTTAAAAGGCTAAAGGGCTACACAAGACCAGCAGTTGTCTGTTAGAATAAGATCTGGTTGGTTTTTTTTTACTTTAATCATCTTACAGTATTTGAAGAAATTAGGTTCTCTAATACCTCTGTCTTTTGTTCAGATTTCAGTTGTCTGTGTTTTGTATACCATCATTAAACTACTTTTCAAGTGAATCTTTGCCAGACTAAACATAATCTTTCCGCGCAGGACATTCCATCCAAACCACATATGACCACTGTAGCTCTTTCTGGGTTGTTCTAAGATGTGGACTCTTGATTTTTAAGCTAGGCACTATTTCTACTTTATATATTAATTCTTAACTAATTATATATTATCATCATACCATATTATGAGTTAATAAGCAGCTATCAATACATTTTTGACTGCAGAAAAATGTAAACTATCTGTAAAGAGACCATATGATTTAAACGTTTTAAAACATTGTTTTAAAGTAGAGACAGAACAACTATGAATGGGAAAGGAGCTCAGCTTTGGTTCACTTCTGGCTTCACAATGAAACAGCCAGGGATCTCAGTGGGTATTAGAAATGGACCAGAATTGTATAAATGCTACTTTATCCACCCCTTGAAATATTTATTCAGGTTTCTCTCCTTAAGTTTTTTACAGATGTGAAGTCGATTAGTCTTCAGTCTCTCTGCCACAATCTCAAAGACCCAGTGTGTGGCCTCAAACACATTGAAAGATGACCAATGTGCAAGATGCACAAGGGACTTTTCAGATCTGAAGCCAGCAGTCTGAAAAATAAAGTACCCGGGGAAAGTGTGTCTTCTTTCCACTGACAGTGAGATCAGGTTCAAGGAGAAGCTAAGCATGAGATTCAAATACTAAGACAAAAGTCAGGCAGACAAGAACCTCCTTATCTTCATTTTTCACCACAATGTATTTGTATTTTGTTATTTTAAAAAGGTACATTAATTTTATTTTATACCATCCAAATGGAGACTTTCTGAAGACCACTGTAAACTTATAACTTTTTGATAACTTCATCTCTTTCTAATTTCCCTGCATCTGACTTAAAGAAGGAAAGGAGAAACTGTCAGACAGCAAAAATACCCATTGCAATATCCTGGCCTTAAAAATATCCTATGTTTTAATGGAGAATCCTTTTTTTCTCAACTGAGTTGCATGTAATTCTTTTCACATATAAGGAATAGTCCTGGGTATTGAGTACAGCTGGGATTTCTGAGTACAAATACAACTTGACTGCATACCATTGAAACAGAACTCAGTTGCTTGGAGAGTCTATTGGTGAATTCCTTAAGTCTCATTAATCACGTATGTGGTGACACTGGAGGGGGCTCTTTACTTTTTTATTTCTCATTTGTCTCTGATATTCCCCGTTTATTACAAAATCCCTTCCTGTGCTGGATTTGTAATGTGGCTATTTTCCAATACAGTTGTATCCTTTCACTCCCAAGAGGAGCCACCCATGTGCGAGAGCTGGGAACCTGGAGCTTTTTGATGAATATCCTTGTTCGCCACAGAGCAAAGAGACCACGACAGACCTTGGAGATGCTTGACGGTGTGGCCCACCGGGAAGATCACGATTACAGATGGAGTTTACTGATTCTTATTCCACAGTCTTGTTCCAGTTCCCCCTGCAGCAGAATGCGTCTGTCCCTCTGCTCTTCTACCCCAAGGAATTTGTGATTTCTCTTTATAAATATGCATGTCTAATTATGAAATTTATTAATTAATCCTCTTTGCAACACATATTCTGTCTTTTTATGTTAATGCTGAGATGAAAGTTTATAAAGATATTTAGGTACAAAAATATCTTTGAGGGTCAGGGCCATGATAGCCTCATGGGGTCCAGCTACCAATCCCTCTAACTCATCCTCTTTCTCATTTCCAGTTTGCTCACACCTCTACTGCATAAACAGACTGATAATTTAAGGCTGAAGCTTTACCCTTAAAAACCTCTAGTATAGGTTCCTCTCCCGTGTATGTGCAGCAGCACATTGTGGCCAAGTGCTTTGAAGTTAAGTCGTTCCAGGCAGATTTTTACACGAAGGTGATGTGCTGGCTATGTCTGCAAATGGGTTTGCAGAGGGATTTCACTTTGTGTTGGCAGTGTGGCGATTGACAATGCTCTGGAGGTCTGCAGTATATGCTCTTGGTATTGGGCACTTGGGGCTCTGAAACTCCATTTGATTCAATGTGCAGGGAACAAATTTTCAAGTGCACATCAAAAATATCACTTTTTGGGTGTCTAATGTTCCTATTTCATTTGTCCAGAGAGGTAAGAGCTGAACATGAAACCATCATTATCTCTTAGGAGGCACCTAAGGTTCTTTTGCTAAGCTCATAGCAAAGATACTGTGATTAGAAAAATATGGTCTTTCAGAATAAAAACTGTGTGAGGGTATAGGGACCAAGTCAAAGTTACAGATGCACAAAATCTTACTAATCTTGGAGAAAGGAAGGATAAAGAGAAATTTTAATTCTATTTTAAAACATATATGCAGCATATGGAATGTCTAATCATACTCATATAAAATCAATAGCACAGATAAATTTATAACAGGACTCATAGAGTCTGACACTTCTTTTCCTCATTCCAAATAGTACTTAGGTGGTGTTTCTTCTCTTCATTTGATGTAGCTAATTCCCTTTTTGGTTTTGTGGTAAGAATTTGACATAAAAGAGAGCACCACTGCTGTGATTTCTACTAATTGTCATGTTAAGTAACTTGATGCTACCATAGGTGTTAACAAAAAATTGCTTCCAGAACATAAATATGTGTTGCCAGCAGAATTTAACCTCAGGCTGTAATAGTAACACTGAGACATGAGGAGGTTGGAGTTCTGCCAGATTTCTTTGTGCAGATTATGCAGGTGTTTCCCTAAAAAGGAAAAGTTGATAATAGATACGATGGCAATTTCTTCCCTCCAAATGATAGCATGAGCAAGTAGACTTTTTGGCATGAGTTTTGACTAGGAAATAATTCTGATCTCCCCAATATTACCTAAATATATTTTTATAGAAAGCATAAGAAAATTTATATTAAAATATATCATGTGTCAAAATCCCTCTATTTAATAAATGAAAATTGTTGGTGGCTGTTCCCATAATGTTTTTTGAATTAAAAACATGGGGAAGAATCAAGAAAATGGAAAAGGTAAATACTTCAAAATGAAAACATTTGAAATAGAGAGTTGTTTTTTTTTTTTAAATCAGTTCTACTTGACAATTTCAAGAAGATTTTGCTAAAACTTAACCTGCTGACTCTGCAGCCTGGGAGGGAAGATTACTTTCCATAGCCTCAGGTGCCAGGATCAGTCCAAGCAGGCAAAGGACAGTCCCACTGTGTCCTTATTTACAGTAGTTTCATCCCCAAAGACGCTAGCTGAAGTCACACTGTGGTAGAGTGCAGAACTATAACCTGTAGGGTGGCTTCTTCTCTCATTTGTAATGGTATAAATCAGCCAAAATCAATAGAGGTCTGAATGAGAAATGGGAGCAAGTGAGAGTTGGGTTTCCAGATGCATTCCTCTGCAACAGCCCATAATATTCATGACAACAGAGCCAGATGACTCCAAATTGCTAAATTCAGATGGTGATGGGTTCTGTAAGACAAATATCCAGCACTTTGCACAGACGAACTCTCATGCCTGGAGAGATTGATATTTCAGAGTAGGGTAGAACAGGTAAGACTGGCAGCTGAGTGACCCAAGTGAGCATGGATGTGGCCCTCACTGAACTTAAACTTCACTCTGTGTCCATCCACCCAACCACCCATTCAGCCTGAACTGCCACACAGAAACAATAGACACCTCAGCCCACTCGAGTGGAGTTATTTTTATTGAGAAAAGCAGGATGCAGTTCAAACCCCGCTGTAATTGCTGAGAAGGCTCCCATATATTTGCATGCTATAAGACGAGGAGTACAGAAATGGTTTGCTTTGGGAAATGGCATCATTGCATGAACGTATCCTGGAGTGAACCAGCTTGGAAAAAACAGTCTCACAGCAGTGATGTTCAAGTGGGATCTTCCTCTGCACATTTCCATCTATTCCCTCCCTGCCCTGCCATATATGTACTGTAAAAGACAATTGAACTCAGTGTTGAAAGCTTAGAAATATTGTGAGAAACATTATTCTTGGAACAGCATATGTATGTGTTGAGGGATGAGAGTGAATGTATTCCAGTGTGGGGTGGTTAAGGGGGCTCCAATCACATTTAAATTAAGGCCAGATTTAGGCTCAGCCCATGAACTTGGATGGGTATCTGTTTCCTGTTTTCCAAAGCTAAAAGCTGAAATGGAGGACAACTAACTGATGGAAAAGAGGGAAAGCAGCTTGTTTGCAGTGTTAGTTTGTGTGGGGTATGAATGAAACAGGTCAAAAATGGTGGGGCTTTATTAGTAAAAAAGATACACTGAATGATTTCCAAGGTTTGTTGTAAATGCAATCACAGCTTAACAGCACTTTGAACTGCGGGATCTGCAAAGCAAAGGCAGGCCTGGAGCTCTTGTCTATGGCCAGGTTTCTTCCTGTCTGCAATGAGACAGCAAATATTAATCTGTGGCAGAGTCAAGGCATAAACTCTGCTAATTTTTCCATATAACCTTTTCACATCACTTGGCAACTGCCTATTTCACTGAAAAATTACTTTAAGAATAGACTAACAAGGAGATTTAAAGATCTTTTTTACAAGATCAACATATCTGTCCTCTATATAAACTCTGAGAAAAAGAGTAAATAGAGCTGTAAATCCTTTCACTCTTTTTGAATTGAAATTTTAGCTTCACTAACCTAACCATTTTTCTAGTTTTCCTCTTCAAAATATGATAGAAGTACTGCAAAAAGTAAGATGATTTTTCTTTGTTTAGAAAAAAAAAAAATCTGTTGAGTTCTTTCAGATGTTTGGTTTACCTTTTTAAAAAGAAAATTGATTATGAGTGATACTGTCAAAACTTGCTTGTTTTTCATTTTTCAATGTAATTTTACAATGAAAAGTGTTCATAATGCAAAAATGTTGTCCAAATATAACAATATAGTGTTTGAAAAGTACCTTTTTTTAAAAAAGCAATGCCACTATAGATGATCAAACAGTCCCTGATATTCCATGCAACTCCTTGGTTTGCAGTGAGTGGCACAGGAAAGAGGACTATTAAAATTCAGCTGATATTCTAGAACAACTCCTGTGTCTTATCCCCAGGGCTGCAGAAAAGGAGAGCTTTGTTGCTGCTAAGAGACGTTTTAGCTTGAGTTGTGTCAAGTTAGGTAACTTCAGGACTTAAAAAGTAAATCTCTTGGGCCCTGCTGAAATGTTTTTTTCCCTGCAATTTCCTCCACAAAAGAAAGGACAAAATAGAGTGGAGTTGAGAATTTGCGTCATGTACAAGTTCAGTGAAAAGGTACTTTTTAGCTATAAGAACCAGCTTGTTGCCAATTTCCGTCAAAATAATTCCCCAGGTTAAATCCTGGTCCTATTGAAGTCATTGTCCAAACGCTCACTGGCTGCAAGGGGAGATCAGGATTTGTCCCGTTCAATTCATTAGTGATGGTATGAGCCCCAAGTAGTATTATGCTTCCTTTAAAGAAAGAGAAGCTCCTACTTACTGTTTATATACTAACGTTATTTCTCACACGTTTATTGTGTTACTCTCCTTAATTTGGTGCCATGCTGAGTCCCTGTGGGATGCCACTCAAACATTATGTCAATGATCTCAAAATTGAACTCCAGTGCTTTATTTTACAAATGGCTTCTAGCAGATGTGTGGCACACTTTATTAACTTAAGTACCCATTAGTTGAAAATTTCATTAGTTTGGGGGAAAGGGATCAGTTTCGTCAATAGATCTGGTATGGGTGGACCCTTTGTGTCAACCTGACCCATATCAAAATGGATTATTGTTGTAAGTGAGACAAGTGACCTAATGTTCTGCCTATTATGCACACATGATCTATAACCTTTTAAAATACTAGTGTGGGAAAGGAGCACACTTCACTGCATCCCCAAACCATGGATTCTTAACAGGTGGCAGTCCCTCTCTTAGCAACGTTTGCCATGGGCTGTCTGCGTGAGTGTATGAATTATCAGGGGGTACAGTTTCCAACCAGGTAACCAGGGAAAAACTGGGATGGAGAATGAAACCAGGATAATGAACGGCCAAGTAGAAGTTTTAATGAGTGCAGGAGGCAGGCAGTGGACCTGGGTCTGTAGTGCCATCCTCTGACTGACCAGTGTATTTCCACCAAGGCATTTCATGTGCTGTCTGGATCTTTTGGGCTAATAAAGTCAGAGAAGTAAGGCTGGATGTGGTTGCAGCAGGAACATATGGTACATTTTACTCCACAGTTTCAGTGTTTTGATGCTGTTTGCTCTTCGAATGATGGCAGCAGTAGTTTCCAATGCATTTACTTGATCTTGTTTTGGAAACCACTTTAGGGCCAATTTGAAACTCCATGTGAAAATATTTGGCAGGACCACACACTGAAAGGTGCACTACATAACCCTTTGGCTGTTTTGTGCAGCAGCTCTCACACCTGCCCTAAACTCATTGACCTTCTGAAGAGGGAAAAGTAAATCTGTCTGGAAGTGATGAATCATAGAATCATTGAGGTTGGAAAAGACTTTTAAGATCATGGAGTCCAACCATGAACCTTAACACTGCCAAGTCCACCTCTAAACCATGTTCCTAAGTGCCACATCTAAAAGTCTTTAAAAAGCTCCAGGGATGGTGACTCAACCACTTCTCTGGGCAGCCTTGTTCCAGTGCTTGACAACCTTTTCCGTGAAGAAATTTTTTCCTCGTATCCAACCTAAACCTCCCCTAGTGCAACTTGAGGTCATTTCCTCTTATCCTATCGCTTGTTACCTGGGAGAAGAGACTGACCTTCACCTGGCATAAACTCCTTTCAGGTAGCTGTAGAGAGCGGAGTGATAAGGTCCATCCTGAGCCTCCTTTTCTCCAGGCTAAACACCCCCATTTCCCTCAGCAGCTTCTCATAAGACTTGGGCTCCAGACACTTCACCAGCTCCTGCACCTTTAGGATCTCCTTCTTTCAGAGTATGTAGCCTTCCTGCACTCCTTTGCCCTTCAAGATTGCCTGCTGTTGCAGGGAAAGTCATACAGCTCACTTCCCCTGAGCTGCACGCTGTGGAGTGGGAAGCAAGAGTTAGGCTGGATGAACTGCCCTTTCTGGGAGAGGACACTCCAGCTGTCATCCTCGGGGTAGTCCTTTCCTTGCTATATATTCTACACCAGAACATTGGTGATGTGATTAGAGATGTGAGAAAACCAGGAAGATACCAGCTGGGGTGAACTGATCTTGTTGGAGTCATTAACCTTATCTGCATCCAATTCCCCTTCAGCAATATCTGGGCATCACACAGATGGGACTGGCCAGACAGAAGTGACATGGAAAAAAGTCTTGTTTTCAATGTTGTAAATTTGAGAAGCAAAAGGAGGGTGCCCAGTGTTTGTAGAGAGAGAATCAGTCATGTTCATCTTCAGTAATAGAGGCATATTTTCCTGGAGCAAGACACTTTCCTCTGCCGCTAATTAAAATCAAAGGCAAAACACAGTATCAGTACAATCTAACAATCAGTACAATTCTAACACTGAAGAAGTTGTGATAAGCAAACTTGATTTCCTAGTTTAGTGGTGGCTTCTTCCTCCTTCTGCCAGCTCTGATTGATTCCCAAAGTTTATTTTTTTGTCAGTCAACTGAACAGAGAGAGGTTGTCTAGTTGCTTCAGGACCTCACAGGTATGCACTCATTTCTCTAGGAGATGCAGGTTAGGTACAGAAACAATATGTGCCTTGGCCAACACAATTACAGTTGGGTTTCTCAGATTTTAAGTGGTTGTGGGACACTTAGTCCACTTTTAGTTGCACATGCTTGTTTCCCACCTCTGAAATTCAGTTTTATTTGCCTCCTACAGAAAGTGTTTTCAGGTAGACTGAAGAGAATTTAATGAGAGAATGAGGTATATCAATTCTTATTATACAGTGTCAGATCATCATAAATTATGTTCTGAGGCAAACCCATGTTAGTGTTATTATGCTTAATCTTCTGTCTAGTGCTGAACAGACAAAAAACTTGTAGAGGTTTAATTGTAGCCACCATTTCTGCCGACAAGCTGAGGTCCTCCCTCTCACAAGTCAGGGAAACATGCACTCAGTTGCTTCTTTAGCTGAGGTTCATTGCAGTAATTTCAGTGTATTTTGCTGCAAAGTGCTTTCTCACAGACAGGTCTCCCATGATACCAATATGAAGTGTACACTATATTCTTTCCCTGTTTCCTCCAGAGCCCAATATATCCTTTGCAGCACTTTCAGCTTGAAATGAAGTGTATGACCTAAAGTCTATAGAATAACATGAATCACTGTACAATAATTTATAGGGTCACCTCATAATTACTATTGAGTATAACATGACTCTGTTTATTGGAACATGTACCGAAGAAAGGTTATTTTTGAAATTTTTCTTGTTTATTCAAGACAACATTGCTCCAGATTTGAATGGATTTATTGATACCACATTAAAACTAATAATTATCAAAGCAACAGGGAGAAAAAAATTTTAAATAGTAGAAACTTCCTGCTCCCGAATCTTTCTTGCAGGGATGTGGGGAGCAATCTGTTATCCATGGCTTTTCTGTGAAAGGTGATTTTTTCCATATCTAAAGAACAGAGATCCGCTTAAGGATCGGTAATAAGAATGGACTAACTGAATGATAAGAAAGTATGTTAATGTTCCAAAAAATCATGTTTTATTTGGAAGGGAAGCAGGTTAAAGCAAAGAAGAAGCCAACAATTTAAAGAGGGAAAGTTATAATTTGGACTTGTTTTCTAGACTTCCAGGTTTCTGCATTTGCTGTCCCTAAATTATAATTCCCCATGGTCTTGTCCATGGGAAACATAGAAGCAATGAGGGATACAACAGGCAGTGCTCAAACGAATGCAAAAATCTTCAGGCAATTCCAGGAGAGGTGATGTACAAGAAATCTACCTTTGACACATGTTTGTGGGACCAGGACCAGAGACCTTGCTGACTTTTACCAAAATTTGCTGGGTTAAAAAGCACCAACACTCTTCACACCACAGTGGTGTGTGTAGAAGCTTGATGACCAGATAAAATCAAAGCCTGTGCAATAAATATAAGTGCTGTGCTTCAGAAGCCCAACTTGTTGCTCTTCTGGTATCCAGGATCTCTTAACACCATCACACATTCCAGATGTGCATTCCAGACTGCTCCAGTTCTGAACGTATGTTTGGCTAGACCAGACATGGGGGGGTTTATTCCAAGTGGAGATGTATTCATTTGCAGTCATCAAAAAATGTATATTTATGGAGGAAAGTTTGGGTGCAGCATGCCAACACACCAATTATGAGTGTGTAGAGTAAAGAAGTACTGTCAGGCTGCATATGTTTTAAATATATAAATTCAGAGACCAAAATGCTTAGGGACAGCAGATGGATTAGTGACTCGTTCAGAAAACTATGGGTACATGTACTCTGGTAAATTAAACAGTGTCAAGGCACGGGCACAGGCACTGGAACTTACTCATCCACACTATTCAATTGTTAGAACAGTCCTTGGTGTGGTTTTGGGCTTGATCAACTAACGACCTCCCAAAAAATTCTTAGGTATGTCTTGTGAGTTAGTTCAGGCCAGGGACCATTGCCAGTAGGCAACATGCAGGCAGCTGTCCTGTGCTAGAGGTTAAGAGAGTTTAATATTATGGATGCGATCAGCTTGTTCCAGATGGCTTGATGGCCCTGACACTATTTAGTTTACTAATATAGATTTAACCTTTGGGTTTTTGTACTCATCCACTTGGACCTGTGACTCACACACACCAAACAAGCAGCTGTGGTGATTTAAGATGTTATTGCACCTGAGCTCTTTGTTACTGGCTCTTGCTGGAGGTTGATGAACCCACTGTAGAGCTGCCAAAAGTAATGTACTTCAAGTGTTTTAGGACCACTGAAGGTCAAACCATGATGTGAGGTCTGTACATATACTGAATACGGGGAAAAGATTGGTTTAAGAAGATTCTCCCTCCTCGCTTTGCATCCATGTATCTATAAGGCCCAAACTAAGGCCAGAGCTCTCACTGTCTCTGTCTCTCTCTCCAGCACAGGATGCCCTTAATCATGAATGACATTTTGGATAATGACTCTTTCCTAAAGCTACTCTTTGGCTTCCATGAGCTACCCTGTTTTTCCTGAATCTGTGGTTTTCTGACTGTTGTTGCACAAGAGTTTTGCACTCTAAAAACTACATACCAATGATATTTTCCCTAATTGCAATCGCACTTTCTTTTAGAGACAAATTGCCATGACATCACCGGGGCTGGTGCATCACTGTGACATGGATATTATCTCCTACCACTAAAGTGAGAAGAAAAAAATCAAATAACAAATGACAAGTGATAATGCAGTGGAGGGAAATTAAGCAGCTGTAGTAGAAATTTAAAGAACAGCAGATCAGCATAGGTTAAAAGAGAATTAAAAGCAGCACATCCCATCCACTGCCCAGTTTTAAGGACTTATGCTGCTGTTTGCTGTTGAGATTTGTGGGTCTGAAGGTTAAATTCTGGAAGAAAAATGTTTATCAAGTTAACTGAAGGTAATATTTCACACCTTTGGAATCCAAGAATCCAAATCATGCATCCACAAGTTACTGTTGGCACTGAGGATGTTTCAGTGTGAACTACAAAATACATCTTTCTCTCCATGACATGAAACAGAGATTTTGCCCAGGACTGCCTTGTGTTGTGCACTTCAGTTGGACACCGGAACAAAATACGATAGATTCCACCTCCTTGGTTCACTGCAAAGTGTTGCACCCTCTTTAACTGGCAGGACCAGAGATCATGGGCACAACTGAAGCACAGGTGGTTTACCCTGAACATTAGGAAACAATTTTTTTTTATTGGGGGGGGGTGACTGGCAAATAGCCAAGGAGGCTGTGGAATCTCCATTGTCAGAGATATTCAAAAGCTGTTTGGACATGGTGCTGGACAACTGACTCTTGGTGGCCCCAGTTGAGCAGAGGGGTAGGACCTGATGACCTCCCGAGGTCCCTTCCAGCTTCAACCAATTTGTGATTCTGATTCTGTCCAAGTATTTAATGCACAGAGCCATGGTCTGACAGTCACTCATCGGGCCCTTTGGCAGCAGACCAATGGCTTAATCCAAGGGTACAACATGGAGAAATCCCCCCTGACTTTCTACCAGACACTTCTAGGGCAGTATCTGAAGGAACATGAAAAGGGCATAAACAAGTTTAAAGAATAGAGATTTGAAGCAATTACGGTGCTCTGAAAAGGTTCACAACCTCTGGTGTACACGTTGCAGTGATACAGACACTCTCAGAAACATATGCATGTCTGCATGAGAGGTCTTTATTGTGTAGTTTTTTTCTGAGAGGGCACCATCCCAAGCAAATTATATTTCACAGCCTGATAGCAGAAGGCAAACTCAGAGGTAAAAATAGTTGAACATAAGCTTTTTTTCTTGCTCTGTCTCCTTGCTTTCCTACAATGCCTCTTTGGCTGGAAAAACACAGAGCAGTAAATGTAATTTAAAAGGCATCCTCAGCATTTGTGAGATCCTCAGCATCATAGCACATGCCATTCTTGTCCTACAAAATATGTGGGGAAAGTGTGGTCATCTCACACAGTGCATAAGGACAGCTGCTGGTTAATGGTTCTGCTAATCACAAGTGCATTCTAATAACAAACAAATTCTACTATGTCTTATTTTAAGCCAAGTTTACATGTTTATTTTAAGAACAAAGGCTCAATTGCATAAAGTATCAGTGTTGCTCTGGCCAAAAAAATTGTAGACATCCCACCCCTCCCTTACCCAAAAGAAAAAAGAAGCCTTATCTGGTTGACTGCAAGAGCAACATTCTTAGATTAATCTCAAAAAGACATCAATGAGTAAAAGGAATGCATTACATCAAAACAAGAGATCATATTTATTGGGCTATATTTCCCCAAAAACAGTCTCTACATGTGTTGAAGATAAACAACAGCAGCAAAGCAGGGAGTCTATGACTACAAAATGTCATCTAGGGCAATTTTCTTTGACTTTCAATGTGAGTGGGAAACATGAACTTCCTTCACTTATATTACACTGAATAGTTTTGGGAGCACAAGAAGTGCCGAAGCCACATTTAATACATATTTGTGTTGTATGGTTGATTGTGAGTTCCACTGGAAGATTTTCCTGTGTCTAGGACATTCATAACTAAGCTCTCCTTTAAGAAATCTTGGCCACTAAATAGGTGTGAACTCGCAGCCTTTCACTTCTTTGAGGTGCTTATAGCGTTTAGGTCTTATCATGAAATAAAGTCATTCAGGGTGTAGTGTAGCCCTGGAGGTCATCTGATCCAACACCCTACACAAAGTAGGACTAACCCAGAAGTTATGTTGAACCTCGAAGTTGGATGAAGTTGCTTTTGACTGTGCCCATCTGAGTTCTGAACACCCTCAAAGAAGGACATTCCACAACCTCTCCTGAATCTGTGCTGGTGTTTGATTATTCACAGGGTAATTTTTTTTATCCCTCATATGGCTTTTACTTATTGCTTTTTGGTTTTATTTTTTGCTTTGAGAAGAGCCTGACTATCTTCTCTATAATCATGCAATCAATCATGGAAGACAGAAATAATGTCTCCCCTTAGCCTTTTCCTCTTTAGTCTCAGTAAACCCATCCACCTTTGCATGCTGTGTGCTCCAATCCCCTGACTAGGCTGCTGGCCACTGCTGAACTTGCTCTGGTATGTCCATGGCTCTCTTTCACTGGGGATCCCCAAACCAGACACAGTAATCCAGATGTGGTCTCACAAATGCCAAATAGAGGAGAAGGATCTCTTCACAGACCTGCTAGCTACAACTTCCCAGTATGTGGTTAGCCTTCTCAGGCAAAAGACCATACTGTTGACTCCTGTTCAACTTCTTGTCACAGGGAGAGAGTACAGATAGTTAGATATAACATATAAAAGTATATATTAGACATTGCACATTGCGTATTTTATCTATATATATCCTACATTTTATCTTCCCCAAGGGAACAAAATGTGCTTAAAAAGTTCTGTTGCAACCTTATCCACAGCGGAACAAATGGGCTATCTGCTAACTACATTATGGTGGATATCAGTAATCACTATGGGAGTACTCGACTTCAGAAACAGACACTGGCTGCACACCAGATCCAGAATAGAAGTGGAAACAGGGTGAAGAAGCAGCTGAGTTTAGCATCAGACTTTCCAATATGTGCTGACTTTTCGGTATCAATCTTTGCAGGCTATGCTTTTCTAATTTAAACATTTTTTTTTGCTGCAATTATTTGATTTTTTAATGGAAAAAGAAGTAATGTAATTTTATTAAATAAATCATATTCTCTCTGTAATATTGACTAGTTTGCATGCCTTGCTAAACATTAAACCAGATGAAATGGGACTTGGTTACATACGGTTAAGTGGCATGCTCTTTGTGAACAGTAAATGAGATTACTATTTGTTATTTTTAAAAAAATGTTCACCCATAAAAAGAAACATCTCTATTAGACAGAAAAGTGACTTCACAAAGGTGCATTATGTGGTAGCCAGAAATTGAAACGGGTGGCAGATTATTTCCAAAGGTAAAAGTTTATAGCGAAACCACGATATAAATTAACTGCTAGCAGCCGTTGAGTCCATTCCTCGGATCATTTATCTGTATGAGAGTGTTATATGTTTGATGCCTGGTATGTATGATGGTTTTGGGGTGGACTAGAGTGTTTCTGAGTGATTTAGCACATGAAATCAACTCCAAGTTTCTAAAACAATAAACATGATGATAGGAGAGAAAAGTCAATACGTGTATCTTGATTTCTTGTTGCCATTACAGTGTGTCTATCTACTTCATGGTCTTCAGTGCTATGAGACTTATCAGATTATCTCCAGGCCATGAGTTAGTTTTATCTGACAGCTCCATTGAAACGCAGAGAAATACAATTCCCATTTTTCTGCTGGAAAACTAATATATGAGAAAATGAGGTGAATGAATGATGCAGTGGATCCAAAACTGGCCTAGGAACTGAACCCCAGTCCAGAACATGAACTATTAAAACTCGACCCTGTCTCTGTAATGAGTATCATGTTTTAAAGGAAATCAGACATGGGGCATATATTAAGAAGATTTATAAAAAGCAAAAAGATAGTGATGTTCAGTGGAAACCTTACAGGGAATGCACAGAGTCCAGGTGATACACACATACACACGGCCACAAAGAAGTCAACAGGTCTTTACTGGACTAACAAAATATTAAGGAACATTTTTTTTTTTAAAGCTTTTCTAAACAGACTGTAAAATTTCAGCTCAAGTCTTTTGGAGGAGAAACTGGCCAATGTTGAATATGATCAAATAAGATCACTTCACAAAATTGTACCCCAAATTCATCAGCACATTTCAGCTGAAATAGAGACCAAAAAAAAAAGGCAAGCTGCCTCACTGCAGTATCTAAAAAATATAACTTTCTGGTTTTGTGTTTAAAAAAAGTCAAAGCTTTAGATGATGAGCCTGGTGGAACACCATTGGTGAAGATGTTGAATTAATGGGACCTGAGTGGAAAGACTTACGTCACCTAACTGCTGACAGGCATGTTGGGAAGGCTTGGCTGGCTCAATGTGCTGAAATGAGGGGGGTGACCTAAGGATTAAAGATTAACTTTAGGCTTTTAACTTGACAGTAATGTACATAGTGCGTGTGCGTGTGTTTGCATGGATGTGTGCACGTACAGACAGATGTGTCTGAGAGAGAGAGACGAGGTGGGGTTTGTACTTCTGTAATATGGGCTATGTGTGAGGGATGTGTGTTCCTTCAGATTTGGCTGGTTTCCTGTTCTGCAGCTTTAAAATGAAATGCTTTTGCATAACTGTCCATATTGTTTGTAAATAGTTATAGGGCAGTCATTACCATAGAGAAAAACAAAGGCTTATTAAAGAAACAAATATAGTAACAATAGAGAAAGAGCGTTATGGAGAGACAGCCAGCAAACAATGGGAAATATCTGTCCAAAGTGTAATGCAACACAAAGGTAGTAGATGCTTGTGAGACCTTTTTTTATCCAACATCTCTTTGAGAACATTCAAAGGTAGTAATCTAGAAATAAATTAAATTGATGCCTAAGCTGAACTTCAGAGACAGTGATACCACCACTCCACTTTTCTTCCTTTTTTTTGCAGAATAATGTGATGCAGTCTCAATGGGAGTGTGAAGTGTGAGGGAGTGAGCATATACCTGGGAAAAGGGGAGCTTCTGGCTAAATGTAGAAGTTTGCTCTTGTATTAGAGAGAGTTCGAGACATACTGAAACTTGAAACTATGACACCGTTAAAAGCTTAACAAAAACCAATATTTATTACCAAGACGTGGCCAAGCGAGGAAGGAGGAGAGAAATAAGCCCCCAGTACGACCTCCCCAGTTACCCAGCTGTTGCCCATAAAGTTATCTTACTGACCTAGCATGCCTATAATTACCCATAGCAGAAGCTGCATCCTTGGAGAGTCAGTAAGTTCACAAACTGGCAAAAGTCCCTGCCAAAAGGCAACGTTGTCCTTGGTGTGAAGTTAGCTCCTTTCCAAGAAAGCACTATCTACTTTTATACAATTAACTGAGTGACCACAACCTCCCGGGTGTGGCCAGCACCGCCCAGCCAGAGACCCTCAGTCCCACCTCCCGGTTATGTAAGTGCACCTCTTCTGCGCATGAGTGAAAACCTTGGAAATCCCCTCACACATGTGCAGTATGCTTTGGGGGTCTTTCTTAATTGAGTCTGGGGGCGCTACTTCATCCTCCTCTACAAAGTGTTACTTTGCAGCTCATTTCATCCTTTCTTTTCTGCACATAACTGACTCCTTGTATCTTTATCGGTTTTCACGACTCTACACTGACACTCCTCCTCCTCAAATTCTACTTAAAGCAACCTTGGAGGACAATTAGCCAATCACAGAACACCAATTAAAACAGTTTATACAGAAGTTCTCCCTCCAAGGACGAATTCACTGTTTTATCAGTGAACTTGGCAGGGAGAATATAAACTACTGCAGGTGGCTGGGGCCAAACACAGACCAAAAGTATCAGCATAAATTCACCCTGTTACAGCTCTGGTGGCCTTAGCATAGGTGTCTAATAGCATCTTGTAACAGGCTTTGGATCTTCGCTTCCACCCAGGCTAGCCGCTGATTTAAAACTTAAGAATATTACAGTTATTAGAAGGAAAGAAACAAATGACCTTTTAGAGTCGCTGGTGGGTGCTGTGTGGGGCTGTTTATGAGACTGGCAACAAAACAATATATTAGTACATGAAGTGATTTCTGAGTGTTCCAGCACAAAAAACTTTCATAGATAAAACCTACCTATGGAGCTATAATTACTAGTGCTTTCAGAGCAGTGGTAGTACTGAATACAACCACTTTCTACAGAAAACAATTCCGAATAAAAACATTTTCAAGCTTTTTAGAAATAAAGTCCTGTAATTAGAGTAAATACCAGAAAATATACTACAGCAAAATAACAGGTATGTTAACTTTTTTCTTTTTCTTGGCAACAACATCGGAATACATCTTAACTATGGCAGAGGTAGTGCTACCAGGGGAAATGTGTGAGGAAAGAAAAGTATGTTATGGAAGCTAAGCATTTGCTTTCCATCCTTGGTCAAAGCTGAGCACAAATAAGAGCAGAATATTGTCCCAGTAGGAATGACCAGGTTGCCCAGAAACCCGGGAGTCCACAGCATCTTTCAGTAGCTTAATTATAGAAGTGGCTGGCAGCACTCAGAGAATTGCAGGTCTGATACTTTTCCCCATGCATTGCCTTGATTAAGACCACCTTTACTCACCCCAGTGGTTTCTTCTAAGTGTCTATCCATGCCATTTGTAGGGTAGATGTAGTAAACATTTTCATTCTTCATGCTCTCTCTGCTGCCCATTTGGTTCACTCCTTGCTTCAGATCAAGCCTCAAGTCCCCCAGGCATCTATGCTGCATATGGCTTTTGGCTTCTTCTTTAAGGAAACTTGGACACTGAACAGAGAGCTGTTCCAAGTCCTATTTCCTATAGGCTATATAACATTTGAGCTAGCTCATATCACTTGTTCAGAGACCAGAACTTGCTCCTTGAGTCCCAAAGGCAGTATAGATTAATAGATTTATCCGTAAATTCAAGATTGTTTGTAGCATGTCCCCTTGAATTCACTTGCTGGGAAATCAATATTAGGTTATAACTTGTGGTGGGTCTCTGCTTACAGCAAACATCTGGCAAATTCTTCACAACAGAAGCGTGGTGAAAGCATCTCGCATGACCTCTGTTACTTCCCCAAGTTGGTGGTGGCAGTGCTGCTCACTGTGCTTGATACTCTCTCTCTTTGCCAACGCCCAGACTAGCAGAGGACCCTTCTCCAGCCATTGTGAGAAGAACTAATGCTGCTGTTTGTTAGTCTAACAGCTACCAAGATCATTGCAGAATATAAACGGTAATAATGATAACATGCTTTTATGTTCAGTTCCTGCGTATTGGGAAAGTGTCTGTGGTTTGGTAAGGCAGAGGAGTACTTCTGTCTAAATTGACATGAAAAATCTATGAGAGGAAAGATGCAGAACCAACTGAGAAGATTTCAATTTCTGGAATGCTTCAGGGTATTTTAGGATGCTTGCAAAGTGAGTATGGACCACATGAACAGTATGAGATACGATTGTGGGGAATGATCACATCAGCCATGAAGAATTTGTCCGACATTGTTAACTATCCTATCCACTTAATTTTGGAAGCTTATATTCATGCAGGTACATAGCCAGTGTTGTAGGACTGACTGGCTGGCTGTGGACACAACTCCATATCCAAATGCTGAGCAAGATAACAGAGAAAAATTACTTTAAAGAAAGTAAAGGCAAGGGAATGCCTTGGCCCATCCCCACTGCAGAGAGATTCTTATCAGTAAGAAACAGTGAGGTGTTGCTTCTTGTGCAAGAGTAGGTGAAAGAAAAGATTTCCAGCACTAAAGGTGCTGGAAGTTTGAAAGGTGCTGCAAGTTTGAAATCCCCTGGACTCACAAATTCTGTTGGACCCAGAACCCAGAAATATTAAAGACAAATTGGGGAAGATTTCTCCAGAAGATGGTCCAGGTGGATAAAAAATGAATATTACATGCATTGAATTTCAAAGGAAATTATTTATTATATAAAAGATATGAGATAGCTGGCAGGAAACACCCTGGGAACTGTGCACTTTGCCAGGGGGTCTGTGTGTTTTATATATGGTTAAGGATGAAGCTAATTCCTGGAGAGGAGACAGCTGGAAGAGAAACATGGTAGAAGAGCTCTTGCAATATCTTACTGCCAATCTAAAACCAGAAATTGTAGCCTATCAAACCTTACCCTTGACACCTACCTCCCCTTAGTTCATCTCTGATGAACCCGGGTTGCTTTATCCAGAGATAAAAGATGGACAGATGTGATCTAGTTTGCCTTGACCACACTATTTCCATTTCTTGCCCTTGAAATGTGCCTCCATCATAACAGTTCACTCGCATTCAAAACCTATGGCAATCCTCTAACTGGGCTGTTAAATGTTAGATATAAAGACTGTAGCAGAAATACTCCAGTGCGTGGTGCCAGAACAGAGGCAAGCTCATGACAAAAAGTATTCAGATTGCTGGTTGCACCTGAGTGTGGTACTGGGGACTGTGCCTCATGGCTGCAATCAGAATGAAGATACGTTTACATGCAGAGATGTCATAAAACTTCTTTTTATGTGGATATATTAAAATGATGATGAAGCCAATTACCCATAAACCATTTACCAAAGGGTTACAGTGTTAGGTACAGTTTTAGGGATGGCAACCTAAAGCTGTATCAGTTTAGTCACAAGAGAATCACAAAGTAACTCAGGCTGTTGGGTTGCTGGGGAGATCTCTAGTACAACCCAATGCTCCAAGCGAGGCAAGCATTACCTTAGATCATGTTGCTCAAGGCTTTGCTCAGTTGGTCTTGCAAACTTCCAGCATAGGCTTTTATTCTACAAGGTTCCAGTTTCCCTTAATGCTTTGGATGGATAATGAAATAAGGGAAAGGGTGATGAGAGGTATATGTATATTTCCATGTCTAAGGTCTGGGACCAGAACCCAGAATTCTTGGCCCTGGCACACTTTGTCTGTGATACTAGGTAAAACTGATTAAAAACTTATAGAAGAGGCTCTGGTTAGTGTTGCACAGGCAAACTTCATTCTGATCTGACTTGAATTTGTTAGTGATTAATTTTCTTGTCTGCATGCTTTTTCAACGATATTTTTGTGTGGAGTTTTATAGATAATAATATAGTTTTGTCCTACAGGATCCCAGAGTGCTTCTCAAGTTATACACCTAACTGGCCAAAGCCTGCTCCTGCTGAGGCCAATAGACATTTTGCTATCGATTTCATTTGGGGCAGGATTTGGCTGTGTAGAAATGGAATACAAGCAATTCTGTATGTCCGTATGGCCTTTAATAAATTCTGGTTTCCCACCTGAGCAATAAATCTGCCAGCAGAAGAGTAGTACAGAATTTGGTGTCACTTACTGAACAACTAAATATTTTAATATAAATTTTGAAAGGTATCAGTAGGCCATAATGGCAGTTGCTCTAAAAGTATCAATAACATAATTTAGAGACAGAGGCTGATGATGTTGTGCGTGGATGTGGATACATGTGTAGAATCTCTGTATATGAAGCAAATTATACATGTAATTTTAAATCACTTAATAAAATATCAGCTCTAGTTGGTTGCATAATCTAAAATTCTGGAACATTTTTGCTGTCCTACGTCTGCAAAAGCTTTTCATTTAGGAACACACACGTTTCTTGTCTATGTTATTTCTACAGTCACTTAGTTAGAGCAGGGCATATTGTTCTCTCAATTTCTTGTTAAAATGTTTCACTTAATTAAACTTTTACAACCAGTTCTGCTCTGTGTCTGATACTTGCTTTAAATTATAAAGAAAAGCCTCTCTGGCATTTATGAGAATTCAGATGATGAAGACTATAGGAAAAAAAAAGAAAAGTAGCAGTGTCACTGAGCCCCAGATAGTTACTGATTCCCTGTTATCTTCCACACAATTCAATTTAATGAAATATAGTATTTCCTATTATATAAACAAGACTGAAAAGAGGCCAAAATAGAACTAATAATATTTGAAATTACTGTATTGCAAATATTTCATAAGTGGAATTAATTGCAACACAATTTGAATAACTGTGGGTTTGTCCATATTTCTGTAACATATCACATGGAAAATAAGGCTAAAATTTGCTATGTCCTGGAAGAAAACAACAACAACCAAACAACAAGAAAAGTTATGGAAATCAAAGCTAAACCTGGTTGTGCATGCTTGTGGGACGTACACACGCAAACATGAACAACCCCTTCCCGCGTCAAAACATTGCCTGAGTTTTCAAAGTGATGCTTGGGATGGCCTCTCTGCGGTGGGGATTTACAAAACAGCTAAGTTCCAGTAAGACCTCATTTTTGAGAGCAACGTTGTGCTCCCAGGCCCTCCCCAAACCAACTGTGGGATGACTGCAAGATGGCTGTGACATCGATCACTGCACCAAGAGCTTTAATCCAATTGGCGGCAATGCTGCTATGAGGCTTGGAAATCTCCTCTAACCTCTAACCACAGTTTAGTGTGCAAACTATTGTGTTTGCTCTTGGGAAGCTTCACTCTTGCCAAAAAGAGCCAGTATTTATGCTATTTGGCATATTCATTTTTCAGTTAACCCATTTCTTACAAGTAAATCCTTTTTTAGAATTTATAATCCTTCCAAGAACTATGGATGATGGACAGAAATAAACAGCCATGAGGGAAAAACAAAAGAAAACAAAACCTTAAATCTCTCTTCTCCCATAACTTTCATAATTTATTTTACTGTCCTTTGTTTCACAGAGCTGTTTGTCATGACGCAGGGAAGCAAGAATCGGACAGTGTCTGAGAAATCTGGTTGTGCTTAAACATTTGTGAAATTCAGGGAAAAGAGTTGTGCAATCTGACATCAAATAAAGATCAGATGACCCATAGGCTTCAGTTTCCTTGTGAATGAAGGTGAAAGGGCTCTGCAGGCCACATCTTTATTTACTGGGATACTCAACGGAACATGTAAACAGGGATTTTTATACCTTTAGGTCCCCCAGGTAGGGTGACGTACGCAGATTAGTTCTATTCAGAATCAAAACTTCTTATTTTACAGTTTACAGGGGACTGTTCTATCGCTTATTCTGAGAATTATTGCTGCAATTGTGATGGCTGAAAGCTCTGAAGAGGAAACGGATTTACCTTACTTTCTAAGAGATGCCCACTCTGCTGACACCTAGATAGGTGTGTGTATCCTACCATGCTTGTCAGATTCTGATTTTGGGGTTCATGTAGCTTATCTGATAAGAATCATTACTGGCAGAGTTACTCAGGTAACTCTTTATCAATATGCCAGTATTCTTTATCAATAGGGATGTCAAAGTCGTGGTGCTCCATTCTGCCATGTATGTACTTCATCATACCATGGGATGAAAACAGACTGCTTTCCCATCAATGAACAAGTGACAACCATATCACAGAATTGAACTGATTGCATCAAAACAGACATGTACACAACATTTCTAGTGGTGTTTGTCAAAGACTTTATTCTCAAAGAGTCAATATTGTTTCAGCCTTAGCAAGCCTTTCTCAAGGACTGTCTATATAGTATTCCAACAGCTGAAAATAAACCATAGTAGGTCCACATATTTTCCACTCAAAAGCAGTCCTATTTTTTGAGTGACTTCAAAATTCTCTAAATTCATCATTAAACTGAGAATTCATTTAAATGAGGTTGAGGCTTCATCCTAGAAGGGGAAAACTTTTTGACTTCCATCATACATGATGCCAGTGAAACTGTGACAATTAACTAAACTCACAATAAGTAAAAGATAGACAATTTGATGTGAAAACAGAAATATCATGGGGAAACAGGTGAGAAACCCCTGTATTTCTGAAACATAAATTAGCCAGTAGAAAGAAAACCCATCTAAAATTCTTGGCATAGTTGTCTGAAAACTGATATAGGCATAAATTAACTTTTCTTAACAGAACACTGATATTATTATCTGGAGTTTTCCAGGAGTCAGATTTCTACATATGCTTATATTTTTATGTTATTTTTCAATTTTTGATGTTTTTTCCAGAATTTATCTTGTACATGCTCTTTTCCTCTTCTTTTTCTCTCATATTTATCTCTGAAGGTGTTTCTATGCTGCGAATCAGATGTGTTTCCAAGTCTTTCTTCAACTGGCTTATGAATGTGACCTTTATCTTAAAACCTGTTTACTCTATGAACTTCATAGCTTTTGTGACTATTTACAATATGTATTGCACATTTTTGGCTTGATCCAACATACAATGAAATCAAAGAAATGACTTCCCATTGACCTTGACAACTGTTGGATTAAGCACTATGGTCCAAGTAAAAGTAGCTGTAATAAATGACACAAAAATGTAATAAAGAACTCATTTATTGGCTTATTAAGCTTATTAAAATAACCTAGTGTAGATTATTAAGTTTTCATTTACAAATTCAGATTCAAACAGTATCTACCTGAAGCCCCAGTATACTGACTGCTGGTTTTTTTAAATACATTGTGGCACAAACTTGTTACTTCTCCTCTTCTGCATGTACATTCAGTTCTTCATGTGCTGCTGAATATTTTCTATAACCTGCTGAAGACCAGTTGCTCAGTGGCAAGTTGTTCATCAGTGAATTGCTACATTTCTTCCCATTCCCTGGAGCCTTTCTCAATGGCTTGCTGAATCAGTATGTGCATCATTTACACTTTGTTTCTGAGTTCCTCTCTGCTGTTTTGGGGCATTTGGTAAATTGACTGCCAGTCACATGGGCACATTTATTCTAAGCTCTCCTTGACGAACAGCTATATATGGCTTTATGCTCTCAGCTGTTATTTGCTCAAACCAACGAAGAAGCTCTGAGATATATTGCAGGAATGCAGAGTAATTTTCTACAGTTAGATCAATTAACCTTTTGGCCTCACTGATTAGCTTTTCTTGGGAATGAGTAAGCTGCCCATAGATCTCCCGGAGCTTTTCTTTGACTTGCTTGTTATGTTCATCGATTTTCCTTTTAGCAGCTGCAGACCAATATCGGATTTTTTCCTGAAGAGAAGATGAGAGTTCTATGACCTTCTGTCTTCCTTTTCCTTCCATATCAGTTATAAGGTCATAATATTCCTGGCTGTAGTTTTCCACCAATTCTCTTATTTGGTCTGTCAGGCGTGTAACCAAGTCAGCAAGATCTCCAACATTCTTGTTGTGCCAATCCACAAGAACATCTATTACATTCTTCAGCCATCCTAGTACCTTGTCTTCCACCTCATAGTACTTCACTGACTGTCCAAGTGTAGTTGGATCAAAATATTCCTCCCGCAGTGACTTTATATAGAGGAGCAGCTGGTGCAGCTTTTCTGAAAGGTCCTGGAAAGTCTTCTGACTAAAATCTTTGAATTGAGAAATGTATTTTTTAACATCTTCTGTCAAGGATATCAGTTTCTGTGCATAGTCTGAAGCCATTGCATCTTTGTACAGCTGTTGTGTTTGGACTTTGATGTCTTCAAAATTTTTGGATTGCAAGCTTCTAACCATTTCTTCTACCTTCTGAAAAACTTGTTGCACTACTTCTTTCAGTTGCTTCAGTCTTCCTGCAAAGTCGGCTTCCTGAAGAGTAGCAAATGTCTGCCTGATTTTGCCCTGCAAATCTTTCAGCATTTCCCTAATTTGATCAAGTACATTATGACCTCTAAGAATTGTTTCAGAAGCAGGAAGTCTGACTTCCAGCTCACTGATAGCTGCAATCAAGGCATCAAAGTACTCTTGAAGTTTTGAAAGGCATAAATCAGCATTTTTTGCTACCTTCTCTGTAGTCATGAGGTATATTTCTTCACCACTGTACTTTTCAGACAGCCCAGGGACCTGGAATTTTGTGGTTTTCAGGAATTCAATGGCTGAGTCAATTAGGTGTTTAATTTTCTGGTGATAATCTTCTATTATGTCAATTGTGACATCCAAAAGTTTTGCTTTTATTCTTTGATAGTTGAACTGTTCAGCTTGATCTGCTGCTCTTCGATACAGCCTTTTAGCTTTGAACTTCAACTCCTGATATTTGCCAGAGGCCTCGTTGGCAGCTGTGCGAAGCTGAGAATCTATTTCATCTATTTGTTTCACAGCAAACGTGTATGCTTTGTCAGCATTATTCTGCATCATGTTCTTCATCTTTAAGGTGGCAGCACTAATTTCTATTCCCATATGCTCCTTATGATACCGATTAACATACCTGTAGATTGCATTTGTCATTTTAGGCACTTTTTCTTTCAGACCCAACAGCAAGTCTTTGGCAGCGTCTTTGTTCCAGTTGAATTTCATGTGAGTCCAGTTAGGTTCCTTGAAGGATATCTCACTTGTTAATATGTCAATGTCCTTCTGAGGAGCAGACTGAAAATACAAAACAGGATAAGAAAAATGTAACTTGTATATACAACAAATCTAATATTATCTCTGAGCATATTTCAATATTCTCATTGTTGCATCTTTAATTTTATCATATGTTAAGACAAACTACTTTGAGCTTCTTCAAACAGCAGGGCCAGAATATAACTTAGTCTGGTCTTTTTTAAAATTTGACTTTAAATAAGATTTTTCCTTCTTTTGTATTAAATGCCTATCATGTCTCATAAGGTAGGTGAATTACTTTGGAAAATGAGCTTTTTACTCATTCCTGAAATAATTTAAAGTGAATTCAAAAAGAATTTTTTCATATAGAAATATTAAAAGATTTAATTTTGCAATTATTTAAATAAATGAGACAATTTACAGGGTAATTAAGAAATCCTCAAATAAGAATCTATTTACATGTAAAATTTTACCATTTTTTAGTTGTAAATAGTGAATTATGAGTCACTTGCGAACCCTAAATTAGTATATCATTTTGGAAGGTAAGATTTTGATTCTGAAATTCTTGTAGTATGACAATAATAAGAAGTATGTTTTGCTAGCAAATCTAGTAAGGTTTTTAATTCTCATTATGTGTTGTAACATATTAATGGATTAAGAAAGGCACTTCACAGATGGTCTAACCCCTTCCAGTGGCCTGATTCCTATAATGGCCACTTACTTCTTATTTTAATTCTAAGTAGCCTGACAGTTACATATTAAACCTGATGGGTGGCTTATCTAAAACTGACTTTGCACTTCCTTGACTTTCAGTGGGTGTGTCTTCTTGACCATAGGAGAGGGCAAACATAACTGTGTGGAGAAGCTGAAACAGCCTCTTCACGCAGATGTTACTTTTAGTAGCAGAAAGGCCAGTGTGGGAAATAAAAACTTTAATTACTGATGATATACTTTTTATTTGGTGGTTAATTTATATCTCAACATAAACACACACAAAATTTAAAGGAAACTTTTCCTCTGACCACACCGAACCTTTCTGCTTTTTATTGCTTCTATCAAGCTTACCTGAGTTTGGTAGTAAACTCTGCCAGTGAGAATTTCGTCATCCACTTCAATGACATAACCCAGGGTCCCAGCTGAGGGTGAAGATATTGAGAGTGATGACCTCCTTTCATTCTCATGGTAACGCATATGGACATCTGTGAAAGCGGGGCTGATGACATCTAGTGATGCACTGTTTTCCATGGCTCTACAACAACAGTAAATACACAGCTATGAAGGAATGCACAAAGTACAATTCCAATGCACTATGTCTGCATAAAATACCACCTATTACTTTATATATATGTATGTAAACAATGTCTTTATCATGAAAAGAAAATGTAGAGTTTTGCTATCCACATCTCTTAGAATTTAGCCTGATGCATTCAAAAGTTCACGTCACTCCAACTTTCCTGTTTTAGATAAAACTATATTGAGCTCTGTTGGGAATTTTCGTTAAATTATACAGCAGCAAAACAAAACCTGTAGCTGTACCACCATCAGGTTTCTATAGATTTCTACAAGCTAATGCAATTTTTTTCACCAACACAAGCATAGGCACTACCGTTTATCTGCATTTGTACTTGCCTTCACAGATTCTGTCCCTTGGATGTATCAACAAAATACTTGCAGATCAAAACAGGCAGTGAGAAGGCCAACTCTGTAAACCCTAGTGCCAGCGCTTGTGAATAAAAATCACTCAGTAATGGCTTGTGATGACAGAGCGATCCAGTGGGAAAAAAACTACGTTGATGATCAGATCTAAAACTGCTCTGAATATGAACTATTGTGTTTATATCTCAGCAGCTTTCTGAAATGTGGCTGCTGAGAAAAGCTGTTCTAGGAATGCTGAGAGAGAACAGCTTTCAAGCTAACTTGAGAGGGAAAAAGACACAGCCAGTAATGACAGGGTAGCTACACAGATTCTTATTAATTACAGCAAAGCCCTCTGGGACATTAGGGATCAAAGTAACAACACATCATTGGCAATTATACCTATTAGAAACAATATTATTAGAGCAAATCTTTACCCAATTTCCGAAAGAGTAAAATCTTCCTGGTAGTTTGCACTCATGTCACGATGTGAAAAGCTGCCAGTGGTCTTCACAACAAGCATATCTTCCTCGTATTTATAGTTTGAAACAACTGTGAAAAAGATTTCAAATGTGTGTATTACCAGAACATACCAGCAAACAATACAAACTACATGCATGTTAGACAGCCATTTGTGAGGTGTCTCACTGGTATGTAAAATTCTGCTTCAAGAAACTGAATGCCCATAATGTCCCAAATGAAAAGATATGAAAATATTTGTTCAACTGGAGTATTTTAAAATTCACATTTTTTATCTCAACATGGATACAATATTTTGCATTAATGCAGATCATAAGTGGGTATTCTAATTTCTTGAGAGTTTAGAATTTTATTCTGATCTATATTTTTAGTATTATTATAAAGTCTAGAACTCAATGCTATATGGGACTTCAATTTTCTGGCTTGAAAAAAATTTTGAAATCAAATCTGTTTAGTTCCTAAAGAAAAAAATAGGTATTTCTTCATTTGAATTGAAACAGTTAAAAAGTCAACCTGCCTTCTTTCCTTTACACGTATTACCATAAGTAATGGGGGAATGCTATGCTGTTTTACAATTTAAAGTAAGAAACTGCTAGGAAGATATTTCCCATTTTTCCTATTTTTTCACAATATGTAATTATATCTATATCTATATTTATCTCCTTCAAGATGAATGACTGAGACTCTGATAATAATTTATGAAAAAATGGCGTTGCTGCTAAAAGAAGTATCATCTAATGTCAATGCTAAGTAGAGAACAATACCTTCATATGCAAAGCCTGGGGAAAAAAATAAATCTGAAAAAGTGCAGTATACAGTATTTCCCCCCAAATCATGGCATATAGAATTTTAATGTCTTACCATTCAGGTCATATTCCAGGAATTGCAATGTTGAGCTGCATGTAGAGTCAATGGAATATTCAAAAGAGTCCTTCTTGTTTGTCAAGTCGGCTCTCCAGGTGACGTTGTACAAAGGGGAAGCAACTTGGAAAGATCCCGTCAAGGCACCAAATGATGGGATGTAAATTCCAGCAGGCAAGGATATTTTGAGAGGGGGAATCTCAATTTTCTGTTCAGGAATTGTAATTGTAGGCAGTTCAAAATCTGCAATCTTATTAGCTACTTCATCCAGATCTACATGGAAAGTGCCAAGTGAAATACTCTTTGGAAGAGTGAATTGAGACACCGTTATTTGGTATTCAGGTATTGTCACCTCAAAAAATGGCATTTTATATTCTTCTAATGTAATATAATTGGCTCCTACATCCACTTTGGGGAATCTTAGTTTTGGCAGTGTGGGTAAATGGACATCAAATGGCACTGTGCTTAGCGTCTGTGGAATTTTGATGTTGCGCAGGTCAATGGTGTATGCTGGCACCTGGAGAGTGGTGAAAGGAAGTCTGAACTTTGGAGTGTTGAGAACAGGGCTTGGAGCCTTCAGATGTAACTCAGGAATAGTGACAGTGAAACCATCAGTCAGCTTATTCACAGGTATGGGGAAAAAGTAACCATCCTCACTCTTTGTGTACACGAGGGATACCGAGCCATTCAAATACTGCTTCCTGTCAGCACTGGTAGTGACGTCCAACTTCAAGATATCCCATAAGCTCTTCTCTGAAATGGGGCACTTTATGTTTCTGAGGAAGTCCATGTATGCTTCCAAAGATCCAGAAACATCAAATTTTGCCTTTGATTTTTCATTTGATAACTGCATATCATGACTGAGGGATAATGACTGGATTTGGCCTTCACCCTTCCAGCCAACTTTCTGGTTTGCAGGACTGATTTTCACTACAACAACCTGTTTAACTGATGCTGTGTCCAGGAAGGAATTTGGCTGAGTGGCTTGAATCTGAAGATCTGCTGATACTTCCCAAGGAGCCAGCTCCAAGGTTGCTTTGCATCTCTGAGCCCCTGTTGTTGTGAAAAGAGGTGTATATCGTGCATAGTTCTTCCCGTTGTGCTCCCAGACTGCATAAACGCGACGGGTAGATGCTTCAACTGCAAGCATTTCTTTGATTTCACTGTTCCAGAGTCCATCTGCTTTAGAGTGGGCCTCAAACTTGAGAGCTGACCGAGCCCCATTAGCATTTAGATAGGTGTTTGCCTCGTGGTCTAAACTTCCAGAAAATGCACTTCCAGTGTAAAATACTCCATCAATATCCCCTGTTGTAGAAGTTTCTACTGATATGTAATATGTAAGGCTCTCTAAAGCAAATTTGTGAGCAATTTCTCCCTTAGCACTGGTGCCGTATTTGGAAGTATTGAAATCATATATTAATTTTATGCCTGAGGAAAGAGTGGGTTTAGATTTTGTATTTCCAGAAAGTTCTTGGCTGAAATTAATTTTTAAAACTGGTGTATCCATTTCTATATTTGTTGCCACTGAAGCTTCCATGACCCTCTTTAAAAGAGTAATAGTGCTATCATGATTTCCTCCTAGATATTTGTTATTACTCAGGGACAGTGCTGTGGCCAGCTTCAACCCTCTTTTTCTTGTCAAACTTGTTGAACCATCCAGCTTAAATTGCAGTGCATCAATGACAGAAGAGGATGAGACACTGAGATGTCCAACAACATCTGACTGATTGAACAGCCCAGCATTTGCAGTTAAAGTGATCACACTGGATTTAAATGAGAAGTCGTAAGTAATGTTACCCATGGCAGGAATTAAGATTGCTGGGCTGTTGATTCTGAATCTAGGAAGCTTTAAGGTGCGTAGATCCTGTGGGACATGAAGGACTGGAAGCTCCAGAGAAGGTAAGACTAGTGTGTAAGATGGAACTGAAAAGCCAATAAACGGGACTGTGAATCCTCTTGTGCTTATTTCTTTTGGGAGCGTGTAACCAAAGGTTGGCATCTCAGCAGTGAAAGGAGAAACTTCAATATTCACAATTGGAATGGTGTATCCTGGAATTCTGAAAGTCCGTGGTAGTTTGTTCAGTGATGTTTGTATTTTGTATTTGTCAAATTTTGTTTTGGCTTCACTATATGACTTTGTGAGAAAATCTAAAGCAGCGTTTCTTCCTTTCTCAAAATGCTTGTTGAACAAAATGATGTTTTTATTAAGTACTTCTTGCACTGTTGCTAAAGGAAGGGTGATTACATGCATGTCTTTGTTTTTCTCATACTGAGCATTCAAATTTAAATCAAAGGATTGCCTTGTTGTCTTCAATAATTCCTTCAGGCCTACCTGTTCCCACAGTGAATAATCTTTTAGCTGAGGAGTTTTGAGTCCAGTGTAGGGAATCTGAATCTGAGGAATGGTTAGAGGAGTATTTAGGAAGTCCAGGTTGGCATCACCATTCATTTCAACATGAGCTTCAATTCTGTCATCATTGTTGCCAGCAGACATATTATGGGAATATCTATACTGATTGAATCTGCCAGTAGCTTGCCAGCTGATCTGCTGAACAGATGAACTGAGGGTAAACCTATAGTTATTCAGGAAGTCAATTTTGCCAGTCACTTTCATAGGGAAGCTGATTTTCACATTTCCATCATTGTTTGTTAAAAGGTGAATTTCAAAAGGCTGTACCAAGAAGGAAAGCTCATTATTTACAGTTCCAGTAATCCGTCCATGGAGTCGAGCATTGTGAGAGCCTGTTAATTCTACTTTCATTTCTCCAAGCTGTCCCGTGCCTTTCACATTCAGAACACTACGTCCCACGCGCTGTGACTCAATTTCAGACTGAATCTGAAGTGTTGCATAATTTAGGAAACCACATTCAAATCTCATAGCTTGATTGACTCTCAGG
Source organism: Pipra filicauda (assembly GCF_003945595.2). Lineage (NCBI taxonomy): Eukaryota > Metazoa > Chordata > Aves > Passeriformes > Pipridae > Pipra > Pipra filicauda. Next base: position 1,343,927 of record NW_024103929.1, read on the forward strand.
TGTTTATCATTTATTCTGTTGTTGGCAGAAAAGGTAATAGTGGGGCCCTCAACCTTGAAAACAGCATGTGAATCATGAGTGCCTTCATCAAAGAAAAGAGGTGAAACCAATTTCCAGTTTCCTTTACCAGTGGAGGTAAATGATATGTGTCCTGCTTCTACCTCTGTTGTCATATTACTGAACAGATCAGCATGGCTGTAGGAATCGGCTTGTGGAATATTCAGTCTGTGGGAATACGCTGTTCCACTCTGCATCCAAATTTTTCTCTGCAGCTTGACCATTAAATTATTCTGTAGTTCTATTAAACTTTTCTCTATATGTAAGTTTGCTCTGGTTTCAGCTTCACCTAATACTGAAGTTCCTAGAAATACCACTTCATTTGAGTGATCAACTTTAAGGAACCTATGGTTGACTTTCATGGCATTTTTAAGGTTCAGTTGCTTCATGTCAGGGGCCAAGAGACGTGAATCTGCAATAACACTAAAAACTAGGAAGTCTAATTTGGACGTTGTTTGAGCTGAAATGGAGGTCGCAAATTCTGGACTGTTTGCAGATGTTGTAGCATTACGAAGCTCAGCTTGTGTAGACAGTGTAAAGAACGGAGAGGTAACTCTGAAAGCACCAGACAATTTGCCAAATGTAGGGACAGTCACAGTATGTGGGATATGTGGAAGCTGGAACTCTGGTATCTTCACGTTAGGAATCTGGAGCTCATTTAGATTTAGTTTTGGAATCAACAATTCTGGTATTTGAAACTGAGGCATTTGTATTTCTGGGAAAGAAATGTCGGAAAAAGGCATATCTCTCATCTTCAGATCTTTCAAATAGAAATCAATAGCTGGTAACTGAAATTCGCCAGACATGAGTTTGTCTATCGTTCTCACAATCAGAAGCTTAATCTCAATCAAGTCAATTGTAAAAGAAGGAACTTCAAAGGCATTTAGAATTTTAAAATCTGGGGTAGTAAATTTCATTGGGATTTTCATATCTTTTAATTTCTTAATATTGATCTCATAGGAGGGGATATGCAGATCAGTCAGTGGAACAAAGAAGTCCGGTGTTTGAAATGTTGCTTCCCGAAGACTTCGCAGGCTAACTTCAAAGGCAGGTATAGTGCCTAGAACAGTCCTGATTTCAGGGACTATAAATCCTGTTTCAACAAACTGGTTTAAATTTTCAGCCCAATTTTTCAGATCATACTCTTCAGCCAAGGTAGTAATTTTTTTTAAAGCTATGTTCCATTGGTCAGATATGTATAAGACAACAGAATTGTAGAACTGGCTTATCTTCTGAAGACACCACTGCAATTCCTGGGAAATATCCATTTCAGAAATCCTCTCTCGCAGGTCTTCCAGATGTTCATTTATCTTGGCTTTCATATTAGCAAATGTTGTTGAGTTTATGAGCTCCCTGAACCAGTTAATTAGCGCAGTGAGCTTGGTGTCCCTTAGTTGTTCCATGTATTTTGAAATCACAGCTCTAAAATCTCTCATATACTGTTTCAGTGCTTCTGCTTTCTGTGGAAGTTCTAGATTTCTGAGTTCCTCATTTATTTTCTGGGTCACTTCCTGGATTTTTTTGTTTGTGTCATCAACAAATTGGTTATAGTCGAAAGCCTGGAGCTTTTTAATAACGATGTCAAGGAACTTGTTGACTTCTTTTATCATCTTTTCATAATCAAAAGTTTGCACTTTCTTGACAGCATCATCAACAAAAGCAACAACTTTATCAAAGCATGACTTCACATCAATATTTTGCAGGTAGATGGTCAGTTTCTGGACGGTTTCTTTTATTCTGTACTTGTTAAGCAGTTCTATCATTCTGTCAATTAAAAAATATATCTGCTTATCAATTTCGTATTTTACAATCAGTTTGTGCATATGACCTCGGAAAGCGCTGATCTTCTCAGATACTTCATATTCCTCTATCCAATTTAGAATAAAGTCTTTGATTTGTTCAAGAATTTCATGAATTTTTTCGATTGGCAAGGAACGCTTAAATTTTTCTAAAATTTCTTTAGTATCAAATGTTTTAATCTGCCGTTTCAAATTTTCTGCAATGCTTCTGACATCAATATTCTGAATCTGAATCTTGAGTTGTTCTAGGTTTTCCTGTATCCTAGCTGTAATCCTGTACTCATCATCTACATTTTTAATCCAAGCCAAAGTGCTGCTTCCGATTTTGTTAGGATCATATTGTCGGAAAAAAACCCATAATTTTTCAATGATGTTGATTACAGTTGTTCTTACCTTATATTTGTTATCTAGAGCTGTCATAGTTTCAACTATTTGATCAAGAAGCTGTACAATAAGTGCTTTAATGTCATACTGCTCATAACAGTCTTTGATGTATTGCTCAACTTCTATCAGATAGATCTGCAGCTGAGACAGTATTTCTTGAAGATTGTCCATGGCTTTTTCCAGCATAATTTGCATATCATCAGATGTTATTCTGTAGTCCTTTGTGAAAGCAACAAAATTATTTTTCATGCTGCTAACTCTGCTTTTCATATCCAATTTGTCCATATAATCATTAATGTCCTGTGGGAGTTTATCCAAAGTTGCCTTGTATTTTCTCAAATGTTGTTCTACGTCAATGTTCTTCAGGTAACTTTGTATGGCCTGCAGCATGGATAGAATGGTGCCTCTGAGTTTTTCAAAGTAAACTGGCAAACTTTCCAAGAAGGGTAGGTTAATAAGATGCATATCTTTATTTTTGTCATACTTCACAAAGCCAGAGATGCTGAATTCCTGAGGCTCTGACACGCTGCTCCTGAGGCCCAATACATCAATTAAATTAACTTCTTCAGATGTTAATGGTAGTACGATTGATGTGTCCATTACAGAGAGATCTGCTAAAGCTCTTCCACTAAGTTCCACACCAACCTTTTCTGCATCATTGTAAGCACTGAGATCTTGTGTATATACATTATTGTTTAGTTGACTTTTCAATTTCCAAGCACTTGACTGCTCTGATGGAGTAAAAAGCACATGAACTTTGTTGTCAAGCAGCGTAGTGTATCTTCTGCTAGACTTCAAGGTATGGCTGGTAGATCCTCTGTAATCATGGGAGAAAGTGAAAGCAAGAGGCTCTGCTTTAAACAGGAATTTGCTGTACAGGTCTCCTGTGTGTTCGCCCATAGCAACCAGCTTTCCGTTAGCATTGGTGTGTATGTCAGCGGTGACAGCAAATGGGGCCATAGTGGAATGCAGAGCATTGCTGAAACGGAGAGATTTGGAATCACAGTTTGTGTTCATAGTAACTGAGGAAGAAAGTCCCGCCACATCCAGGTTAACTCTGTGACTCACCGCTGCGCCTTGAATATTTGCCACTGTATCTGTTTTCAAGTCTGCAGTTAGACCAGCACATGTAAGGGTGTAGGTGTGCCTTATTTCATCTGCTCCATGGGCTCCTCTGACATTGCCACCCAAGTTCATCTTCAGAGGCTCAAGAAGCAGTTCTGCTTTGTTGGAAACTTCTGTTTTAGTGTATTTAAGATTATTGGTTAGTTTAGCTGTAAGTGAGCTAGGCTGCAGTTGTAGGTCAAAAACATGCCTGTGGAATTTGTCAATGCTGAAGCTGTTATCTAACTTTGAAGCAAATGTTAAGGACAAGCCGGGAATATTCAAGTCATTTGTGTACTCCAGCTTAATATCTTTGAATGATCCTTGCAAATTGTTTGAAAACTTGAGTCCTTCTCTATTAACTCTGAAGTTTAAAACATGTTTGTTGTCCATACCCAGAACTGTACTCTGATATTCGCTTCCCAGAGTTATTTCTCTCAGGCTCACTCTCCCACCTAGATTGAATTTTGCACTGTTTTTACCATAGCGCCCAGAAGAGGACAGTGACATGGAGCCTCCCGCATTGTCAAGCTTGGCATTCATTTCACTCTGCATTGCCAGTGGACTAAACTGCACGTTTGTGGTTGCGCTGCTGGCCAGACCGTACCGATTGATATTGAGTGACGACTTATGTGCAGCTCGATTTCTTTGATCAGTCAGGGATACATCCGTGTTGAAAACAAGATCCTGAGAATTGAGAGAACCTGCAAACAAGGCAGAATACTGGATTTGCTCGTAATTGGCTTGGTACTCAGATCGAAGTGCTGCCAGCTTCTTTGACAAAATTATTTCAAGCTTATGGACACCTGCAGTATACAGATATCTCCCATTGGTTTCAGATGACATTTTGAGCTGGCTGTTTTCATACTTCAGTGAAGCTGTGTTCTTTAATAGTCCGCTTTGTACATCAGAAATTGAAGTAATGGAAAATGAACCATCACTGTATCTGCCAGACATCTGATTGGTAGCCTCAAAGTAAGAGGAATCCATCTTCAGATTTGATTTTCCTTCTAAAACCCGTCTCTTTTCATTGTATGTGCTTGATAGAGTGTAAATGCCTCTTGCAAAGAAAGGGGCCACTACCAGCTGCCCTTCCATTTTGACGTTATTGATATTCATGTTATTTGTCTTCTCAGAAATAATATCACTGGAAAATGAAAGCTGAGAACCCAGAGTACTTGATGCTGTAAGTGATAAGGTGTAGTTTGCAACTGGATCAGGTTCATAATTCTTTCTGCCAGAGAACTTTAGAACTGATGTTAAGACTCTGTGTTTTAGGTGATTTTCATATGCACAGATGAATCCATTTCTGTTATATGATGCTTCTCCAGAACCTGAAATAAGAAAAAGGAGGTGAAAGATAAGTGTCATCTATACCATTTTGTCTCTAACAATTTGTCTGATGCCACTGAACTTCTATGCTACTGCTTGAATTGCAATTACTGTTATATCATTTTGTTTTAAAGGCCTAAGTGTTTTGATAAATCCTGAATAGTTCTGTAAAAATGGCTATTTTTTTGATATTTGAAGCTAAGGTTTTGAACTATGAATAAATTAAGTCCTTACATTACTAAATATAATGTTATAAAATGACACAAAATTATGTCAGTATTTAAACCTAAATTAAGAAGACGGACTTTCAAGAATAGCCCATTCCTGTTTTTTAATGTTTCCTTTATCATTCTTCAGTTATGGTGAGGAGTTTAGGAAAAAACTGAAGTCAGTTTGTCCTCTTGCAATTTGAAAACTCAAACTGCAATTTTAGGGGAACTAACTTAAAAATACCATCTTATGGCAATACATGGACATAGATCAACTATAAGACAATTAGATATATATATATATACATACATACACGTGTATATGTATACATATATATGTGTATATATATATCAATATATACATATATACATATAAATAGACTGAGAAATAAATTTTGGGCATATCTATGCATGTACATGCACACCTGTTTTTGAAAACACTTGACTTGTCAGCTACACAAGTGTTTGTAGAATCTTGCCTGAAGTTTGGAAGGGCATTATCTTCATTAAGGAATACCCAGAAAAATGTGGACCTTAAAACAGTTTTTGAATTAAATTGACTTCACCTTTACTGCCTGAGTAAACAGACATAATATTTTTAAAAACAAAGTGATTTGAGATTGTGCAACACCTTTCTTTAAACAAGCATAGACAAATCCATGTGTTGTACCTGATGCAGGGAAAACAAAGCAATTAAAATAGTTTTGCCAATATTGCAGTATTAGCACACATTCTTACCTTTTACACTGTAGGAAAGTAGATCAAAAACTGAGTCAGCATTCATGTTATAACTAGTTTTTGTGCCGGATGCTCTCTCTGTGGTGCTGTTGGTCAAAGTGTACGCTGCTGTCCAGTTGTAATAGTTGCTGTACACATTAGCAGAGACCTCCAACTTGCCCAGTAAAGGCACACGGAAGGGATAGGATTTTGGAATACTAAGTGTTGGAATTCTGTATTCCCGAGATGGCACACTTATTCCCATTGACTCCATTACCAGAGGAGGTGTTTTAACAGTCTGTGGCATCCATATGTCATCGGATGATCTTCCACCAAAGGGCAACGGAATATCAATTACAAAACTGTTTTTATTTAAGTAGTGTCTGATCCGGCCTTCACTAGAAAATAAAGATAACTCTGTTAGAAACTGTAAGTTCATAAAGCATATACAGAAAATTCCATGATTCCCTACCCTGCCCATTATACTGAGCTTACTTACCATGATTATACCAATGTCCTGACTTTAGTTTTAGAGGGAAATGCAATGATATCTGTTATCAATACTTTTAAGCACTCGTTCATCAGAAAATGTACTGAAAGCATTTTTGGTGTCAGTGAATTCTGTCAATGTTTTTTCCCCTCGTTTCATAATCAGGGAGACTTATAGGTCAAGTAAAAAAAAAATTCTCCAAAAACATTGCCTCACTTGTAGGATGCTGAGTACCAGAAAAAGGCAATTATATTCTTCCTAAAAAAAGTGAGGCATTCTTATAGAAATGCAGGAATTTTTATGAGCATTAGATACTGTAACAATCTAAATTATTAAAAATTTGTCTTTCTGGTTATAAGTGTTTCAAAAGTTTCATCTGAATATTCAGCATTTATTTTATTCTTAATAAAAAGCAACAAAAATCTGACCACTTGACTAAGAGCGAGGACTGGAAAAAATGGATCGTCAACTGGAAAGCTTGTGGGGAAAAAGTGTAATTACAAAAAGGCAAAACAGAAGGAAACTTGGCCTTAATTTGTGAATGAACAATAGGCTGGCAAAGATACTTTTCTTGTTTGCCTAAGTGGTCTTTTGTATTGCAAAATCTTCTTTTTTACACTTAGAGCTACATCTTAGGATGAAAATTAAGTAAACACTTTTGAAATTTGTTCCTTTACATAAAAAATTTAAAAAGCAACATCACTGAGCAGTAAAAAATTCTATTATTATTATTATTATTATTATTATTATTATTATTATTATTAGCACAGATGATAAGAATATAGGAGAAAACCAGTTTCTTCCTTGCTTATACTTAGCTCAGGAACACAACGGAAGCAATAGAGTTGTGTGTCATTAACATACATTAACACTCATATTACCATAATATAATACGTGGAAAACCAGATCTAGGGCAGACAAAATGCAAGTCAGACAAGGAAAGAGGTCAGGTGACTCTACTGGAGAAGGTTAACCAGTATGTGTAGGGGATGGGAAGAACTGTCCAATAGGACTGCACAGGAAAATGTAGAGCTACCAGGGTTATGGCCAAAGATAAAGAGTCTGTAGAGTTGCAGGACAGATTTATGGGAAATATGTCTTCAGTAGCTCCGTGACTTAAAGTCTGTTGAATGCTGCATTTTCATTTAGTACTCTTACAATATAATACAATACTTCATGTTATATTCACATACTGCATAAGTGACTGCTGTAAAGTCAAATCTACATTAAAGACATGCATTAATTCCTCCCTATAATTTAATTTCTCTGGTGTTAAAATTCTTCATTATGATTCCAATTTTATCCTATTGTTTACAGCAATTCCATGCTGTCTTATAAAAACAAAGTAAAATAAAATAACACGAAAATATGAGCAAATAACTATTTTAAATTTCCTGTGTCGCTATCTCAATTTCACCCCCCACCTTTTCAGGAAAAGTTCTTCAGGAATGGTGATAACAGGCAGGTTAAATTTCTGAATGTTCAGTTCCTGCAGTCCACTTAGTTTGTCTTGCAGAGTCTGGGCATAGGGGACATCTTTTGATGCCTTTTGCAGCCAAGTATTGGTTGCCTGCAACGAGAAAAGTTTTTCAGAGTAAATAACAAGTTTTAGGACTTCCCAGTAAAATTATCTAGAAGTCATTGTAACTATCCATACGCTGAGCCCTAGATATCTGATAAAGTGACTGGTTCAATCCAAGTTGGAAATGTACAGCTTATTCAATCTGATGAGTTCGTTTACAAGTAGGTCCTATTTTGGCTTCCTTGGGGAGGCAAGAATTCAGCAGGGCTATGTGGTGGAGCTGCAATATGTACTGTAGGTTGAACCATACCACAATAAATTGTGACGTAATATGTCTCAATGTCATGTCCGTATGAGCCACTTTCCGATCCAGCAGTTCGTTGGCGTGCTTCTCTAAAGTTTTTGGGTAGTCTGAAAAGTCGACTGGAAAGCCAGAAGACAATTTTTTCACAGCAGCAGTGGCACCTGAATTCCACTCCAGCTCAACTTTCTCAGAATCTGAAAATCACGAATTTAAAAGGAAAGGGTAAAATCAGTCATATTCTTATTCTGTTGAGAGATATACTATAAACCAATGTAAAAATACATTTAAATTTATAAGTTGTATGTGTGGATCATGTTTTTGCCCCTACCATATCTCAGAAGAACTCTTTCTGAAACTGAGTTTCCATGAATTGTTGCAGCTGAGCTGATCTGAACATATGCTTTGTTTGGTGAATAATTAGCCAATGCTTCACTTCTAAGTTCAGTTTGCAGGCGAGGAATAGAAATGGTGCCTCTTAACATTGCCTCTTCCACTCCAGCATATCTGTGAAAGAAAAAAGCAAATGTGAATAAAAATATTGCACTATACTTTTTTACTTATGCTTCAGGAACAATTTCAGCATATAAATCTATAGCAGAGGCATAATAGGTGTTATAACAGATTGAATCAAAATCATAAACTCTGTTCCAATTCAGTGGATGTTTTCAGCTTCTGCTAGTTACTTTGGAAAACCTGTGGTAAACTATTATAATGCTACTATGCAGATACACACAATATGTTAATTTCATAAGACTGAAAAGGATGGAAATATGTACCTGTCCTGGTAATGTTGTACCAGAACCACATTCTGAAATGCCTTACTCTAGTTGAATTCTCTACTAAGGATACAGACCGTGGCCATGAATTGCATAGAAACAAAACACTTGACAAAATATATTATGCCACTGGGCTTCATTTTCCTTTATTCCCATATATTTTATATCTCTGTAACTTTGTTGACTTGAGCAAACTTCTAATATTATGTTAGTGCAAATGAAAGGGAATTGAGGTCCCTGACATCTGTCCAAAGCTCCCACTGATATCAGAGGCAATTCTGCATGAACAGCAAAGACAAAGACTCCCTGGGGCACCATCAAGATCACAGAATTCCATGGAAGATTGAGGTTTATTAAAGAATGTGATCAGCCCATTTCAATATGGGCTTGTGAGGCAGACAATTTTAGAAACCCTGGTAGGCTGAACATTTTTGTTAGCTCCCCTGTAGGTGTTCCCGGAAATATTCTCATCATGAAGCGTGGGAATTTTTACAGGAAGCTCTCAGTTATTTTTGGTTTTGTTGCTTATTGAGTGCCATTAGATTTCTTCATGGGGAGATGTAATAACGTTTTTAGAGCCAAACACATCCAGTAAAAGATAATACCTCTCTGAACAAACCTTGCCTTGTTTATATCCTTGGATATAACACCTGCAATAACACTAGTACAATGCATTCTTGTAGTCATGTGTGTGCAAACATGGAAGAACTAGCTCAAGGAACTTGTAATACAAATTATATATATGCATACAGTAAGAAAGATCAGTTGGTGTATCATATATATGTATTTGATCTATTACAAATTAAATATTTCAAAGTTTTTTAAAGAGGGGTTTAATGAGAAGCTTATATGTTTCTCTGTTTAAGAAATTCCTCCAAAATAGGATAAAATTTCCCCACATTTTCTACATTCAATAAAACTTTCAGTCTTATTCAAAGGCAGCTGTAAAATTCTAAATGGTTTTCTATGTTACCTTATCTGGCCACTAAGAGTAACTTCAGGAATCTTCTTGTTGTTAAAGTCTAAGACAAAGGTGTATGCTTTCTTCCCAGGAATGGATTCATCAGTAATTCTGAGGTTTGTACCAAAGTCAACATCAACATCTGGGATGTGGACATCACTGGTCAAAATCTTTCTGTCTCTGTTGTACCTGACAGTCAATGTGGCCTCATGTTGATTTACACCTAGAAAATATAATGTACTTTGGTCATTCACGACTATGGAATCTGTTTGGACTTTTCTTAAAAGGATAATAAAAAAGGATCAACTTAAAATTATATCACGTTAAAGATCTAACACAACATTTCATGAGTCTGAATCGGAAACTGGGTCATCCTTTTTCTTCTCATCTTCTTAAACACATGATCCACTAATGCCATCACTACTTTTATTATTTAAATGATTCTACAGATGGTTTGTATGCTTTACTTTCATGTTTTTCAGAAACAGCATTTTTCTCTTCCTTATACAGAACCCAGTAACATCTCCACTTCCTTGCTTCCATTCAACAACTTCTCACTTCTATTTAAATTATAAAATACAAAAGCAGTCTCTCACCATGAAAATCTTGCACTGGGATTGTATATATATAAGAAAATGGAGTTAAAGTGTTGGACTGTTTGGGTGTGAAAATAGTATTCTATTTTATACTGTAAAACATTCTATTATGATTTATTAATAAAAATCTCTTTCCTATTAAATGACACACTTCAAAACTGAACTTAACTGTATTGGTTTGTTCAGATTCTTACCTTCTGCCTGGACAGCAAACTTTAAGGTGTCTATCAGGTCACTTCCCTCTCTCTGTAGGTTGTAGTTTGCACTTGCAGAGTATTCCTTCACTTCACCTGTGGACACTATTTCCACTTCAAATCTAAAGAAGGAGCAAACAAATGGCCTGTAAATAACTATTTTGTCCATGACCTCAAATAGATGAAATCATATCATTCTCAACAGCTTTCTGATCTGTTGATGTTAGTCTGTTTTTAAAGATTTTAAAAGGTAAGCTTTACATAAGAGAGTACTGTAGATACTAGGCCCTGGGAACGAAGAGCAGTTAGCACAAAATAAATGTAGTTTAGGTTGACATGACTTGCCTGGATTCTCCAGTCAAGGGGAAATATGGAGCTGCCTCTGTGGAAGTGGCATTAGAGTACAATAATTTGGTGCAGAAGTTTAGACCAGGCATGAAAGGCTCGCAAGAAGTTGAGGTTTCTTGGTTCTCTGTCAGAGGTGGAATCTCTTCAGTTTTGGTTGGAGACACCAAATGCAGTGTATTGCTGGAACAGAAAAGTCAGTCATTTATTCCCAGAGCAGGTGCTCAGACATTGTCCTCTTAACAAGGTTATTTCTAAATAAAACTCACTTATTAATGTAGGGGCTAAATGAAATAACATTTAGTGGTTAAATGATCAATGTGTTTATTAAGTATTATTGATAAATATAATGTATTGAGCCATTGCTTTCTCTAAAGTTAGTGTAAGTAGTCCATTTAGATTCCATCCAAAATAATATTGCTATTATAATAATTTTATGTGAAAGAAAATAAAATAATAGAAATGGTAAGTCTTGTATAAAATTTCAAAAATAATGACAAATTAAATAATCTCTAAGCCATGACTCCAAGTCGCCACTTATTTGGGCTATTTGCCTATCTTATGAAAGAAGTTATCCCAGTTTTACAAAGTCTGGGATTTTTCTGAACTGAAAATTTCTCCATGCCTGCCCTATCATTTCAATTCCACAGCAATAAAAGCCAAGAAGAGAAGGAAGAGCACAGCCTTGAAAGTTCTCATTACCTGATACTGAGGAGCTTTACTGGAGTCTTTGGAGCAGGAATGCTGAATTTCAGTTGTCCAGCTTTTACACCAACATGTGCTTCAATTCCAGATTCATGGAATATATTAGAATTCATCTCCACACCACTTCTAGCAAATTCAGGCATGTTTATTCCCAAGTGTGTTACAAACTCAATTGCTACTGAAGGTTTAGCAATGAGGTCTGCTTGCATCTATTTAATAAAAACAAAACGGGTTATTTATTTGCCCAATACAATTCTTGCTGGTTATTTAAAGCAAACATAAAACTCTTTATAATCTTGAGGTAAGTTTTCTATAATTGATTTTGCTATTCAAAAAATCTGATTCTCATATCACATAACCAGAGGGACCACATAAGTCATAACTGTAATGTAACGAGTACAGCAAGATGGTAATGCCAAGGATCCTTACCTACTTTAATGTAAAAATACTCATGCTTCAGAAAGATTTTCTACATGGAGATACTTGCATGTATTTTTAAATATGAAGACAAGAGCCATTTTTCCATTATAAAAAAAAAAATTAACAATTTTCAAAAACAATGAGCAAACTATTTGACAAAAAAGAAATGGATCCAAGATCTGAACTTCTTTAAACACAAACCAGCTTTTTTGCAAGCTTTTGTTTTGGCCATTACAGAAAGAAGTGACAGAATGTAAAATTCTGGAAAAATTCCAAAGGTAAGTAAGGGCAACCAGTGCCAATTTTCAGCATTTATTTTTTTATTATTATTTAAATCTTATACATGGTGGAAAATTGAAAGTTTAGATGAACTGAAACTATTAAGAAATTTTTATGAAATATTGACTAAATTAGAGAAAAATAAATTACAGAAGTGTAAAAAAGAATGGAAATATTTAACTTTTTAAAATTTTAACTGGATAATTAATTTTGTGTCATATGCTCTTTCGTTGTTACAATTTTAAAATGTTTCCTGTCAGGTAAAGAAATGTTTCTCTTGACTCAATTTTCATTATTTCTCTGAACTGATAATCAAATTTTTCACTTTGAATTGGTCACAAAAAATGTTTTGTTAATTTTTTTGGCTTGAACAGCAAATTCACAAACTGCAGCTTTTTTACCATTGTAATTTGAGAGCAGGGAGAGAGGAATGAACAGAGATTAAAAGGATTATTTTTTAAAGAGTGATTTAAACACTTTTAATTAATAAATTTTATTGTGTCTCATATTTAATTTATTATATGCATTACTTCTTAATTTAATCTAAATGTCATCCACAAATTAACCAAAGACTTCTAATGAGGTTTTTTTTCCATATCAAGAACATTTTGTAATCTTTAAAATTTTTACTGTTGTTACAGTTTTGTCCATAAATGAGATTGTAGATTATTAGGAAGAGAAATAAATATAGACAGCTATTGAGACTTACGCTTTTTTGTTGAAGCTTCACAGCTACTCTGGCCCCGGGTGTTGCTATTCCAGACAAAGCAAACTTCAGTTGAAAACCTGCTCCAGTTGGAAGCTCAAATTCATTGTCCATGAATATGTAGTGGACAAATAAATCCCTGTCAACACCTTTTGAGATGGCTTGTGCAATCTGTGAATCAAACAAGGAAATGAACAATAACAAATACACACTTTGGAATATGAGCATTTTGTACTTTAAAAATTTATCAGGGAATGGTTGCAACTCTATAATCAAAAAGTAAATTTCATATGGAGTAGAGAATCTAAATTCTACAGATTCCTTCCTTCAAAAAATGTACTTAAGACTGTTTAGCAAAATCTGAACTTTAAACAAATACGAGATTTTTTTTATCTGCCTCAGTACACTGGTATTATCTACCTTAACATACACAAACAAAGGTGAATTCTGGTTTTCCCAAAGTCAATGGCAAAGCATTTTTTTTTACTTCAATGAAAGAAGAGCTTTACCAAATATTCCTAAACTGTACTACATCTTCTTTTCTATTTAACATGACAAAGATGAATTTTTTAATATTAACATATATTTTCATAATTAGAAATTTCATAGTATAACTTAATGACCTATATTAAGATTTTGGGCATTGTTCCAGTAGAAATCTCAATAATACAATAAGATCTGAACTTTCTCTTTCTTTCCCCTCACCAATCTTCCAGGAGGACTCCTCTTGGTTATTGAGGAGTCTTCATGGATTTCTCAGAGTCCTTCAGACCAAACACGGATATTTTATTTTAAGCAATTTTATTTTCATGCTGGTATGAAATATCTTTGCATAATAATTAAATATGATCTAAATCTTAAAAAAATCTGGTAGAAAAAAATTAATAATGCACATTGGTGTATCAGAAACGTACCATTTCAGGAATAATCTGAAGAGTTTTAGCACTCTTTAAAATCAAGCTTCCCAGCAATTTGAAATCGTTGAGTTTCATGTATCCAAGTTCTTCTCCAAGGATTCTCAAATATGCTCTTCCCTCAGGAGCTTCTTTGTTGCTCAATTCTTTTATCAGTTTTTCGAGGTTAAGTATTATTCCTTTCATGATATCCTGAAAATTCAGTCAGAAAGCAGTAAAACAGATTTATAAGAAATCTGTAAGATCATATATCTAGAACAGTTACTTAGTGAATGTCAGCTACTCTGCATGTGCTCTTACAGATTTGTCTCCAGGCAAAGACCCCTCCCAAATACAATTAAGAAAACACATTGTTAAATAGCACTAAGGGTTTGTATTTTAGCTCACCAGAAGACAAGAAGGCAAATATAGAAAAAAGAGGTAAATGTTGTAATTACTGTGTAAAAATAGGAATGCTGTGCTGCACAGCATTTCAAGCTCAATATTTTCAAGCTGTACCTGATCCTGCTTGTCATCCTGGGAGAGACCAAAATAGTCAAAAAGTGCCTTGGAAACCTGCTCTGGCACTTTGCCATCAACCCAGTACAAGGCCTTGGTTGCAGTGTCCGGGAAAAATCCCTTCTCTCCAAACAACGCTTCCAGTGTTGGTTCAAAACCCTTTCCATCCAAGCCAAGCTGAAATGAATAGGAAGGACAACGCATAACTGAGACAATTCCCTCACTTCGTTGGAACTTTACAACAAAACAGACTTTCTTGGGAACAAACAATGTGTTTAAAGTGTATCCTATAGGTCTATGACACTTAAGGGAAGATATGGAATACTATGTCTTATAATAATTACAAAATAATATATTTATTATTACTATATTAATGTCTTATAATATATAATATATAATATATAATATATAATATATAATATATAATATATAATATATAATATATAATATATAATATATAATATATAATATATAATATATAATATATAATATATAATATAATATATTCATTTTTTATCTCTGATTTTCAATAAAACCCCCCCCACATAGGCTGTATCTCATTTAAAATCTACTATGAGTACTTCAGTGTGCCAGTAATGATTCATTAGCATGAAGTCAATTTGTTACAAATGGGTTTATTTTACCCTAGCTGAGCCCTTTAATAACTTCAACAGGGTCATCCATCCAGTCAGTGGCAAGTGACATCACATAACGGATGGTTTGCTCTAGAGCCCATTGAGATCAAATCAAAGTGCCCTTGTAGTCATAGTTATCCTTAGGTTTCTCCCAAAGCTTGTAAAAACAATACATTATTCACAAAAAGTTGTTATAAGAAAACAGAAACGAGAAATAAAACAGCTGAACACTAGTAAATGTTTTTGATAATTGTTGTACCTCAAAAATATCACTTGGGTGAAATCCATACACATGCAGGGTGGTTTTTAGCATGGTCTCTTTTGGAACATAGCTGTTTGGGTCAAATACCACATTTCCCTCTACTTTGGCAGAGATGGGGTCAATTCCAGGTACAGAAACTCTTTTGGAAATCTGATAATTTTGTGAGAATTTTCTGAAATCTTTGGCTGTTGGAAACTCGTTTCCTTTCAGAGCTTCTTCAACTCGGCTTTTTAGACTAGGGAAGAGGATAGCAATTAAAACATGATTAGTACATATTCCAAGCACTCATTTAGTTTTAATTTTTTTATGCCACTTGCAGTCATTCATACAGCTGAGGTGATTACAAATGGCTAGCTCTCTGCACATATTAACAAAAAACAAGGCTTAAGGGAAAGACTATAATCTGGCACTGCTCTGACAAAGCCATAGTTTACTCAGTTGATATGTTTCTTCAAATAAACCCAAGAAAAACTTCATGTCTAGACAGCTACCACTGCATTTATGGTTGGAACTTTGTTTTTTCTAAGAGACCAATATACAACTAAATTTTGCTTACTCTTCAATGCCTATTTCTTCAGAATCTAGGATGTTGGCAATGTGTGAGGCAACAAAGCTTTTCACTTGCTCATTCTTCTCCTTCGTGAGGATTCTCAAAATCTTTGCAAGATCACCTGGGGAAGGATTTTTCATCACCATGAGATAGGCTGCCAGGCGTTTGTCTGTAGGTACATCCAACTCTTGGAATGCTTTGAGAAGTGCTGAACGGTCCTATATAAATAGAGAAAGGTTTACAATGATGAACTGGCTCACTATACTGAGCTGAAGTACTCTGTATAATTACACCCATTCTGTAGGAGATGCTGTAATGTCACGGTAATGTAAACATAAATCTAACAGTACTATTAATAATGGCAACAAAATATCAGTATAAAATAGAGACCTGATTTTTTTCCTAGTTAAATACATTTAAATCTGGAACAATTCATTAGTTAACACCACCTTTGAATAAGTAGATCTCCATTTAAGACACTAACAGGAACAGATCAAAACTTCCATTTAAACTATCTATACAAAGCAACTGCTTCTCAAAAAAACAACAGCCACTGAGTCAGAAGACTGCAGAACTTCTCAGATATGTCTATGGAAACTAGATAAAAGAGTTCTAAAAAAGCTGGAGACAGCTGAAGCGGAGATATCAGAACTATGAAACAATGGGAATGTTTTTGCATATTCAGTAACTTATGTGAGCAGCCAAGGTGAAGTGAGGACAGTTTATTCTGGTTCTTGTGACCCAATTTACCTCTTCAGTAATTGTCATTTTCCTGAATGCCTGGATGGCCGCTTTCTGCACTGAAAGCGATGCAGCTTCGTTTCTGATACATGTCTTCAGAACAGATTTCACGTTGGGTTTAGCATTTTCCATTACTGCACCCATGTTTCCAATAGCCTGTCAGTGATGAAGACACAGAAAGGTGACAAATATTTTTTTTTCCACCAAGAGAAGCAGAGTGCTCTATGCACTACAATTTATAATAACGTCCTATATAAGGAAAGAAGGAAATAAAAATACCCGAAGTGTGAGGTATGTGAGTTCATCTTCCCCGGAACAATCAGTGCCAAGCAGTGATACCATGAAGTCTGCAACATCTGTGATTTCCTCTGTCACAGTCTTCTTCTCATCGTAGAACCTAAAGAAATACAGAAACACATTAGAAACAAAAGGAGAAAATGAGAAATGTCTATATTATGTTCCTGAAGAGCAACAACACGACAACAACAAAAAAATCCTTGAAAGGTGAGTACTCTTAGGGTTTACTTTAAGCATTGCAACCTTGAGGTTATTTTGTACAATTTCATGCTGTCGTTACTTACTTAGTAACAGAATGACTCAAGCCATAAAAAGAAGCTCTACTTGGCTGATACTGGGCCATGTTAAGAATTTCCCGTATTCTCTGTGGAGTTGGAGAAGGCAACAGTCCCAGGGTGTATGTGACCAGGTCTGCCACAAGTGGATTCACACTTCCAGTTCTCAGGATTTGAAGGACTGCACTGTAGCACTCTGGAGTCCCGCACTGGGTCAGGGCCTGAACAGTGATGGAACTGAAAGGAGAAGAGACGACTTTGACTAATTAATTCCCTGTTTGCAGTTTTTGCTGTATATTGACTGAAACAAACGTTTGACAGGTTTATTAAGGTGTTTAAATATGTATTCTTATGTTTTACAAGTTATAGTAGTAACACAATTAAATAAGAACAATAAGAAAGTATTAAGAATATCACCATTACGCAGGCATACCTTGTTGTTTTTTCACAACAGACGTTCCCACAACTTTAAATATTATAAACTAATATAATCAAACAAGACTGAAGCTCTAGTTCCTCTACAAACTGAGGACATAAAATATGTGTAGACTGACTCGAGTCCAGTTCAGACAGAAGAGTAAGGGTGGGGAGCAGAGGGCAGGGTCAGACCAAAGAATAGTGTTCTTCCATGTCTCCCAAAGTCTCACCTTCAAAACTGTTCTTTGCTATAAATCAAACTTGGGAGTTTGGAATTACAGCCACTGTCCTTGAGCAAAACTGCATGAAAGATCTTTGGCTATAATAACTATCCACAGGATTGCTCCTAGCACACACACTTGGGATGGTGGAGGAGCTGTACTGGGCTGTATTATACTCCAGTTCAACTTCTCCAGTAAATTTGGAATATTTGATTGGGGAATGATATGAACAATATTAGTTTTTTATAGAAGACTAGAAATTTCAGATCTATTTGAATTCTTATACTTTTCTCATATATTTAATATTCAAGCTCCAATCAACAGCTGAGCATTTCTGATAGAAAAATGTAAAATCCATAGTTTTATTCTCCCTTCTTTATTTCTCTCTCTGGATAATACTGATGACACTTATCTTTCTGAAAGACACCCTATATATCTAATTCACCTCTAATTTAAAACCACTAAGCAAATTAACTACAGAAAGGTTTTGCCACGACATTGACATGTGGTGTACTTGCACAATGCACAGCTGTACCATACCTTGAGATTTCCATCATCTTTGGTACAAGAGAGCCAAGAGTGCTGTTATGTAAATTTCTAAGCCCTGAAACAAATTTGTAAAAGAGTCTTGCTCTCTGCTGGTTCTGCTGAGAGGCTGTGAGTTTCTGCAGTTCCTGAAGGGTTTTCAGAACAACATCACCCTGCTTGGGGAATTTGGCATCTGTACTTTCCAGTGCAAGTCCCTTCTCTTCCAGTTCATCTAGCAATTAAAAAAAAATTGCATTTGTTATCAAGGAGCTACGTTAATTTTTATCATCTATCTTACATTCAGCATAAATACAAAGTCTGTAGATTATTTTATATGATAACTGTTGAAGTTGAACAGCTGAACAGTTAACAAAAATAATGGAATGGAATTCAAATATAATTCCCCAAAAGTTGAATATTTGCATAAATTGTTTTACATTTTCATGAAGATAATTCCTTAATATCTTTTATATTAGCATAGTTTGCTTTTTCAACTTTTAATTAATATATATTTTAGGAGAAATATGTTATGACTAACAATTACAAGTCAAAAGGTAGGTTTTAGAACAAAATATACAGTAATAATGGATTGCTTACATTTAGCAGTTGAAGATAAAAGTTGCATAAGAAATTATGGGTATAAGAAATTATAGGTAGCAAAAATGGGTTCATTAAACTAATTTCCAATAAGATTAGAATTTCTTTTCAAGCAAATTATACATTGTTATTTATTAAGAATAATTTTAAAATTAAAGATTATTTTAATTTGGAGGGGTTTTTAAAAGTCTCAGGTTTTCCCATTTTCTACTCAACCTTTTTCCTCACTAAATTTCTTTAAAAATTATGAATTGATTTGGTCCCCTCAGGGGCATCTTTAATTAATTCACTGTTTAAAAAAATCATCTCTGTATTTGTATTTTGTTCCTATGCTCGTGTAATAGAGAACTGCAGCTCTACCTCCATCAAAATTTTTGTTATTGATCTTCGGGGTATCTTCAAGCCTCAAGGTCTGGTTGACCTCTGTCATCACACCATAGCGATTTCTAGGAAACAAAGAAAAATTCACTGCTTTAGTTGAGTCTAAGTACCCTTGAGAGGTCTTAATATGTCTCCTGCCTTCTTAAAAACAAAATGTATATTTCGAGATGAAATCAGGGCAGAATGTAATACGTCATCATTTAAAAAAATATTTATGAATAAAGGATAAGGATAAATAGTGAGCAACCTACTTGTATGAGGAAGGCAGAAACAGGTGTTTTTCACTGCAGACAACATCTCTTATATGCCTTTTCTTTGCATCAATATTGTAATGACAGAACTGAGTGCTCTTTAGAAGGGTAGATAATGGGCTGTTCTGTAAAATAAATCATTTGGCAGTCATTTTACTGAGTAAAATAGGAAACAATCATAGTTTTAAAGGCTGACACAGTTTTACTGTAATATTAAAAATTAAAGCATATTGAAAAAAAAAGGTGAATAACTGGAATTATTCTCACACAAAGACAAAATTGTGCCAGTAATAATCTTTAGTCTTAAGTCTCTTCATGGGTAAAAATCCCACCAAAATTTTCCCTCAGGCCTTATCAAGATGTTTGGGTTAGTAGTTACTTCATGATTGATCCCCTGCTGCCTACAACAAAGGACTCCTTCATAAAACCAATTCGTAATTTTCAGAGTAGTTCAGTCCCCTTGTAACAACTGATGCTCTTTTTAATTACACTCTTATTATACAAATTTTAAAGACTTCTACAAAAAACTGTAGCAGCGGTAGAAATTATAAAATGTGTTTTCAGCATTATATGAAACACTATCTTTTTTAAGTTAAAACAATCTAAGGCAAAAATGCCATTATACCAGAAAGAAATCTGACAATTTCCATGCAAACAACTGCATTTGATCATTGTGGATTAACAGGTAGAACAAACAGTGTGCTTAACCACATATAGAGCCCTCTCCTCCTGCACATCACATACACTTCATGGTATGGTTTTTTTTTGTTTTACATGAAATTGGAATTTTGAAAATTTTGACCCACAAAACTAAAAATTTGGCTATGATCTGATATGTTACCATGTAATCAATAGTACTAACTTCATCTATGAAAAGCTCTCTGTATCTTTTTTTTTTCTCTATTGACTGCCAACAAAACCACAGTCTGATATAATGGAATAGTGCAGAAAAACTATTTAAATTTTTAGCAAATATAAATATATACAAAACTTAGTCATTGTAGTAGTTTTATCATTTTATATGGTAGTGAGAAAAATCTTATATCATATAATCTTACATCATATACTTACCAGTCCCTTTACAATGGCAATAGGGCTGACATGATCTCTGATGGGACTGAACTTGTCACAGCCTTTCAGGTACCTCGTAATTGAAATATCTTCTGCAACATTTCCTTTTCTGGACTTGAATTCAACTTCACTGTCACACTTTCCATATACAGTATCCTGGAAATAAGAAAGAAATCGGCATCTCTGCTCATGCTGTCAGACATTTTCTGATCTAGTTAAAAGGCACCTTTTCTTATGAGAATTTCCAGGCCTTTTGAAAATGATGTTCAGGAGTAACTCTACTCAGGTGAGCTTTCTTCCATTTTCCAAGGAAATAAGGGAAATACTTTCAAAACACCTACCATTGAAATTATTTTTTCATTTTCTACTGTTTCTGTTGGCACAAGTAGAGCTGAGATGATCCCTCTCTTGAGATTCAGTACATTCAGAGGTTCGTCCTTCTCTGGATACAGCTTGACTTTTGTTCCATCCTGAATACTAAATTTTAGCTCATGCCTGGCACCCAAAATAACAACATTAGAATGAAATATTAAAGACACACAGTAAAGAATGTTATCAATAAACTGCTGGGCTATCATTATTTAATATTCACTGCTGTTACTAATAGGAAGTATTACTATTAAAGCAGCAAAATTCTAACCAAGGACATTCTGATATCACCAGATTACATTATCTAAGGACAAGCAAATACCAAGAGCAGTGGCTGGAAGTTGGAATTGCATAAATTCAGAGAGGACATAAGTAAATTTTTAGAATGAGGTAATTATTAACTACTCCAATAGGCTACAAAATGATGGGATAATTCTCTAGCAGTTGCAGTCTTTAAATAAAACCTTGATGGTTTTCTGAAAAATGTTTTTTAACACTGTCTCAAGTGTTTTGAGATTTATGGCTTGTGAAACAAGATGGATACTAAGGCACTGAAACAAGCATGAAGATGCATGACTAAAGTATGCACTGACGAGCACTAGAAACTAGTTGGGTGGAGAGAGTAGTAGCCATTAGTTACAAAAGCAGATAAAGAAGAAAAAGATAAACTGCATAGGTCATTAAAGACTGGGATTGGAAATCTGGACTTCAGTCTCAAATGCCTTTCTATTGCACAGTCTGCATCAAGTTAGCAAAGGAAAGTTATCTTAAACTGCCTGCGTGCAGCCATTTGAGAATGTGCTTACGAGAAGGAACTTGCAATAATCTTTTGGAGACTACACAACAGTTTCCTGATATAGATGATAGAAATGACAAAAACATTCCAGGTGAAAATTCTGTATCTAAAAAAGCCTTCCCTACTAGCAGTTGAGAACTATGCCATGTTAACTATAAGTTGTATCAGGGAGAATTTTGCTGTGGAACCAGCTTTCAAATCTACCATGTTATCATGAAATGTGTTCTATGCCTAGAAAAACACAGTCAGGGTAAACTGTAACACTGCAGCCTGTTCCATTTAAAGGTCACAAGTACTAATGATGATATTGCTTACCTGGACATGGCACTTGCAAAGTCCTCAGAATTCTTGGACTTTTTCAGAACAGCCCTTCCCTCAGAGTCGACACCAAAGGTCTCCCTCAGGGAGCAATGCATTGTCCTCAGGATGAAACGGCACAGCTGTGGTACCTCCAGTTCAACCTGAAAACACAAATATGTTTATCTTTTTTCATTATCACGTTTCCAGGATCATCCAGTTACCACTTTGAAAATTCCTTTGATTTTGTAAAGTGTCAGAATCCCCCTGCTAGCAGCTGTTGGAAAAAATTCCTAAGTTCTCTAAGTAGCTTAAGGTAACTCAAGAAGGAAGATATGAGAGCAGGTATTTGCTTGGCTAATGGCATGGAGTATGTGACATACATGGTAAACAAGTTTCTGAGAATTTAGAATGTTAGAACTGTATGAAAACTTGAGTCATTACACTGATCAGTGTTTAGACTCTATTAAAACTGTGTGTGCTAAATAAAAAAATATTTTTTCCAATTACTCAATTTAAAGAAAAAAAAAAACCACAACACAATGATGAGAAAGTTTTGGACAAAATGAAGGGACACTGAGTAGTTTAATGGCCTATGGGACCTTTTACTCCTACAGTCCTGGCATTGCCTTGACTGTCACCATCAACAGGTTGTTGTGGTCTTCATGGCTTCAATGCA
This sequence comes from Pipra filicauda, assembly GCF_003945595.2. Lineage (NCBI taxonomy): Eukaryota > Metazoa > Chordata > Aves > Passeriformes > Pipridae > Pipra > Pipra filicauda. The sequence goes on from NW_024103929.1 coordinate 1,366,606, forward strand.
CTGTTGTTATTCAACTTCTAGAATTTTTTGATGGACATCGGTAGATTCAGCCTGGGAGCCAAGGAAAACTAAACTTCCAAGTTTTGCCTCTCTCTCTTGTAAAAGTACAGCCAGGTTTGAAATGCACTGGCACAATGGTGTGAAGGACTTCTGCCATCCTCAATGCCTTCTGTCTAGGACAGGGAGGGCTTAGTCTTTGTGTGCCTTAGTCAATATGTGCCTTTCAGAAGAATGGTCTTGTTTGGAAAAACATTGAAGGATGCTCTCCAGCTGCCAGCTCCCATGTTGTTCAGTATACAGTCCCAATCAGTTGTATTTACTCCTCTTTGCCTACCTTGCAAGTGATCTTTGAACCACTTCGAGAATCTGCTGTTCCTGTGATCCCATTTGATGTTTCTGCTTCATATGAGTAAACATATTTTCGGAGGGGTTTAAATCTGGTTGCATCTTCTGCAATTGGGAAAACGAGTGGTTTTATGACTTAGGTAGGATATGCATATGTAATCCTTACATTACATGCTTAGCATTGTGTAACTAAAATGAATGCCACAGATAAAGGAAACATGAAGACTCATCCTGCCGCTATTTCCTTTTCCAAAATAGCTTTCAGAAAAAAACGTGATGCCTTTATATCAGCTGGATTATTTCTGAAGCGTAAGACCAAACTTGTGGGGCAGCTTAAATTTTGGGGTCCACTGCTCTGTTTGATGGGATTTTCCAATATAACCCCATTTGGCCTTCAAATCATGCCACATTAAAGCAAATGACAAAAACAGGAGAAAACTTAAGGTGTGGAACTGTTTTAAAAATTACCCTGTTGCTTCTAAATTAAGCCAATCAAATGGTATTTTTCCAATTGGTAATAAAGTGATTCATTTCAGCTCAGATTTTTCCATCATAATGAAAATGCAAGAAGCTGCTTTACCGGTTACATGATTGAGACTGAAAGCAAAGAGACAGAACATCCAAAATAGAATTCCTTAATACCATTTCACTTGAATCTACACAGGATCTTTCTGCTCCAGACTCTCCTGAAATATGATCTACTCTAATTCATTTATTAGATCAGAAAATTTCATAGAGTAGACTATTTTTAATGGAGATAAACTTTAGTTAGATGAAGAGCATCCAACAAGGGAAAAACTTTAAATTATGACTAAGAACAAGGCAGGAGGGAGTATTTCAAGAGGTGTTTCTCTTTCTATCGAAGGAAGCCCCAAAACCTAATAGGCTTCCTCAAAGGAATGACCTTCACCTGTGTTTAATCTCTCCCTGTTGCCTTCATCTGTAATTTTAAACTCCACAAGCAGGAATGAATGGGGTAATAGAGACATTAAGAAAAAAAACAGTCTCAGTGTCAAATACAGAACCATAAGATACTATTTTGGTATCTGGAATGCATAAGATAGGCCAAACAATGCCCTCAAACCCAATTCACTTCCATTGCAAGTGCAGGCATCGTTTTAAACTAAAAAGGATGATCAGGTACTCTAAGTGTCTGTGATGAAGCAGTTTAGGTCAATCTGAACCAGAAATTGCTGTTCCCTCAGTTTAGGCTGGGCAACTCACTGGGTCTGTGGCTCTGTTGTGATGTTGAGTGAAAAGCAATTTCCTAAACTGCTCCTCTGTGGTTATTTAATAGAGTCCTGATCTATTTTATAGAAAAAAAAAAGATAGGTAATCCTGGTGTAAATCCAAATGCCCACCATTAAATCTGTATGATTTTGCCTGCCTACACCTGCATGAATGCAGATTACTCTTCTTCTTTTATAAAATATTTGTTATGTCAGTGGCCAATGACAATATAACCTTGCCTGTCACAGAATTTCATACTTAGAGAGGGGAACAAAATAGTGCTATGCATATCTTATTTCCTCATTGAACTATCACTTTTATAAATTTTACATACTTTAATAATATTTTAGCTGAGATCACATTCATGTAATTGCTAAACAGAATTATTATAATTAATACTAGCTGTCATACCATAATCAACATCTTAAAAACATTTGAAAACTTAATTAAATTATGTATTTAACTCTAAAATTAAATTTTATTAAAAATTTAACACTATTTGTGTCACTTTTGGCTATCCTGGAAAATAACTGTACACTCTCAGAGAATTTTGCAACACCAGTATCTACCATGCTAAAGTAAAAGGCTAATTATTGCTTCATATCCTGCTTTTAAACAGAAAATAATAGGGAAATTTTAAGATTGGAAATGAAAATACCAAATTATTTACTGGATCAAAAATAGACAAGTAACTGGCAATGAAACTCAGAAGTCTTTGAGTTGGTTCAGGCATCTGAAGTAAACCCAATTGCCTGGAGATGGTGCTAAAGCACCCAACAAGGAAAAAAAACCCCTGAAGACAAACAACAAAACAATTCATTCAGTACTTTGACCCTGTGGTTGAACATTATGTATCTAACCAAGCAGTCAGGGCCAGTCAGAGTTCATTACAAAGATAGGGCATAAAGTCAGCATTTCCTGAGTCTTCACTTGTTTAAAGAAATTGCTGTCCTTGCTAACAGAGCTGATGATTTATTCTACAGGTATTTAGCTAGATATCCAAGTGCAACTCTGTGGGCTTAGCAGCCACTGTGATGTAAAATTCAGGCCACAGTAAAGTGTAATGTACATAACCTCACAGTTAAAGCTTCACATTTGATAAATAGGGATTTTCAGATTAAGGAATTTGCACCTGACAATCAAACAAATAAAAAAGAAAAAACAAAAACCCAGTGGAAAGTAGTTTCTTAATGGGAGCTTTAAAAAAGTTCAGAAACTCATTCTCAGCTTGTCCAATCTTGGGAAACTTTAACAATTACTCGAATCAATCCTTATTGATTATCAAATACCTAAAATAAAGGGCAATAACTACTTCAAAATATTGCCATCGCTTTCATTTCAGTTATTTCAGACGAAGAGATTTGGAAAAGTCAGGCTTTGAGAAATGAATTCAGTTAAAATAGGGATATAACAAAAGCAAATGTAAGAAATCAGTTACTTGAACATCCTGGATTTCCACTTTCAGGTGTTTCTTCTTCTGTAAAAAAAAAAAAAACAAAAAAAACCCACAAAAAACCAAGAATTAAAAGCTAGAAAAGCAGTTTATAGCTATACAACAAGCAGTTTATAGCTATATACAATATATTCAATGGCTATGAATATATAAATGTAAATACTACATTTTCATTGTAAGACCTTTTTAATTCATACCAACTTCTGATGTAGTTTGAAAGACTGATGTAAATAACAAAGCTACTATTAACATTTGCAGTACAGAGTCAAATTTAAAGGGAGTTACAAGCAGTTGCCTTGATATGAACCAAAATCCCATAATAGGGTCTTTAATCACAGAATTAAATTGATTTGATTTAAACTGAGAAGGGTCAGCTTCTAAGTTGACAAGTATTTTTTAAAGCCCTGTGTTAGGTAAATAGACAGTTTGCAAAGGATAGGCACAAAATGTAGAGGTAGACAGATGATTGTACCACATAACACAGTTTACTTTTAAATTTTAGTCAATTTGAGCACACAGAAATACTGTTAAATGGATGAATGGCTATACTTTGGTTTTTGTACATTTCAAAAAGAACCCCTTTGAAGATTAGTACTAAAATTCTCTGCTATGAAATATTTTCTGAATATTGAGAGTGCATTCTTTGTAGGAAAAGCCTATTCAAGTTAAGAAGAACCATTTGTTCTAATCAGTCTTAGGTATGTTCCATATGACCCTATTAAAAACAAAATTAAATTAAACATAATCTAGTAAATTTGCTGCATTCATTAGATGCTATATCATTTTTTGGGATATCACATATGAAGGCCAGCATTTTTCTCCACACACTTTCCTAATATTCATTCTGGGAATTCTAAGGTAGACCACTCTATAGAAATAGACTCTAACATTTGTCACAGTAGCACCAATAGCAACAGAAATACTACTATTACTATTAAAATAATATTAATAACATTATTAATAACCAATAAAACAAGGTTTATCGCATAACAATAAATTTGTATAACATCAGCCAACAACAGAATACTAGTTAAACAAAGATATATTTATGATTAAGTAGATCTACATATAAAACCAGACCTGCACAATTTGCCCAGGTGCACTTTTGTCCTTAAGCTCCCTGAAGCCTTAAGTAACATTACAATGTCCTGTTCTAAAAAGCCATTTCTTGGGAAGCAAGGATAGCTCAAAATCCACAGCACCATATCGATCTCGGCTGTCTTTTCTGATCTTACAAAAAAAATATCTCTACTGACCTAGTTCTTTTATTACTTTTATTGATGACTATGTCCCTTCAACACAAAACTCTATTTCAAAGGCCAGTATTGCCTGCCAAATACAATCTGCTTTACTGCTCTCTGTCTTCACATTTGTCACAAAACAGGTTAGCAACAGCTGGGCTAAGTCTGCATGGTATCTCCAAGCTACAGTAGCTCCACAAGTGGGCTTAAAAGCACAAGATTACAGAAAAATGCCATACAAGTTGCAAAATACATTAAATCTGTACAAAAGACATCAGGCAACATTTGTGACTTTTTCTACACTGGGATCCTCCTATGATTGCCCATTCCTGTGAAGGGAAGGGATGATATCTTTGCCACACTGAACTTTTCTAATCCTATAAGCCAATGTTCTGTTGATTTTTTTGCAACATTATTGTTTTAACAGGTTCATAAATAAAGCAGGAAAAATCACTAATATAAAAGGCAGTACTTACGTGTGAGAACACTGCTGAGCAGCAGGGAGAGCAGCAAGAGCTGCACAGGGCCCATGGTGAGCCCTGAAGTCCCTTGCTGCTCTTTCTTTTCCTCTTTTTCCTTCCCTCTTCAAATCTTCCCTGCTGCCTCAGAGGAAGAATGAGCCTTCTGACTTGGACCTACATTTATATAGTCTGTAACAAGCAGCTGAGTCAAATAGTTTAGAAAGCTCAGAGCAAATTGCCAAAGGTCCAAAGGTGAGAGTTCCAGATCCTCACTGTGCTCCACACAACACTCTGCTTTGGTTATTGGGAGTCATAGAATCATTGAGGTTGGAAAATACCTCTGAGATCATTGAGCTAACCTCCAGTAAACTGGGAATTCTCCAGTTAGTCAAGACTGCTCATAAACGACTGAAATTGTCCCAGTGAGCATGTCTGCTACTTCCCCATCCTCACTCCTCTGAGAATCGAAAACTCTGTAATTTCATGAACTCTATGATTTTGTGATGAACCAAAACACTCCTAACATACAGAGCTATGCCACTGCCTCTCTCTTCAGTTGTTTAAGTCATCCCACCATGTTCCCATGATGGCACCTACATCCCATTGCCCACTGGCTGCTGGCTCCTTCTGTTTGTTGTCCATGCTGCGTGCACTGGTGTAGACGCACTCCAGTTGTGCTGCTGGTTCTGCCCCCCACTGAGGGGAGAAGTTCTAATTCCTACATGACCATTCTCAGGTGCATGGGTTGTTTCTAACACAGCAAGAAAACTCTTGTGCCTTTGGTGCCTCAAAAGCAGATCTCCATTCCCTACCTCTACCAAGAGGGTAGATCAAAGGGCCTTGGTAGGACACTGTCCTCAAACACTGGCATGCTGCCCCCACGCTTATCTGAAGGCAGAAGAATGAGCATGTATTGGAGATAAGTCACTCTTCCAGTTCATTTTTTTTGAAAAATCAACTTCCAGTTGATTTTTTTTTTAAACAGAGTTTTAAAAGCAAAATCCCTCAGCTACAGACTCTAACAGTGCTGTCATATAGATGTTGAGAGGTTTAAGGGTATGAGTACTTGAGAAAATGAGAGTATTGTGCCATTAGAGGCAGGAGAATGAAAGTTGGGCTTTTTCCCTTTGTACCAAAATTTGTCATATACCTTCCTAAAAAAAATTTACTTGCAGTATTGAGGTAAATCAGGTCATGTTCATGTTGAAAGTAAGCTCTGTATAATTCTTTTTTTCCTTATTTTTATATTCATTTTCATATGTTTGCTAATGCAAAAATACCAAAAGAAGACTAAGTTTTCTCTGAATGAAGAAGATAAAAATGATTAAAATACAAAACCCCCCACTTTTTATGGATATGGAGACTGGGTTTATATAATGAGAAATTGTAGTAGTTTGAATTCTTTCTCTATTCATACCTATCAAAACTAAAGGCAGTAAAAAAAATTGACTATGGAAATAGTTAAGAACATTTTGTTCACCAAATTTAATTTCCATATATCTGATCAAATGGAAATGTTTTGACATTCAGAAATCAAAATATTTTCCCTTAGCTTGTTGAATCAAAAATCAAATTTTGGCTTAGCTAAGCAGTAATTTCTTTAACCGAGCAATGTTGCTATTTTACCGTACATCATTGGTAGTTACTTTTAAATCTCAAATTTCTTCATACCCTTTCTCTCTTGGACATAACAGATGGATTACATTTCCCAGGATGCACTGTGATCATGTAACTCCTAACATCGGCTCAACCAAATTGTAAACATTGATGTACAATGGGATGCACTTTCCAATAAGGGAGGCATCTTCCATGCAATCAGGATTTTGTCTGATGACATTAACAGGAGTATGTAATTTCACAGAGATTTCTTGCAGAAATTTCTTTTGTGGATTCATCAGTGTTGGAGATACCAGGAAGAAAGCATTTCTTTGACCTTATCATTTCAGTTTCTGTCCTTGGCTTATACCAATCACAGATAGAATAAACCAATAAGAGATTACTATTTTCTACTTCAAAAAACCAACATTGTTTTCTGTTTATTTTTGTGTCCACAGCTGCCTCAATATGCACTGTTATATGTAACAATTTTACTTTGTAGTATGATTCTGCTAAAGAGACTGCATGAAGATATAATTTTGCCCATAGCATTTGATCTTTTTCTGCATTCAAACATCAAGGTTTTCTTAAAATCTATTTACTTGTTCACTGTAGCACTACAGATAAATAGAGTTCTTGAATGCTCAGCATTCAGAGTTGGTTATTTCCTTATTTTGCCTGTGTCTCCTCATTGCCTTCAGGTGGTTATTTGGGCTGAAGTTGAACCTGAGTGTGTTAATATCACATTGCAAGGCTATAAAGATTACCAAAATTATGAGTCAGCTCATATGCACAGAAGTAACATAAGTGCACCAATCTACTGTGACAGATTTATACTGCTGTATTACCCAGTGCCCTGGTTTGGGCTGGGATAGAGTTAATTTTCTTCTTAATAGGTGGTACAGTGCTGTGCTTTGGATTTAGTAAGAGAATAATGTTGACAACACACTGAGGTTTTGTTGCTAAGTAGTGCTTACCCTAAGTCAAGGACTTTTCAATTTCCTATGCTCTGAGAGTGAGGAGGTGCTTAAAATTTGCTTATAAGCCATATTGTTCATTAACAATTTTTTGAAAAGTCTTAGTTGTAGTTCTCATGAAATTCAGACCCTAGATTTGATTCTACTAAGAACAATTTATTTTATAAAACTCTGTTTTCAGACTTTACCTTTTTCCACAACCACACAGAGAAATTGGCATCAAATCACTCATCTGAAACTGGACCAACTCCTTCCTACATTTGTCTTTTCCAAAGAGGGATTATTTTTAGTCTTTTACTCTGCTTGATGACACCGATTTTCTCTCACTGGAGACTGGTCAGATGTTTTGACAGTTGAAAGAGGTCATTGCATTGTCTCAGGATAAGATCTTCTTAAATTAACTCATTTAGATACTTTATTAAGTTTTGCACCTCATTTTCATTCAAACACTTTTGCAAGACAACAAAACAGACAGTTCATGGAACCTGTTATGGTTGGTACTAAGCTACTTATATTCCAAAGAATCCTTTTGCTTTTTCTCCTGTCCTCTCCCTTCTATTTTTCTTTCTTCTCACGTTCCTTCCTTTCACCTTCCTTTCTCCTCTTTTTCTCCTTCTTTCTTCTTTTCTTTTCTAAGAAATAAACCCACTACCTGATGTTTGTATTTTTTTAATAACTCATTCAGGTTAAGAGCCAGAACTTCTGCTTGTTTGGGAGCTCCTTGGTCTTACTCTTCTACTGTGTTTCCCAGATCACAGTGTCATCTGTTTAGGTCTTAGCATGTCTCTCATCAGAGAAAAATGGTTGTATTTTCTGGTGAAACACCTATGGTGAAAAGTATAACCCAATGACAACTGGGGGAAACTGTCTCCCAAAGGAGGTGTTGGAGGTGCATAAACATACCCTCTGTTTGTCTAAGAATCACTGCCAGAAGCCTGCTGAGGCATCAAGAGTAGAAAAATATTTGGAATAAGCCATCTCCTCCAGAATTTCTCTCCTTGTAGGTAGTGGAAAATGTTTCCTTTTTACATATTTATTTAGTTCTTTTGAGTATGTTCCTGGGAAAAGGGTCTGTCTTCTTTCAACTCTAACAAAAAAATGTGTTAATTCTGTTGAACCTTTTATTCATACTCTCCTTGCAAAGTATTAAACCTTCCCAGTTCCTTCATCTTGTCTTGTCCTTAGGCAAGGAAATGTACTTTTCAACTGCAGTAGGTTGGATCTCTAAATTCAGTTTTTAATTTTGTGGTGAGATTCCTACAAAGATGTTGCAAACCTCTACTTTATTCTCTCTCATCAACAAGGTGACATGGTGAAGTGCTTGATGTATTTCTAAACCAGCATTTTTTCATGGTTTTGGTTTTTTTTTTTTTCATTTCTTTCTTATTTGTCCACACTTTCCATTCAAACACTTTCTTTTAAGCTCACCACTGGAAGACTGATCTTGTACTGTATTAATAATACTGTTTCTGGTTCAGATGTTCACTGCATCTGTGAAAAAGGTAAGACTAAGAAATAACCCATTTACTTTCACAATGACAACCTGGGGATTTCTGTAGCAAAATTACCTGCTGCTGTTCCATTGAACCAGCGGCATTTTGTCATCCTTTCTGTCCATTTGTAATGTTTCAATATTGCTTGCTCTGCCAAAATACTGTATTCCAGTTGAGTGTCATGACATAAGGGGTTCAGTGAACCATGGTTTTTGAGAACTCCAGCTTGCAACTGTGCACCTTTTTACTTCATCTCTCCCATGGTCCCAACCCTCCATCATCTTCATACTGCTAGAGCTCATGCTGTCTCTAGAGGTTTTCATGTGCACAGGATACCATCTCTGCCTGCAAAGTTCCAACTGCTTTCCCAAAATTAATTCACACCACCACTGTGCTTTCTGTGATGCTCTTCCTCATCTCCACATCTGGCCACTTCTCAGAGGCTCAATTTGTTTTCCAGACTTACAAGCTGAATTCATTAAAATAGAAACAGTTTCTTTTTTTTTTAATAATTATTTCTTTTCAAATATTGATCCGTCATATCTTAATTTTCTGCAGAATACTATATTCCTCAAAGAAACACACTACAGTTAAACACTTAGCCCTCTGCACTTCAATTAAATGTAAGCTTTGAATGTAGGAATTATCATTTATAGAACTACTGTTTTTCTTTTTGCTGGCTTCTGCTGCTGACAAACACACCCAGGAGTAATGTTTAAATATTTTCCAGTTGTTCTGGGAGCTCATTTTTTCCACCACTCTGAACAGTTCATTTTTCTTTCTGCTTTTGAGAGCTGTTCAATAATCACTTAAAGTCAAAGAGTCTGACAGGTCGCCTTCACTCTCTCTGAGCTGATTCATCAATTTGATCCATCAGCTTTAACAGATTGATATTGTGCAACACCAATTTCTACACAATAATATATGGAATTTTACTAGATCATTCCTGAGTCTTTTTAGGACACTTCTCCTTAGAGAGGGGAAAAAAAAATCCACCTTCATAGTAGCAATAGGGGTAAAACCACAGACTAACTTGTTTTCCAGAGCATAGGAAACCATCACTTCTAACTTTCTCCTAATGTTAGATAATTAAACCTGCAGAAGATGCCCCCTCTGACACTTGAGATGCTTGAAGGCCACAAGGAAGTCTCTGTGAACTAAGCTCACACATGACCGTTAAGGAAATAGGTTTGCCCGATGTCTCATCTGAGGAGGAGAAAGAGATATCTATATACATTTTTTTTGTTTTACTAAGGTGCTGATGGTATACAAGGAAGAAAAGAAAAATGAGTCAGTACTATGCATGATATTACTAGAAACGAAAACAAAACCTACCAAGCCACAAGAGTGATAGTAGATATGGCTGTCAGGTGGGGACTGAACTTTAATCTACATATTGACCAGGTTATAAATCTCATTACTGGATGATGAACTGCACCTGTTGGGTTTGAGGCTTTGAAAAGTTAGAAAGAAAGGGGACATATCCTTCATCTTATTGGTACTGACATCAAAGGCTTTTCACTTTCTGGTCACCTTTGTAAATATAGCCTTAATGAGCAGTGGGTTGTTTCCTTCCCAGGGTAAAAATGTTTTCAAAATTAGAAACATTATTGTAGTGGTTGTGATTTTAAATTCTAGGACAGGCCAAGAGTCACAGAGATTTCAGAAAAAATCCTTCTTTTTATTCCTAAAGATGGATTGTATCATTAAAATATCTTCAGTTTACCCATATACCTGAGTGTTTTGCTGATTAAGCAGCACAATTCTACTGATGATATCGAAAATTCTTCATTTTTACAAGCTATCTGAGAAGAAAGGTCTTTTTACCCTCTCTCTGAGTTCCTTTCAAAACTCAATATACCAGCCTAGATCAACATACAACTGATGGGAATTAAATTTACATTTTAAAGATGTAAAATGTGGTGCAGGGAAATACTACATACTTCCTCTTCACAGGTACAAGTCATGTAAAATGTGCTGTCAAATTTAAAACATTTTCAGTGTATGTTTTATGTATTTTTTAAGTAAAGCATTTGCTGTATTTAATGAATTTTTTATTTTATTGGTGTCATCTTTCCTGTTCTTTTTTAATTTCTTATTACTCCTTTACTGTCCAGAAAAATTGCAGTAACAAATATTATCCTTTTCATGTATTGTTCTTATTTGAGAAACTTTGATTTGAAGTCAATCTCATTGTCTATTCTACTGTATTATCTTTTTAAGGACTTTATATCCCTATAGCATAATTCAATGAGCTCTTACTTTTTCCTGAGTACTTTTTCATTCCTTTCATTTACTTAAGAAGGCAGCTTTTTAACAGTAGATACCTCTGTAGTTGATAAGGCACTAATAGATGATGATAAAAATACAGCATTAATAAGCAAAAGGGAGGAAATGAGGGGAAAAAGGAGGTAAGCAAGGAGCACTAGATGAAGAGAGAAAGGAAGGAAGGAAGGAAGGGGGCGAGGGAGGGGAGAAGGCTATTTTTGTCATCTGTACTCTCTGTGGTGGGTCAGTGATGTATACCTAAATCCACACCTGCATGTGACCATAATCAAAAATAAATTCATTTTTCTCAGCAGAATGAGTTCAACACCACGCATGAACATATGCCTCTCTCAGAAAACTACTGACAGGGTGAGAGGAAATGGCCTCAAGCCAATCCAGGGGAGGTTTAGGTTGGACATCAGCAAGAATTTCTTCATTGAAAGGATGGATAAGCATTGGAATGGCCTGTCCAGGGAAGTGGTGGAGTCACCATCCTGAAAGTAACTGGATGTGGCACTTAGTGTTATGGTTTAGTTGGCATAGAATCATAGAATTGTAGAATCACCAAGGCTGGAAGAGACCTTTAAAATCATCAAGTCCAACCGTCAATCTAGCACTACCACTGTAACCCCTAAACCATTAAACCATATCACCCAGTGTCAGATCCAGATGACTCCCTGGGCAACCTATTCCAATGCCTGATCAACCTAACAGTGAAAAATTCTAACATCTAATCTGAATCACCCCTGTTTCAGCTTAACATTTCCTCTTGTTCTCAAATGGACGTGATGGTGTTCAGTCAAATGGATATGGTGGTGTTGGGTCAAACATTGGACTTAATGATCTTGCAGGTTTTTTCTAACTAATGATTCTGTGATTCTATGGTTCTATGATATTATCAATTAGGATTAAAAAAAAGTATCAATCTTATAAACAGGATGAGAGGGTTTTTTGTTGTTGTTATTGTATTGCTGAAGAAGGAAATGTGTTTTCTAAAATCCACATTAGTAAGAGTTATGTGTTTGCAACTGAAATTCAGTTTTGAAGAAATGTGACTGTGATGGAACATAAATCAGCACGAGAGAAGTGTGTTTATTCAGAATACTAACTTGTCCCTATTATTTTACAAAGCAAATAGGAGTCCTGCTGTAAACATCTTACATATGGAATGGTTATTTCCTCACTTGTCTATGGATACACACTTTCATGCACTGATTAATATGGATTCCTGTCAAAATCAAGGAGGTTCCAAATCTGAAGTTTTGGTTAAAACTTATTTCCAATATTAGTGCATTTTTCTTAGTAAAATCATGTTTGTTTTTTTTATCACACAGTCAGAAAGAATGGTGTTGGCCACATGCATGCTACCCCTTATTGGCCCTGCCTACATGTTTGATGATGTCCCAGGGACTAGATTGACATCACAACATGATTCCAGTTTTACGTATCAAATCATGTGGTCATAGTCTCACATTGGGCACTGAATTCCTTCTGTACAGAGCTTTGATTTTGGGGACTGAGGGTTTGAAAATCAGTCCATGACATCTATTGAAATTATGCCTCTCTGGATAATAATGGGTTGCAGACAGTTGCCACTTAAGCTAAAACTTCTTATGTAAAGGGTTCAGTGAAGATGGAGTATTTTGTTTTATTTTTGTACATGACTGTCCAATTTTCTCTGCTATAAACAATGTACTGATTCGTTATGTCAATCACTCAAATGAAACCAAACCTCTTTAACACTAAGATAAGGTATAAACTCTGAAAACAGGTTAAGGTTAATCTTTCAACAGCAGCTAGGGCTCAGAAAAAAAAAAGGAACATCCTGTTGTTCAGATAATACTAAGTTCAGATGTTATTTAGTAACAGAAAGAAAACTTTCAGAAGTTAATTTTTTTTAAGGTTCTTTACAAACATGCTTAATCGAGGTAAATAAAACATGTAAGTACTTAGTTGGCAAGAATGAAGATTTCTGAATTATACTTTTTAGCATAACCCCCCCCCCCCCAACAACACGACAATTATGACATACTTTAATGAAAAAGGAAGTGTTTCCTAGAGACATGTAACACTAAGGGTCACTTTATCTGCAAGAATGAATTGGTTGACCACAATGGAGTTATGTTGATCAACCTGATATGCGGACTTGTCTCAATTCTAAAGCCGCCTCTTTGTTGCTATTTGATGTTCTCAGACACTACTGCTGAGCTCCACATATTGCCTTTCTATTCCTCAACCTTTCACCATCTTTCCCTTGTATCCAGTATGTCTTACTTTTCATTGCTACAATTGCACTTAAAGAATTTTATTTTCTAGTGTTGTTCTTTCATTTCTGCTTCCTATTTTCTGTTTCAGCATAATACCTATACACCACACACACAGAGCTTTACTGTAGGACTTCCTGAAATAATCCTCCACCCATTTCCTAAGCTCATGATGCAACGTTTGTGCTGTTTCCTAGTCTAGTGTAGACTTTAGGCCTAAAATGTTCAGATGTTAAATTCAGATAAGAGGTAATGGTAAAGATTTGGTGTGCAGGGAATGTTCATGTAGTTGTGAGTAACTCAGGATTATGGTCAATGTGTAGAGGTGGGCAAAAAAGCAAAAAGTAACATAATGAAGGAAGAGAACAGAGAACAGTATCAAAATATCCTAACAGTACTATAGTAATGCAAACAATGGTGTGTTCTCAACAGTAACAACAATAATAATAGAAGAAAACAGGACAATTATTCAGTTCCTGTGGTTCCCACTCAGAGAACATGTAGTCGAAGGTAAGAAGGATCAGAGAAACACAGGTCAGAGCCATGCCATCTCCTACCCGAGAGAGACTGAAGACTGTAATTGTGTGCTTTGCAGAGGAGATAAGAAGAGCTAAGATAAAGGCACACAATCCAATTACAAACACCAGGAAAGATGAAAATCACTGAGGATCTACTTTGCTGGCAGTACTAGAAGACATTTGGAGGGTGCCTGTGTTTGAAATCCATTCCTGACACAGTGCCATCCAAATGTATTTTTCAACTCCTTGGATATCAAGGACATTTTTACAGTGATGGGAGATAATACATGGATCTTACAGGAGATTTGCACCCTTTTCAGCTAGCAACTGAAGCTCAAAGAAGATAACCCACCAAGGAAAAAATTATACTAGATGTCGAGGTCTATTTAATCTTGCTTTCAATGAACTTGAAAGTTGGCAAAATATCTGAGTGTAATACCTAATCTAACTAAATAAATACAAGCAATAAACATCATCCACAGGTAGCTTTGGACACCTCTGGTTTAAGTCTATTTATTTACGTACCTTCTGGTTTTGCTTATCTCCTGGATATCCTATTCCAGTTGGACTGTGACAGTATCACAGTTGCTTTTTACAAAGATATAAAAAACTTCTTTCCTTGACTGAGCTGGTGATCTGAATATAGCCAAAAGACACTGAAACAGGCAGACACAATATAAAAATACAGAAAGGATGCAATTTATATATTTGCCAAAATTTGGACATCTTAAGTAATTTCATATACTAGAGTATTTGTCTGATTTCCAGCTGCCACATTAAAAGGTTAACAACCACTTTTCTGTAATATATCATAACTGCCATTCCTTCAGGAACATAGGGAAACTCAGATAGCATCAGGTACTCATCTAATTAAACATTTAGATCTCCACAGACTGTGATGGAAACTTAGACATTTAGATGACCTGCAGATAACCATATCACGGACAACAGGGTTTTGAAATTATCCAAATTTTCATGCTTAAGCATGTGAGCTAAGAATTTTCCTTCATAGGAAGGTAATTCTAAAGCTTCTTCTGATAGATTCTAGTATATCTCTCTGAATCACCTGACATTGCTGGGGAAAGAGTGTAGTAGTTTCTGTAAGTCTATTTTATATTCTATAAAAAACCATCTTTCAGTCTGAGTACTAATTCATGAGGCATGATTCTAGTGAGTCTAGAAAATAAGTTTCAAAGAATTCATAGAATTTTCTCTCAACAGGCTTACATAGACATTTGTTTTTCTGTATGTTAAGTAAAATAATTACTGATGCACCCAAGTAAGAGTATAGAATATAGATTAAGGAAAAATGTGGAGTGTAGAATGTGGTTACTTGGTAATGGATGGTAAAGTTTAAAACAGGTAAAGCTTAGAATGTAAAACTCCAAGTCTTTGAAATGGCAATTGTGCTCCGAAATTCAGGTTAACATTTTTATTATTCAGTTTTATTGGATTAATATCAAGCCTAATGTTGAATTTCAGTTACCTGAGAGTTATGTTGGGAAAGTGTTTGAAATTTTCCCATCACTTTGTGCTTTGGTAAAAAATTATTCTGAAATGAAATTATACACGGTCTTACCAGCTCTTAGCTGAGTCAGTGCTGGAAACTTTGAGCTTTTAATCACTGCTATGGACATCTAACTCAGCCAAAGCACGAAAGTAGGATTAGATTGAAACACCAAATGGTCAGCAGTCGAACAGACCACAAGCAGGCTACTTTGGATGGGATTTTCCCCATTTCTTTAGAGTCCAGAGAGAGAAGATGGTGATGGTCAGGAGAGAGTAGCTCCAGAAAGCTAGAATGTGTATTATGTTTGTATGAGGACCTGGATGACACTATGTATTTTAAAAAGTAGAATTTAAGGGGAAAAATATCTGAGGAGTGGAAAGGTGGTGTTCAAAAAGGAATGGAGCAGATAATTTAGGAATGTGATGCTCAAATATTCACATACCTAAAGATGTTCAGAAATGCAGACAGTAACTTTCATGAAAAGAAATTAAGACACCGCTTGCAACAGAAAGGTTTATTTGACAAACAAATTTGCTGTAGTGGAGAATAAAAAAGACACAAACAGAAAATTTCTGGCAAAGAAGAACATAAATTTAACTAATTCCAGGGAAAAAGGGTGATGAGTACTGTTGGTTTTGTTTGTACTTGAGAAATAAAATAGGCCAAGGATAATTTTCTGGGTCAGAGTCCAAGGGTCGTAGCACAGTCCATGTCCATCAAGTTAAATTCTCTCATGTCACCAAAGTGCTCACGTGCAATATGTGTGCTGAGAATGGTTCCTGACTGGAGAGAAGTCTGAAGCAGTGCCTGTGCATTATTTGAGAAAGTGCTTGCCAGGCTGGCCTAAAACCGTGCTGTTGACTCTGCTATTTAGCTGTGAGAAAAAGTAAGGCCCACTTGCCATAGTTCTGTTTAGTTTGCTAGCATAGGTGTAGCCTGGGAGAGTAGAGTCCAAGGAGACACGAAGATAATATTCAAAGAACTGCAATGGAATGCCATGACCTAAGGACCGAAGAAAAGTAGGGAGGGAAAACGCTGGGATTCCTCTCAACTCCAGGACAGGTCAGATCTAAAAGCCTGAGAAGCACCTTACCAAGAATTAGTTAATAAGCCATCAAAGGCATTATATTTTGTCATCAAAATATATGCAGTGAACAAAAGTATGCAATGCTAGCTATAAGTAAGATTATGAGATATGAATGTGAGGAAGCCTGAAAAGCTTTCTATTAATTTTTAGGCAGGATCTAGCTGCTGGTCTAGCTGATCCTGCTTCTTCTACTGAAGCAGGTCTAGACTATGGCAGTTTAAGGAAAACAGTCAAGAAAGTGGTGTTATTTCCAGTGATTCCTCTTGTGGAATTTCAGAAATTTTTAACTTCAAAGGAGGAGGATAAACATTTAACAGGGGAAGGAAAATAGGTAGATTACTGATTATTATTCCCAGGAAACTGAGAAATGATCACCCAACAACTAGCATTTATGAAAAGAGAACAGTTCTTGGGGGAAAAAAAGATCAAATTCAGAGCATGATCTTAGACATGTGGAAGAAGAATGTAATTTCTTTAGTGCAATGTTACTTTGGAATTTCCATATTAAACAAGAGGACAAAACCTGAAATGAAGAACTCCAAGACTAACTGAATATATCAGTATGTCAGAAAAATACTATTAAATAAGCAAAACATTAGCAATGATTAAGAAAAATGAGCATATCAGCAAAAAACTTAGATCTTGGAAGGGTTAAGGGAGACCTGCCAAAACTCCAGAGGGAATGTATGAATACTGCAAGGAAAAATGTAAAGCAAAGCAAGGATAGGAAATAAGGAGTTGATAGAAAGATACTGTTAAGCTTGGTCTGAAAATTAAATTGATAACAAACTCAATTCTCGCTATGAAAGCTTGGGGCACACGCAGGAACAGAATTGCTGCGACACTTTCCAGTGATAGAGGGTGGTACTTTGCAACGACACTGCCATCAGAGATGGGGAGCAACTCAGCACATACAGTGAATCTAAAACTTTGACTGAATCCTGTCATATCTTTCTGTGGATCTGGGATATAGTCAACATAGAAGAGATCAGCAGGTCACCCAGGAAGGAACTAAATAATCTTAAGGATTAGAACTTTAGGAATGGCATCAGTTTCTGCAGTACAAAGGGAATGGCAATTCATTCAGGAACAGATAGAGGGAACTGAAAGTATTGTACTAATGGTAAGGATGTATTACTCATTAGAATATAAGAGTAATTACTGATTATTTTACCTGGTACTGCTGGAATTTCAAGTAAAACATTCTAAGCACTTCTTTATATTCAGCAAACAAGAACTCAAACTAGATGGGAATGGAAGGACTACCCAAAACAATAAGGAAACAAAAAGTCTTTTTTTTCAAGATGAGAAAAAACAGCCTGACAATTCTGTCCTAGAAAAGTCTGAGAGGGTTATGACTGATCCCTGTAAATCCATAGGAAGAGAGAAAACCCACACAAGCTTAAGGGTGATGATGTTACAGGCCCAAAATAAAGCAGCCGATGGTGCATCAAGGCCGAAGACTGGAAATTATACATCAGTCTATGAGCCTTTGCAGAAGAATAGTGGTATTTAAGGAACCAAAACTACACATTTTGAGAGCCTCGTTTAATACATTTATGACCAACATAAAAACCCCACAATTGCTTGTGATAGGAGGCAAGACTATGATCCTAAGGATTTCAATAGTCCTTTCCAGTTTTCTGCTTCAGAAATGCTGCAGAACTTTGCTGACCAGCAATGAATTAAGAGAAAGATGAAAATACACAGTGGTTACTTCTTAGACTAAAACTACAGAGTTCTTACAGAAAAATTTTTCTGTTTGTGTACATTTACACCTAAGGTTAAACATTACACTGAAAGGTAAAGCCCCTCATTGCAACATCAGATGGTAGTTTTCCTCACACACTAATGGGTTTAAAAAAAAAAAAAAAAAGTTAAAAAATCTAACTAAAAACCTACAACAAAGATGTCAGGAATGCTTCTAAAATAAGAACCGCATCAATGACTGATACTTATGCAGAAAAACACAGATTATTAATGTCTTCTGACATAAAAGTACTCAGGTCCAGTATTGCACTTCCTATATTTTCTTATTAGATGCATGACTATGTCAGGGAATGCACAAACATAGAGGAAGACAAAAAGCAAGACCTTCAAAGGCACCAAGAACCACTTATGAATGGAAATTAGGTGCCTAAGCGGTATCACCCCTTTGTGTATAGATTGCATAATTTCTGCGATTAAGGCTGTACATAGGATTACCACTATATACAAAAAATACATGCAATCGTAATAAATCTGGGACTTCTGCCAAAGCAACTGCTCTACAATTGGATAAATTTTTTTTTCTGAGAAATTATTTCCCTTAAAATCTTTAGTCAAATTTTGCCTTGACTAAATACATTTGCCTCATGGCACCTGCAACAAAAATAAATGCTTTTATAATGCAAAAGAATATTAAAACAAACCTGTTCTTCCACAATGACTGGAAATGGTAGAAAACAGCAGTTCTCAATGAGGTATCTAGTTTAGTGTGACAATGTTATTCTTCCAAACTATCTGATACATGCAAGTCAGCCTGCTCCCAAAAGCTCTGCCCATATAAAACACAGTTTTTATTAAACATTTCATTTTATTAATTAATGTAGAGGAATGATGTTTAACATAATTTCCTCTAAACTATTTAATAAGATCTGGAGTAAGTGGTGAGCAGGATTTAAGGAGATTTTTTTCCCATGGATGTAAATTTCAACAATGTAAGAAGCCACCCATGATCATCCCAACTCCCTTCAGCAGGAGATTTGGCCACCTCTCTTGACACTCACACCTTGCCAGGTCCCATTTTTCCTTTCACTGGCTTTTATCTTGAAATGCTCATAAAATTTTTTTCCCTTCACTGGGGCTTTTCATTAAGAAAACCAACTTTTTTAATCACTGCTTATTAGAATATACTTTATAATTTACACCATTCTGTGGCAAGAAAAGAATTAGAAGGAATAGAAGGTATATCAATGAACTGTTGAATGACAGCAAAATTCACTAAACTCTCTTCGAACTCTAATTTATCTTTCTGTTCTAATTTGTGAAATGTGATGGCCAGGCAAATAAAGCTTTAAATGTTGAATGTTGATACTTTACTGGTATAAAGTAGTGACTATTCTCATATTTGTGTATATGTCTGTGTGTGTGTGTATGTCTATTAATCTATTATGCTGTCATTACTCATGAAAATTTTTATGAATATTTTAAAGATTTCTTTCCACTGGCTTACAGTTAGCTACTTATATCAACCAAGGAATGAATTCCAAATGATGTGGGGGGAAAACACGTACATTGTGTTTCGCTAGCACAAGCATAAATTCAACAGTGAAAAAGTCATTATGTCATAAACACAGTTAAAAGAGAGACATTCTTAAATAGCGTATTTATTGGGTTTGATATAGACAGTCATAAAAGTTAATGACAGAAAAGATCTGAGTGAAGATGTTGAAAGGACAATGATTAAGATGAGGCTGCTAACTGCTAAATATGATTGCCTATTTAAACAATTAAAATAAGCACCACGAAGATTTTTTTTGTCAGAATCTGGTAGCCCACATTAAATCTTAAAAAGTTGATTGAAAAGTTAATTGAATGAAAATCAGCCTACTTTTTCAATACTTTATACAGACTTGGGAGCCTAACTTTTTAAAAACGTTTGGCGCTGTTACGGCAAATGTTGAGTGACTTCTTCACTTTTCGTGGTAACTTCTTTTTTAGGGGTGCATTTTAAAAGGAACTGGTGAGCTGCTTTGTGTTCACTAATGTATTTGGAGAACTGTGGAATAAATCAGTTCTCAGAGTTCTAAGCCACAATGGTGAAATTTCCTCAAGTATCTGAAATTGCTTAAAGGTAATAATTCTTGACACACCATTTCACTGCATGCAAAATGTTTGCCGTGTGTTTACTGGGAATTCATCTGAAACCCTGGAGCAAGGCACTGGCTTAGAACAATTGCTTCTTGGACAGAGCAGTAGCTGCTTCCATGGAAGCAAGCTTTTGCTAGAAAACAAGAGTGCAATCAAGAATGCTTTGTCTTAGAATTTGCATTCATTTTAGCACAATCTATTTCTGCAATTACAGACATTAAAGAAATTCACAGCATTAATTATTTCTGCATCAGTAAAGCTGCTAAGATAATTTCCTAGCGTCTTGCTACAATCCAAGTACCAGTTTCAGGTTTTAACAGTAAAATAAAAGGAAGGGCAATTTGAGATTTTTCTCAGTCATGATAACAAAGCAGCAAAAACCACTTTGGGAGCTGGATGAATGATTGGCAGCAAAGGTACTCTGAGCTCTGCCTTGCTCTGGCTCTGCTTGAGAGCAGAACCACTATTACCGAGTTCAAGATCACCTCCATGCACTGTAGTCCTTGCTACACAGACACTTGCCAAGCCAAGCTCAGTCTGACTGAGGAAGGGGTCAAGGAGCAAAGTGTATGACATAAAAAGAAGAAAGATCAAAGTAAAGAAACGCAGCATAAACTTGTTAACCTAACAGATAATGAAGGCATTAAAAAAGAAGAAACTACACAAATAATATTTTGATATGAGGGAGCTTGCCATGTTATGGTTGACTGACAGAATCTGTTTTACTAGTTAAATAAGAACTAGACCTGATGGAAAAAACTTGAAGGGATATCAAGGCAGGCTCCATTACAGCTGACACACTCTCATCACCCTTATATAACACCACTACCTTGCTCCATGGAAGTAGATAAGGATATTTTGTGCCCTAAAAAACTCCCAAAAGGATAACTAAGTGCCTTATTATGGTTCTTCACCTACTAACTTTTGTCAAATGTACTGCAAGACTAACTAAAGTCTCTGCACATTGTTAAGTTTCTGAATTATGGGGTTGTCATTTGACAAAAGCACAACCTGAGGACAGAGAAAAATCAAAGCCAATAAATGTGACCAGATTCTTTGTTTGGTAGTCCAGCTGAAGACACCAGAGAATGTTTCCGGAGCTGAGGAACAAGTAAATAGCCATTTGAGGAAATGATGTTCAGCATCTTGAAATATGAGTTTAGGTACACAAAAAATCACAATTCTTAAGAAGTTCTCTGTGAATAAGAGGCATGCACTGGACTCATAGTGAAATAACATGACACAGAACCAAAGTCGTCTTCATTGTTCAATTCAGTAAAGCCTACACAATATTTCTGTTCCACACCTCTTCCATTAGGATAATGTTTGTAAGCCACGTTATATCAAATTTTCTATTCTTTTTGCTTTTTTTTTCCCAGTTTTTTTTCATTTTTAAAGTATATATTTAATTAGTTTCCTCAGTGCCATGAGTCCTTGTGGTCCTCTGCTAAAGGTTAACCTGGGAGGGTATTTTCCTACTGAAGCGTGGGTATTTTATTTTCAACTACTTGAAACTTCCTAGGCTTGTAGAGGGACATCTTGCACCAGAAGATTCCACATTATAGCAAGACACTTTGCTAAATAGTGTATAGCAAGACACTATACTAAAACACCTCCACTTTGCTATGGCTTTGTTTTCTTTTGATTTGCCACCTCAGGCAATATTGTAATGGCATTTAGCTATCGGTAGGTATGGAATTAAAGCAGGATTATTTTCACCTAATTTGGGGTATCTATAATTTATATTTGTCACCTAAATTATTCTGACCAAACATTTATAATAGAAATACATGTATTTCATCTCGAACCTAGGTTCCTCTCATAGCTAATGCGAGAAACTCATCTTCTCCTGTAGCTAAATCAAAAAAAGAGCAGGTGACTTGTGCTAAATATGCCTATTTATTTCCACTGAACATTAAGCTCTCTTGGACAGCTGGTTCAGATTTTAATGCTGCACACTAAGTATTTATAAGATGCACTCTCCCAGATTTCAAAGTATAACAATATTTTATAAAGTCTCAGAACATGCTTATTTTCTCATTTTGGTGTCTAAGAATTTTTACAGTCTATCGCTTAGGAGCTTTAAGTATTGCTGAAATTGAATGAGATTATAAATACCTTAATTATCTAGGAATTATTTAATCTAACTTTGTACATCTAACCCAGTGTACCTTTGTTGAATCACTTAAATAGACACCTTAATCACTTAAAATAAGCACTGCTTGTATCAAGGGCGGTGAATTCACTGCAAACAACTATGCAGTTCGTGTGTGATCTTCCCCACTCTTAACATAAATTAAAACAGAGAGGATGTCAGCGTTTGCTCATGTTTGATACCTGCAGTACAAAAATCAGCATGGTTCCAAGTGCTGTCAAGCAGGTGTGGGAATTTCAAGTGGCAGTCTTCTGTCTTGCTATGATTGTACAAACTGAGAAAAATAGTTTTCTTAACCTAAAAATCACATAGCAATGAGTGCAAAGAAAATTTTTTTACCAAGTACCTCCTTAACTTGCAAATGCTTTCATTATAGGATGGCAGCGGAAATGATTAGACAAAAGGTGGTTACTTCACCTTCAGACCACTGTGAAAAGATTGTTGCTAAAACCCCTGGTTAGGGTCACCAGTCCTGCAAAGATAGGATTAAAAAAAAAAAAAAGCAGGAAAAAAAGCCTATGTAAAAGACTTTTCTCCCTCTCTCTCTCTCAAAGGCATGAATCATCTTTTCTGTGGCCTTTACAGGTAGGAAGAATATTTTCAATACTCCTCTTTGATAAGAAACACTAAAAAGTAACATGCAAATTCAGCTATTTTATGACAACTTTCTTATTTGTATCAAGTTAATTAGCAGTTCCTTTGAAGCACAAAGAAAATGAACAGACCACTGCACTCAGCCTCAGTTACACTCCTTACAGGAAAGATGTCCCCATACTAAATCAAATCTATTGAATATATATGACTTGGGTTTTTTTGTAGAAAGCAGTCAACAGTGGGATTATCTAACTCAAACATACACATAAATGCCAACTAAATTGTAGATATAGCTATAACATGGAAAGCAAATTAATCAAAATCCTCACCTTCTCTGATGTTTTTAAACCGTAATTCTAAAATTTCCTGACATTTTCATATGCACTCTGTTAACTCCAGTTGTTACTTATCACTTTCTCTTGGAAAAAGGTAGAATAAGGACTGTAAAAAAAGAATCCAGCTCTCACTTACTTAAGCATTAGCAAATAGCTCATAATCACTATAAAGTCCTGTGCCATTAGATATATAGCACCACTCTGCCACTTTTTCCTTATTAATTATTTCCTTTTGAATAGCAATCAGTGAATCCAGATGTCTGAATGTGAGAGATCTTAGTTGTGGCATCTGGATGCTTCGCAGATTCCAAAAGTAAGTCTGTTATTGGCATTTAAATTGAATCACACTCCATCTAAGTATTTATACTGCCTTTGGCTTGCTGTGTTATTGTGCATTTATTAATAAGCCAGTGTGCTTACATTTTGACTTGGGAATACTCTGTGCACTTTGGAAGAAATCCTATTCCCATTGAAGTTCAATGGGAGTTTTGCCATCGACTATGAGAGAGCCAGGATTTCATCCTTTGAGTTTTTGTTCACAGAGGGAAATAGAAGGCCCTTAGGAAAGGCCTTTGAGAATCTTTCAGTCCTGTGGGATTTCATTACTTATCCATTAAAAAAATCTGCTAAAGGAAGAGGTTAAGCCCAAAAATCCTGGTTGTTCTGTTTTTCTATTATCAGCACGCTCCTAGATCTCTGATTTGGATGAGGGTTGGCACAGATCAAGCTCAGATTGAAACTCTCAAACAAGTCAGGGGATAGGTGGACAGCAGGTAAAGGCTACTGAAATATAAAGATTTTGGCCCAAAGTAACAGTCAGGGTCTTTAGGGATTACAGCTCTCCCAGAGTGCTCTGGCTAAAAACAGTCATGTGCCATGTTGCCATGGACGCTCCCAGTGGTGGATTTGCACTTCTATTCCCTTCCAACAATTATACGGAAGCCACAAATATTTATAGTTAAAGATGCATCATAAAAAGCCCCAAACCAACAACAACAAAAACTAAACAAACAAACAACACACAGAACTCAAATATTTTAAACTGAGATTCATCATGTATTTTGTGAGTTTTTAAATGCCTTTTAAAGACAGAAAACTTTTCCTAGAAAACCCTCCACAGACTCAAGAAGAATTTCTCATGAACAAATACTAATAGAAAGCAAAGTATTTTGAGACTGGAGCTTTTTTTATTGAATTTTAAACTATTGTTTTCCATAAAAAGGCAATGAAAAGTGCTGGGAAAACTTCTGTGTGTTTTTCAGTGTCCTGGTTATTTTGCCAAAGAAATCCAGGGCAAATTTATTTTAGTTAAACATTTATTTGGTGACCACTGTTTCTACAAAGCTTATTTTGCTATCCTCACCATTAACCATTTGTTTCTCTGAATGCCAGTGAGTGTGCCATACTATTCATCTTCAAAAGGGGTGTAGGGAAGCATGGCCTGTTAAACATAAATTGCAGAACTAGTTTTCATTGTATGAAATCTTAGGTTTTGCAGCTCAATATAATTTAGGTCATGAACCATTCCTAGTGCTCTATAGTGAATCATAAAACATATAAATCCCTATTACCTCAAAGAAAAGAAATAATATGCAAGGTACATGGTTGCATATTTTTTTTTCATATGGCTGAATGCTTATCCACTAGGAATAGAATGAAGGTTTAGTTGAAAAGCCAAGTTACCAGAGTAATTCTCCATCTGCTCACTCAATGTCAGGTTAAGTTCACCTCTCCATAGGGTTAAGCATATGTATGTCGACAGCTAGATCAGCTTAGCTGACATGAAGTAACTTCTGAAGCCAGAATAAATTGAGTTCATATCTGAGTTAAAAGTCGAACACTAATATTTAGATTTTATTTATTTTTATTTTAATAAATATGGTATTTTGGTCATGGATTTCTGAAATGGTCCAGAATTTGGTTACAATCCTTATGATCTGTCTGCACTTTACATTTTCTACTCCTAAAAGCTGTGGTAACAAATGGTCAACACATTCCTACTAGGAAAAAAAATTAGGTGAAGGCACAACAAATGCTGAAGAAAGAAATAACTTCATATTAATCTTCAAATTACTCTTAACTATGGTACTCTTTTGGAACTGAACCTTGGCTTTGCCTCACACTGACAATAAGGAGCTGGAGGCTTGTGTAGTGGCTAGTGCCAATGTAGAAAAAAACCTGAGATTCACTGAGCTTAGTCAGCTTCCTGTTCTTAGGCACTGACCTGGTAAATCCTTCCAAATTCACCTACAGACATCAGAAAGGTGTACTTTCTTCCTGAGCATTTATCTTGCTACACCTTCACCACCAAATACTGCATATCCAAAGGAGTGGACAAGTGGAGCAGAACTGTTCATGCTGAAGACCAAGTAGCCATGGCACGCATGTTTTGTAGACTTCAGACTAGTTTTCATCAAGTCTCACAGACAACACAAGTTAGGACTGGAGATCTTAAGATGGACTCCTGGTTTAACCTCATTTCAAAGGAATACAGCCCGTGCACTCCAAGACAGCTCTGTGATGTGAATCAAACCAGAGTAAGCAGGAGGTTCACTTTAGGAGCATGTGCTGGATCCAGATTAAGAAGTGAATCTTCACAGTTTCATCTTCAGATTGTCTGAAGTGATTCACTCCTTCTTAGAGTAGCTACCTGCATCACAACCCACTTCCATTTCCCTATCTCTTCCTCATAATAGAGATAGCCAGAAAAATAGCCTAAAGGAGTGTCTTTTATCTTCTTTTACCCCTGCAGCTGCCAGCTGTCACCAGGAAGTTTAGCTGTTTCTTAACTTCCTTGACCATTCAGTGATTTGATTGCTTTTTTTTTCTTTTTTTCTCCCATTTGTTTTGGTTGCTTCCTTTTTATTTCTTTACTTTTATTTTGTGTACTTTGGAAAGTATAAGAGCTACAGTGTCTCTTCCACTAAAGAACAAGTAAGATGAAGCATAACTTCTCAGAAAGTGGTATTTTAAACTGAGGATATTTAAGGAATCAGTATGTTATCACTATTATTATCATCTCCCTAGAAATTAAAAAGATGATGTTAGCCTGTCAGTGTTCCTTTGTAAGAAACGGAGCTTAGCCTTTGCTTGCTCAGGACTCCTTATCTGGGTGGGAATTTTGACTCAGCATGCAATTCTGGGCTATGCTACACAGACCTAATATCTGAGTAAAAGTAAAAATAAAATTTTATTAAAATTTATCTACTAAATAATTGAGTAAGAGAAGTGGTGACTGGTTTGCATTGCATTGCATATTTGTCTATCAGCTAAGGGGCTAAGCAGTCACCTGAAAGCTGAGCAAAGTCAGAACATATATGGACTGAGGAGAGTCTGGAAACCTTGACTTCCATTTCCTGGACAGTTGGTTTAATCTCTAGACTGTTATACACAAGTCTGATGCTTCCTCCAGCTGTACTTTTGGATGAAACTGTCTGTGACTGCTGTACTTTGTGTTGAAATAAATGCTGTCCATGTGTGTTAGAGGTGCTGAGAGACCACTGGTTGAACTGACCTCCCAGAGGAGCTGACTATGAAATGCCTTGTTGGTAAATCATAAACAGCCTGAAGGAGAGAGCAGCACTGAGAAGCCAAGACAGTGATGCTTCAGGGAACATAAAACATTTTGGCACCAAATTTAGTTTTCACTATAAGAATAAGCACTCATAAGACCTCATGTGCCCAAATAAGATTTATATAAATAACTCTAATAAGATCAGCTGCCTAAAATCCTAACTGCATTCAATTTCATGTGCTCAAAGGTCTTTTTTTTTACCTCAACCTTTGAAAGCAAGTTGATAAAATCCAAGCTTTGGGTTAGTCCAATGCATTAGTCCAATGCATTTCCATGAACAGAATTCTGCATTATCTCCCTGTAAAACATGTATGTTAAAAATAACAAGATAAGTTTGAACATTGGGAATTAACAAAAAGAATAGTCTTGAAATTTACACCTGCATTACTTTTTTAAAGGAAAAAGAATATTGATTTGCTAATAGTTTGCATTGCTGTTCTAATCTAAAACAATTAAACCCAAAGAAAAGAGAATAATGTCTACAGCCAGTTTACAAAAGCATTTAAGAATCTTGTGATACATAAGGGCACCTAACAGGAATAACAGTTTAAGTTTTCCATTTATGTCACTACTTCAAGCATTCATGTCACTTGTACTTCACTGCCTGGATGCCTTAAGAAATTCTCTTCCAGGGCCAGTTCTCTTTGAAATTCCAACTCTTAACAGTAAAACTACAGGTCTTTTCACTTGACTGAAAAATGCAAAGGGAAAATTTATGAAAATCCCACATATATTTTCTTTGCTTTTCCAAGGGAAAAAAAAAAGTTTGGGTGAAAACAAATACAATACTATTTGAATTACTTATCTGGTTTTAGTTTTCCAAAAAGTGTATCAGCATACATCTGGCATTACAGTTGGCACATATTAAATGCTTTCTCTAGCCAAAAAGTACTTTTTTCTTTTGTTTATTTATATCTGACTTTCATGTCTGAGTAAAATTCAAATATTGCTATAAAACTGTTATTAATTAACAATACTGAAAGACAAAAACTTTTTTCCTCTATTAAGGTATTTCCTTTATTCAAATAAATTAAAGCATACATTTGCTGTAAGGCTGTGGTTCCTTCTGTGTTTAAGAGTAATTTTACATGACTAATTTCAAGCAGTCTCTTTGTTTTTCTCTTACTAACTCAATGAGCTCACTGCCACACAGCAGACATATTTATTGTGCTGTGCAAAGGTTACAGCCAACAGAGATTTGTTATGTGCAAAGTCCAGGTATCTGGGATCTCAGCAATTAAAGCATGGAATTCCTTGTTGCTTCTTTATAATCCAAATGAGCTCAGGTAGAACAGCTTCTTTATAACTTCCCTGATAAGGAATGGGGTAAATAGGAGGTACAGGCAGTCACTGGTTTCAGGCTTGAGTTCGTTCTGTCAGTGACACCAGTTTTAACCTACATGTGCAATACTGATAAACAGTGGTGGACTCAGCAGTACTGATAAGAGTCCTGCTCCCTGTACAAATACTTCACACATGCCTTTGCAGTTGAAAAGATTCCC
Organism: Pipra filicauda; assembly: GCF_003945595.2. Lineage (NCBI taxonomy): Eukaryota > Metazoa > Chordata > Aves > Passeriformes > Pipridae > Pipra > Pipra filicauda. The sequence continues at coordinate 1,395,061 of NW_024103929.1, forward strand.
AAGGCTGCTTGTTGAAGTAATTTTCTGTGAAAAACCTACTGTACTGCCCCTGCATCTTCAGAGTCTAACCTGTCTGAGCACCTGCACGTCCACATAGGAGACAGGAAGTACCAGGAGATAGTGTTGTTGTCTTTTCAATGAAACTGAATCTGGACCATTATATCTAGGACAGTTTCATTGTCTACCATTAACTAGAGGTCAGAAGTATTCATCCCACCTCATACTTCACAGAGGAAATTGTAAAATCCAGTCAGAAAAGTGAGATAAACAAGTGAGTAATTATACACTCATCAAGAGTTGTTTAAATGCACATACTCCTAAGACAGTACAGAAAAGAACTGACTTATATTCCACTCACAGGTCTTAATGTTACCGAGAAACAGTTCAAATTTATTAAAATCTAATTATTATTGTGCCCATTTTCCAGTTTTTAGAGTTGTCACTGTTACGTTTGTTAATGACCCGCAAGACCATCATACACTATACATTAACTGGGACTGAAGTCTTTCTGCTTCCAGAGAATAGGTTCCCTTTAATTTCTTATGACAGCTGGTGACACAGTGGTGGCTCTGCCCAGTACTGTTTCATGGCTCAGACATGTGCTGATGTATAAGACTACGACAGGCCCTAACCAGATTTCAGTTTTGTTTCTTCCCCAGTACCAGGTGGGTTTTTTTTAGCATTACACATAGGTAGGTTCAGTGCATGTTCATTCCTTTCATCCCCAGGTGGGAAGGAAATAAACAGAAAAAAGAGAGCAACAACACCTTGGCTCCACCTTACCATAAGATCGGGCAACAGGCTGCTATTGGAAAGGGCCAAAAGCAAATTACCTCTTCTTCCAGAACCAATTCCTATGACAGGCAGTCATTTATCATTTCTAAATTGAACTGGCAGTGAAGAACATTTGATCCCTGAAGCACTTAGGATTTTAGTAAAGATGTAGTATAAATACCATATCTTTGGATTGGATATTGTTATGTTACCTTGGATATTTTGGTTAAGAAGCACTAAGATGAATGACAATGCTGTTAGCAATATCAGAGTTATTGCTACTTAAGGTGAGAAGGTATTTTCAAGTCTGAACTATATTCTTTTATTACAAATGGAAGGAAATGTTTTAAAAATGTTTTCAGGATACAGAGGCCTTTCTGTGACATTACAGGAATTTAAAAGCATCCAATTGAGACAGCTGAAGAATGTTTTCAAAAATTGGATCTTTCAAATCTAGACCACCCAAATAGAAGACATTTCTTTCTTATATTTAATACCAACTTAGATAAAATGTTTTGTAAATTTGTGCCACTAACATTACATTTCTTTCATAATTTTGAGTGATCTGCACTACTTATGTAGTTGAATTTTTAGTTTTCCTGGTTTTTCATACAGAAAGTAAATTATTTTTACAATTATGGATATCTTACATACATTTGGTCTTGATTTGTGGCAGTAACAATCCTGTAATTCAAATTGTGTACAGGAAAGTCCATAAATTATGGGAGTTAGGCATTGAATGGTTGATCTCTCTTACTGGTTAGATCATAGAATTGTACAGGAAATTAAGCTGGCAGAAAACTCAGGATGCCATCTGGTGCAATCACGTCTCAGAACAGAGCTGACTTCAAAGTTAAATCAAGTTTCTTAGGGACAGAGTCATGATATCAATGTGTAAATTTTTAGGGCAACATATATGTTTTTAGCTCCATAATACCCAATTGTGGCAAAATAGAAATACTGTATTGCAATTAATAGAAAGTATTTAGCAGTCTGAGACACGGTAAACAAAGAGGAAAAATAAAAAATCAAATTAAATAAATGATAAAAGATCTATATCTCTGACACAGGGAAAAAAAAAAGGCAAATTAGAGATTATCAAGGCTCAGGAAGAAAATGAAGGTCATTAACAGCATCATTAATTGCATGGTAATAGTGTACAATCAATAGCAACGTAGCAATCTTCAAAATAAATTCGGGATTTGCAGTTTCTAGATACTCACAATTTCTATTGTGAGTTGGCTCAAATAGTCACAGTGTAGGTGTTTACCAAATTCAAGGGACGATCTCCCAAGTTTTAAGATTCTGCTTTGCAGATTGAGCTATCTTCATTTGTTCTGCTTTATCATTCAATCGGGCATATACTGCTCATCTTCAGTGAGTTCCTCCTGTGACATTACCATGACTGTGACTTATTTTATTGATTCCAAAGAAAGGTTGATGTAAGAAGTCACATTACTAGCATCATTACCTCGTAGCCTATTTTCTGTAGCCTGGTTTGTGAAGTTTGTCTGTAGAAGTTTGTGGTTTTCTTTCCTTGAAAATTATCAGTACATCCCTACCATTCATTTGGTTACAAGGACCGTTTTCTTAAGTCACTCTTTAATCAGATATTAGAACACTCTTCAAACGTGGCCTCAGCCCACCCGGGCAAACAGACTTAATTATCACACATTATGTCTCATCATCTCCTATGAGGGAAAACTATAATAATCAGATAAATATATACTTCTGAAGCAGCTTTGAATCTCTTATACAGTAAGACTTTCCCAGAACAGGCATAATTAACAGGTGTCCACTATCAAGTCTTCCCCAATTCTGAAGTAGCTGGAAAAGAACATATAGAATTGGATCTGCCCATCCCAATATTGCTTTTAGCTTGATAGAAAATGACAGTCACAGCTTTACATGGCACTAAGTATCTTGTCGTTAATTCCATAAGAATTTTTTATATTCAGGGTGAAATAAAGCTTTAGAGACAAAATTTCAACTCAGTTCATGAAGGTGGAAGCCTTGTGAATTGAACTGATCTTAAGAGAACCATTGGTATCACAGCACTTCCCTACCCGTCTTTTAGCATTTAAGTCAGATTTTGGGTTAAACTCCAAATATAATTAGAGTTCTTTGCTATATATTAAAAGTCTAAATGGCAATAAATTTATCAGAACTAGGCATATTAATCTGCTTAATAAGAACTGAAAAAGGATACCATGAAGACAGTTTGGCATTTAAAATGCAAAATAGGCAGGATTTATTTACTTAAGAGAGAAATCTGGAAAGTCTATACAACCTCAAAACCCATTAAGTGGAGATTTTTTATGCAACTTCAAAACCCGTTATCAGTGCATTACATACATTATGGTCATTTTGGTCCTGAAATTTCTGTGTCCCAGCATCAAAGCCAAGGACAAAGACACATCAGGACAGAATTCTGAAAGAGTTTCAGAAGTTCTCAGCTATTAATCACTATTCAAGGAAAATTTAAAATCAGAACAAAAATCCTACTACAGATATTTTTATTTTATTTAGCAGAAAAATTCTTGAGTCTGTTAAAGTTCTCAGCAAGTTTCTGGATTGTAAAGAAAAATTATTTTTATACTTGTGTTTGATTTTCATTTTTAATAAATTCTTAACTGTTCCCAAATATGTACTTATGTTATATTTTTTTTGGTTTGGTTTTTCTTTTTTTTTTTTGGAGGGGTGGAAAAGTCTCCAAAATGCCAAGATTGTTAAGAAAAACATAAATCTTCAAAATGATATTTCTCGGTGAAACAATCCTTGGTTCCAACTTTTTTCCTTTTTTTTTTTTTTTTACACATTCTTTGAATACTAAAAGAGCCTAGTATGTAGTTTGACTTTCAGTCTTGAGAATTTAGAGCAGTTTTTCTCTGTGTCTGTTGACACTGCAACGAATGTGCCACTGCATGGGGGAATAAATAGTTTGAGGAAGCACCAAACACATTATTTGAAGACTGTGAACGTCAGAGTAGGAGAGCAACTAAAGCATATGCCTCAGGTTCTACATGCAATTGCACAAACCATGGTGAAATCTGTGCAATCACCTCTTTCCTGTTTACCTATGGTAGCCAGTTCAAAGCTACCACTTTTATAAATTCGTTATATTCAATACATATCTATATTCTGATATTTATTTTGCTGGATATGTACTCCTAGTGGTATATAGTTCTTCGATAATGTTATATTTTGTCAATTACTTATTTTCTTGCCTTTACAGACTTGACTATTCTTTCCACAAAAGATTCCTGATAAGACCTTCTGAAGGTATTTCACATTGTGTAATTCTTGGTGTGTGGGGAGGAAGGACAACAACACTGACATGGATAATGATAAGAATTAAGCAAACACTTTAGGCCTCAGATCAACAGATAATGCCCAATTTCAGAACAAACTGACCTGTCCAGCTGAAAGATCACCCTGACACAGAGCACATGAAAGAAAATGAGTCACTTCCATGAACTGCTTGATCATTTGAACGAATGTGACTATCAAGCTCCTCCTACCTTTTCCAGTCCCCTGCATTATCCCATGAAACAAAGAAAATTGCAGTAACAACCTGTCAGCTAAGCTTCAGATCGATTCTGTTTGGACAAAATGGAAATTGCTTGCTTTCTTCTAATAAGGATGTGCTTTCCGCAGAAATAGAGGAGAATGAGTAATTTGTACTTTCAGCAACCTTTCTTTTATATTAGGAAGTGACAATGTAGTTTATCCAATGAAATATCTAGAAAAGTCACTATGTACCATTTCCAGTGGGAACGAAGGCAGGTTCTTAGAAAACCACACAAAAAACGTACATCTGTGCCCCAGGTGTTCCAAACAGGACCTGGGATTATTCTCTGCTCCTTCACTCAACTGGTATAATCTAATTGCACCCTCATCATTAAACTTCCTTATTCTCCAAAACAAGGTGAGTGCATCCAAGCCTATTGTAAAATAGTCCCCAAGACAAGTTATAATCATGGCCAGGAAGTTTTTGAAGGTTTGCTGGCTCAAGACAAAACCATGCCAAGGAATACTCAATACATAAGAATTCACAGAATCATAGAATTTATTGTTTTATTTCTGCTCAAATCTCACATAAAATAGAAAGACATGCCACTAAAAAAAGAAATCTAGATCTTTCCAAATTCAGTGGTAAATCTGTCACTGACTTTCAGAAGGATATATTTTCCTATTTACCCATTCATTTCTTATTTTGAAAATAACCCAAGTGCAAATTTCACAAAATATTATCTAAATTTAGCTTTGAAATAACTACTGGTTATGGTAGAGCTAATGAAGTATTTCTTCTTTTTGTTTGTATCTTGTTTTTAATTCTATCCATAGATTATGGAAGTTGATGCATGAATTAACAGTCAATATTTCATGAAGATTGTGAGGGGTCAATTGTACAAAGCAACTAACAAACACTAGCACAAACACAAACATTTAATTAAGCTCAACCTAGGAAAAAAAACATTAGAACTTAATTTTTTATTTTAACAGTCATTCACTTTTTAACCTACAAAAACTGTCTGAAGCATAAGTTTGGGTTTCACAATAGCATTATTTAGGAAATAAATATTCAGGAAAGATATATATATATATATTTATTATACTGAATAAGATATACATATGAATAAGATTCTCATTACATATAAAATATTTGTAATTTGTCGTCTTAAATAAAGTATCCATAAGAGCATTGTAATGTTACATTCATTCTCAGAAACAGAAAATGACACAGCAGGCACCAATAATGATTTCAAGTAGTTAGACCTGAAAATCGCCACTTGTAATAAACACAGACCTGCTTTTCCTACACAGATTAAGCATCATTAGGTCGAGTGCTAATTTACAAATACATTGACCAATAGAACAATATAATGTAGCTTCTGTTAACTGGGAGCTCTTAATAAAGCTGATAATATATCGCAGTCAAACACAGGACAGGAGAACTTCCTTCTCACAAATCTCACCTAAAATCCAGACAAAAAACGTATACTAAAATTATAAATACTATCATACTTCTCTGATGGAGGTAGGTTTTTTAATGGTGTTATAATGGTTTGGCGCACACAGAGGTTGTACATGAGCTGTACATTGCTGCTTGGAAATGCTCTCGTTCTGAAGATGATCGGCTGCCTCAGTACTTAGAATCTATTCTTAACATAAAAGTTTGTTAACAACATCCAGTAATTCCTTATGACTTCTTAGTTTAGAACATTCCCTGTCACTGTATAAAGAAATCTACATAGAAAAAAAGTATTGTTATAAGAATTTATATGGAAATCCACAGGGTAATATTTGGAACCACGTTTATTCGCCTTTTTATGTACTCCTCACAGCACATCTATGTAGAGTGTAAGGGGACGTGGTTTTGCGCTAAGGCAGTCGAGCTGGTACCAAAAACTTACTGTGTACAAGGCCTGAATGTGTTTTACATGGCTTATACTGCAAGTAGACATAAAGTATATGAAGCAGAAATCTCCACCTGCCCAGAAATACCACTTTACATGACAGAAAAGGGGAAACAAGAGTGGTCTGAATGCCGGGAAAAGAGCTTAGCACAAAGTCTGGATCGGGAGGTGCAACTTACATAATCTGCTGAACATGCCCAAACTCTGGGTCAAGTGGGAGTGTGTTTCCAACGAAAAATCAGGCTACTGAGTGTGTTCTGTCTTTCAGTTGCGGCACTATCATCTTTAGAGTCTTGATCCTACAGTCAAATTCACAGATGAAAGTTTCAATGAAATGCTGACAGGCACATGGCTGCACTTTTGTAATTCTGACTATGCAGTCAGATCCCAAAAGTGAAAATGTTTTTGCTCTGGGGACTTGAGAATCAAAACCAATCTGCAGCATAAACAATGAAAATCCAGACAGACACTGAAAATCTGTCTGCTTTTTACTATCCACACAGTATTAGTAACACATGTAAAGTTTTTCTTGTTGTTTAAATATATGGAGTGAAATCCTTGCCCAAGTGAATTCAGTGGGAGTTTTGCCATTGACTTCAATAAGAACAAAATTTTCTCCCAGGGTTGGTGTGATTTTCAGCCTGTCTTTGCCCCTTTAATACATGTGATGACAAAATCCTGTACTTCGATTCCAAGGATGGATCAGCACCCTGCAGCAATTAAAATTGCTGTAGTATATCATACTTATCCAGTATATTGTCTGGAAGACCGTAGTGGAGAAATGTTTTTTGTTTTCTGCTATATAAATAGCTCCAATTTACCAGAAAAAAATTAGTTTTAAGAGATTTTAACTTAAATTCTACTTCTAAACTCATCTCTAAATGGATTACAATATGTATGCAGATATCTCAGTACTCAGTGAACTTTCTCTGCTATCTGAAGGTAGGATTTGATCGTTCATTAAAAAGAGAACGAGTGCTGAAGCCCACACACATGTGAACATGTGAAGTGCTAATATGAAAGAGTAGGTTGTGCTGGAAGTACGAAAAGCACATGCATGTTGTAATTAATGTTGCCGAGGTTTTCTGGGGAAGGGGAACCACAATCCATTCCATCCTTATCGGTTAATGCCGGTGCCAGCAAGAGATGCTAAGAGGCTGGAGAGGGATCACAGGTCATCAGAAGAGCAGCACAAAGGAATTTCTGCCACTCTAGTCAGTAAGTCAACTTCATCAAGGGCTCAGTTTAAAGGCCTTTATGAAAACACATCTAGGACAGGGAATAAACAGGAGATGTACACTCACCTGCAGAGCTGTGATCGTATTGGCATCACTGAAACGTGGTGGGATGGCTCCTATGACTGGAGCATTGGATTGGAAGGATACAGGTTCTTCAGGAAGGGGAGGCGAGGAGGGACTGTCACCCTCTATGTCAGTGACCAGCTGGATTGGATGGACATCAGCCTGGGGATGGATAAGGAGCTGACTGAGAGCTTATGGGTCAGGATTAAAAGGAGGGCAAAGGCATGTGACATTTTAGTGGGGGTCTGCTACAGGTTGCCTGACATGGAAGACTGGCTGGATAAGGCCTTCTTTAGACAGGAGCAGCTTTACATTCACAAGCCCTGGTCCTCATGGGTGACTTCAATCACCCCAGTATTTGTTGGAAGGACAACACAGCAGGACTTAAGCAATCTAAAAGGTTCCTGAAATTCACTGACAATAACTTCCTTCTCCAAGTTATAGAGAAGCCAACAAGGAGAGGTGCTATGCTGGATCCTGTTCTCACCAACAAGGAGGGGTTGGTGGGGAATGTGAAGCTCAAGAGCAGCCTTGGCTGCAGTGACCAAGAAATGGTGGAGTCTCTTTGGGCAGTGAAGAGGGTGCACAGCAAGCTTACGACCCTGGATTTCAGGAGAGCAGTCTTTGGCTTGTTCAGAGATATGCTCCATTCTCATGAGACCTCACTTGGAGTACTGCGTTCATCTGTGGTGCCCCAACATAAGAAGGATGTGGAACTGTCAGAGGAAGTGCAGAGGAGGCCACAAAGATGATCAGAGGGCTGGAGCACCTCTCCTGTGAAGTCGGGCTGAGAGAGTTGGGGCTGTTCAGCCTGTAGCAGAGAAAGCACTGAGAAGACCTTATTGCGGCCTTCCAATACTTTAACATGGCCTATAAGAAAGATGGGGACAAACTTTTCAGCAGGGCCTGTTGCGACAGAACAAGGGGGAATGGCTTTAAACTGAAAGAGAGCAGATTTAGATTACACACAAGGAAGAAATTAATTACTATGAGGGTGGTGAGGCACCAGAACACGTTGCCCAGAGAAGTCGTGGATGCCCTACCCCTGTAAACAGTCGAGGTCATATTGGGCAGAGCTCTGAGCAACCTGATCTAATTGGAAGGCGTCCCTGTTCATTGCAGGGGGGTTGGACTAGATGACCTTTAAAGGTCCCTTGCAATCCAAACTATCCTATGATTCTGTGATCTTTAACGTCCCCTCTAACCCAAACCATTCCAAGATTCTATTGTTTGCACTATGATTTCAAATTTCATACAAATGGCCAATGACAAATGACAGAAAAGAGTTTAGAGAACTCGTTCTGTTTGTAAACAGAGACAAGATGTAAAATATTTAACAAGATGGATATAATGATTAACACGGTAGTCTAACATTGTAAGGTTTTTATGAAAAAACAAATACCAGACTAGCTTAAACCATGGACATCATCTTCTAAAAGATGCTGAGCACTGCTACAGCAAGAAATGAAGATATTCAACATCCCTGAATAGAAAGACCTTTTACAGATTATAAACTGCCACTATGAGATGGAGAAACTTAAGTTACCAGAGCCTTTTTATTTTCTGACATACGTTCTTATGTTTAAATGAAAATTGAGTATAGAGATTCCAGGTAAGACTATATTCCTTAAATATTATGTGTCCAGTGCACAAAGGCATAGACAGTGTCTGAGAAAAAAATAATTCCTTTGTTGAGAGTGGGGGAAGTTTGATTTTTTACTTGAGTGTCCAAAATTCACAAACAGGTTTGCTAAGATTTTGAGTATGAATTAAGATCAGTCAACTGCTGTCAGATCTGCATAATCCAAAATGTGTACCCGTGAAGACACCCATTGTGTTCACTAAATTCTGCAAGAGGCTGTGGCTCTTTCTTCACATACAGCTTGTAGGGTTGGGGTCAGAATTTAATTAAGTGATTGAAATGGACCATAGAAAAGGATAATGTTAAAAACCTATAAGATAATTCAGTTTCTCTTTTCAGAGACAATTAGATGATTTAATAGGTTTTGCTTCCATCTCTCAGCTCCTGTGACTTCATGACACATAGTTCAATTATTTCACCATCACTACATGACACAGTTTTTTTCCACTGTTTCACATTGAATTGAAATATTCAATATTTCAAATGACAAAATTGCCACTGCATATGCAAATTCCTTTACCCCCTCAGGATAAACTGTCAGAATTAAAAAAAAAACTTCAACCAACAAACCAACCATCATATTTTTGATGGACCGATCTTTAGAAATATAGTAACTGTACACAAAACGAAACTATTTGGATTTAAATAACCGAAATTATTATAGTTCTATTCTGAAGATGGTTAATACTTTTCCTGTATGGCCACTCAATCTCCTATTAGCCCTACTCCTGCACCACCATGCTGAAGAAATGAGAATTTACCCATGGAGTACCTAACTCTAACTTTCCTCTGGAGTGCTTTTACATTAGTTTTAGTCAAGAACAGGAGGTGAATCTCCCTACCATTCCCACTTACCCAGCTTTAGTTAGCAGTGTAGACCTATTCTACAGCAGGCAAACAAATTCTTTGGAATGAAACTAACTCAGAAATGCTTTTCAAATGCTAGAATACATCCAGTCCATGTGACTACACTAGAGCTAGTCTTAACTAATCCTCCCTCCCTTAATGTCCGCTGACTTGGATATTGGGTCACCAGCACTAATCATTTAACTCTGCAGATCTACTCAGGAATTCCTAATGTAAATGGTCCCTGACAGTCTTTCATCCCCTACAGCAGATCCAGGTACCAGAGTAAAACTGTAGTGCAGGGTTTTATGCACAACTCTGCATTCTGGGCCCAAATGGTAGTTAAGATGACATAGTGATTGTGACCTTACCACAGAGCCCCACCCTTTCAAATTGCACAGCAGAGAAACTCAGTCTCACCACTAAAAATGGCTCTGTACCTGCACAGCTGTACTGTTATGGTCTAACCCATATGGCAAAACTCATCTATTTGAAGAGGCCCCTTTAACAGAAATTCTACCTTCTGCTTTGTCCCACTATTTAACAAGTCTCAGTTTGTTCTTTCACCTGTAAAATGGCCATGTCTTCTGATGCAATGGGAAAATCTCTCTGCTCTGACACTAATTGCCACTGAAATGTGCAATGGGTATTTCAAGAAGCAACAGTATGGAAAGTGTCCCTGTCCATGGCAGGAGGGTGAAGCTTGATGACCTTAAGGTCCCTTTTAGCCCCAACCATTCTATAATTTTATCATCTACTACTGAAAGAATTTTGTAAAAGCTGTTTCTTCCCTCTGCTTTCTTATATGTAAGCTGCTCAGTAAATGAATAATTTCATATAAGTGATGATATTAACATAGTTTAAAAAAAAATCTAGAGGTGGTAAAATTGACATGTGATTTAGTAAAATATTTGAAATGAAATTTTGACTGTGTATTGAGTAAATAGGTACCATAAACAGATTGAAAACGTTTTGAGAATTACTTTAGATTACCTGAAAACTTTTAAAGTAGCTTCAAAAGGTGTGACGACCATTCTGGTGAAACTCTACAGCACATGCACCCTCATATTTCATTATGGGTCACACTGAATTGAACGCTCCTGTGCTCCTTCCTTCTACCGAAGAAAAACAACTGTATTTCCGAGCATCCTGCTAAACTCGTGGCTGCTTCTGCCACCTCGTGGCTATCGCCCACTTAACAGAAACATAAACCAAGAAAAACACATCGAGGACACACTTTGAAAAACAAAGTAGGAAAACGGGCACAAACTTTTGTTTTGAAATGACACTTTTGAGTCCCATTATTTTCAAGTTTGTTGACTACTAAAAAAACCAGCAAACTTTTTGGACTGACTTCAGTAAAAAAAGAAAAAGTGTTATACTGATCTTGCAGTATCAAAGTTTCAGAAGAGACACTGATTTTTTCAGGAAAACTTAATAGAACAATATGATTATTTTTATATCACATATTTCTAATTGTAAGTGTCATTGTTTAAAAAATAAACTTGAGCTGACCTGGAAAAAAAATCCATTTATGTGAGATTTATCTTAGGCAGAGGTGCTTTTACTCTTTATTTTCAGAACTCTGAAATGTTCTGTATTTCTGCTGTCACCACTCACTCAGATCTCTGTGTTACCTACATCTTCCCTTTTAAAGCTATTTATTTAAAACACAAACAAAAATGCTACAACAAGGAATGCTGCAGTGTATTTTAGAAAAGCAGCTCATTACATACAATAAAAAATGTTTCTGATAATCAGATATCACTGATCTATTTGCAGGTTTGCACAGTAATCAAGCTGAGAGAGATGGAACTAAGCCACAAAGTGCAAGTTCCTCTCCTATAAACTTTAGCATGTCATGAACTAACCAAAACCCATAGGAGACAGTTTAAAAGTACTTTGTTATGACAGGCCTCCTTCTTAAAAGTGAAGAAGTGTAATAGTTATCTATTTTAGAAACAGGTTTATGGTATTAATATTCAGAAACAATCTTAGCAAATCTGAGGACAGATGTCAGAATAGCTGTCGGGATCAAAAGCGGGATATGTGTTGCTTAATTCTCCTTCTCTCCCCATGTGGAATCAAAGCAGCTATGATCATTACATAATTCATTGTGAATGTCAGGTGCTGCAGACTGGGATTCATTCCAGTCAGCATACAAAGCATAGAACCAGCACCATGAGTGTTCAGCTATTTAGTCACACAGAAAGGAAACATTAAGGAGAAGATCAAGACTTAAACCCTTTTCTGTTTCTACACTGGGGAGATACTCTTATCCTCTTCCCTTCCTTGGAGGTAGGTAGTTAACTATTTTTTTCCCCACAATGAATTCAGCAAGACACTTTTATTTTAAAACTCAAACAGAAGAGAAGATGCTGATGATTCCTCTCCTCCTTTATGTGGTATCTTACAGATTGCAGTGTTGTCTTGTAATTTTTCTACTGCTCAAATCAAAGCAAATACATAATTACTAACTGCCAAGAACAACCTAAGAAGGCTGCAGACTATTTTTGGTGTTTAGACTGCAAGATGAACGTCCATGTCATCCAAAAGACATCCTTTGGGTAATATTTTTCAGTATGGCCCTCAGTTTTGACAACAAAGGATAACGCTGTCTTATGTTCCCTCCACTCAAAACCAGTTTTCTTAAGTGTTGGAAGTTAGCTAGAACTGTGATTAGATATTCATTATCTGAGTTCAACAAGTTTACTCAAACAGTGCTATGTTCTACCTACTGGCAGGCAGCTGGCAGCAGAGCTTCACTTATGATCTTCTGTTAAACTCTAGAAGAAAGCTTTTATTTTCCTTATACTATGCTTGAATCTGTAAGGAAAATGAGTACTCGTTCCTCTACACAGAGTTTCACAGTCCACCATTTCCTACAGAATAAAAGTGGGTATAAACAGACTCTTCATCCCATGAGCACAGAAGGCTCATGAAGTGTGTTCCTTGTTCAGTAGTTTCATACAAAGAAAAACTTGAGGTTCACTTTTGGGGTTTTGTCTTAGTCAAGATTTGTTAAGAGCAAAGCCTCACACAACAAAATTCTTTTTCAACTGTATTTTACTTCTGTCAATGAAATATAATCTTACTAGAGTTTGTTAATTATCATCTAGCATCAAGTAAAATTACATAGATAAGTTCAGTCGGAGCTTCAAAGCACCTTAGAGAACAGAAAATTTCAGTATTACACAGTTTTTATCAGCCTACTGTTATGCTAAAAACACTGGTATTCTATCTTTTTTATTCAAAGCGACACAAGAATGCTCAGATGTTTGAAAAGGTTCTCCAAAGTCTTTAGATACACTGCACGTCCATCTCTTTAGAATAGTTTTCTGGTAATAAGATGTGTACTCAAGGAAATTTGGAATAGTCTTAAAAGACAGCCCACTTAAAAGCCCAACCAGTACACAGAACACAGCATCTCAAGTAAACAGTTCCCTTAAAAAATAAATAAACGTGTGGCATACACTAAGGTGATAAGTTACTTGCCATTCCAGAATGTAAATGTTACAAACCCATTTACTTGTAAGACTAGAGAAGCTTCTTGAAGTCTGCACCTTCTGTAGAGAGGTACCTGCTGAGGGCAAGATGCTTTCTGTGGGAAGGCCTTCTGGAGGAGCTGCCTAAAGAAAAGTACGCACATTCAAACCCTGAAGAGTGTTGCTGTTACCTAGGGGGACAAAAATAGAAAAAAAAAGGAAACAAAAAAACCTCCTGATATGGGCTGAGTCCAAAATGGAAAGTACAGAGGGGAGTGCACAGGACATTAGTGTGTTACATTAGGAAAATAAACAACTTTACTGTTCAGAATGAGTGTGTACAATGTTACTTTCTGTTAAAGAAGTAAACAGACCAGAAAAAACTCAAAGTAATTAGAAATTAGAAACTGGAGTTTTCCAGTAGTGGAATTCTGTTGACCAATGTAAGAATGCAAGAATAAACTAGGCATTTTATCCATAAATACACAGTTGAAGTTCAATCAGTGATAAACCTCTATAACCTTTGTTCTGAGTAGTTCTTACAAATACTTGACCAGGATAAACATGACCACTTACCTGCAAAATCAAATTAAGAGCTCCTGTAAATTTCAGCGTTAATCCAAGTAGCTCCAATACCACTTTAAATGTATATTATACAGACTTTAACGTATTAGCTGTATTTGAAAATTGCAATCTCCAAGTATTGTAAACCCGGCTTTTCTCTCTAAACTTTGCAAAGGGGAACTATAGTGCAGCAACCCTGACCAGTGTGGGGGGGGGAAGGGTAAAAATTGAAGGTAAACCCTTAGAAATTATTATACAGAGGCGAACTCTTTTCTTAAGAGTGCAATCAATTATAGACACACCAGCATGTTAATACTTACAGGATACAGCAAATTAAGTTTTCTTATTGTGACCACTTAAGCTTATATTCTTTGTAAAAAAAAAACAAAACAAAACAAAAAAAACCACAAAAAAAACCACAAAACCCGAAAAAACCCCAAAAAAACCCAAAAAACCAAACCAAACAAAACCACCACAAATCTAAACCATTCAAGACTGCCTCCAATCCCCCCCCTCCCCAAAAAAAAAAAAAAAAGGCCAGACATGCACTCAAAAGCAAGTGAGGGCAGCACTTTGCAGCCCGTTAAGATGTACTTTTCACAGCCTGGAGAATTTCTTTCCGCCAATGGGAAAGAACAGGAGCTCTCAAGTTCTCTTGAGGCAGCTACAGGAGACTCATAAACCCACGGACACTTTACTCAAACTTTAGGGAACACCTTATAAATGACAACTGCAACGTGAAAACTCAACGGGAAAATAACAACTAAACAAACAAAACCCAGAAACAAACAACAGGAGAAGGCACGACTTTATACGGAAAGCCAACGAACCCCGCACCGCCCCCACGCAGAAAGGCGGGATTCGAACCGCCGACCTCCCCTCCAGCCCCGTCCTCCTCACGACCGGCGCGAAGGGCGCGGGCGGTGCCGCGGCGCACGCGCGTTCCCGGGCAGCGTGTGCCCGCCGCGCGCTGCGCCGCCATTTTGGGCGTGGGGTGCGAGCGGTGGTGGGGCTGTGGTGTTGTGATCCTGTGCTGGCGCCTCTGGCTCTCGCACGGTGCTGTCTCGCCCGTGAGCGGTGAGGAAGCCGCGGCAGTTGCTGAGGGGTGCTGTTCTTCCCTCTCGGGTCTCGCCTGGCGGTGGCAGCGTCCGCGCGGTGCGGGGCCGGGCCGCGCCCTACTCCGTGCCGGCTCCTCTCAGGTAGGCGCGGCGTCAGACAGCCCGGGGCAGAGCGGCTGCTTCGGAACATGTCCCTCATGTCCTGCACTTGGTTGCATTTAAAAGCCCTTTTTGTTGTGCCGTGTGTTGCCTGTATGGTAGGTGGTGCGTTACACAGCGTGCATTTTGGTGTCTAAAGCGTTGCAAGCAAAAGTAAGTTGAGTGGCCGCTCCTGCTTAGAAAGTAGGTCGTAGACACCTGCATTGTACTTCTCGGACTGGGGTGGGTTTTTGAGCTGCAGTGGAAAAAGAGTGGTCAGACCATGCTTTTAGGAAGGTGGATTCAGTTTTGTAATTTTTTTTTTTGTGTGCGATTTTAAGGTTATAGTTAAGCTAGGTGTGAGGAACTCTTACAAGGTGTGTTTGTTGGGCAGGAGGAGGATTTAGAGAATCACAGAATGGTTTGGGATGGAAGGGACCTTAAAGATCATCCAGTTCCAACCCCCTGCCAAGGGCAGGAACACCTTTCCTTAGACCAGGTTGATCAGAGCCCGTCCAGGCTGGCCTTAAACACTTCAGGGGCGGGGCATCCACAAATTCTCTGGGCACCCTCACTGTAAAGAATTTCTTCCTAATATCTAATCTAAAACTGCTCTCTCAACTGGGAGCCGTTCCCCCTTGTCCTATTGCTCTATACCATTGTAAAAGTCCCTCTCCACCTCTTTTGTAGCCCCTCTAGGTACTTGAAGGTGCTGTAAGGTCTCTCTGGAGCCTTCTCTTTTCCAGGCTGAACAGCCCTAGCTCCCACAGCCTGTCTCCGTGGAAAAGGTGCTCCAGCCCTTTCATCTTTGTTCATCTTTGTGGCCTCCTCTAGATCCTCTCTAACATGTCCCCATCTTTCCTTTGCTGAGAACCCCAGAGCTGGATGCAGCACTGTAGGTGGGGTCTCAGTAGGGTGGGGCGGAGGGGGATAATCCCTTTCCTCTGCCTGCCCCCCATGGTGCTTTTGAGGCAGCCCAGGATATGTTTGGCTTTCTGGGCTGCGAACACAGAGTGCTGGCTCATGTTGAGCTTCTCGTGAACAAACACTCTTAAGACTTCATCCTCAGCGCTGCTTTTGATAAGAGAAGTAGTAAAGGAATTTAGTTTAGTTATGATTCTCTGATGATTTTTCTACCATCCTAATGATTTGTCTACCATCTTTCTTTGTAGAGAGATGCAGAGTTGTTAATAATGGGCTGCTTTTCCTTTAGAAGGTGTCTTCTGAGTGAGTAAGCCTTAAGTAGTGGAAAGGTAAGTAAATAGCAAAAGATTATTTTTGTAAACTGTAGAAATGTGACTGTATCAGTGTGCTGCTGTTATTTGGGCTGTAGTAACAGGCAAGTAAATGTTGATGCCAAATTGTTTTAATTTGTTATGTATTTATGTAGGCAGGGCTTTGTTTCAGTGAAGGAGGAAAAAAAAGGCCCCAGAGCATCAGTAATGCCCCTTCAAAAGTTTGATTCTCTGTAGTGATCAGGTCTTTATTCCCAGCAGAGAGAACCCTTCTCTGAAGGCTGTTTTCTTTCATTAACCCCCCCCCCCCTCCCCCCCGAATTTACTTTTCTGTTACAGGGAAAAGTGATAGAAAAGGGCCTTGTTGGAGCATGTATTTGGCAGATCTGGGTTTGGTACTGCTTTTGCTGTGAGGGTTTTTTTTGGTGGCTAGTGGTTTTAGATTTTTGAGGGTTTTTCTTTGTTGGTTTTAGATGTGATGTATTCTTTGTCCTTCTGCCCTCCTGCTTTATAGTAGGAGTTCTCATTTATTTATTAGGGATTTTTTAATTATTTTTTGTGGAAGTAAAATGATAGGAAGCAATATTTGTTCTGAGGAGAGCTTGGGTAGTCACTTCATGTATGCTTATGATGAAAACTCTCATGGCAGTTCCACTGAAGATTTTTTGCAGGCCGGGGAAGATCTTGCCCTAATAACTTGTTATTGAAACTGAAAGTTTAAATTTCAGCTTTACATAAAAATTCATAAATCGAGATTATTGTCCACTCTCTCCTTGTGTGTTTATCCACTGTTTTTGCATTTTGTTGTCTACCTCTGATTACTTTGTTAGAGGTTTATTTAAGGGAATTGCTTGATGAAATTATGGTCATGGCCAGCATTTTTAGACAATGTGAAATCACAGATCCATTGAGTCATTGACTTATGAATTGAACTGGAAACTGAGTTTAAAGACCAGATTATAGATGAAGATCAGAAAAATATCTGAATGTTTTGAAGATACTTAAACTGTCAGAATTGGAACGTTGAGACAGTATAAAACACAGCTGGCACAATTGTTACTTGATGGAAAGTGAAGAAGTGTTGCACATGATGATGTGCTTAGTATGTTCTTGTAATTATGAGAATTTAAAATATACTATTGCTGTAAGTGATAGTATAGAGAGAGCCAGAGTATGTAAACAGTAAAGCACAGAATTATAAAATGTCAGTGATTTGAAGAAATGATTTAGACAGAAAAAGCAGGGTGAGTCCTTGGTCACTGACATGCTAAAAAGAAAGAGAAACAGACTGAAAGTACTTTTGCAGGTAAGGTCTGTTTGTAACTGCAGTTTCAGTGCAATGAAACACTGAATTGCATCTCCTTTGGAGAGTTTTGCAATTAAATTTACTGGATGTAAGTAGCAGTTATGAGATGAGCAGACATTACATAAATGACAGGAATTGCTTTCCACTCTTTTTTTTCTTTGAGCTGACACACCTTTCTTTGAGAAAAAATACAGTCTTCTTGCTTGTCTGTCCTGCCAGATTCCGCATTTCTGCATGTCCATTACCTCCCTTGTCCCCCTAGTTTTTTGATATAATCTTAAATTGTCTCTGTTATTCTGGGAGCAGCCTTTTAGTTAGAAGTTAATCTCAAGTGATAGAATTAGCCTGTAGCCACAAGAGTGAATCCAGAGGTACTTTCTTCATGTTATCTGAGCATGTCTTTCAAAGGGAATTGTGTCAAATGTATCCCAGTTGCATAAAACATGACATTCTAAAATGTTTAGCATGCATTTTAACCAGAATTTTAAGAATATGCTATTACAAGATTTTGAAAACAAATGCCACGTGAGGAATTAGTTGCAAAGAAAAAAATATGGAAAATTATCAGGATGATCATACTTCTTTTCTTTGCAGACAGGATGGAATCTCTGACTCCTTTACCGGACCCAGGAGATATGAAATTGGAGATAAATCACATAGAATGCCATCCTGAGTGCTTGGTTATAATGTTCCATGCTCAATACAACACAGGGTGTGAGCCTGACTATTACATACTGCAGAATGAAATACAGCGTGTGTTCAAAGTGAAAGAGGATGTTTGCACTGGTGGATCTTGTTTGGTGGAAGACACAGAAGGAGAATGGCATAGAGGAAGAGTTCTGGGAAAGAAAGGGACTATCTGTGAGGCTTTTCTTATAGACGCTGGATATGTGTTGGCAGTTGAGGAAACACATGTTGCTGCTGCTTGTGATGAATTGTTTCAGCTGCCTCCAAAGGTGGTTTTGGGTGTTTTTGCAAGCATACTTCCTCTTGGAGACAAATGGAGTCCAAACGCCATTAACTATTTTTCATCTCTAGTGGGATTACAGATTACAGGACACGTGAAGGCTGTTATACCACACCAGGTGTTTATTCTAGAAGTGCCAAAGATTATTACTGATGTTCTTGAATTGAAGTTAGGTAAATTTATTGATGGAGATTCATTTTGTCTTATTGTAGAAACTTTAAGAGTGTTGCCCCAAGGAGTGCTTTGTAATAGAATGCCGGAACTATTGAAACAGAAGTATCCAGTCAGGGAGTTGTTTACCTTAAATAAGTCTGAGAAACCAACGAATTTTTGGCATGTTCCACATGAACTCTTTCCATGTCTACCTGTTGGCAGTGAAGAAAATGTAAAAATAACTGGTGCAGTGAGCCCAAATAAATTTTATTGTCAGATACAGAAGTGGCAGAAACAGCTGGAAGATTTGACTGGAGCTATGCATTTGTACTATGAAGCTCTTGTTGGAGAAAATACTACATCTTGTGATAGTTTAGGGCTACTTTGTGCTGCCAAGAGGCAAAATGGGCAGTGGCATAGAGGAGTGATAAAACAAATTCTCTCTGAGCACGTGGAAGTCTGGTTTATGGATTTTGGTGCTACTGAAGCTGTGCCACCTAGTTGTGTTCAGAAACTTCGAGCTGAGTTCATAACATTACCAATGATTTCATTTCCATGTGCACTGTCTTGTTTTGGTAGTCAGGATGAAACAGTAATAAAATTTCAGCTGAAAGACCTTGTGCAGGCCTTGATAGGACAAACTTCTGTGTGTGCCCATGTTGATTTCTACAGTAACACAGAACATTTGTATTATATTACGCTGCAAAAACAAGATCTTGGAATTAATGCTAAGCATCCTGAAAACTTGAATGAGGTAGCTGCATCATGTGACTCGCTTTTGGAAACAAAACTCACAAGTATTGCTGTAAACTACAAACCATGTCCTGAGAGATACAATTCGTTTAAGAATTTTACTGGAAATAAAGATACAAAAACCTGCTTACCTGAACGGGATATTTCTTTCTCCAACCACTGCAAAAGAGAAGAGATGCAAATGAATTCTTTCTATCAAGCTTTTGTGGTACATATCATAAATCCATCTGACTTTTGGATTCAAACTTGTAGGTACCGGAATGAGTTTCAGGCCTTGATGACAAATATTGGCCACACGTACAGTCAATGTGGAGCTGATGAAATGGTCCTTAAAAAGCCAGAACCGGGGTTGCTGTGCTGTACCCGGTATAGCGGAGATGGGTGTTATTACCGGGCTGTTGTCATAAAAGTGCTTCATGCAAACATTACTGTTCGTTTTTTGGATTTTGGAAATACAGATACGGTACCCTGTCACCATGTGAAAATATTACTTCCTCAGTTTTCTGATTTACCAGCTTTAGCTATGGGTTGTTCCCTTGCTTGCACGTTTCCTGTTGATGGTGTGTGGGTTAAAAAAGAAACTGATTTCTTTAAAAGTGTAGTGCTGAACAAACTACTGCTGCTTCATGTCATTGGAAAGCAAAACAACAAGTACATTGTTAATGTGCATTGTATTGGTTTGCAGCAAGGAAGTGTTGCTGTGTGTATGGTTCAAGCTGGATATGCTGAATACCGGGAAAAGCCACCACATTCTGTTCCAAGGTCAGCACAAAAAAGGCACAACTGTAAAAAATCAAAAATCAATGCAGAGAGCACTGGTAATATTCATAAAAGTAAGATATCTGCAAATGGAAACGTACTTCAGACAGAAGAATCATTAAGTGTGTCTCCAATACCTAGAAAATCTGTTGTACCATCCTGTTTTGGAGAAGGTGCTGTCTCTAAAATGCATAAATCGGTATGTGAGGAAAAATTGTTCTATAAAGAGTTTGTGTTTAAACCAGGAGATGTTTTTGAAGTGGTATGTTCTTGCATTTTTTCCCCATCAGATTTTTCATGTCAGTTGCAAAGCAAACTGCCAGAGCTAAGTAACTTAATGGGACAAATTCAGACTTACTATGAAGATCATACCAGTCCTTACAAAACCGGACAGGTTGCCTGTGTTGTTAAATGTCCCAAAGATGGGAAGTGGTACAGAGCAACTGTTGTGCAGCAGGTGTCTACAGATGAAGTTGATGTGGTTTTTGTAGACTATGGTTATCGAGAAAGAGTTTTACTTAAAGATCTTCAGGCTGTTCTTCCAGATTTCCTAACTCTGGAAAGTCAGGCATTTCGATGTGGGCTTAAAAATGTACCCTTACAAACTGAGTCACTCACTTGGTGTGAAGAAATGCACAGACAATTTGAAGACTTCATTTCTTCTTCTAGAGGACCACTGACTTGTGTCATTTATGCTCTTGTTCTCGTGAGCCCCAGCTGTTTATGCAATGTTGTTGACTTACAGACTCCACTTACTAGTGCAGAGGAATTCCTCAGAGAACGTGGTCTCATCCAGTCTGAGTATGTTGGACTGAAAAACCTTGCATCTTTAGGTTCTCTGTACAGTTTTTGCTACTCATCTTTTAATATAAAAGTTGGCAGTGAGGAGGAGGTTTATATAACTCACATAAATAATCCTTCAAAATTCTACTGTCAGCTTAATCGAAACACTGAAACTGTGGAGGCATTGATGAAGAGAATTAGTGACCTAAGTAAAGCATTAAATAATGCAAAGTATGATACCAGCAATACACGATTATGTATAGCCAGATATTTTGAAGATGGTCTCTTTTACAGAGCTTTAGCTTTTCCTGTGGAAGCGACATCCTATGTATGGGCTCACTATGTGGATTTTGGAAATAAGAGTGTGGTGGAGAGAGACCAGTTGATGCCCATTCCAGACTCTGCAACTGACCTAATATTTACACCTATGCAAGCTATTAAATGCTGTCTGTCAGATTTTAGGGGGAAAAAAATTCCAGCAAGCATTACTAGATGGTTTGAGGAAAGATTTCTTGGTAAACTGCTGAAGGCTGTAATTTTATCCAGAGAATCGGATGGAAAGATTGTTGTGGAGTTGTATGATGGTCAGCTCAATGTAAGTCAAAAACTTAAAGAAAAAATGTCAGAAGAGCAGGCACAGAAAAGCTGTATGGGACAATTTAGAAGTTATGGAGGAGTGAGCTGTCACATAGAAGATGGCAAAGAAATTAATAAAGTAAATGTTAAAAATCCTGAAATACTTAAATTGGAAACCAAAGTGAAATGCCAAGTATATGATGACCAGACAGATACTAGAGAGAATTTTGGAGATGAAGAGCAAAGTGCATGTAGCACATCAAAATTGTGTAGTGGATCCTTAGAACAGCAAACTTTACAGAACAGCAAAGAGCCAGGCTTTAGAAATACTTTCAGTGCTGTTCTGGAGAACAGAAAACCTCTGATTGGAGAACCCGCTTCTGACTCACTCTCTTATTCTGCTTTAACTTCAAAGGAAATAAATGTAAATGCTCTCTCTGAATCTCATAATGAAAGACTACATTGTACTGGTCAGCAGGAAAGGAGTAATAAAAATACACCCACATTAATCAGTCTTCCTCAACGTGAGATACAGATGAATACCGAAGTAGCAGTTTATGTTTCTCATATGAATAGTCTATCAAGTTTCTATGTTCACCTTGCGGAGGATGAAAACTTAATAGTAAAATTAGCAAATGATTTAAATGAAAGCTTGGAGAATAGGAGTCTTGAAAATTGCTTAGATGAGCTCATGGTAGGAGATCTCATAGTTGCAGAGCATGAGGCTGATTGTTTTTACTATAGAGCAGTTATTAAAACTCTGAAATCAGGAAACTCCTTTGAGGTAGAGTTTATTGACTATGGTAATGCTGCAGTTGTAAGTTCATCAAACATCTGCAGGATTCCAGAAGAGTTCTTAGCTCTGCCAAGGTTTAGTGTTCATTGTTTTCTTAGCAATGTAAAAAGCGTTCCTGGTGAAAGCTGGACTAAGGAAAGTGCTGCTTATTTAACAAGAAAATTAAGTAATGAGCTAGTTACTTGCAAGTTCTTACAGCAGCATGGAGAGCAATGGGAAATAGATGTAATTTGTGATGGAAAGTCTGTGTCTAATGACCTTCTGCAGGAAATAGACGAGGCAGGGTGGCAAAACGCACAAATGTGTCATTGTGACAATAGGCCAAACCAAAATGGTAATCCTCAAGATAGAAGGTCTGGGAATGGTTTAGATGGTCAAAGTAAAACTGAGGCTGTTAGGATGAAAAATACTCCCCAAACCCCCATAAGTATCCTTCATCAAGTTATAAATTTTGGACAAATAGAAGCAGCAGAAGTGGTTAATATTTTGGAGACCGGAGAATTTTATGTACAGTTAGTTACAAATTTGCAAATACTGCATGAGTTAAATGTAATGCTTGACAAAGAAGCACAAAGAAGTGATTTGCTTAGAGTGGATGATATTGAAAAAGGACTGGAATGCATGACACAATCTGAAAAGAACTTTAGGTGGTATCGATCAAAAGTGATAGAGAAATTTGTCAGGGAGAAGTTAATGCTAGTTTTTCTCATGGATTATGGCACGTGCGAAATGGTGTCCTTAAATAATGCAAAGATGCTCAGTGATGAGATTAAAAATGTTCCTAAACAAGCTGTGTTTTGTAAATGGATTTGGTTTAAAAACCTGAAGAAAATTCAGTTTGACCATGTATTAAATGCACTCCTGGATTCTGAAATAAGGATCTTGTTTTTGAGGTTTTTGAAATCCTCTGGTATCTGGGAGGTAGATATTTTAATAGGGGAAGTTATGTTTCAGGAGTATTTGAACCAGTTCTTAAGCCATTGTCAGACAATTGTTGGACCAGAAAAATCCAGAAGTACAAACTGTAAAGAACTTGGTATGTCATTCAAGATAAATTCAGTCATGTGGATGCTGCTGCAAAGTGGCAGAACATATCCGGGGTTTGCCACTGCAGTTACTGATCCTTCAAACTTCAGTGTCCAGTTTGAAGTCTTCTTTGATTGCATGCAAAAGTTGTCCTTGCTGCTCTCTGATGTTCCTGACAACTTGCCAGCTCTCCCAAAAGAACATGTGACCCCTGGTGCCAACTGCTTGATCAAATTTGGACTGAAAGCAGAGTGGTACAGGGTAGAAATTAGTGAAGTAACAAGTCAGTCTGTTGTTCTTACATTTATTGATTATGGCTTTCTGAAGAGCATTCCTTACTCTGAAATCCATGAACTTAAAGTTATTCCAGAAAGTCTGTTTTACTTGCCACGCTTGGCACAGTCTTGCTCTTTGCATGATGCAGTTCCTGCCCAAGGGGAACACTGGAGTGATGAAGCTATACTTTTGTTTCAGAAGCTTCTTCTTAAACCGTTTCTGATATTTCATTTCATCCACTATGGCTCAGAAATGAAATTAGAGGTGGATGTTCTGTACGATGACAGCAGTCTAGCTGATGTCTTAATTGCTGCTGGCCATGCAGTCTGCTCTCAGAGTAGGTGCTGCCCCATTCCGGTTGACAGTCTTAAATCAGAAGAAACAGATTGGCAGCCTGAGTGTCCAGATTCTAGTTACTGTGCTTCCCTTTGTGAACCAGATTATAATTACGCTGAAAATTCTGATTTTGCTGACAGAAGTTAGGCAAAGAAGAGAAAAACTGTCTGAAGCACAGGACTATAATACTTGAAACTATAATAGTTTCAAGTAAGGAAGTCTAGTAAAGTGACTGCTGGAGTATCATTAACAAGGGATCTGAGTTCACACAACACTGAAAGAAAAAATAACCTGCAAAAGATGAACAATACTGTGAAGACATTAGGATTTTTTCAGCATTATGATGATAAGAAAAGTAAAGTTGACATAATACAGAGTAAATCTGCAAGCAGAAGCACTGTCTGAGACTTGTGATTCGAATGTTCTGCAGTCTGGGAAGTGTGTGAAGATACTGTCAAAAGAATTAGTTAAATAATGAATAGACTGCAGTTAGGAAAGCACTACTTCAATGCAAAAAAGAATACAGATACTGCTCTTGGTATATATTTTTTCTCCAAGATCTCTCGTTATATTTAGACAGTCGTGTCTTTGACAAACCTTTCTGTTGGAATGTTCTTGCAGTTTTTGTGTGTCTATGTGTAAAACTTTATTTGCATTAACATCTGTTTTACAGTGGTGTTGTCTCCTCCTTGTTTTGAATGTTCAGAAAATGAAGATGCGAAACATATCCTTCTCTTTGTTTCTGATTCTGAAGTTTCCATGTAAGAATAGTTTGTCTCATTAGGGGAATGTTTACTAATAATAATCCAGAAACCTGGATCCCCATTTATGGGAGGAACGTGAATTAAGTTGTTGTCAGTTAACTCTTGATGTACAGATGCTATTGACCCATCTTAAGGTTCTCTTGGTATCTGAGTTGCATCACAGTTGGGGTCATTCACTCTGCTGAGCATGTGTTCCATTGATCTCTCTCCTTCATCCTCCTCCTCATCTGTCAGAATGAGGAGAGGAAGTTTTCTCTGAGCACTTAGTCAAGTCAGGATACTGTTTTTACCTTAAAGGGAAACATTGGGAGCCTTTGCTTTTTTTCTTCTGTGTAGGAGGAGGATATTTCAGAACTGAAAAGTGATGGCATACTGTATATGGCTTAGAAGAGTTTTTTTTTTTTCAATATCCATTCTGAAATGGTAAGAATTTGTCAGCTGTCAGCTGATTATTTATTTTTCCCCTCACTTCCTTCCTCAGTTGTTTGGACAAAGATAAAGCATGAAGAGGCCTGAAGTATGAGGGGTTTTCTTTGTATTGTGATTGTTTGAATTTCACTGAGAAAATGAATGCAACCCTAATGATAGACAACACATCTAATGCATCTCTGTAATGAGATTTAAGAACACACAACCCCCTGCTCCTCCCCCCCATCCCATATCACGATGTATTTAACTAATATGAAAACCTGACAGCTCTATCGGG
The DNA here is from genome assembly GCF_003945595.2 of Pipra filicauda. Lineage (NCBI taxonomy): Eukaryota > Metazoa > Chordata > Aves > Passeriformes > Pipridae > Pipra > Pipra filicauda. Next base: position 1,420,725 of record NW_024103929.1, read on the forward strand.
AAAGCGAAATCTAATTTTTTTTAAGGGAGAGAGACGTGTCTGGGAAAGTCAAATAAATAAGAAGTAAGACAATGCCAACTGATCTTTCTTTACAAGGTTTTCTCTGCTGATGAATTTTACATAAAGAAAGCATGCAAATATTTTCAGTGTACAAGTAAAAAATGCCCATTAGTAACAAATCAGAAAACGTGTAAGGTAAAATTTCTTAAATACTATCTAAAGTATCAGAAATTTTATGTTAATGTATTGATTAAATAGAGGGGTTTTTTTTAACAGTTTGTGATTAACTGTTTTCTTTATATTGCACTGTTTCTTTGTATTGCAGAATTTCAAGGTTTTTGTATTTAAAAAAGTTTACCTTGTCAATACTTTGATATACTGCTTGCTCTTAGGATAAAACACAAAGTCGTACTGTGCAGTGTTACTTGTGTTGAGTGATGATTGCACTTGCTACACTGGGCTATGTTCATTGTAGTGCCAAGTAATAATTTTCATCTAGAGGCACTAACACTTAAGGGTTAGTTAACTCTGATTCTAACTTCTGGCTGTCTTTCAGTTGGAAAAGTGTTTGAGTGTCTCTTCTTTTTAAAAATCATTTGGATACCCTAAATTCCAAATATTAGATTTATTTGCAAGAATATGTGGGTTTTTTTAACTTGTAATGAGACTAGCTCATCATAGTATTTCTGTTTCTGAAGGTCTGATTCTCAAAGTGCTTCAAGGAGAAACTAGATAATTGAAAGCATTTTCGGGATTATACTATACCTGTAAATACAGAAAATGTCTTGTTGCCACTGTTGATGTTGATGCAGATTTTCAGAAGTGTGTTACACAGATGTGATATGATCATTAGAGTAAGTTGCTGGGATGTCTCGCTGTGATTTTTATGCCCAGTCTTCTTTCTTTAGTGTGTACCTCTCCTGTCCCCAGCCTCAGCTGTAATAGCATTTTACTTGTAAGTAGGAGAAGCTGTAGTTAGAACCTAGTGGAAAGAAGGTGTCGTTTATTAATGATGTGGAAGTTTAGGTGTGGTAAGTTAGGTGAGTTTTTGTATTTGTTTTAGGGCAAGCATAATGCTGAACACACACGCACTACTTTGCATAGTAATTAATTTTTTTGGTAAAGTTTAATTTGAAACTACTTTTTATCATTTGGTTGAATTTCCTAAGTGGGTTTCTGTGTTTGTTTATACTGTGTCATTGATTACTGTGATTATTTTTATTTTTAATCCATGAAGTTGATAAGAACTAGTTTCATTTGTTTGGAATTAAATGTTCCTGTGTATACTGCCTTTCTGTTGTGAATTAAACAAAAAAATGCTAAAAATAATAAATAAATAAAATGCTTATTTTCTGTGTGTAACTTGCCTTGCCTAAGACATTCTGAATATTTTGAAGCTTTCTGTGACCGTCGAGGTTGGTGAATGCATTGGAAAACACCTGAAGCTACATCAGTATGTTCTTTGTTGGACGGTGCCAAGGAACAATCCTTGCCCTCTGGGCCAGCAGCTGTGGCATGTGTTATATCTGCCCTGTGCTGAATCAAGGTTTGGTTTTGAGTGCTGTAGAAATGACGCCACGTTTCTGCCCATGCAGTTTGCAAGATGAGATGCCAGCCAAGCTCAGCCTGCCTCTGCCTTGTCCTGGGCAGGTGTGCTCTCGCTGGCACACTCTGTAAAGGCAGACAGGCCTTACCTGCTGGGTGGGCAAACTGCTACAGTACCATTGTAACAGGTACTGGAGGGGGAGAGGTGTGCAGAATTTTTTCTATTCAGATAGTATTAACTGAGTTTTAGTAGCTTACCATGCAGTGTTACTCCCTAGAGGAAGTACCTCCTCCTGATTTTGCTGAATATTTCTGGCTGATTTAGGAGTAACTATAGTCTATTTCCAGAGGAAATGTGTTCAGACCTGAGCCACCAGAAACTGTGGGCCTGAGAGGAGGAGACTGGAAGTCATGTAGGAAAAGAGGCAGAGAATGAAAAAGTTTCACTGGGGGGTAGGAGGTGGGTGGTTCAGGCACTTTTAAATGGCTGACTAGTTACTGAATATTTGTATGGGTCAGGCAACATAAAAGTTTTGGCTTTCAGACAGAAATGTAGGTTTCAGTGCTAACTTAGTGTGTAAGGATTTTTAAAATTTACAATAAAAAGGAAATTAAATAGGAGTGTAGAGTTTGAAGAAGAGCTCTTAAAAACTAACAAGTTATCATCTATTTCATAAAGGCAAATTTAAGGATGGAAAAGAGCCTTTGACAGTGCTTTTAATTATTCATAATGTTTGCAGAGAATTGCATGTGTGTGCTTGGGTGTTTTTTGTTAGCTGCAGATCAAAGTCTGGGGACAAGTTTTACCACTGTCCATAGACAAATACACTTCTTGAACTTACTTTTTGCTGCCCCTGTGGCGCCTTATTTATGGCCACATTCCTCCCAGATAAACAGCCCATCGCAAATGTAATGACTGTATCCAAATCAGTGGATCAGAGTATACACGTAACAGCACAATAGCCAAGGGCTAATCTGAGCAATGCCCCCCTCCCAACCCTAGTGCTGGTCAAGGCCTGACTCAAACTAGGTTTGGAAAAACCTAATTTCTGTAGTTAATATGTAAATATGACTATGAGTCAATTATCTTACTCCATAAATAGTCCAGGAAAGCCCAGGGCCCGATGGGTTCTCCTGCACAACAGCTGGGAATAATTTTTTGCATCGAGTATGTGTGGGGCAGCAGGAAACGCTTGATGTGAAAGGAGCTCGTGGATTCACCTGGGAGGTGTTTGTAGGGTGGCAGTGCCTCCTGAAGGCACACAGGGATAAGCTCCTGCCAGTGTGCGACAGGCAGCTTGTCCCGATGGATCCTGTGAGCTGCACTGACACCTGCCGGCCCTGTGCACGCAGGAATCGCTCCTGGCGGCGCCTGCAGTGCTCACCCCGCCCTTGAATGTCCATTAAGTGAAGATCTCTCTGCTTTTGGCCTGAGAAAAGGTGAATCCTGGATTACTGCGTCCAACCGTCCGCTCCTCAGCACAGGAAAGACACGGGACCGTTGGAGCGGGTCCAGAGGAGGCCACAAAGACGCTCAGAGGGCTGGATTACCTCTCCTCTGTAGACAGACTGAGAGACATGGGCTTCCATTTGGAGAAGAGGAGGCTACATGGAGGCCTTCCAGTAGCCTTCCAGTACCTAAAGGGAGTCTGCAAGAAAGCTGAGGACAAACTTTTTAGCAGGGCCTGGTGCAATACGAGAAGGGATAGTGGTTTAAACTAAAAGAGGGTAGATTTAGAGTAGATACAAGGAAAAAGTTTTTTACTATGAGGGTGGTTAAACAGTGGCATAGGTTGTCCAGAGAGAGGGTGGATGTTCCATCCCTCAGAACACCTAAGAGCAGGTTGGACAGGACTCTGAGCAATCTGACCTAGTTGAAAATGTCCCTGCATGTAGCACAGGGATTGCACTAGATGAGCCTTAAAGGTCACTTCCAACCCAAATAATTCTATGATTTGAAGATAGGCAGCGTGGGAGAAAAAGGTTGGAGATACTGTTTTAGGGGACACCTGATATAAGAAGACATTTGGTGGCAAAATCCTGCTATCTGTAGAGAAATAGATACTGTGTTTGCTGACTGGGTATTCAAAACCACTTAAAAATGCACGTTCCCATTAATGCTCACTAAATGTCTATTTCTCAGTTGTTTGAAAACATTTTAAAATCTCATTTTTTTTTTATTTCTCTTCAAGAATCAATTTTTTCCATAATAAACATTGAGAAAACAAAATCATGAAAATATTTATTCAGCTCTGAACTGACTTTAGGGATAGCTATCTCGATTCCTGCAGATATAATAAGAAAGTTTCTAGGACTACTATGTCTAGATCTGCATCATGAAGGAATTAAAACTGTGATTGCAGCATATTTTTAGTGAGCAATAAACACTAGGAATCCTACTGGGCGACCCTGAAATATAATTAGGCCTAGTTTGTGAAATTATTTTGCTGCGAATACAAAGAAATGGAATAAAAGTGGGGTTTAAATGGGTTTAATATTCCTTTTTTTTGTACTTTAAAGGAATACCAAGGTGTTAAGAGAGAAAACACTATTTGACAGACTTTGATTCTGATTAATTCTTTAGTGTTTAATCACCCTGATTTCATAAGAGTTTGAACTTAACACATAATATATGATCAAGCCCTTTAATTATGTTTATTTTCTTTTAAGCCATGGAGCCATTGATCTCCTCTAATCTGACATTCCATATAACATGGAATTTCACTTACTTTTGCATTAAGCCACTATTCCCCCTTCTGGCTCCAAGGGTTCAAACCTTCATCTCTCATTTCCCACCTTCAAGCTATAAGCTCGCTGCTGACCCCCTTGAAGCTGTTTCACTGTACTAAAAGTATTAAAGAACTGTAATATGTCTCTCTCTCTCTAGCCACAGGAGTCAGGTCTAGGAGCTAGACAATATCTTGAGTGGGGGAAACCTATGCTCCAGGTTCTCCTCAAAGGAATTCTTTTGCATTTTTATATGAAACACTAGAAACAACTCTGGGAGCAGACACTAGGACTTTCATAATCCAGTGATGTTCCCTGCATTTTGCACCCTTTATTTCCCCTCATTAATTTTGGATCCTTTTCTGCAAAGCAGGACACCTTTAGCAAGAGAGATCAAATGACTGATAGCTCTTTGATTAAAGCACACACCTGAAAGAAATTAAAAATAAGAAAAGGAAAATAAAAAGACCAACTTTAGTCTGAAACAGAGAATTATCTTTGCATTTTCTTCTCTTGGATTGACTGCACCAGCCTACTTCCTAGTAGAGTGTATCCTCATTTTTTATTTTAAAAGATATAGCACAGTAGACTATGAGGCAAATTAGTTTTATGAGAAGCTAAAGGGCTGTGAATGAGTGGATGGAAGAACCTACCTGCAGCATAAGTTGGCTAATCTCAGGTCAGTGTTTCTGGTTGGCTGATTTAGGCATTTCTCCCTTCAAACTCATGAGTCATTAAGAGCATATCCTGAAACATCTGCTCTGTGCCATGGGCTCTGGAGTGTGCTCTAATAGCCAGATGAAACAGTTAAGTGAAACTTAGTATGCCTTATTTTGTGCTTAATGAGAAGTAATGCCTTACAAAAAGTTTATGGCACTAGATCCAGTGAAGGGCTTGGTTTGGGTTTCGTTTCTCAGGCACAGAAACCTTTGGGGGGAACGCGAAGGCTTCCTGTAGACTGTATGGGGAGAAGTCTGATCCATCAATGTCATATTTAAAACAATCTACATATTGGACATGGTAAAATGTGAGGATGAGAATGTATTCTAAGTTTTATACCTTTCTAGAGCAAGGTACTTTGTGTGGAGTAAGTAGAGACATCTGTCTGTGCAGTGTCCCTGAGCTACACATCTGAAAACAGCTCATTCTACACAGTGAAAGTCATTCATAAAATACATCCACCAGTTAAGTAGATAATGCACATTTTTCATACAGTGTATACTGTTTACATCACTTGCTCAGCTACTTGTTCAAAGAACAAGTTCCTATTAAACCCTTAGCCACAACCCATGGAAAGCATCTACAGACTATGACATTTTGAGAAGGAACAGTTTCCCTTCTTTCTGAAGCTGTGCAGCAGTGCGGGAAGGCATTTGGGATCCCTTGTGCAAAAGAGGAAAAGGTATGATTTGGTAGCCTGGCTGCAGGGCACAGAACTAGAGGGATTAAGATGTGTGGTCTAAACACTTGCTTCTGTGACCTGATCACTGCTTTGTCCACAGAACAGTTTCAAGAGGAGGGAATGAAAAGATTACTTATGTCATTATAGCTTGATGATAGAAGGTATGTTTTTGGACACTGTCAAGCTGAAAACAGTTCTCATTTTCTAGGTGAATGACTTAACCATTAAGCTGCTGATTATTAAGTGATTACTACAGTCTTCTCTGTCAACTCATAAAAAAAAAAAGAAAAAATAGCGTAGGAGCACTGCCCCATGTTTTATACAAAGTGGTCTCTCAGAGTAGCCTTTTCATAACTGGGGACCCCTAAGAGCTAGAAAGTAAGAAAGACTGCTTTTTGGATGCTTGGCTCCTAAAGGATATCAGTTGAAAAAAGCCCATGCTTAGATTCCGAGTGTATGTTGGGAGCGCTGAGGTGCCGAGACTGAAGTAGTTCAGGGCATGCTGGGGAGTATAGTTCCCAGTGCCTGGGGAATTGGGAAATTGGACAGGGAGTCGGGTTGTAATTGCAGGTGCTTGCAGGTACAGCAGGTGCTGAACAAGGTGTTTTAAAAAAAAAGTTTGAACCTGGACAATACAATTCTGCTTAATGCTTGCTGTAATATTTTATTACATTTGGTCCATGCACCCTAACTCACGCAGTTAGTTTTCTTCAGAAATATTTAATGTATTTTTAAAATCAAACTTACTTTTGATAGGTTTTTTTCCCACCAAAAATTGACACTTTCTCGTGTTCAAGGATGGATTAGGAAGATTGAGCTAAGGACGACTTTTGAGCAACCTGGACACACACAAGTCCACGGGAGGGACACCTGGAATGGAACAACCCTGTACAACAGTCCAAACTGGGAACTGGCTGGCTAGAAGGCAGCTCTGCAGCAAAAGGGAGATGTATCCAAAATCAGATGTTTGAGCTTCTGATGAAGGTTGAATGGGAGTGAGCAGTGTGCCTGTGTGGTGAGGACATCTGCCCACAGACTGGGCTGGGTTTAATCAGTCTTCAACTACCTAAACTGAAGGTACAGAGAAAACAGCCAGACTTTTCTCAGGGATGTGCAGTAGAAGGTGGAAAAATAATGGACACAATTTGGAGCAAGGGAAATTTCAGACAGATAGAAGAGGGAAAAAAAAATATTCCCAGTGAGACTAGCTAAGCACGGGCACAGTTTGCCTGGAGAGGCTTTGGCTTTCTCATTCCTTGGAGATACAGACCCTTGACTGACCAAGGCCCTGGACATCCTGTCCTGGCTTTGAAGTTGCCCGTGCTTTGAGCACAGGTTTCTACTCACAGGTTACCCTGGTACTTTGAGCAGGGGTCAGACCACATGGCCTTGAGAGGCCCATTCCAGCATTACTTACTCTTTGATTAACTGTTATATTCTTGGATTATGCACAGTGTATTGTACAAATACCTGAACTAATTTTAGGTGATTAAGTTTGGAAACATGGTTTCTCTGTAGTAACTAAGCTTGATCCCATTTGGGCAACTGGATTCATGCTCAGTACTAGACTTTGTATCATATTCAGGCTACTTCATAGCAACACATATATATATATATATATGATAATACAGCATAGACGTAGTATAGACATACCCAATTACCACCATGCCACTCTCCAGGAACCAATATCCTTTACCAGAACTATCAATAACAGGGCCTCATCATCAGGTGATTGAACAAAGTCAGAAAATATACCGTAGCACCAAAAAGCCCTTTTCCTAGATCATTTCTTTCAAATTTACATGTCATCTGGTGTAATGGCTTTTTCCCAGCAAGTAACTTCTATGGACATTTATGATTAGGAGTGTAAATTTGTCTGATCTAAAAGAGTTTATTAATAAACAGGTATCTTATTTTGACAATGACTGTTCGTTCCATCCAGACAGAAAGAATTCACAGTGAGCTTTTACCTCTTCTCTGTTATTTTTACACTCCAAGTATTTTTCAAGAAGGAGGTTTTCAGTTTAAGGGAATGGACAGTCACCTAACAAATCTTCTTGGTACTAATAATACTAATTTTTGAGTGGACCATGTTTGTAGGATATCTTACAACATTATTATACATGATATATATACATAAATACAGTGAAATATTTTTAGTCAGCTTTTACTTTATAACCTTTCAACAGAATTAAATTAATTTGAAAAAGAAAACCTTGTTGAAATCAGTAAGCTTATTAATGATGGTAAGGGTTAGTTTTTTACAAAGAAAAATTACTGTTTACTGTATTTCAAAAAAGTTTTATGGTATGAAGAATAATATGATATATATAACTAGAAGTAATGGGAGGAAATTAAAAATAATTTAAACTTCCTGAAAATGAGTTCTATTAGACTGTAAAATAAGTTCCCAGGGGAAGCTGTAGAAGCCTCATTATATGGCTTATTTAAAACTAGATTAGATGAAGTGCCTGAAGGGAGCAAGCTTGGGCTGTTTCCTGTAAGGCTGAAGGAGATTACCTCGGGTATTTTTTTCCTTCTGAAATATTTTATTCTGTGATGTGGTCTGGGAAAGTCTTGTTCATTCTTATATGAGAATATTTTGCTCCTCTTTCTACAATACTTCTGTGTGATTTTTAAAATGAACTTTTTTTTATTTTTTACCATGATAGGAGTTTATAGATCTTTATACTGATATGTAGCACACTAACTGTGAGTAAAACCAATATTTTTTTAATATAACATCAGAAATAACTTGACAAAGGTATAAGTATACACACATGCCTTAATTTTTCTTCTTGATTTTAGAGTTAGAAGTTTACTGTTAAGGTGGTTGTCATTACAACTTTGACTCTACATATCCATGGATGGCCTGAAAGTTTTTGTGATCATGATGCTTTCTTCTCTCTAGGGGGATGCAGTCAGTGGCAAGCCCATGATACCTGTGAGTGCAGACTTGTGCGTGCTGGAGGGTGATCTCAGCCCTCACCCAGGGCTCAGCCACAGTTTGGATGGGTACATGAGGGAGCTTGGAGGTTAACTGTGAAGCTCCTCTGTAAAAGACCAGATATATTTATTATTCTCTGCATCAGTGACTGTATAACTATTTCATACCAAGTGGAACAGTCCCAGAATAAAAGGATGTAGGAGAATGGCTTCATAGGCATTAGTGACTGCATATCTGAGATGGCTGTTTTGGTTTTCTCACCACACAGAAGCAGCTCTGCAGCGTTTAACATCCTGCTTTGCAGACGCTGCTGAGCTCTTTGGGCTGGAAGTCAGCTTAAAGAAGACAGAAGTTCTCCATCAACCTCAGGAAGTCTTCCATCATCTCCATATCACCACTGGTGAGTTAGAGCTCAAATCAGTCCAGCAGTTTAATTACCTAGGTTGCCTCATCTCCTCGGATGGTAAAATTGACGGAGAGACAGACAACAGGTTAGCAAAGGCATAAAGTGACTTCGGAAAGCTTCATAAAAGAGTTTGGCAAAATAAACACTTGAAGAAAAGCACCAAGATCAGTGTTTACAGAGCCATAGTGCTGTCTACTCTCTTATATGGATCTGAATCATGGGTCATCTACCGCCACCACCTGCGTCTCCTAGAATGCTTCCATCAACGCTGTCTCCACACAATCCTAAACATCCACTGGTCAGATTATGTGACCAATACATCTGTTCTAGAGCAAGCAGCAGTCACAAGTATTGAGGCCATGTTGCTGAGAACACAGCTGCGTTGGGCAGGGCACGTCTCCAGGATGAAGGACCACCGCCTCCCTAAGATCCTGCTTTATGGTGAACTTGCCACCGGCTGCCGCAAGAGAGGAGCCCCGAAGAAAAGATGCAAGGACTCCCTGAAACAACATCTCAGCCTTGGCCATATTGATCATCATAACTGGTCTACTCTGGCCTCCAGTCAGGAGACCTGGAGACACACCATCTATAACACTGCTGATGCTTTTGAGAAAGCACACAGGATCACTCTTGAGGAGAAAAGACAATGCAGAAAGAATTGTATCTTGCAGAGTATACCATCTAAGGAGTCTTTCTGCTGTGCCTTTTGCAACCAGATGTACCTGTCTCGTATTGGCCTTTTTAGCCACCAGTGCACTTGTAACAAACGTAGGTAGAACCCTCCCCAAATCTTCGTTCGCGAAGCCCAGCCATGATGATGATGATTCTGGAAAGAGCAGCACTGTGCAGTTTCACAGAAATTCTCTTCCATAAACATGGAAAATCTTCAATACTTTTTTTTTTTGTTCTCTAGCTTGTCTCGATTATAAACTCATAAGACATATTTGATCTGAGCTTTCCTTATTTGTAATTTTTACTTCCACAAGAGGAAATAGTTTCTTCTACCGTGGCTTTAGAAAAAACTTTTTATAAAACAAAACATTTTGCTGGTCTTTATAGCACTCTATTTGATTTTTTGGCAAGTGTGCAGTCAGGGTGCAAACTGTCAAAATAACTAAGGGACCAATGGCCTATAAATTTACAATTCTACAGTATGAATCCACAGTATCTGCTCCAACAAGTTATGATTTCATAGCTGATGCCAGAGGGAGTGTAGACATTCATTTAATTTTGGATCATTAGATCCAAAGCTGTCCTGCTGATTATGGCATGCTATTATTTTTGTCCCTGTCAAAACCAATGAACAGTTGTACTAGTGATTGGCTTAGCTGACCAGAGATGCTCAAAACAGAAGATTAATGATGAAGAGCTGGATCATGCACTGAATGTTTCAAGCAAGATTAAAAGAGAGGGGAAATTAAGTTTTTGTTTGAAATACATTTATGTAGCACTTGCATTAATGTTACAATATAATTGCAATACTTTCATCAAGAAAAAATGTGTAGTTTATAGTACATTTCAGATTATTTTTAAAAATTTTTACTTGAAATGACTTTTCTTTACCTGTAGTTATGCAAGATCAATCCTGTAATACAAAAATATCTTCATCACCAGATGGCATATTGTCATCCACTACAACACTGCTAAGTGACCATTCAACTGTCATGGATGGCAAGTGCACAGATTTCTTTAAAATTGTGATTAAATTTCACCACTTCCAGTGATACTGCTACATGAATTTTCTGAGTGCATTGGGTATGTGTGATAGGGCTTTCATAGAAAGTGGGGGCTACTGGGGCGGCTTCTGTGAGAAGCTGCTGGAAGCTTCCCCCATGTCTGACAGAGCCAGTACCAGTCAGCTTCACTCGACTCCAGTCCGCTGATGACCAGGTCTGAACACATCAGTTGCAGTGGGAGCACCTCTAGGATAACAGAGTTAAAAAGGGGAAAAAAGTTATTGCATGGGAACCAGAAGAGTGAGAATATGTGAGAGCAGCAACCCTGCAGACACACAGGTCAGTGCAGAAGGAGGGGCAGGAGGTGCTCCTTGTGCTGGAGCTGAGGTTCCCCTGCAGCTCGTGGTACAGCCCATGGTGAGGCAGCTGTGCCTCTGCAGCCCATGGAGGTCCATGAGGGAGCAGAGATCCACCTGCAGCCTGTGTAGGGCCCCGTTCCAGAGCAGGGGGGATGCCCAAAAGAGGCTGTGACCCTGTGGGAAGCCTGTGCTGGAGCAGGGTCCTGGCAACACCTGTGGCCCTGTGGAGAGAGGAGCCCACACTGGAGCAGGGGAAGAGTGTGAAGAGTTCTCCCCCTGAGGAGGAAGGAGTGGCAGAGACAACGTGTGATGAACTGACCACAGCTTCCATTCCCCATCTCCCTGAGCTGCAGCGGGGAGGAGATGGAGAAAATCGGGAGTGTAGTTGAGCTTAGGGAGAAGTGGAGGGAAGGTGTTTTAAAGTTCAGGTTTGTTTCTCATTATCCTACTCTGATTTGATTGGTAATAAATTAAGCTAATTATCCCAAGTTAAGTCTGTTTTGCCCATGTTGGTAACTAGTGAGTGATGTCTCCCTGCCCTTAGCTCAACCCACAAACCTTTTGATATATTTTCTCTCCCCAGCCCACCTGAGGAGGGCAGTGACAGAGCAGCTTTGGTGGGCACCTGGTGTCCAGCCAGGGTCAGCTCACCACAGTGGGCTTTGTTCTTTCATGAACTTCCTTCCTCTAATTAACATTTTCTTACATTTTTTCACTTGAGCTGAGAGCGTGTCCCATTCCTTACCTCCAAATCGGCTATGAAATTTTCAGTTTCTGACAGGATGTATTTGCAGGGTCTTACAGTTTGTATTACGTACTATCCTTGGGCTCCTTGGGGATTGTGTGTATCAAAACTGTGTGATCAAAACAGGACACTGGCAAAAATGGTATGCTGATCCGTGCAAAATTGCAAACCTGGGAGATATTGAAGAATAGTTTTGTATACTCAGTAGATTAGGGATACTTTTTCTGCGGCACATTTTGTTCGCTATTTAACGATAACAATCAATTTGAAGCAATGGCTTGGCTAAGTAAGAAAGAGATTAAGATATTATGTTGACCAGGTAGCAAAATATTTCGATTTCACCAAAATACAACTGGCCACCAGGTGGAGACTTTGTATTAGTTTTCCTAAACCAAAGCTACAAGAAAAGATATCAGCCTAAGAAGCCATTTGCACAAAAATAAAATAATCTCATTTATTTTCCAGGTCTTCTTGTAGATAATTCTTGCAATGAAAAGTTTCCCAAGCTGATCTGAGAAGGCTAATCCTTAATTCTTCAAAAAAAAGAGAAGCATAGAGTATAAGATTTAGCAACATATTGCTGAATTGTTTCGTGAAATAATGGAATTTGCTAAAGTTAAATATGTTCTATCTGCCTGATTCTTCTTTTTAAGTGGCAGGGAATTGACCAATCTGGAATTATTGTCATTAAAAATGACCTATTTATAAAAACTCTTTGGCCTTTAGAATTTGCAGCAGGTTTAAATAACATTTATCTTTGTGTAGCATAGTTAATAGCAAAGACATAATTGCATGCTTTTCTGTAAGTGGAAGTCTCTAAATGCAAATACTAATAGACAGTGTCATCTATAACAATCTACAAATTTATGGAGGAAATTGGTTTTTCCAGGCTAGCTATTTATTAATATGGAGGAGAGTAGTATGAAACTGGGGCTCCACCATGTTTCTTTACATTTTTATACCATGAAGAGGCTGCAGAAAGAGGTGAGGACCCATTGCCCTGTAACTAATCTGGCTGCAGATTTTCAGTAATAGGGCAGGAACATAAAACCATTCTTTCCTCTGTAATCAGCAATAATACCATTTTTCAGCTACAGACTAGTTATTTGGAAAGGGGTGATTTGTGAGTAAATCTAGGTGAGTAAAGGAAAAGAAAGGCTGATACCACGAATCGGATGATTTAGTTTATGCAGAAGCTTATCCCCCAAAAAAATGAGGATGAGGTGATCTTGGATAGGACTTGAAGGCAGGTGAGGCATGAGACTGTGATGGAAATGAGGAGCAGAGGGGTCTCACTGGGATTTCTGCAGTATTCTGCTACTCTGCACTTTGGTGTGCTTAATTTATTTCCTGGTTTTCATCCTGAAGAACAAAAAAAAGGATACCACCCTTATTGCTCCTTTCGATGTATCCCATCAGCAAATACATTTGAAAAATACTCATTTGAAAGAAAGAACAAATGGAATTAAAGCTTAAGCCAGGGCTGGTAAATCCACTTTGGGCCTGAGGACAACCACAATATTTTTTTGTAGCAGTAAAAGGGAGCTGTGGACTGGAAGGAGATGCTCTGGTGGAAAACTGGTGACTGACAGTGTTTCAAAAGAAGGAAAATGAAAGTTAAATAAGTAAATACTAGAAAAACAGTTTTAAAGATTCCAAAGGGCTTCTAGGATCAAGTAGTTCATAGGAGCTGGGCAGTTGAGGAATTTTGTACAGATTTTGATTTGCTCTAGATTTGGTGTGAAACCTGCAGTTATAAAGCTGTGAAGGTACCCAGTGAGTTCTACTGGGGTTACTACTGCATCTAAATGTGATTCTAGGTCACACTAATCCCTTGTGTGCTGTGGAGGAGATCCAGAGTGCCTTAGGCCAGCTAAACCTGGATGGGCTTTCAGTTTTCAGTGCAGGACTAAGGACTGGTTTTCTTTCTATCATCCACATCAATCTTCTGATTTTTTCTTGAGATACAGAACAAATTTTGGAAAGGTATTTCATCTTAATTTGAACTAATCACTTGATTAGCCATTCATTGTGGCTAATTGACCATTTGTCATTAGAAATGTTCATCTTTAGTTTTATTAAGAATTTACCTTTTTTAACTTCCAGCCATTGGTGGTGTTTGGTGCTTGGCAGTTTGGCTTTCTAAGGAGTTCATTGTGTATCATTAGAAAAATACCCAAAGACTAAAAAAAATTTATTAGCGTGCTTAGTAATTAGCGTGCTTTAGTGCTGTTTGTACATGAGGGATGTGTGGCCCTTTGAGAGCAGATTCTCCTAGAGTGGACTGTTTGTGCAGTCAAACATAGTTCAATGTGGTTAGAAGGAGGAGAATCTAGCACTTAAAATAAGATCTGAAAACTGTCTGATGTCCCTCGTATTATTTGGAGTCACTGTTAGTGTGAAATACTAAGTGGGGCAAAGCTTCTGCTCTCATCTTCAGGGTTCATTCTCATATCCACATCAGACCTTCTATGATGGTGCAACCCACAGTTCTTCAAGGTGATGTTTTGCTTCTGTATTACTGAGATTAGTTTTATAAAGGGGGACTATTACATAATCTGCAGGTTTAAATGTGTACCTTAATGTTTTCCCTTATTTTTAAATTTATACTTATTTTCTTCTTTGTATTTCTGAGCAAAAGAGTTTCAGCAGATTCTTTAAGGAGCAGTGAGGTTCATAGACCTTATTTAATGATTGACCAGTATGCTTAAGCCAAAGAAGAGCATTAATTGCAGCAAAATATTAAACCCCTCATTGAGATTTTTTTTCTTTTAATACAGCTTTTGAGATTTGTTGAAATAAATCAGAATAACAGACTGTTTTGCATTTGATCAATGCATGTGCTGGCCTAAGCTGCTGAACTGTTCAGCAGGCTGAAGGTTTTCACCATTGTCCTTGTTCGTGCAGATATCACAGAGGAAAAGATTAAGAGCATTATAACTTTAGCATAAAACTAAGAAGTAATATAATAGGAAATAGTCTACATACAACAAAAGGAAAATTTGCACGGGCTTACTTTTATCCAAACATTTGACCTCCATCTTAGATGGCTTAAAAAGGACAAAGGAAAACCTATACCCATTTGTCCTGGTGCAGTAATCTGAAAGTTAATACATTGGGAAATATTCCTCACTAACTCTGAACTGGATGTGCAATTTTGTTTTTTTTTTAATTAAAACCTGCATTTCTCATTCCACTGACCTGTGGGAAAGTAATAATATTTTGCATTTACTTAGCATTCCTCATAAAAATATCTAGAAATCTGCTTTTTCTGATATAGCAGTCATTTCATCATTCAGATCTTCCACTGGCTCTTTCTGTAAGAAACACTGAGTTTGAACCGTCTTCAGAGCACTTGACAGCTCTGTCTCTGGTTGTATCTTGGATTTTGTGTTCTGTCAAGTCCCCTTGACCTGGCTTTTTAAACCTTCCTGAGGTTCAAACACTAGTTTTGCTGGTAGCATCCTCACAGTAGTTTATGATTTTATCATGCCGTCCTTCAGGAGAACATTTCGCTTTTCTGCAGTCACTAAACCAGTCACGTCTCTTTACTCAAAGACTTAGAATTTCAATTTTTGACATATATACTAGAACTGAGTCTATAGCAATATAAAATAAACTAAAGGAAAAGGAATTCTTAAATCTAAATCCCCCTAAAAGTCTTAAAGCATAGACATCTGCCGTTTCGAGTTGATAGAATTTAGCGTTCTCTGATTGTGATGAATTGCCCAGCACTGAATACAGAATTGATAGCTGTGGAAATCACTTTCTGCTGTGCAAGTCTTGCCACTGGCAGGTTAGAGGCACCTAAGGAGAAAGGGAGGTTGAAGGCATCATTTTTTGTACATTTATTGTCTTCAGTATTATTAATTTAAAGAAAAGTTTCAGTTCCAAAATGATGGTTCACATTTTTACGTACATTCTTATATTCCAATAATGGTACTACTGGATTCAAGAAGAATTGTATTGAGTAAGGGAGGTTCTGCAGGAGTCTAGCAAAAAGTACTCAGCTAGCAACTTCACAGTCGTCCTCTCTACCCACAAAATTGGATCTGCAGAGATTTGAATGTGCTCACTGCATTTCACTCTCTCTTTATTTGAATCCATTATGTATTTTATATTTCTTATTCTGACAAAACAATCACACAGAATGGGAATGACATATTTAAGGGTGGTTATAGGAGCGTTTAAGGCGGTATAAAAAAGTGAGATGGTCTGGTTACTAAATCGTTCTAATAAAGGACAGCATTGCTTAGTTTTATTTTATAGTCTCCTGAACAATAAAAACAGTACCTTCTCCACTATTTTCATTTTTAGTGAAAGCAACTGTTCTGGAGAATAAGATGGGAAAAACATAAGAAGTATTGAAATAATTATGCTAATATTCAAAACAACGACTTGCAAGTCACTGCTATATAAAAAATGTTTCCTTCTTTTTCTGATTTTTTTTTTTTTAATATGAAACATCTATCAAGTAAACAGGAAAGGAAGACTGTCTTTTTCTGAGTGGTTTCATTTCCAGTGTTTCTTTGGCTTCCCCTCAAGGGTCAGACTCAATAAACAGCTGTGCACTGTGTGTGAATAAAATCAGTGTTGCAGAACCGCATAGCACACCAACAGAAAAGGGTTTTAATTCTTTTCTCTTTGAGTGTAACTGGGACACTTATGAATTTAACTTTTCCCATTCCAGTATTTGCTCTCAGTGCTTTCATCAAGGAAGAATTCAAAACAAGAAACAGCTGGAGCCTTTTCTTTACACTTCACCTGCTATTCACATCAATAACCCTTCAAAACATAAATGTGCTGGCAACTCACACACAATTTTCACTGCACCCACTTTTGTGTGGAGAACAAAAGTAGCTTCATCATCTCACTCAGGATAACAAATATTAGAAATCTGCATGACACCATTTTCTGGGAAATCTCTTATTTCCTATGTCAAAGGACAAAAACCTGACTCACACATAAAGGATATTCTGGTCTATATTTAAAAAGATACATGTATATTCTTCATTTGTGTGCATTTTTTTTCTTCTTGAATCATAAAGATCAAGATATACCTTTTATCAGGCACAAGACACAAACAACAGCATTTATGTGTAGAGAGAGTGTATTGTATATAAGTTCCTCAATGGTTGTAAGGCACCTGGAGAGAGGTGCTTGACTGTGTGATCCTTGGCTGACCAGGTAGCTTCTGGATGGTGAGAATAGCCCATCTATGTTAGTTGTTGATAGAAGTGCCTTTAAATAATGGAGTTGCAGAGCAGGGGACAATGGTAGATGCCTACATTGTGCACGTCTGTGTCAGGGGGAGCTACAGCACATTACACAGCTGTTGTTGTTCCGCCTTTTGCCACAAAGATGGCCAGGTGTTCTTCCAAGCACCCAGGAGATCTTTAGCTGCCTGTTTGGGCTTCCTAAGTGACCATGAATGTATACTGCACATAAGGACACTGTGGACATTTTGGGATAGATCTCAGGGGCTATATTTCATATAACTTGTGATAGCATTCAGTCTAAGTGTATCTCACATGGTCTTCAGTGAGCAGTTGTGGAGAAGAGCTTGGGTCTGTGTAAATTTTTGTTAGCAGACGTAATAAAAAATATTGGCTATATAACCAGTTTATATAGGTCTTGGCATTGTTTCCCAGGTAGTTGCCTGAGGAGGCCTTACTGATGGGGCAAGGACACAGAGATGGATGGGCAATGGAGTGTTGCAAATCCTTACAGATTTACTCTGGGAGATTTTAGAGTTTCAGAGAAGATTCCATATTTCATTCTGTGTCAGGCTAACCTGCAAACATGGACTGAATGAGTCTTCCTGGGTTATCAAATTAATCTTCTGGCTGTTTTTAAGTCATCCAGATAAATGGGAATAGTTTTGCCCTGATCTTGCTGATGTCTCATAATGGCACAAGAAACATCTCCTCTTCTTCGTGTTCCTATAGGATCTAATGTAACTAGAAACAAGACTGTTTTTAAAGTCCTTGGAAGCTTTTCAGGTTTTTTTTTTGTGCAAATAAAACAATATTTTCTTTGTGCACATGGCCAAGTAGTCCACACAGAATGAGGTTTTCTCTATTGCCTGTCTCAGAAATGAAAACTGGGGTAATGGTGGTTTCATGTTTCGTGATTAAGATTTGTAAGAACAACATATTCGTGCTTTCACTTACATAACTTGGTGGGAAATGAGCTACACCAGCTACAATGTCTTTTATCTCCCTGAAATGTGCACATTCAAAGGTTACCTGTGTAAGCCTAAGTCAGTGGAGACTAATAGACATATCTAGGGAAATACTTTCTCTCATGGAATAGGTGTCCTGGAAGCTGCTTTAACCATCTTGCTTTTCTGTATGGACTACAGAGGTAGCTTAGAGACAGAAAACTGTCTTAGATGCCTAAAGTTGAGTGGTTGTATCCTATCTCTATCGAACAGCCCCGAGTTAGGTGACAATTAATTGGTCGCTGTCCTGCTCTATAAGGCTCCACAGTCAGAGTGCAGGCTACAAGTCTTTCCTATCATTAACAACTCAAGATGACTAACTCAGATTTTTGAATCATCACACTAAATCTCAGCGTGTCATTTTTTTAGGTGTTAGCTTGCCTTAGGTTGTTTGAGTCTGACATCCAGCCTCTATAGTGAAAATAACCCGATATCCAATTTTATTCATTTAGCTATTTAATACAAATTAGTTTCCGTGTAGCTTGAGCCTTGAAGGAGGCAAGAACTTTTGTGTGAATTTTTGGTGGATCACAATAAAGATCACAATAAAGATCTGTCTGTGCACTAACAGCATATGCCCAGGGACAATTTCTGCTGCACATTGACAGTTTGGCAGACATGATTTTTTTCCTGATCCTTAGAAGAAATGAAAAGATTTTTCAGACTTCCTAAAGATGCTGATTCCCAAAGCTCTACGAGTTTTTTATTAAAGCATTCCAGCGTCACAGCATCCAGACTTGTGCCCTCGTAGTTGATAGTCAAGGGGGATATTTGCAGGACTGACTGCACAGTGACCTCAGGTTTCCAGCAGCAGCAAAAATGCCTTGGGGAAACTCAAGAGATTTATCATAATGCTGTTTGTTTACAGGAACTTCCAGGTACAACAGAGACTGACGAGAACTGTACCGTACAGCTTAAGCAGTAAAGAGCTTAGCAAGAACAATATAGAAAGACAGGCAGTCCGATATTTACATTGTATACAAAATTTTTCTCTGCTCGATGGTGTTAAGAGTTCCCTAGAGCTGTTTTCCTTGATATACTGACATTGCTGGGCCTACAGTTCAACACACTGCATTGGGTATAAATTCAAGGGGCTTTTTTTCTCCCTCTGTTTTTCCTTAAGGCTGGTCAAACTTTGCAGAGAATTACATGTTTTAAGGAGAATTTGGCTTAGTAGATCTATACAATTTTTTGGAGGCACTGCCGTGATCACATGATATAGAGGTAAAATAAGGTAATGAAAATTTTTTTATCTGCAATTTGGCTTTCCTGTTTAGCTTGTGTAAGGGAAGGGTAAAGTCCTCACAGGTGAACTGAAGAACTGGTTGGCTAGTAGGCAGGTTCCAAGTAGAGACTCTCAGTTTTTCTTTGATGTCAAGAACTCTTTTAGGTACCTGCATGGCCCATTGGTGCAAAACCTGAATAACTCATGGAAATATATTTTCCTACTAAACTTGCTCTGTGAAAGAAAGGGACATATTTGTATCCTTGCTGTACAGATAGTGCTCTAACGTCCCAGTTCCCAGACCTTTGTGCAAAATCTGAATTTTGAGAGATTGAAATGAAATGCTGAATTCCAAGTACACAGTCATTAAACTCTTTAATACCCCCGGTCTTGCAACAGGCTGCCCAGGGAAGTGTGGAAATCACTGTCCCTGGAATTGTTCAGAAGGCCTGTGAATGTGGTGCCTGGGGGCATACTTTAGTGGTGAACATGGTGGTGTTGGGTTAATGGTTGGACTCAATGGTCTTAGAGGGCTTTTCCAACCTCAACAGTTCTGTGATTCTAAGCTTCTAGGCATACAGATTTTTGCCAGTGAAATTCCCTTAAATGTTTGTTCAGGTTTTACTGTGGGATGAATCTCTCTCTGCGTGTTCTTCACTGACTACAAAGAAGCATCAGCTTCCAGGTTAGAACAGGCACCTGCCTTGCATACTTCTAAAATGCGTGAGATAAATTTAGATGTAAACCCCTAAGCCCCCAGGAGACATGTTTTCAGGCACCAATCCCACCTTGCTATTGGTTATTTAGGTAGCTCTGTGCTTGACAGACACCCTTCTCAGAGCTACTGATGATCTCTGGGATGTAAGCCCTTAAAAGTTTGGCAAGTACTTGGATGTAGATTACATATCATAAGGCTCCTGAATTCAGGACAGCAAATTATTTTTCTTTCCAGCGATTACCATAAATGTTTAGGGAGCTTGTTTCAAAATATTTTGCAATCATTAGGTAGTTTTTGGCCATTTTTACTTTTAACAGTCAAGGCAGCTCAGATTTCAGGTCATATTAATATAGTTCACCTTCACAAACATCTCTCTCAGGTTTAGTTACTTTTTTTAAATTTTACCTTATTTACTGCATTTACTGTTGAAACAGTTACCATGTCCTACAGGAGATACCACGTTTTTAAATTCTGTGAGTTGAGTATGCAAGTTATTACTGTTCATGAAAAATAAAATAAAGCCATACATAAACCTCAACACTTCAGAGTTTCTTCTATCCCAAACAAGGAAAAAAAATTAATTTACAGGGAGGATGATAGCAGTATAGAGAATAATAAAAACAAACAAACAACTCTCCACCAAAAAAACCCAAAAAACCAATGAACCAAACCCAAAAAAACCCACAAACCAAACACAAAACCTGTAATTCAAAAGTCAACATTTTCAGGATTTTTAAAATATATATATATATGTACACATGAGTATGAAAAACTAATGTATACTCTTCTGATCAACTACCTTTGAAACAAACCATGAGCAAAAAGGACACAGAAATGAGACCTGTGGCAGCTATATAATGGTCTCCAAAGGCAAATCTCCCCAACTCTTGGTCTTACAAATTGGTGGTTGATTGAAGTGTAGACTGCAAACCTCATTGGATTGTGCAGCTCTCAAACCACACAAGAATGGAGAGTATTATAGCAGCAGCTGTTACCACGGACGTTGACAGAAATCTGAAAAGTGCAAAGGATAAACATAACAAAAAAATAAAACCTTTCCAGATGGCTGTACAGCTTCCTAAAAATATACACTGCCACTGAAGGCAGGCTGGATTGAAAAGATATGTTGTCTAAAATAAAAAAGCGGTAGGAGCTGCTGTGTGTTAAAAAAAAAAAGGTAGAAAAAAATAAATTGCAAGAAGTTGGTAAGTGAAATTTTTTCTCCAGTCTCTGCAGAACTTAACTATGCAATATAAAGTGGCAGATGCAAGCTATAACTACGATCGGTGCATAGGTAAGGCTGTAAGCACCATTGTAAGAAGCATGGCTGGATGGTTAAATGATAAATGCCATTTGGCTGCATTTTGATAAAACAATGTTGCTGGAGTAAGACAAGCAACTAAACCCAGGGTTGACTAGCACGTCTGCCTGCCTGTTTTCTATACAAATCTAACCACGCATGTCCGTGCCTGTGTGACCTCAAGATTAGACTAACATAACTGATTTATTGGGATCTGTTTTTGGTATGTGGTCCCCAGCAAGTAAAAGAAATGAAGCTGGAACTCATGCATGAGGGCTGTCAGTGTCTGCAAATTGTAGTTTCCCTGAATAACTGCCTGCTGTTTAAGATGAATGGCAATTCCATATATCATGGCACATAGTGTACACCATTAGCAGATTTATTTCTGGATGTCAAAGAGCTCTTGATTACCTTCTACTTTCAGAAACTTTTGCCAGTTTGGCTGAAAGTTTCCTGACCCATTTCTCTGCAGGAAAAAGATAAAAAGGAGATAATCATCACAACTCTTCCCTTATCAAGACTTAAATGACATAGGGTTGCATTTCATGTGATCTAAAATGAGAAGCTGGCCAGTGTTTCACAGAATTAAGAGTACTGCAATTAGAAAGTTAAAATTTAGCAAGTTTTTTTCCCCTGTTATTTCTGTCATCAACAGGCTGTTCTAACAGGATATTTCTTTTAGTTTTTAATCTCAAATTATTGGTGGCAGATTTATACTATTTGTTCTTGTACCAAAATTATTCTTCAGACTTATATAGTTCCTCCTTTTTGTTGTGTCATCTGAGATATATTTCTAATCAACTTCCACTCAAGTTTGATTTGACTAGAGCAAAGAAGCCCACCAGCCTTCCTTCACTTCTCATAAAGAATGTTTTTCTTTCCTTGATCAGCCTACCAGCCTTCTCTGCATTTCTCCCTGTTTGATCATGGGCAACAGCCAGAGGGGTGTGTGTGATATTCCGGTGCTGGTCATGCACTAGGAAGCAAAGAAAGGAGCAAAACCACAGCCTGGCACCTTAACTTAAGAATTGTTATTTCTGAGCATTTATCTGTGGTGTCTTAACATCCTGTAAACATTTTTAGTACCATAGAGGCACATGTAGAGCAAAGAGTGAAATTTTTGAAATAACTATCTAAACTTCCACTGCCTGTCAGTATAATTCCACACTCTATTGCTAATTTCAATCTAAATTGCTTCCTTTCAGGCCTAAAACCATGCAATCTAAATAATATATTAAACATGAAGGATCCAAATGAAGCCTGGCAGTCACTCAAGGTGAGATTACAGCCTGTTTAAAATGAGCATGTGCTATTTTAGAGGCAGGTGTCTCAAAGGTAATTGTCATCATCTTCTCCTTTGGATTATTCCAGAAATCATCAGGAAGATTGTGTACTTCCATTAGCCTCGACAGCTGGTTCTGCTGATGCTGGGATGTCATAAAAAGTGTTGTTAGAGTGATGCATTTCTCGTGGAGAGCACATGGGCAAATGTAAGAAATGCTACTCTGAACCAGGTATTCGCCTGAATGACTCCTTCCTCCTGCAGGATAGAACAATCACATATTATTCAACTTGAAAGAAAAAAACGCCATCCAAGATACTGTCCAAGCTTTTATAAAGTGCCTTGGATGGAACCGCCAGATACAATTTCTTACTGTACAGTCCCTTAAAGAAAAATGATACAACAGACATCTCATTTCAGATGATAGACTCTGCTTTTCTAACCACATTTCCTAGCCAATCAACAGAATAATATTTTTTAAAATGATTTAAAACATATCTATGATTTTATGAACCTATGGACATTGTATATACTCTGCACTCTCTGTGTCATTCCACTGCTAAATTATGAAGTTGAATCCTGGTTCAGTAACTTATTCACATAAGCAACAATTATTTTCACTATTTATTGTGGTTGCTTAGGTGTTCCCTAGCTGTTTTGAATAATTAAGCCTCCAGAAAACCTCTATCCCAAACATCAGCAATCCTTGTTTATTAAAACTGTAACACTTGTTTCTCAAGATCTTCCTCTTGAGCTATAATTTCATAATGTCAGACTGGCTCTACTGGGGCGTTTCTGTTTGAATGCATGTTAACCCTTTTGTTTTGTACATTGTAAATTATCTCTGTCACAACTATAAATCAGTCATTGTAACTTCACTACATGCAGTAGCTCTAAGAGAAGCAGAAGAAGCAGAACATAGTTCTAAGAAGGAAAGGTTAGATTGCTAAGTGTGACAAAATCCAGATAATCTCTGTTCTAGACTGCTGAAGGAGTCTAGTGCAGTAAATGCCAAGTCCAGCAGCAAGAATTTTTAACAGACTTTAGGATTGTCTGATTAGAGAGTGTCAAAACCAGTAACAATTTTTTAGAAATGACTCACCCCTCCTCCCCAACAACCCTCTGCTCTTTCTCTTCTCACAAGGGCCAACTCGGGACTTCTTTCAGTGTGAGCAAAACTGAAGTTTACCTCTACATGGGTGAGCATCAGAGATATGTATTTAACCCTCATTGTTTGTGGTGACACTTCAGTTCAAAGAGGGATTTCGGGAGGACAGAGTAGGCAATAAAGGGGGCTTGAAGAAATTTTTGAAGTTCTAGTGAAGTATAGACAAATGGAAGAGGCTGGTCTGAGGATCTTTGCTTTTTTTTTTTTTTTTGGTCAGAGTAGCCAATAATTATCTTTCCTTTATTTTATTTATTTTATTTTTTCTTGTGTTAGGTGATACAGTGGTATTACCCCTTTGGATTTCAGAAAAGCACTTTCCACCATGCTGCATAGGAATTTCGTACTGCAGGTGGAGATGATGGCAATTAATAGAGGCTGTGGGGTAGATTGAAGAGCTGTTGAAAGGGGAGACTGTGCAGAAGGGGACACTGGGACAAAGAAAGGCTACTGTTATTATCCTCAAGGGATCAATCTGTGACAGATCGTGTTTAATGTATTCGTTAATGACCCAAATATAGAGAACTAAATATGGGATTCTGAAATTCAGACCTGGTGATAAAGCTGGGATGTGATGCTGGGGAGCGGGGAAGGAATGATCCACTGAAAGAAGCCAGCATGGATCAGATGACTCAGGCAGCTGAAATGAAAAGTGTGAGATAAACTTGAGAGTTTCAAATTACAATACTGGGCACTCAGAAATCAATATCATTTTTGGTTTCTTTTTTTTTTTTTCTATAAATAGAGGATTTCTAAATTGGAAGACAAAAAAGATCGTTCCTTAGCTGAAAGATGAAGCTCTGAACTGCCAAGGAATTTACTTGGCTTCTGGTGTTTTCCATTGTAAAAAGCATTGGTTAAACCTTAGTTGACAGATTAAAAGACTTTGCCTTTTTGACCTAACCAACTGAGTGTCAAAAGGGATAACTTTCTGCAAAAAATTTTGGAGAACAAATATTAAACAGGAAAAAAGTTCTGAAGTTAAAAAAAATAAAATTGGTCT
This sequence comes from Pipra filicauda, assembly GCF_003945595.2. NCBI lineage: Eukaryota > Metazoa > Chordata > Aves > Passeriformes > Pipridae > Pipra > Pipra filicauda. The sequence goes on from NW_024103929.1 coordinate 1,445,448, forward strand.
TCAGCAAGTTTAGGATAAAAAAGAAAAAGAGTGAATTACTGGAACACTGGAATGGCGTTCCACAAGTAGCCAGCTGGAATGAAAATTGTTTTAAGATGGTGTTTGGAAATCTACTGAAAAGGATTGCACATTAAAATAGGAGAGCTTAAGAAGACTCGAAATTAAGTTTGTGATCAAGTTGTTGTAGATCAGCAAGTCCTTGGATATTTAGTGTCTCTGAAACAAGAGTAAATCACTTATCACACTGTATATTAATGACACCTTTCTGGGACTGGGTTGCTTGGGGGAGGGAGGGTAGATTTTTCCCTGATGATCCATAAATGGCTACTGGCGATTGAGCAAGAAGAGTTGCCTTCCCCTGACGTGTGTGCAAAAGAAGAAAAAGCTACCTCCAGTTTTTCTGGAGCCATTACACATTTAAGAGACTAGAACAGCTCAGGCTGGCAAGTACTAATTTTGACCCACTCTCTCTCATTGTAGGATGTGGTTGACTTTCTTGGTTCATATGTTTCATCCTGCCTATGCAAGATGCGTTAATATGAGAGCAGGTAGACAAGAGAGGCTGAGTTTGAGTCACAGTATATATGTAGTAAATGCTAAATAACAGTAGTGTTGTAGGACATTGGTAGAAACACTGTTTCAGAAGCTACATTCAGTAACACAGATGATCTGTTCCAGTTCTGTGTTCCTGGTAAAAACTGCCTGAAACATGAAATCTTTAATCAGGCAAAACTTTTCTTAGAACTTTTGCTTAGAACTGTACTGAAATTTTAGTCCCCTTTAATATTTCTTCTTCTGTGAAGGCTTCCTGCTCTCTCAGATATTTATTTTTCCTAAATAGCAATGTGTTCCCTTTAAAAAAAATCACAGTGTGCCAACACTACATAGTCTCTAAAAATTTACCCAGCAAGACACATCTCAAATAATTGTAAAGAAACCTAATGACAAGGGAAGGCAATAAGAGGTCGGAATTGAAAATTTTCCATTTCTTTAAGAAATAGCAATAAATAACTTCTTTTTTTCCCTAAAAATATCCGTCAAAACTAACTTTGTTAATATTTGTGTTTTATTTCAAAATTATTGAATGGGAAATAAAAACCCCAGGAATTATAATAAGGACAGAATGAAATATTGCTGTTCAAAAATAAAATAAAACATTTTAGTTTTATTCAAAAAACACCTAAGAGATAACCCTGTCATCGGTCACATCCGCCACGGCTTCACGAGAGGAAAATCCTGCTTATCAAACCTGATTTCCTTCTATGACAAGGTAACCCACCTCATTGATCAAGGGAAGCCAGTTGATGTGATCTTTTTGGATTTCAGTAAAGCTTTTGATACTGTCTCTCACAAGATCCTTCTGGACAAAATGTCCAACACACAGCTGGATAAACACATCATATGGTGGGTGAGCAACTGTCTCATGGGTAGAGCACAGAGGGTAACAGTGAATGGGGTAACAGACTGGTGACCTGTCAATAGTGGGGTTCCACAGGGCTCTGTGCTCTTCAACATCTTCATAAATGACTTGGACACAGGACGAGAAGGGATACTAAGCAAATTTGCAGATGATGCAAAACTCAGAGGAGCTGTTGACTCCCTTGAAGGCAGGGAGGCCCTGCAGAGACACCTCAACAAATTAGAGGACTGGGCAATCACCAACCGTAGTTCAGCAAGGGCAAGTGCTGGATTCTGCACCTGGGATGGGGCAACCCTGAATGTATATCATCATCATGGCTGGGCTTCGCGAACGAAGATTTGGGAAGGCTCTACCCACATTTGTTGCAAGTGCGTTGGTGGCTAAAAAGGCCAATACGAGACAGGCATGTCCGGTTGCAAAAGGCACAGCAGAAAGACTCCTCAGATGGTAAATTCTGCAAGACACGATTCTTTCTGCGTTGTCTTTTCTCCTCAGGAGTGGTCCTGCGTGCTTTCTCAAAAGCATCAGCAGCGTTATAGATGGTGTGTCTCCAGGTCTCCCGATTGGAGGCCAGAGTAGACCAGTTATGGTGATCAATATGGCCAAGGCTGAGATGTTGTTTCAAGGAGTCCTTGTATCTTCTCTTCAGGGCTCCTCTCTTGTGGCAGCCAGTGGGAAGTTCACCTTAAAGCAAGATCTTAGGGAGGCGGTGGTCCTTCATCCTGGAGACGTGTCCTGCCCAACGCAGCTGTGTTCTCATCAACATGGCCTCAATACTTGTGACTGCTACTTGTTCTAGAGGATGTATATACGGAATGGGGAATGATATACTGGAAAGCAGTGCCACAGACAGGGACCTGGGGGTCCTGGTCGATGGCAAGTTGAACATGGGTCAGCAGTGCCCTGGCAGCCAGGAGGGCCAACTGTGTCCTGGGAACATCAGGCAAAGCATCGCCAGCCAGTCAAGGGAGGTGATTGTCCTGCTCTGCTCTGCACTGGGGCGGCCTCACCTTGAATATTGTGGCAGTTCTGGGCATCACAATATAAGAAAGATATTAAACCACTAGAAAGTGTCCAAAGGAGGGCAATGAAGATGGTGGAAGGCCTTGAGGGGAAGCCATATGAGGAGTGGCTGAGGTCACTTGGTCGTTCAGCCTGGAGGAGACTGAAGGGAGGCCTCATTGCAGTTACGACTTCCCCATGAGGGGAAAAGGAGGGGCAGGCACTGCTCTCTTCTCTGTGGTGACCAGTGACAGGACCCAAGGGAATGGCCTGAAGTTGTGTCAGGGGAGGTTTAGGTTATAGAACCTATATATTAGAAAAAGGTTCTGGAACAGGCTCCTCAGGGAAGTGGTCGCAGCACCAAGCTTGCCAGAGGTCAAGAAGCATTTGGATGATACTCTCAGGCGCATGGTATGACTCTTGGGGATGGTCCTGTACAGAGCTGAGGGTTGGACTAGATGATCCTTGGGGGCCCCTTCCAACTCAGAATATTCTGTGATTCTGTGAAAAAGCAATATTTTGAAAGAGCTACAAGTTTACTATGGAAATATGATTTTAAAGAAACATATTTTTCACTCTTTTTGGGGTTTTAGATTTTTTTTTACAACCTGTAATTAGTATTAAAACCTGTATTTAGTATTAAAAACTCCTAAAATTTTGTTTGATTCTGATGCAGACTGGACAGGGAAATGGATAATGAGATCAGTCAGTGCACCAGTGATTAAAGTGATCTAGGAGATACATTTCAAAGCATAGCCCAAGGAGGTTACACTATTTCAAAAGAGAAAGTATGTCACGATTGCCTTCTTTTTTGTTTTCTTATATATTTCCAAAGCTAATCTGTGATGGCATCTGTTTATTAAGCCACATAGACCATTTCCTTCATCTAATTCAGCAACTCTTATGATCATAACCAAGTGATTTTGAAAGACTTTTTTCAAGTGTAGACGTGAGTTCACCATGGTCTGAGGAACACAAGTGATATAAATTGTTTCCTTTTAGACAAAATTTGGGGAGTTTACTGTCATGTACATTGCAAAAATTTCCTAAAATACATTGTTTCTAGGCCCCAGTCTGGTGACATGATTCTGAATGTGACATTCTCTAATTTTATGTGAAGAAAACCAATACCTCATAATTCTGATTCCCATAACCATTATTCCTTGTTCAGGTACCCAATTGGGAGGCCTGGAGACACACCATCTATAACGCTGCTGTTTCCTTTGAGAACACACGCAGGATCACCCTTGAGGAGAAAAGGCAACGCAGAAAGAACCATGTCTTGCAGAATACACCATCTAAGGAATCTTTCTGCTGTGCCTTTTGCAATCGGATATGTCTGTCACGTATTGGCCTCATAAGCCACCAGCGTGCCTGCAACAAATGTGGATAGAGCCTTCCCAAATCTTCGTTCTCGAAGCCCAGCCATGATGACATCTTGTGTGAATAAACATTTCCTAATACACTTTTTTCTTTGTGAAAGCCTGTAATTTTTGAGACACCTGGATGCAGAAATGAGGAGACACCTTTTCACTCTGAAGAAATAATTCTGAACTCTGGGGTTCACGGTTAGTCTATCCAAGTGCTTGAACAAATGAAGATCAAGGGACCGGGTATTGTAATTTGGCTGTGCTGGGGTGTGGTTATAAGGATTCTTGGCGTGCCTCTGGTCTGACTGCTCTTCAGGGTATTCCTAGGCATGGTCTAGGAGTAAACTTGTGCCGTGGCACATTCCTTGTTGACAGTTTAAATGTGTTGGAGTGTGGCCATGGAGAGGATTGTCATGGATTAGTTCATTAATATGAAAGAGCCACAGTATCCTGTGCTAGAAACCTAGAAGATAGAGAGTTTTGGATAAATCACAGAGTGCCTACTCATAGAAACATGTAGATGTGAAATAACTGGGTGTCTAAGGGTGCTGTAGAAAACATGACCAGGTCACGTGTAATGACGAGTTCATATTTGCAAAGAATATCACAGTAAAAAGTGTTTCTGTTGAAAGAAACAAAATAGTTGTGGGGCTATAGGAAGTGTGATTGCAGATAAAAGTGCCAACTACGTAAAGTTTTGGTTATATGGGAGTAGGGTGATAGACTGATGTATGGAAAGACATCAAGAATTTTAAAAGAATATGTCTTTTTTTCCAAAGGCAATAGTATTACTAGTGGAAAAATACAGCAAAGGAAAGCTTCCTTACTATGAGTTTGAATAGACCGTGAAATAGTTTTTCAGGGAAAGCAGAGAAAACTGTGCCAACTACACGTTGTACAACTGTAGTGATTTTGGATGGGATTGAGTTAATTTTCTTCATAGTAGCTTGTATGGTGCTATGTTTTCGATTTCTGATGAAAACAGTGCTGATAACAGAGCAGGGATTAGTTATTAGTGAACAGCATCAAGGCCTTTTTTGCTTCTCACTGCGCTCCCAGGGTGAGGAGGCTGAGGGTGCACAAGAAGCTGGGAGGGGTCACAGTTGGAAAAGCTGCCCCCTGACTGACCAAATACTATATGATATCATGCTCAGCACAATAAAAACAGAGAGGGAAGATTTTTGTCAACTCTGCAATTCCATGGGAACTGGCTAGGCATTGGTCTGCTAGTGGGGAACAGTTTGGAGTTTTAGCACAGCTTTTTTTTTTTTTTCTTGGCTTTGTTTTTCTTTGCTTTTTGTCATTATTTTTAACTTTTCCTATTAAAGTGTCTTTATCTCAGCCCACAAGTTTTCTTACTTTTACCCTTCTGATCTTCTCCCACAACCTACTGTGGGGGAATGAGTGTGCGGCTGTGTGGTGTTTAGCTGATGGCCAAGGTTAGCCCACAACCACAGCTAAACTGAAAAAGAATTAAAAGCTACACTGCCTAGAAAATTCTCCCCTGAGAAGTTTGTCTAGAACTGCCAGAGATAGTTATCATGGCACATTCATAAGATGTGAAAAACATAGAGGTGAATAAGGTGAACCTCGGAATGTTACAAAACCTGCAGTATTACTGCACCCAAACATGTTGTATGGATAAAAAAATATAATATTATTAGGTTGTATATTGAGAGTCATTTGGTATTAAGGGATAAACTGCTGCAGATGCATAGAAAGTTTAAGAGATGAGAGTACCTTCATCATTAAGTCACAGAACATTAAAAAAATGATAGCATGTTATCAGAAGGTAATTATACACATTCTATAGACATTCTCATCTGGTGTAAATCAGCAGATTTCTTTTGCAGTGAGAATTTTAGTGATTTATGAACAGAGGAGAACTTAGCTCACTGTGTTCCCATGCTGTCCTTTTAACACTGTTTAGACCAGAAACATTCATGCTCATGTTTTCCTGAATTTTAAGATGCTATAGATTGTGAAATCGTTGGCAGCCTGGGAAGTGCCATCTAATCACTCCTGTTAGCTTAAAGGAAAAGCTGTTTGACCACACAGAATACTTCACAAAAACAACAAAAGAGAAACTCATTTAAAATTCCAATGAACAGGAACGATGAGCTCAATCTTGAGAAGTGCAAAACATACATTCCTTTCCTTGGAAGAGAATAGGGCAGATCTTGCAAGAAATAAAGAAGCAATTTCTCTAGGGCTTATGCCTAAAAGGAGCTGAAAATCTCCTAGGAAGTGTTAAGTGCTCCAGATTGCCACTGAATTCTTATGATTCTGTCCCTCCTTCTCATAAAGGCTTAAAACCAGTATACAGCATTGTGCTTCTAAATCCAAAGGCTGTTTTTTTTGTTGTTGTTGTAATGAAGTATACTTTTATTTTCATTTCAAAATACTTGCTTTTAAAAACCATAAAAATTGTGCTTTATCTGACAAAATGAAACTAATAATTTTGTTTGCTACTAGTATCCTCCATGCAGTAATGTGAACTGAGGTATCAAATATTTAGTACTATGAAACACTAATATGGATATGGTGATTTCTCATTAATGCTAACAACTTTAATTCTCATTAGCTTGAAATAATTATTTAGCTGCTTAGAAAATGATTAAATTCAAACAGAAATATATAATGTGTTTACAAAAAAGAACTGGTTGACATTACAAAATGTTAATGGCTTTATTCCTTAAAACTTATTATTGGATTGTCCCATACATTTAAGGAATGGTCTTAAAACTGGGGACTGTGTTTTTATTTTAGTGTAGAAATTGCATCCAATTTGGAAAAGCATTTTGGATCTATCAGCTACAAATTAAGCAACAATCACAAAAATAATAAACCCCAAAATAAACCCTAGAACAATATAATTTAGATTTTAATGGAAAAATAAAATTATTTCCCCATAATTGTTTGACTAAGCCTGCTCTTATTTTCCCTTCATATGTAGAATGTTGGCATTTAAAGGTTGGAAGTACAGTAGCATTAACACTTTCACACATGCAGAGCCCAGAAACCCAAGGATAAGAAAGGCTAAGGCTCCTAAAGCAACCATGAATTTTGGGTGGGACAGTCTATGGGATCTGAGCTTCACGTTGCTGTTTGAAAGCTTGAGCCTTTTTGTTGAGGGAGAAGCCTTCTTTTGTGCATCCTCACCTTTCGGGTTTTAGAACTATGTGCTCAGCAGTAATGAAAAAGCTTGAGAAGCGAGTGTGAATATGGAGTGATGAGAAATGTTCTTGTCTTGGATGGTACACAGGGAGCTTAAGTGAGGACCTCAGGAGCAGATGCATGGATGCTATTAAAGCTTATGTGCCAAAGCATTAAAACTAGAACTGTTCTTCTCCATAAAGGACAGAAAAAAAAAAAAGCCCTTTAGCCATAAATTCGCCAGTAAAATGCATGTGCACTGTATCATTTGGCTCAATAAAAAATGCAGCATGTGGCAAAATTTTAGACAGATAAATGTAATTAACACTGAAAGGCAGATGGCAAGGAAAAGGGACAAGGGGAAAAACTACAGAAGGGTGGGATGCAGTGACACTCTCTAATATTATAAGTACATTAAGAATTCCATCCTCATAGGGGACAATATTTAAATGCTTTCCTAAACAGAAGAATATGACAGATTTTTTTCCTGAATTAGAGCCTAAATTTTCAAGTGAGGGTCAGTGAATATTGGTTTATGCATTCGTTGTAAAATGTTGTTATCCAAAGTATAAATTTCAAGCATCCTGGTGCTAAGAAATGTGTTTAAGAGTGGCAGTTATACCATTTCTTAGAGGTATGATAAGAAGTGTCAGTGCCCTGCATAACAAATCATGTTTATGTTACAGTAGAAAGTAAACATTTGCATTTCAAACCCACACAAACTGTGGGTAATATGCTAAGGTTGCTCTAAGTCAGCCTTGCAAAAAGTTCTGGAGCCTGAGTTCTGAGCAAGTGACTGTGAACAACTACCATGTATTTCATTTCAGCCTGAGCAACCTATGGCTTAGAGTGTCACACAGTGGGGGGTTTTCAGCTCTTGGATTTAATGGAGAGATAGTGGCAAGGAGTGCATTAGGAAAAAAGGGAGGAGTGAGGTGGAATTAAACTGGGATTTTAAAAAATGGAAAATCAAAGTATGAGGTTTCAGGCCTGTCAAAATGTTTAATTCTTCTTGTTCAAGCTGCAGATGGTTTGAGTCATCTTGTGCCAGAATTAACTTGGTGACACAGTAAAATAACCTTTCAGAAATACGTTTCCCATATTTTATTCATTGTTGCACTTTAGCTGAACCTATTCTTTGCATGAATAAGGTATTTGAGATCAGATGCCCTCTTCATACTTGCTTGGTGGGAATTAGAATGTGACTTGTTAAGAGCTAAGCCTAATTATGGAATGAAGGCATGAAATGTTGCTTTTGCTTACAGTGTGTTGTGCATCTTCATCTGTCTATGCAAAATACTTACGAAGTCTGCTAAAAACGAAACCCTTGTGTCTACATCCTGCAAACAATCTGGAATGCCACCTTCTGTTATATAATAAATGCAGACTTATCTATGAAGAAGAAAAATAAACCACATGTAAAATTTGTTCAGTTGAACTGGCTGTTTGACTTAAGACAAAAGGGTCTTTTCTACCATTTGGATGGTTCTTCAGACCCCAAAGCAGTGGACAACAATGAAGTAAAAGTTAAGGTGTGACCATTAAAACATTCCAAGAAGTTTAGCAGATGAAGGTACCAAGTTAAAAGCTGGGAGTGAATGCCAAAAACTGCCTGTTTCAGAGGTGGCATATTTTATCCTTTCTACTAGGGGTTCTTGCTGCCTTCTATCATTTTACAGTGCTGATGGGAGCTGTGGAGGGTAGAGCAGGCAGCATTAGAACAGAACTCTGTTCAAGGTCTGAAATGGCCCTGGATGTCTGAGAGACAGATTTTGAGCAAGTTTTTTACATTGCTTGAATCAATTTTATATAGCGTAGTGTTTCTCTTTACAATCTAGGCTTCTCATAAACATGCACAAGAAAACACCATCTACTTTTAACCCTGAGTATTATTAGTTGAAGTGACAGTTAATGAAATAATATGTACATATATGTTTTTACAATGTGCATATCTCATTATACAATTAATTAAAAGTGCAATATTTATCCAATGCAAACTCTGTACATATTCAAGCGGTTTCTGTAAAAAGAATATTCTGAATTTGAAATTAATTTTGGATTTTTTTTTGTATCACAAACAGATTTTCTGTGCTTCAAAGGAAGGATTTTATTCAAGCAGATGACATCTTTCAAATCAGAAGCAGCATTTTAAGTTCAAGTGCTACATTTTGGTCTGAGGCAGGTGATTACTTTTATAAATCAGCTGTAAAAGGTAATCCTGAAAGCTCTCCATAAATAATAACCAAGACTGAAAATTTCTGTATAGTGTGTGTGTATAATGGGAGGAAAATAGAGTTGAGGGAAATGGAGTTGAGTTTAAATGACTTTCTTCATGTAGCTAAATGGGTATTTCTACCAAGGAAATCAAATGAGGGGTATACATATGGAAAGAGGGCAGGATCTGGTACCAGCTTTGCAAATGCTTCAAAAAATTATGCTGAGCAGCCCAGTCTGTTACAGCTTTTGAACAAAATCTGGAGGAGTGTTCATAACAAGTATAGAGCAATTTACATATTTTTCAGTTGTCAGACACTGTGCGCCACAAACTAACAGGGATGACTGGGTAGTATGGAAATCTGCTGCTGAAAAATTGTCCAAATAGATTTCAGTTCAACATGTTCTCCCATTACTGTCTGTGAGCATTTGTAGAAGTAAAACTTTCTTTGGAGCTGGTGAATTGTAAACCTTCACAAAAGATTTATTTAACCCATGCTGTATTTGTGCCAACATGGAAAGTAGTTTAGCACAATTAGGTCACATAGTCAGGAAGCAGTAATGCTATGGTATCTATGATATGGATAACTATTCATGAAGCTGCAGTAGGGAAGTCTTAGTTTTCAGGCTGATACAGCCAACCATTTCAATTAGATACAGCTCAAACAGCTTTTGCAAGTAGTTTCTCTAAATTTTCAGGTAAATTGCTTCTCAAATTCTGGGAAATGCTTTCTATTTTGTTCTTTCTATTCTAATCCTGTACTAAAATATTGTACAAATTGTAAATAAAATAGTTCACATAGAGTTATTAGAGCTTGCTGTTATTCAACTGTTTTATTTGGTAAGTATGAATAAGGTCGTCTGTAATCTTTCTGACCACTTCAGGAGTGGGCATAAAGGCAAAACCTATTGAACTGCTAATTTGTTGAACAAATATTTCAGTGTTCTTCACCACAAATATAATGTTTCTTTTTAAAATTTAAAGAGAAATTCGAAAGTATTGTGTTACCTGTCATGTATATCTGGTTGTAGTTCGGATTACATGTAGGTGAAATCTTGACATAGCTATATGAGTATAGCCTTACAAAGGACCCTCAGCAAATCATTCCCAAAAACCCTGGAGAAACCCCTACCTGGAGAAACCCCTCCCATAAAATGCTATTTTCACACCAAACACAGTACTTATTATTTCAGTTAAGGTCTCAGAATTTTCAGTTTTCCCCTCTTTCTGTCTGGAAAGATCCAAGAGTAATTTAAAATGCTCATTTCATGTTGTAGAGATGAATGAGAAATAAAAAGGTTTTTTTTTAAGAGAGAGGATGTTTATTATTAAGACTGATGGGAAATTGGAAACTATTTCCCTTGAAAAAGAATTTAAAAAAAATAACCCTTAATCAAGATGAGAAGGCAAATCCACAGATTTTTGTGGTTAAGAATTGATGAAAATTCCATTTGAAAAAACTTCAGTGGAAATTTTCAGCTTTCCGGCTATGGCCATGGAAGCATTTTATCAGTTGGGAGAAAGGAAAATCAACAGGAACCTTCTAGAGTGGAATCTGGGGAGTCATCATTTTGGTTTTACTTAAAGGAAAAGTGTTAGAAATTCTTTCCAATTACAGGTTTCAAAAATGCTTTATTTATTATTATGGCAGTCACAGCTGTCCACTTTCAGAATTCCTCAGTCACACCAATGGATGGATGGAGGTTTGTTTTCCAAATAGCAGTTTGATTTTCTTGCTGTATTAAGTTCATTATCGTGCAAGCCTTCGACAATGTTTTCCTTATGTTCTCTACCTTTTTAACCCTTTTTAACCCTTTTAATGTCTGTGTTTAGGTCACTGCTTTTGGTCACCACATTTGTGTAGCTCACCCTTTGGAGATATTTCAGTTGTGGTGTGTTCCTTTGTTCTTGTAGCTTTTCTTACCTTACAAAGGTAACAACCTCGCTACAGCAGCTCAAAAATATTGGAAAAGATCATGAAGAATTTTCACAGTCATGAATCATGAGGAATTTCACAGCATTTAAAATAGTGATCAATCTTAAAACTGTTTGTCTACACAATATAAGCAACTAGCTTCCTCACAAAATGTAAAAATATTCTTGACAAATTTCAGAATTATTGACAAAAGTCAGTTATATCTGTGCCCCAAAAACAGTGGTATTGTTTAGTTTAACAGCTTTTAAAAATTCAGAGATAAACTACTTCCAGGTTACAGAAGGCTTAAGGTTAATCTCTATATTAAGAGATTTAAATGTGAGTTAATAAAGACCAAGTAGCATGGAGATATCTCAACAAAATTGCTTTCAAATTATTTTTCATCTCTGGAAGATCATCTTTCAGGTGCATATTGATCAGAGGACTTATTCTGTCCTCATAGCAATGTGATTTTCTTGTTTTAATGTCAGAAATGAAGTTCTAATTATCTGAATTTATAGTTTCACTGTCAAATCAATGCCTTGTATCTATCAGATGTCAAAATGATGACTAAAAGTATGGTGTATCATATAATGCCAGCAACTTACTCTTGCTCTTTAATAGCAGCCACTGGTCACAGATGTAGTAATTGAAGACCTAAAAATATTGAATGTCTTTCTGAAGCTCTCATTTAGGAGCTTGACATTTTTCATGCTTCTATGTATTTGAGAAAACAGTATATTTGAGAAGCTGATGCAAGCGTTGATATACGGTTTCTTACTTATAGGTTTGCATTGAAGGAACACTTTTCCCAATGTTTAAAAGTATATAGAACTACATTTTTTGAAAACTTTGAACAGAACTGCAGCAAAATGTTCGAAGCTTGAAACTCAGATCTTCACATATAGATTCTTTTTTATAAGGAATCAGTGCTTTTCCTAGTTTGAAGGAAAAATAAAAATAGAGTCATACATGATTGAAAAGGCAATTTTTACTTGCCTAGTTTAACACAAAGCTCACAGAAAATGTAAATATAACCACTAACATTTGACTCAGTGAAAGAAGAACTTCAAAGACGAACTGGAACATTTAAAAATCAACTTATTATGCAAGGGCTCTTGCCCCTCTCCTTTCTTTTTCTTAGCAGAGAACAAAATGCTTGGTAATCTGCTGCTATTAACTTTTAAGGTCCTAACCACTGAAACATCAAAATACAATACAAAAGTAATTTTCTAATGTGTTCCAACTTCCTCTTTTTTTTTTTTCCAGTGAAGTACGTGGATTTTTACTGCTTTTAGTGGCAAAACATAGCGAGTTGAGCTGTTTTGGGAATCAAATAAAATTTTGAGTAATCTTTTATGGGAAAGTGGTTTCATAGGGAGTGGTTTCATTCCTTTTACTTAGAAGGAAATCTCTCATCAAGAGGAGACACTGCACAAAATAACCAATAATTCGAAACTGAAGAACATGCACTTTCAAGTCCTCAGTGTGCTTGTTTCAAGCTACTGATGTGGGCAGGAGCATGTTCGTCTAAGGTGAAGACCTAAGGTAAAGGTCTTGCTGTCTTACTTGAGTGTGTGTCTCCCAGTTCTTTCTCAACTCTAATTGAGCTTTGGCCTTTCATGTCTTCCTCCTGCATATACAAACCATGGCTGTGTGTCAATTCTTTTTATTGACTATAAGGAGAACCTGATGTGACTAGCTGATATGTAGATACATTCACTGCATACATCTAAAATTAGATGATTTCAGACAACATTACCGATGACTTTACAGATGCATACGTGAATCAGGGATGCATGCAAATAACACTTAGGAGCTTAACTCTGGGAGAGCGACCTCTGGAAACTCCTTCTGTAAGGACTGATTGAAGCACCAAAATAAGAGTGTTATTTATAAGGAATGCTAAAAAGCTTTTAATTCTTCCATCAGCTGCTGTTACCAACTATGATGGTGACATTATCTGATTCCTACCTTGTCAGTGTTGTCTTTCAGAATCTGTACACTGGCAATGCAAACAGCATAGGGCTGAGATGCAGGAGATGGAAATGAGTGGAGGGTATTGGAGCTTTCTGCTGTTGTGGTACAGGGCTGATGCTGGGAGGGGACCACATGATAATATTCTTAATAGGCACGGTCTATCCTGGACAGGAGGCCTTAAAATCATTTATAATGCTTGTGTAAACCTTAAAGGACAATGAATCTCCTGAACTTTTCCATGGCATTTGCTGGAAAAATGCAACACATTAAGGACAGAATAACTGAATACACAAATGCAAGCTTCATAATTTATCCTTCTGTGGAGTGGGTTCTACTGAAATTGTGCATGTAAAGTGAATTCTACATGTACAGCTTTGCATCTGATGCACTGAACATAGGTTAAACAAATACAGTCAGAGTCAAATGTTTACCAAACCTTGACATTGTCCATTCTTGAGTCTTATCTCAAGTGTGCTGTGGCAAGTAACCCTCCCTAGCTATTCATACAAGGAATCTGCTGCCTTTTATGCTGGTAGCCCAAAGATGGATAGATAGAAAGATACACATGCTACTGAAGGGCACATGAAGCACATAATTCTCAGATTGTACATGCATACTGTTATGAGGATAGATACCCTCTGGAAAATAATGAGAAAACAATTAATCTATTGCAGTAGGGATTTAGGGCAGGAGCCAGCCAACTGTTGCATATCCACAGAATCACCCAGCCCTAAGAAAGTATGTCTTAATGATTTAATTACTTTTCTCATCTGAGTGGATATTGTAATTCTGATTACAGAAGCTGAGGATGAACACGCTTAAAACTAATAAATACAAAGTGCATTCATCTGAAATGAGCATCATCAGCACTCACAATGAAATTTCATTTATGGGCATTGTTTCATTAAATGTAACCTCTAGCTTATTACAGGCACATTATTTTTCATTTTTTATGCATGATGTCATTCCTTTATTTAAACAGACCATGTTAAATATTTTATGAAACCATTAAAGGAACAAATAATAAAATTTTGCATTAAAAATGGATCTGTGAAAGTGTCTGGCAACTAAAATACAAACAAACAAATAAACAAAAAGGGTGGAATTATGTTGCAATCTGTCAGAAATTCTCCTGGAGTTTTATCTGTGATTTGGCCACTGTTACTCTATTTCTCACTCAGTTGGCCTATTAATATGAGATGTGTAAAATGGTAGAAATATGTGAGCTACCTTGGGGCAGAATATGATGATCTTGTTCTACCTCAGACTTTTAGAAGATGCTAATTGTGTGCTGGGATTTTTGTTTCCCCAAAGCCCTGTTTCATGTATTTAATTAGAGGTTTTTTAACTTTTAAAGTATTTCCTGTGTGCACTGGCAAGTATTTTTAAGAACCATGTCCTGTGTACTGAGGCAATTGTGCAGATTAGCTAAAAGAGTCATTAAGCATATCTGCTTGCACAAGACTGTCATAATCCAGTCTCCAAGCATAGTTTTATGGCTGCTGCAAAAGGCAGGGTACAGATGGGGTGTTGAACTTGCAGTTTAGCACCTCCTGTGAATCCCATTGACTTCAGCAAGAGCTGAGATAATTCTTCGATTTGCGAAATCTGACACCACAAAAGATAAAAATTAATATAATGGCAAACCCCTCAGTATTTATGTAGTGAAAACTCCTACTAAACATACTGAGAGATCAATACAGTTCTATGGAAATCAGGAGAAAGATTCCCATTGGCTTCATAAGGAGCTGGATCAAGTAACTAATTACTGAAGATATGATCCTGCAAGAAGCAGAGCCAAATCTTCATCCCCCAAAGGGAATGGTTGTGGTGGTGGTGGGAAAATTCACTGTATTCAGCAGCTTCCAGTGCTGCTTTGTACCTGAGAGATTTGAATCTTAAATGAATGAAATTCAAGACATTTTCTTTGTGACCCAGAAAAAAAGAAAAATAAAAAACAATGACAGGAACTGAAATACACAGATCTGAGTTTCAGTGCTAATGTGTCCAGCTATTACTTTTCAGTTTTCTCCTTGCAGAAGGACTAGCTTTGTCAAGGTCATGCCACAGATAAATCATTTCTGCTTTTCAGCAAGGTCTTCCTAAAGCAACTGTAATCAGGACCTTCTGTAAATTAGGATTTATTTCTAAGGAATACGTTCTTATTTCAAATGACCTCTTATCTCTTTTTTCTCCTTTCTTCTTCCCTTTTTAACATCTAAGTGATTTGTAAACTTCTCACATTTCAAGGACATAATTAAGAATGCTGATTACATTGACATAATTCTCAACACTGAAGAATGTGAACAGGAGTGCACTTACTGCGTTTTAAATACCTCTGTCCCATCCTCTACAAATAAATGGAAGTAATAGAACTTGAGAAATAAAAAAGGTCATGGTCCCTCCTCAAAAGGTGCTAGGTTGAGAGTAGGTCTTTATGCATCAAGAAGAGAATGTAGCTGTTAATATGTTGTCCAAAAGAGAATAACCTCTGTTTATGGCAAGACTCAGGCTTGATGAGAGTAAAAGGATGCTTCTCTGATACTATTATTTCTTCAAAGTACACATTAATGTCTTTAAATGCAACTCATGGCTCTCATTAACGCTGTTATTATGAATTAATAAGACCTCCATCCCTTAGTTTGGTCACAATGCTCTTAATTAATAGGTGACCTATCTTAACCAGATATCATATTTTACATAGATTTTCTGCTGATAACCTGAGACAAATACCAATGCATAATTAATTTTTTTTAATTAATTCTCAGTGTATGATGTTGTATGGATTCAAAACCAGAAAGGTACTAATTAGAATTTTGTTTTAATTAGCCTTGCTTATGCTAAGTGTATTCTGCAGTACTCTGTGCAACAGAATTGGTGATCAGGAGGATGGTTCAAAACTCCTGATGGGGTTAATATTGCAGCTCAATAGTAACATGATTCCAGTGCTGCTCAAGGATGATAATTGCAGATCCATATTTCCATAGTCCTTTTCCTGGCTGTGTAGTTACTATCTCCCAGCTGTGATTCTAGAGCAGTTTCAAATTAGTAAAGAGGTTAAGGAGTGTTACTGTAGTCGTCTCTAAGGGCCAAGGAAAGTGAGTACCTCTTATCCAACCAAGACTTAATCTACCACTTACAAGGCATTGCAAGAGCTTCTATGTGTTCCATTCTGTGAGTTTGCACTGGTAGACAGTGAAATTCTCTATAAGGAAATTTTGCATCTACTGAATGACCCAAGTTCAGCTAAGACTACCTGGATTATGGTCCTAAATGTGACAGCAATTTGAAGGATTTTTTTCACAAGTTACCAACAGTCAATCTGTGGCACGTGGTATATAGCACTAAGCATGAATCTGAGTAACACATCAGAGGACCTTCTTCATATCTCTCAGACTTTTTGCTTTTTCTCCATGTCTTTTGAATATTTTGTTTTGTTTTCTTTTGGTTTATTTTTTTTCAAACATTGATAGGAGCCCAAATCATTTAGATGGGTTGAAAAATATCACCTTTTGCTGCTGTGAGGATCCTGGTCTCTCTGGCCCTGTGCTGTTTCCTTCCTTCTGTTACCTTCGCAAAGATCCACAGAACAAAGTTTTTCATGCAATTTTCTGTACTGTTTGACAAAGACAGCATTATGGTCTTAAAGGCCATCAATAAAAGCTAGATTTTGACTTGTCCTTTCTTCCTCTTGCACCCTTTTACCAGGGGTTCTCTGTGCCTGGATCTCCAGCAGTTTGTCCATGTCCCATAGACCAACCCTGCTCACCTCCTCCTGTGGGGAAAAATGTACTGAGAACTATTAGACTTGTATTCTGGTAATGAAAGCTGTATAAGTAACAATCTTTCAAAGGTCTTTTTTTAAAAATTACGAATGTTCAGCATGTTAAGGGACTGTTTAGGAGAGCATCTGTTCATTCAACATCATTCAAAAAAATCTGGAGTATGGAAACAATGGATAACTTTTAAAGAATAAGAACTTTCTGGGAGATTTTCAGTGTATTTAGTTTTTTTTTTAATTCTCTTTTTAACTTCCATAGAGCTTCTTCAAGGACTAGAAGTCTTTATAATTATTCCAGGCAAGTGCTCCTAGCACAGGGTTAGATGTCCTCAGTAGAAAACAAGAAAATACCATACTAGCAAATTGACAATAGTGAAGAGCTATATATCTGGAATTAAAGTAACACACTTTGGCATTCTTATTGAAGATTTCCATTCAGTTCTAAAGTAAGCTTATGCTGTGAATGGGAAAAGCAATTTTTATCCAATTTCTCAAATGACACTATTCTTGTAAAGTTTTGCTTTTGTATTTCCTTTCAGAAGGAAAATACATATTTTTTTTAATCTTCTGAGGAAAAGTTTGGTAGTGACTAAGGGATGGAAATATGAAATTTTCCTTTGGGTGACAGCATAAATTGTTCAAGTTAAAGTTTTTAATTTCATTAATTTAATGACTATGCTTTGGAATGTCTATTTAAGAAAAAAATAGTAATTTTCCTATTTGCTGTCACACAGATTCACCTGTTCTTCCGTTAAGTGATATTGCCAACTGAGGATAGCATAATATAGGTCTTTCTGTGTGCATTAAAATTTTATGAGATCAGAGCAATGGAGGAAAGAAAAATTATGTTTATTATAAAAGCTTTCTGGAAAGAAAAAACCAAACATGGTAAGATCCAATTAATAAATCTTACAGTTTCTGCTTGACCTTAAAAAAATTCAGTATAATGATATACCATAGGGCACAGTAATACTAAATAACCTTTTTATTTGTGAATCAGAAGGATCATTGCTCATCAGCTGACATAATTTTTGCTTGTGATGTACAATAACAGCTTCCAAGGAAAATCTTATACAGAAGGCTATTTCTCTGCTCTCATTTATGTCCCAGAAACCACCATAAAATCATAAGCTTGAACAGCATTAGGTGTTCATAGAATAGCAAAAAGCCTTCGGTTGGAAAGGACCTTAAAGACAATCTCGTTCCAACCCCCTGTCACGGGCAGAGGCACCTTTCACTACACCAGGTTGCTCAAAGCCCCATCCAACCTGACCTTGAACACTTCCAGGGAAGTGTTTCCAGCTTCTCTGGAAAACCTGTTATAGTGCCTCACCAACTCCTGGTTGCTTTCTTCCTGGTGTCAAGCTAAACCTCTCCTCTTTACGTTTAAAAACTGTCCCCCTTGTCCTGTCCCTGCGATAGGAAAGTATGTCTCTACGGTTGTGTTACCACTGCTTGTAAGATACCTTCCATATGTAGTTCACCTACAGAGAGACTGAGAGAAGGTTTCCTCTTACTTTTCTATTTGATGTTCTGCACTGAGCTCCAACCTTTGGATCAACAAAGCTTTAAGGCCTTGTTTCTTTGCTGTTGTCCATGGTGGCTGCTGTATAAAGCCCTGAAGATTTCCTCCCCTCCTAGTTCAAAAAATATCTACATTTCCTCCCCATGAATGTTCTTGCCAGCCTTGAAGAGGGCAGCCACCTCTGCAAGCAGGCTGGGAGATGATAAAGTCTTTGACCTCACAGATTCTGTTGCTTCTCTCTACTTTACTCTTTGTGAATATGTGTAGGAGTGGAGAATAGAGAGTTCGTAACCTCAGTTTTGTCCCACCAGAAGCTTTTTAGAGGACATGGCAATGCAGCTCATAAGATTGTCATAATATAATGGCCAACTGATGCCAAAAACATGTTGGTAAGTTAGATATATCAGACCAAATCTGAATTCAGTTATATAACCACAAATGTAAAGATATGCAATTTTTCAGAGGTGTGGAGGAGTCCAGAATCCAGCACCTTATAACTAACATGCATCATGCAGGTTAACACTTTATCTTTTGGATTATTAGACAGAATTGTCCAAGATATAATGATGCAGCAAAGTCCAAACTACATTTGTTGAGTATGCCAACAAAAGTTTGTTTTAATCCATCCATTATAGTTAAAACTAATAAGAATAATTTAAAATTATGAATGATTGACAACCAGGGAAAAAAAAATTCAAAATTGAGGGTTAGTTTTGGCTATTATCTAAGCAGAGGAAACTGTCTTTTAGTATAAAATAGCTGTCCTGTTGAGGTGTCACAATAAATTTATCACCTCCAATAAAATGTAGAAAGTATTGTTTTTCTAATATTAGTGAAAGATGATGTCCATTCAAATTAGATTTTTCATTCATTTCTAATTGGCTTAAAATCCGGTTCAGCTACAGCTCTTTCACTCATAACTTGTTTAAAGGATTCTAATTCTCATAGATAAATAGGCATCCTGACATTTTTCATTTTCATCAATCATTAAGTTTCTTATGGCTGAGGTTACTGGTTGTGTATTGCCTTTCCAATATGTTATCAACTTCTGAAGTAACTGGGTTCAGATTGGATCCATTTATTTCATTCAGTACCTTATCTGCCTCTTTCCCCCACTTTTTTAAGCACTGTCGAGGGTCATATTGAAAAACTATCTCCAATTCCAACTGAAATCAACCAGGAAATGGCTTTATTTTACTTTTAGCTGCGACTGGAATCAAACAGGACTGCATCATTTTATAAAATGGTCATTTACAATACAATAGCATGTATGCTATGTTGAAAACACCCTAAATTTCTTATATATGCCTGTTTCTCATTTCATTCATTTAGAATTGCTTAAGAAGTAGAAAATGTTGTGAGAAGTGCTGGTTTTGTCTGAGGTAGAGGCAATTTTCTTCGCAGTAGCTGGTATGAGGCTTTTTGGGATCTGTGCTGGAAACAGTGTTGATAACACAGGGAAGTTTTTGTTATTACTGAGTGGTGCTTACAGAGTCAGGGCCTTGTCTGCCCCACACCTCATCCCACCAGCGAGGGGGAACAGGGGAACAGGAAGTTGGGAGGGGACACAGCTGGGACAACTGATCCCAACTAACCCAAGGGATATCCCAGACCATGTGGCCTCAGACTCAGCATATAAACCTGGAGGAAAACGAAGGAAGTGGGGGATGTTTGGAGTGATGGTGTTTGTCTTCCCAAGTCAATGTTACGAGTGATGGGGCTCTGCCTTCTTGGGGGTGTCTGAACACCGTCCTGGCCATGGGAAGTGGTAAATTAATACCTTGTTTGGCTTTGCTGTAGTGTGGGGATTTTGCTTTTCCTGTTGAACTGTCTTTGTCTCAACCCGTGGGTTTTCTCATATTTACCCTTCCAATTCTCTCCCTCATCACACTGGGGGGAAATGAGCAAGCAGCTGTGGGAGGATGAGTTGCCAGCTGGGGTTAAAGCATGACAGTCCTACTGAAAAGTAGGGGGCTATTAAAAAAAGTGTATTTTTTTGAATAAAAGAGACATTTCTGTATACTGGATAGAAGGAACTTTAGCAGGTACTTTAGATGGATAGAGTAATGGGCTCTGAAGGGCAAAACAAATCAAAAGAATGTTCCTTTTCAGTAGCACCGAGAGACTTGAAAGAGAATGTCAGGCTGCAGAGGCAGTTTGTGTGTTTGGATACACCATTTTCAATAACAGTGAAAGCTGAATGGGAGAGACAGAATTAGAAATTCTTCATATTTTGCTTTTATTTACAAATGCACTTCCCCAAGGACTGCTTTCTGAGGCAATCTGTAATATGTTTTCATCCTGCTTTAATCCTTACCCTTGTTTCCAGCTATCCAGGAGAGTCATCAGGGTGACTTTTAAAGTCTGGGACTTGTTTTTGAAGAAATAGGGCTTGTTCCAGATTTGTAAATATGTAACTTAATGGTATCTTTTACAAGTGTGAAGAGAATGAAGCAAGGACTGCAGAATAGGTCTTCCAGATGCTGTGGGACTGCAGGAGGTTGAGAATTTTTTTTCCCTGTATTTCACCCAGTTCTCATACTCCTTTTTTTCAATTTCCCATGGCGGTTATTGATAAGGACAGCCTAGAAGATGTGTGTGGGAAAACTGTTGTTATTCTTGAAATTTATGGCTTATAAAAATGGGCTAAACTTTGGCAATGCATTTTTTTTCAGATGAGGTGAGTGCTAGACATAGACATATTAGACACTTTAGATCAGTCTATTAAAGAGACTATAAATCAATCAGTTATATTTTATAGCAGTTTCTGTTTTCCCCATCTTTATCTTCACTTTTTAATAGAACTAATTTTATTAAAAGGAGATACTGGGAAATTACCTCAATTATGTTGCATGAGATGTTCAAGAATGGGGATGCTAAAGCAAAAATTCTTGTATGTAGATCTGATAAATCAATAGAGGAAGTTTAATGTCTGTGGTAAAGATCAGACTTCTTTTATGAAATGTAGAGAGTGAATAATAATTTTAGTGTTGTCTCAGGCTGTTTTCTTGTTAACAGTCTTCTAAGGAACATGGCATTTCCCATCTGCTCATGAAATAGTCACCAGGTCTACCTCAGGAATGACAGCTGGCTCACTGTGCTCTCACAAATGTGTGTCCTAGATACAAACTGGCTCAGGACTCTCCAGTGTTTTTCTTGTACGCTTTTTGAAACGTTTTTCATCCTGTACTTGCTCTGTTCCTTATACTCTTTCACGAAGCATCTGGACCTGTAAGGATAGAAAGAATATTGACCTGAATCACTACTGCAGTTCATGGCACCCCTTGAGATTTTTGAGCACTTTCTGTGTGTGCCAGCAGGACATAAGCATTATTTCAAGGACAGGGTGTCTTTGGCAAGGGCTGATATCAACATCCCTGTAGCCCTTGGCCCCTGCAGAGCAAACTTAGCAGAGAGCATGCAGTCAATGCCATCATATCAGATATCCTCAGGAACAGTATGGAGGACCTCCAGGGCTGAATGCAAGAGGTCTGACAGCATGTGCTATATCTCAAATAATTCCAAGATGCTCATACTGGCTCCCGGCTCTCTGTGTGAAACTGTGTGTTGGTGATGATAAAGGAGAGCAGGTTGGAGGAGGGTAATATATTTGCTTTTTGTGCATGATTTTCCTTCACTCATCCAATCCTGCCCTTTGTAAGCCATGAATTCACAGACATTTGGCATAATGCTCTTGACGTCTGGCAAGGGGGTAGCACAGGAAAAGGAAAGATGAACAGAACAAAGCTTATATGATATTTCATAAGCAGTTTACAGAACATTAAGGGGAATATTTTGTTCCAGTAGATTTTAGAATTCCTTGCAAATAAAGCTGGAACACAAAAGCAGTACATTTTAGGTTTTGGAGGCTTAGACCCCTTAACTCTTTTCTACTGATTTATTTGAGTGAATTTCAGATTTTAAATTGCACCTCCTATAATGATTGAATGCACTTTCCATATACCCAGTATTTATGGTGCAGCTGTTGGCAATGTTAATGTGAAAAGCACATCTCCTGAACATTGTCAAGCTCTTATTGTCACCTTTAGTTCCCTGGGAGATGGGGACAGAATTTTATTTCAGATTAAAAGGAAGAAAACTGTTACCTTTCACGGAAAACGTATATTTATGTTTCTCGATGTCTCTAAAGTGACTCAGACAAGGAGACACATATTTGAGTTATTGTTGCTAGATTTCATTATACTTGGTGCCTGGGTGGCTATACTATATTTTATGCTGTAAGGTTTAGAGTTGTTTTTGAAGGGAAGGGAAGCATTTTTTTGATCTTGATGAGGATGATAAAATGTAAATTCTAAGGGCAAAATTCAGAGGTGATGCCATTGAGAAAGAAAGTTCGATTTTTCATGCATGACAGTCATTTAAATTCAGGCCTCATCTTATCTTTTCTTTCTTTTCCACCTATTTCTGCCTGTTTTTCAATGAGTAAATAAGTCAAAATTGCTGAAAAGTAGATGCTGGTAGCCTATAAGAGATATGAATTAAAATACGATGAGAACAAAGCTAGATTCAAACCTAGGCACATAGGCATCTGACTTCCTAATATGTTTTATATGTCTTATCAGTAAGTCTTTCTAAGATAAATGTCTAAATTGCTTGTGTGGTCAGTAGACAAAACAGACGCTTCTGAAGGACTCTGGTCTGGTGGAAGGTGGCCCTGCCCATGGCGAGGGATCTTCAAGGTTCCTTCCAACCCAAACCATGCTATGCTTCTATGAGTCCAGAGGGAGAATCTACCAGTCTCAGGTTAGGTACCGAATTACACAGATGACTTCTCTCCCTAGAAAGCCTTTATGTTCACCTACATCTCCTCACTGATATTATGAAACTTATTTTTGACTGTCTGACTAATTAGGCCTCTGAAATTGTAGAAGCAAGTTTGATGCAAGAAAGAGGAACTTGATCCTACCCTAATTGAGTCTCTCAGGGAGCTGTAGTGAGTACAGGGAGAACATATAACTGCAAGGCAAGGGTTCCCAAGGAACTGTTTCTCCTGTCTCAGGCTGTGACACTGCAAATAGGGTCACCAGCCCAAAAGAAATTCAGTTGCTAATTTAGGTTCCCAGCTGAAAGCAGGGTCAAAAGCCTAATTATGAAACCTAATTAGATATTGACTATATGCAAAATAGAGCTCCTCCTTCATTTCCATCCAACATAACAGTATATACAGATTTAATGGTACAGTAATACTATGTAGGAATGCAGCACTTCTAACTAATAAATGATAATATAAAGACTTTATATTTAAAATTGACAACTTCTGATGGAAAAACATGACCCTATTTCCTTGTAATTATTTGATATCACTGTAAGTAACAATAAAAAATATTATTAAGAACTTTAACTTATACCTTGTAACTGGTGCTTCTACACTGATTTATAATAAAATCCCTCTTTTGCTGCAGGGTAGCAAAGGCACAGCAATACAGCATGTTATATGATAAGATTTGTGTGACTATGGGCTCCGTAATAGTACAAACACAAACCAGCATGTATATATGCACCACACACCTCTTAACAGCTTCTAGCTTGAAAGGGCAAGAAGCTGACCATCAAATAAAGTTTACCTGTTAGTAAATTTGATAATTATCTTTTAATTAACTGAAATTAGTTAGCAATGATAGTAACATGGAAAGGTAGGAGTAACCTGTGGTTGGATAAATGTGTGTGATAAAGATCATCAGGTAGGATAGTATGTGCACTGTGGAAAAAAGAAAGCTTACAAACATATTTTGATAGTTGTGAAACACCTTGGTACTGTTGCTCCACAGTGGGTTCCTGGAATTCATTCTGGAATTCCAGAATTGATGCCCAGGGAAGCTTCTTTTGTGCCAAGTTCTTGAAGGTTAGCACAGACTTCATTTGGTACGAGCCTGTAGGCCATCAAGTAATCTTGGTCCTCCTGTTGAGGCGTATTTGGCTTTCTGGGTGGCTGCAGTTCTTCCATTGTTTTTTACCCTGCTGACCAGTCTTTTTAAGCAGTGCTGGCCCACTTGTGCACTGGTGTGTTTTTAGTATTATTATGAAAAAACTGGAAATGTGCTATTTAAAATTCCTGTGGGTGTGCTTACTGCCAACTTCTCATTCAGCAGCAACACATGTATTTTTTTCTTGGTGGAAAAGCTTTTGTCCGTCAACTGAAGAGTTACAGTATGTCTTTGTGTCACAGTACAGTGTCTTGTGGTGATACACAGCTCTGAATTAGCTGTGTAATTACCTGAGGAACAGTGTGTATTAGATTCTCAAAGAACCCTTTTTAGTGGATCTACATGGTTTCTGACTCCTGAGCCTACTTTCTCAGAGCTCACACAGCTATTGTAGCACTGCTATGGAATGCATCCCCTATTTGGATTTAGGTTATCCTTTGTATGGAAAGACATGCCTGAAGCTAAAAAAAATTATTTATGAAAATTCTGTTCTCATAGAAACAAACAAAAAATAATTTTGTGGCTCAAGTACACTCTTGGAAGAAACAGGTCTGTCCTAGTAAAATCGACGTGTACACGGTGGGAGCTAAACTAGTTATGTAAGCTCCCTCATAATCAAGAGACAGGATGATTCATTCTGTGATAAATTTCAAAGGTAGATGTGCCCTTACTTTAAATTAAAATTAATTCTCACTTGCTATAACTAGAATTCCTCAAAAATTACAGAATACAGACTGTGAGGGAAAAACAGTGGAACAATATCAATGTGGTCTTTGAAAACTTACATTTTAGAAGACCTGTGAGCATATTTTGAATTGACTAGACTGAACATCATCATGAAGAAGCTATCTAGACTTTTGAAAGCCTTTCTTATTTCCCCTGGTGGATTTAAAATCACTTCTATCCAAAACCAGATATTTAATTTAGATAAACTTCAAACTGGTACAAGTTAATTGAAGTTTGTATGGAAAAGCGAAGAAATTCATTTGACATCTCTAGAAATAAAAAAGAAGTAAGAGAATACACTATAGATTTTGCTCTTATAACAAATTTTCACTATGGAAAACCTGGCAAGATCTTCCTTTATAATTAGAATTTTTTTATTATTATTTTCCTCTCTTCTGTTATTGAAGGTCTCAGTTTTCTACCAAAACACCCACAAAGTGTACGTGCCCTGGGTTTTCATTTATTGCATTATTTCAGGTTACCTCAAGTTTCAGTTTAGATGAGAAATCATGAAAATAGCACACGCCAGTTATTTTCTGTAGCAGATGGCTCTCAGAGGAGCTTCTATACTGCTCAACTGCATTTATAGGGTAGAAAAAAATATTAAAATGTCACACAATAAGCCAAAAGCTAAGTTTCATCCAGGGTCAGAAATTATTTATGAACTTAACATTTAGCACTAAAATGTGTCCTTCAGCAGCCATTGTCCAATGTGGAATTTTATTTCCTTGGGCTAGATGGCGCTGGAGTATGTAAAATATCCATTCCTGTCTCCCAGCACAGAGTTTCTGTCTGCTTGGAAAAGGAACAAGCCTTTCCTACATGCAGATATTCAGTTCTTTCTTTCTGTACCAACAAACAAAATGATAACTCTTCTTGTTTTATTTTGAAGGTTATTATAAGTTCCCATTTCACTTGGTATAAATTCTCTTTTAGTGAAATGTGGCAAAGCTGCATTTTATACAAGGAGTATTATATGTATGCCACAAGCTGAAAATGTACATGAAACCCACAAATATTTTCTGTGAACATTTGACATTTTAGTTTTTTTACCCCGGAGGAGGAGAAAGCAGCATAAAGGAAGAAGTTGTGGTATTCCCTGGGATAATCTGTGTTTCTAGCACTGGATATGAGGACTTTGAATCTAAAGATTTGGAAGTATTGAGAACTACCAGGGCTAGTGTCAAACGCTACTCATATTCTGATGGTACTCTGTTATGTCCTATCCTACTGAGACAGGACCTTCTATCTGCTGTGCAAATCCTCTGTACCTCCTTCTCTGCCTTCTCCTTTATACCTCTGAGTGTGGAATTCAAGCCATGGCACAGTCTTTCCACTCAGCTCTGGGAAGAATTGACTGTTTGAGAGCTGAGTCCCCATCTGCATTGTCTGCCCATGTGGTGAAAGAGGAGATGAGATCTTCATGTCACCTTGTGGTGAAACTGGAACAATCCAGTGACATTCTCCAGGAATAGTTCCCCTAATAAGATCAAGTTGGGTCTCTATTCGTTTAGAGGAAGAAGGACATACGGAGGAGAAAGAGCGGTTATCACAACCCATCGTCCCAGAAAACCCCATGACCCCAGGCTGAGATGTGTAGCTCCCTGCTGCCATAGTAACTTTCTGTGCTGTTGATGCCATGAAAGATTCAGCTACTGGCCAGGCTTTGGAGTGAAGGTAAAATGCGGGAGTGAAGGGAGGTGGTCCCATGCCCTCAAGTGGCCACAGAGTGTTTTTTGTAAATTACCTTCCAAGCCTTCAACACGAGGTGCTGTTCAAATGCAACTAGCCAGAGATAAGGGAAGAGCCTGAACTGCTTGTGCTGAAGTCCTTCATTAGAGGATACCTGTGTAGAAGCAATAAATACAGACTTGCTTGAACAGCATCTTTAAATTTGTCTGTTAATTGTGTTTTTCTGAACACTGAATGTACTCTGCTTTGGGAATAGAAATGAGTTTCACTCAGACGGTATATGATACTTTGAAAGCTTGCTGGAGTTACTAATAATTGCTTATAAATTTTTACATACATGGTCTAAGGTATTGATCCTTAGAAAAGAGTTAAAGTTCAGAAGAAAAAGAGTAGTGAACTAAGTTGTAACTTATTACAAAACACTGCTTACATGTCACTTTATTATGTTTTGATGACATTGGTGTTATTGTTTTGTAGCACAGAAAAACCTCGGGGGGAATAGTTGGAAGGTGAGATGCAGGCAGGGGTTGCTCTGGCACCATTGGCCATCTCAGACCTGGCATCCCTTATTTCTCCAGTGGCAGTGCCAGGATAGCCACTCCTAACCCTTTCATTTCTGGCTCATGCCTGCATCTGCACTGAGCTTTCTGCAATGTTGTTGTGGGGAACTGATACAGCCTGCTAAAAACCATGACTTGGATTGCTTTCCCAGGGGGTTGAATTTAGCTGCCAGAGACAGGTTTGGCACACACAGTGGTGCTGCTGAATATAGAAGCACAGCTATTACCTGTCTAAGAATGTTCTGAAAAAAGACAGCTATAGATCTCTTAAACCTATTGGAAGGATACTATTACAGATGAAAGAATAAATACATCTGCCATTTTTGTTAAATTCTGCTCCTATCAAATTATCTAAATTCTAACCCTCTTGTGAATTCAACTTGATCTGTGTTTATTGGTGCTCTAAACAGATATTGTCCTTCCTCTTCCACCTGGCCACGTGCAGTTCTGTTAGGGGCTCATTCTGCCATTGGATGGGCATTGGGGCTTAAACTGCCCGTGGAGTGAAGCTACCAAAAATTGGGAGCAACTGAGTTGATGTTAGTAGCACTGAACTTAGATATCCTGTCATGCTGCTTGATGTAGTACTGCAGCAGATTTAGAAATTCTGGGCTTGTTTGTTTCTACTTGTTTGCTTCCTTTAAATTTTCTTAATGAGGTTTTTAAGTGTCCTGGAAAAAAAAAAATATTTTTTAAGGCAGTATTAAATTGCTTTGACTTTTTAGCATAAAATAGAAATTTAAATTTGTTTTGCTGTTGGAAAAAGGCAATATTGCTTAAATCTCAGGTCTTGCATTCTTTGCTCACATTACCCTTCTCCTGGACTATGCTCTTGTACAAGGAGTCTAGGACCTCAGTAAATACATGATACAAAAATTATTGGTTTGAAGTCTTCCACACTGAAACTTTCTAAATGTTGTCTGGATTCTTTTGATTTCAGTTGGAATTGAGGACACTTAGCTGTGTTGAGTTACTGCAAGTTCTGCAGGGAAAAACAACCATTTCAAAAGATGTTATTAAAATCAAAGATGAAGCTGGTGAGACTGAAATAACCAACCCAATCTATTTCTCATGGCTAGCAGAATTGCTGTGATTCTCTAGCTGTTGTTATAGATGCTCTTAAAAAGGATATTAAAAGCAGCTGTCACCTATTTTTTTTTAACATCAAAATATATGAATTTCAAATAGCTGTTGCTATGAAAGCTAGGTCAATATTCTAGTCTGAAATGAAGACATAAATTCTTGTATTGTTTAAAGCAAAGGATAATAAAGATAATTTAAATGTTTGTTTAAACTAGAAAAAAAAGTCTTTTATTTTACTGCTAATAAGTAATGTCAGGTAGGTAGAGGCTGACAGGAGGATCCCTGATGTGTTGCATCTAGTGAGCAATCTATATAAAATATCACCAACAAAGCATTTATTTGTGATGAATTGCAGACATTGTTGAAGACACACATCTCCTTTCCTAGTACACTGGGAAACCCTACTTTGAGAAAAATCTTGTTAGTCCTAAGTTTAGTACATCAGTACATCAGTGTTCATCAGCCTTCCCAAGCATGGACACCAGCTCAGTTGCCCTTTTAATCTGGGATGTTCAGTCAGGCTTTGGCTTTTCTCTTCCAAGGGATCTGTTTACCAGATTCTCTGAGTGTGTTTGGTCTTTGTTGCCCCTACCCTCAAGACTGCTTCAGATCCTGTCCTGATCACCAAGATTTCTGACTACATTCCATTTGTGCATTACAAGACCTGACTAATATCTATTACATATATTTTGAATTGTTTTTCTTCTTGGTCTTCCCTTGGATTGTTGCAGTGGTACATCCTTATCATTTCAGCAAATCCCTCCACTTTCAGGAAACCTCATTTTTTATGTGTTCTGCTGTCTGTATATTTCTCAGATCAGAAATGAAATTATCTGAACATGGGGACAGCAGTATCTGGCAAGCAAAATAATTGTGGTAAATTTTGGAGGCAGATTAATTAGTACAAAAATCTAAAATTCATATGATCTACCAAATGTCTCAAAATCTGACTCTGGAAGTGGTATCCTCTCCAGGCACTGTTAGAAATACCTTTTCTCATGTCAAAGGCAAACTGTCTTTAGCACCTTACAGCTACGGGAAGGAACGCATTGCCTGCAGACTTGGGCAGGGGAATCTACTAAGTCCTCATCCATTTTTAGATCTTCTAAGTCTCTGTTGTGACAAAACTTTCAGAACAAGGATAAAAATTAAATGATGTAATGAGGAATTTTTCTATTGACATGGGAGACTGCCTCAAGTGATGCAATAAGAACACAGAGAGGGTTCTACAAGGTGACCTCTTGAAGTCATTTCCAACATAAATTATCTATGACTTTATAATTTTTTCAGTATCAGTAGGCTGGAGGATCACTTGTTTCTCTGCAAACTTTTCTTAAAAAAAGATATTTGACCTCTGTGAGTTGTCTGGATCCATTTATACGTTGTCATTTGTATTTCAGAACCAAGTTACATTCTCTGCAGCAGCACTATCAATTATTTGTGCTAAAAGATAATACCAGCTCCAGAGCACTTCAGTATAACAAACAGCTCAGGGGTGATGAGGAGAATAACCATACAAAACTATTAATAATTTGCCCAAATTCACAGAAAAGATCTAGGGCCAAGCTGGAAACATATTTTTTTCTAATGCATGGATACTGTTCTTTAATCTATGTTCACTCCTGACTATTTTGCCTCCAAATAAATTTAGCCCTAAGAAGCCAAATGACTAATTTCACAGCCAAAATCCCATGCCAAACAGTAGACTGTTAGCTATCTGATACTGCTGCAGACCCAGGCACATTTTTAAGAGGAAAGTTTTTGTTTGGCAAAGAAATGAATTGCAATTGCACTGAAGGGAAGCTTACACACCTCTTCTTTCACTCATGTGTGATACAACTGCTGAAGGCAATTTGGCAAGATTTTTGGATTCTTGCACATTGATAGGTTAAGAAAAGAGCAACCAGTCCACTTTAACCTATTTCCTCTCATAGTCTATATATAGAGAAATGGAAGTCCAGCAGCTGGCCAAAAGCAGCAGTAAAGGCAGGAGACCAACTGGCTGGTGGTTCAGTGCTGGTCTGTATGGTCCCACCTGGCATCCCCTGTTTGTATCTGGTGTCAGATGTCCTTGTGAAAATGTTTCTCCATGACCTCTATTACCTGGAGGGGGTGCGTGTGTGTGTGGTCAGATGTTGTCACATGTTGATATCATGGTGTACCTTTCCAGCAGTTTCGGATATCGTTCTCCTGTCACTTGCTGATCCATGCCCTTATTGAGCTCATTATGCATAGGACTTTTTTGCACTGCCCTGCTGTCTGCAGCTCATTATACTCAGGCACTCAACTCTCCATCGAGGCAAGGTTATAGTGCTCCCACGACACATTCCTTTGCAACAATGAAGGCAAACTCTGTCCAGGGGTCCATTAGCAAGAGCATATCCCAAAGATCAAGAGGTGTGATTATGCTATTTCACACTTGTTAGTCCATACCTCAACTATCATGTCTAGTTGGAGTTTCTCCAGTTGAAGAGAGACTCTAAACATTAAAGCAGGTCTACTAAAGGGCCAGCAAGAGGATTAGAGTGTTGATGAACTTGACATATGAAAAAAGGCTGAAGGAATAGGGTTCAGGCCAGAGAAGGGGAGGCTCCGAGGGTATCTAATCATGATCTCCCAATACCTGAAATGTAGTTATGTGGAAGATGGAGGCATTCACTTCACAAGGTTGCATGCTGACAGGGCAAGAAACATCAGGCACAAGTTAAGGGAAATTCTGGAAGGACATAAGAAGCAAATTTTTCATCTTGGGAAAGATTTAATGTTGGGGTAATTTGCCCAGAGAACTGGTGGACTCTCTCTTGCTGGAAATGTTCAAGACTTGGCTTGATAAATGAGGCTAAAGCCTCTTTCAAGGGAAAGTGATACCTGATCATCCTCAAATGTTCCTTTCCACTCAAAACACTTCTACTACATGTGTCCCTGCCCATGGCAGGGGGGTTGGAACTAGATAATCCTTAAGGTCCCTTCCCACCTGAGCTATTTATGATTCTTTTACGGTCTGCATATTCAACTCAATAAAACTTAAAAATTGGTGTTGTAGTGAGGAATACGTTTCAGGATATCACAGATTTATTGTGCCTTTAGCATGATGACACTAGTAACTGACAAAAACTTGTTTTAATTCTGTGACTTCTATTAATTATCCACTAACCTTGTGAAATTTCCCATCAGCCCTTTCACTCATTGAAACTTCTTACATGAACTGGTTGGATTTTACAGATTTTTTTAACCTGGTACCTGACTATCCAATTAGAAAGATAAATAGGTAGTGGAAAAATCAATTAAAGCAGAAAAGCTAAAATGTGTTAAACTAGAATTGGTTCTGACCTGAAAGAATTGGGTCATTATCTAAATATTCCCAAGTCTTGGAATTGCTTTCATCCTGTGGTTGAGCACTGGTTCCACTGTATTTCTTAAGAAAATTAATCTAAATTTTATTCTGAAGTAGGAGTTTTGAAGAGTTTGAAGATTTCTATATTTACTACATCAAACAATTTAGAGGCAAAATGAATGACTTTATGCTTCTATTCAAACTTGTGAAATTATGAGGTCATGAAAAGAGAGGGGTTCTCTTGTTAACTCAACTATTCCCATAATTAACATTCATTTGGTTACTTGAGGTTTAGCATGCTATTTCATTAAAATAATGCAATTGCAGATAGAGGAAAAAAAGTTTTGAAAGCATAATTGGTTTTCATTGTCAATATAACTTAAAATCCCATTAGCCACAAAATTTCAGCATTGTTTTCCTAATCACTTGCATAATTGGATCATCAGATTTCTCTCCTTAAAAAAAAAAAAGTCTCACTTGGTGGCTTTAAAGGTTATTATTTGCATGAATTTTCCCCCCTCAGTGTTACATTTCCACTTTTATTTCCACCAGCACTGAAAGGTCAGAGACCCAGTGAGTTAAATGAAATCATGTCAAGAGCAACTAGAGCTCTTACTTCCCCCTCCCTCTCTTTATTTTTAGATTCTGACAGCTACTGGCAAATGCATGCATGCTCCCAGTTTGATTTGATGTACTTGTCCACCTCAACCCATTAAGGCGATTTAGAACATTCCTCTGGATCTTCCATGGTGCTGTTCTCTCTATTACATGTGCCTGTGGCAAGTTTTGTCACTTCATTTCAGGAATTCCAGGGTACTGTTTCTTAACTTAAATGGAAACTTTTTTTGAGACATTGTAGAACTAAGAAGTGTTACAAAGAGGTGTAGATAGTCCCATTAATAAATATTTTCCAGAAGTACTGCATTCATATAAGTAAACTAGATCTGCCATGCATATTATTAGAAAAATTCCCTTCTCATGTTCCATGTGTCTCTGTTATCACAGGATTCAAACCCATTAAATAAAAGTCATAGAAGAATCACATTTCTGGAAGAGTTCTTGAGAAGTTATCCAGTACATCCCCTTACCACAAGGCAGGTTCAGCTCTTCCTAAACCATGCCTGACAGATGTTCAGCTTACTGATTCTTAAAAATCTCCAGTGTTAAAAAGTCTGTATTTTCTTTAGGCAATTTATTAAAGTGCTTAAGAATATTTGATGTTCTTTCCTCTAATATCTAATTTATACCTTCATTGCTGCATTTTAGGCTAACTGATTTGTTGCTTTCCTGTTTGGATTTGCTCCAGTTCTTTATGTAGCAATCTTTTAAAATACTTAAAGACCAACAAAATGCTCTTCAGATACTTCTAATCTACAAAAAACGACTCATTTTGGTTGTCCTCAAAGGTTGTGTTTTATAACCTTTTGATTATTCTTATCTCTTTAATTGGTCAGCATCTTTCCTGAAGATATCCTAAATCTAGACAAAGCACTTGAGATGAGTGAAATAAACAGAAAGTTTTTTTACTTTGTCTTCTCTATGATTCTCTTCCAGGATGAAGCCTCCATTTTTCTTTGAAATAGCCTGGCATTGCTGACTCATGCTCCAATTTATGATCCACTATAGCCCATACATCCGTTTTCAGAAGAACTGTTATTACTCATCCTATAATTGTGCAGATGCTTACTCTTACCTAAGTGGAGAACTTTTGATTTTTTGCCCTTATTAAATTGCATCCCAGTCACTTCAGATAATTTGTCCAATTTATAATAATCAGTCTGAATTCTAACCTCGTCATCGCCTCTCCCAGCTTTGAATCATCTGGAAATTGAGGAACTATATTCTCTACTCCATTGTGCAGTTTTTATTATCGGAAGTGTTCCATAACCTAAACTTCAAATCAGTCCCCAACAGACCTCCCCATTGCATCCTTCCAGCTGAAAAGTTTCTCTTTATGGATAGTATCCCAATCAGTTGTGTCCCTACCTTATAATAATTTCAGGAAGACCCTGTATTGCATAGAAAAATGCTATAGAAGACACTGTCAAAAACTTTTTTAAAGTAAAGATATTTTTCTTTTCAATACACGGGCCTATCACCATGTCATAGGAAAAAACTAGGTTGTTTGATGTGATTTGTTCCTGATAAATCAACATTGGCTGCTTTATATCCCCTTGTTCCCATCCAGACGTTTGAATACTCGAACCAGTATTTTTTTTTCTTGGTAACTGAAATTAGATTGACTGATCTACACTTCTTTTCAGTTTTTTAAAGGTAATAACTATGATTGGCTTTTCCTGTTTTCTGAAACTTTACCTGTTCTCACTCCATTCTCAAAATAATTGCCAAGGGCTCTGAGATCACTTCAGCCAGTTCTCTACATACTCTCAGATGAATTTCATCAGGACCAGCCCGTTTAAAAACATCCAGCTTTTCAAAGTAGAATTAAACCTATGCTTTACCTTTTCCATCCCGAGTTCTTACCCTTTTGTCGTTGATGCTAATTGTGTTAGACATCTAATCACAGCCACTGGATCAAGTGAAGACTGAAAAAAACCCCTACATTTTCGTCTTTGGCCATCTGTGCACCATTGAGCCCTCTTGTACTTAGGAACCTGTGAAATGTTTTGATAATCTCTGCTTTGTATAGTGACAGCATAAGAAAAGAGAAAGATAGCACTGTTCTTATTTAAACTCGTTTTTCATGTCAGAAGGAAGTTAAGAGTCTACTGTGGGCCACTCACATATGTGAGATTCATCACGTCATTTTGATCAATAAAAATGCTGATATCTAATTTAAGCATGCTCTTAAGTGTCCCTCTGTAGTCAATGGAAGATAGAAAGTGACTTCAAGGATCAGCTTTTTTTTCTCTCTTGCCACACACTTTTTTTGGATGAAACCCAACCTGTCAAGAACACGTGATGATGATAGCAATGCAAGCAGACAGGGACTGCAGCTTGGTGAGGACTTGGTGCACTTGAAAGTCTTTATTCCATTTGATGACAGGCACATCACCATAAGCAAATGGTCAGCTTTGGTTTCAGTTACATCATAAGTTTTAAGACTGCATTGCCTTATCCTCATCTTTTACAAAATTTTAATTAAAAGTTATATTCTGATTTTCAAGATATTTATTTTGTGCACAGTGTAGTGTTTGACATAACACTGAGTTTTACTTTTTTTTTTTCTTTCAAATCTGAATGCAGAACTTACTCATGAATATATGTATATATAGTGGTCAAAATAATTTGGTTCTGTGCAAGAAAGGAAGTTACCAACAGCCATAAATTGACTGCAGCCCACTTCTTGTTCTGTCTTCCAAAATAACTTCCAAGTTTAGGAAAAGATTGTATTTTAGTCAGTTTTAAAATGGCTTCCAAAAGTTGTTTTTTGAAATAATTCAGCTTATAGCCTGGTATCAATTGAAGACAGCTTGTTGTTTTATTATCATATAACCAGTGTGGTGACCTAGCTGAAGTCCAAGTCTGTTTTAAAGAGCTAAATCTTTTTCGTTATACTACCCATGTAGTCAAACAGACCAAACTTACTGCTTCAGTTTCTCCACTTTAATTCAATCTCCATCCCTTTAAAGACCATGTCTTCCCCTACATGTCCCTAGAGGCAAGCTGCACACAAAACTGTGAATCACTGTCATGTAGTTACTTCATGGTGGATGCCAAAAAACCCAATGATATTGTATGTTGGTCAGAGCATACAGTAATTCTTCAATCCTCTTCGAATGTCTAGTATTGCTTGAGTTTCCTTCAGGTCTTTTTCGTGACGTGACATCATGAACTTTTTTTTGTATTTATAGAATCTACATCTTCCTTTCCTTTCTTTTCCTGCACCTGACTAGAATTTGATGTGTGCACTGTGCATTATGCAAATCTCTGCTCATGTTGGCTACAACACAATGTGTGTGTGTTTGTGTGTGCATGTATACATCGGGACACACAAGGGATAGATTCCTGAAAAAATAAAAACAAAGGAGGTTTTTCTTTTATGCCAATTTGAATGATTACCCTTCACTTGATAAAGTCTGGCACATACCTTGGTGTTTCATATGAACTGTCACAATAACCTGACTATAATGCAGATTCCTGCCCCAGCTTCCAGAGGTTTGTGATATGTCTTCTTATTCCATTAGCACTTTGTCATCTGCTCCCCCTGGTGCCACTGTCATGTGGAGAAAGCTTTAGGGTGAGGTTCTTGATAGTATTGAAAAGTCTCTTTGTGTTGTACTCACTCTGTCTCTCCCCACTCTCAATTTACACAATACCTATTTGTATGTTTCTGCTTATCTCTCACACAACTTGTACAGTCTCATTGTGGAGGCTTATAAATTTAAATATTTGGGATTTATTTTGAACATGATATAGTGTAATAACAAGGCTATCATCTGTTTTGGTGTAGTTCGTTATCAGTGTTTCAGAGGGGGGCACTTTGACATGACAGTAAGAATTGGCTGAACTAGTTTCTGGAACATCTATAAAGAAGGGATCTTAGCCACAGATTTCTTTCTGTTCGGGTGAGCTCATTTTTGTGGTTTTTTTTTGGTTTGTTGTTGTTTGTTTGGGGTTTTGTTTGTTTTATTGTTTTGGGTTTTTTTTGTGTATGTGTGTTTTTTTTTTATTTTGTTGTTGTTTTTCTTAATGTAATTCCTAATAAATTCCACTCAATAAATTCATGTCTCAACAAAGAAGGCAGTGGAACAAGAGTGACTAAATAGATAAATAAACAAAAAAATAAAGCAGAAAGGAACTGCACAGAATTTCCATCCTTTGGTTCACATATTTTTAAAGATATTAAAAATATTCAAGGTAGCAAATGTAAATATCTTTGTTAAGTAGCCATATGTAATCAGTTTATGCTAATCATATGTATTAATGGTGACATTATATAAATATAATTTACATTACTGATGTAAAATGGCCATAAGTATATAGTTTTTACTCTATAAGCTGCTGCATATAAAGGTGATGTAATATTTTCATATTTATAATGTGGATAAAGTAGATTAGAAAGGTTTTGACAAAGCACAGGAATAGAGGCCAGAAAAACATCACTTGAAATTTCTCTATAGCTTAGTGCAAATAACTTAGCTGCTCTATAGCATTTTTTCTGATCTCTGAGGCAGGAACAGTAGCTGAGTGTTAGTCTTTGGTGAATTACTTAAACAAGACTACATTTCAATAACTGAAATATAGGATATATTTAGAGATTTTTTTCTGTTGGATTTCTCCTTTCATTTTTCACATAATTCATTTCAGTTTGCTAAGTAACTGCTTGGTTGTCAGCCCTCAAGTGGATGTTGAATTATATTTATTTTACTGATGATATTTGAACTGGAATCTTTATAAATACAGGTAAAAATTCTGTCTTTATATTGTATTTTGACATAGTTGTGAATTTGCATAAGGCATTGTGTTAGGGCAAGGGATCCAATATCTTTATTTTTGGAGGTTTTAAGAACAAGTTGGAAGAATTGCCTTGTGGGACAGATTTAAGTTTAGTTTTGATGCAACTATGGGAACATAGCTACAAAATTAAATGCTCTACATTCTACTCCATGTTCTGTTAGTACAAGGCCTGTTTCAATATGTGGTCAATAGGACATTCCATTTACATAACTGGAATAAATTCACTGATCCCTCTGATAGCAGTCAAGGCTACCTTTAAACACAAAGTGCTTTTTGGCTCAGTTCTACGGTGCCACAAAGTTTCCTTGTAGAATAACTGAATATTTTGCTTCATTAGACAAAGCATGGATATATGACAAAGCTCTATAACATGCTGCATGTTTTACACCAGTGTGCACCTGCTTTAATTCATTGGTTCTCAGCTATAATCCATTGCTAAGATGTATGCCAATAGAAACCTTATAGCTCATCCCTGCCTTGGTGTAGAAATTGTCCCTTGTTGGAAAAGGTGATGGGCAGTGTCAATGCTCAGAGACAGAGATGGTGGCAGACACCTATGGTCCATATTTCTACTAAGCCAGACTTGGTATCAGTGGAAGTTCAACAGGGCTCAGTCGTGTTGGGGTTCCCCCTAGTTTCTTTGAGAATCTCTGCCTCAGACTCTGCTGGCACGGGAACATGATGACAGCTGCCACTTTAGCTGTCTTTTGAGATTCAGCCCAGGAACGTTTTTAACTTAAAATCAGAAGTCTCTGCAGCTTGAGCTGAAAAGATAGTGTCTGCAGCCAAAAGAGAAATAGTTTTATATCCCTTCTGTAGACTGGGCAGCTGAGGCAGGTTCAAAGTATTGCCAAGAGTAGTTGTAGCCCCAATCTAAGTGGAACAGAAACATGGTGCTGTCAGGCAAACTGGCAGTGCTTATCTCAGTGCTTATCACCATGTTATTGTGGGAATTGGGAAGGTAAATGCACATTTGGTGGATTACACATTCCTAGTAAACCCCGAGTGAACATATATTAGGAGTAGATGGCAGAACATCTAGCTGCCAATTCAGTTCTATTAATCAACACACAAACACCCAAACCTTTCAGCAATTAGAAGACTTGCAGAAAGTAATACTGCTAGTAGTGTCTATAAATCAAGAGAAAATAAACAATCATTAAAGTTCTTTCACAGTAACAGAATCTGATAGTGACTCAGAAGCAGTAAGTGAGAACAGACAGTCTAGCTCCAGCCCTAATGGAGAAGAATCTTTGCCAGCTAATAATTTTCTGTTTCTTTCAGTAAATAAGAGCCAATGTCCTCAGTTGCAGGCTGGATAACTAATGCAGGTTGAATCACCTATGTTCTGAAATTTATACACAGTCAAATGGCAATTTCTTTACTTACTGACATAGTCACCCCCAGTATGTTCTTGTAATCCTCATTGACATTAATGAGAAATATACTGCTATGTGGACGTGTAAGGTAGCTACAGAGTCAAAAACCTTTCTCATTTTTACATCCTTGTAAGGCAGAGGTGGAAAACTGTTTTTATTGCTAGAGCCATACACAGATTAGGACAAAAATGTGTATCTTTTTTTCTCTTCACATATAATTCTGCCTGAATGCAGGACAATGGTTATCATGAGTCATATAAATATTTCTGATCTCTCTGGAAGAAAGTGGAATGGCTCATTCATATCACACCATATTAATATATTATTTTGTACCAACATATTTTGTGTTTCAACAGGAAGGCTGATGCATACAAGACATGCACTATGTACTTTTTATCCAACTGAGTTTAACTGTTCCCAGTGAAGAGTTTTGAAAGTTATGTTTGGATCCCTCTCTAGAGTATTTTTACTTGTTTCCCACTAGTCTTGAAAATCTTAGCCTGAAAAATAACCGAAAGGAGGTCTGGAAGAAAGAAAATAAACACACCAATATTTGGGAAAGTTACAGAGGACAACAGTGATAATTATTAGCCTGTTGAACAATAGTGAAATGGTTGACACAGTTCAAATTAATAAAGAGTTAGAAGAGGTTACTTTAATTATTGCCAATTACCATCAGTATGTGCTAATAAAATTTGTTAATCTAGCTTGCTACCTTTTCATGAAATTACCAGTTTGATTGAGGAACCTGCTTAATACAGTTAGACATCTCCAGGGCACTTGACTTGGTACAGCACAATATTTCAATGAATAGGAAGAATGGTGCAAAATCACTGGATTAAAAAGCATGAAAAAAAGTAATTCATGACCTTCAAAATGCAGTTGTGTATTGAGTCTTGCTGGGATGGAGTTAACTTTCTCCATGGCAGCCCTCACAGAGCTGAGCTGTGTATTGTAGATAGAAGGGTGTTGGTAGCACACCAGTATTTTGGATACTGCTGAGCAGTTCTGGCACAGCACCAAGGCTGTCACTCCACCCTCCCCCATCGAAGGCCAATGGGCTGGGGGTGGGTGACAAGTTGGAGGGGACACAGCTGGGACAGACGGACCCAAACTGACCAAGGGGATATTCCATAACATATGATGTCATGCTCAGCAATAAAAGCTAAAAGAAAGAAGATGGGGAGCATTCATTATTAAGTCTTTTTTCTTCTGAACAACACTATGAGTACCAAAGCCCTGCTTCCCAGGAAGCAGCTGAACATCACCTGCTGATGGGAAGTAGAAAATAAATATTCTTATTAAAAAAAAAAAGTCTCTCACACAGACACTTTGTTTTATTTAATTAAACTACATTTATCTCAAACTATTAGTTTTTGATAATTTTTTTTCTTCTTTCCTGATGAATATAGGGTGTGAGAGAGTGGCTTGGTGGGCATGTGTCACCAGCAAAGCTCCACCCACCCCAAGCTGGAAATGGGAATTATTAGGAAGCAGACATCCTCTCAGGGAAGCCCCAGTAAGATCCATTCTTTGCTACACATGCATTATTACAATTTGGAAAATACAGAATTGTACTGCTAAAGCTTGTGGTTGAAAAAAATCTAGGGGAATATATAAAGAATGAAGAAAATGGGTTATGAAAATTTAGGCACTTTGATTGCTTGGAACTGTGTCACAGGGAAATTATTTCTCAATATTGTCCAATACATAGTCAAAGGCCAGGAAAAAAAAATCGGTTATACATCCAGGATTGGAAATATATTCTTGGGAGCAGAGAGTGTGAAAAGGACTTAGAGGTCATGGGAGTTAATCTGATGAAAATGAGCTGCTAAAGATAACACTGTGGCAAAAAGGTTAATGAGACCACTACATGAATCCACAAGAGGATATGAGAAGTTATAGAGAGATTAAATGACTGCATTGTTGGGTTTTTCACTGACCCCTCTGTATTAGGATCATTTCTGATATCCAGTGAAGAGTCCTAAAAAATGTGAGAAAATTTAGAAAAGAGCCATGAGAATGATTAATGAACTGGAAAACACATTTTATTGAAGGAGTAAATTAGTTCCATGTATTTAGTTTATCAAAGAGAAGATTATGGAGTCAAAGTCTGTTTGGTGAACAAGAGGCAATAGTGCATTCTTCAAGTAAAATATAGCTTGAATCTTAGTTAGACAAACTAAGACTGGGAACATGAACATGTCTTTGAAATATGAATTGTTTGCTTTTAATGCAGCTTATTAAGAGATTCTTCACCAGTGGTAAATTTGAAATCAGGATTAGATTTTGTTTTTCAAAGCTATCTTACTGTTGAGATCAATCTTCTGCAGTCAGAAGGTATCTGTTGGCTCTGCAAAGCATGAAATATTTTTTTTTTGTATCTCACAGAGGTATAAATGTTACATCAAAGCTTTAGACTATATTAGAACTGGAAATTTTATATGCAAACGTTTTGCTGAATTCCTTTGTTTTCTCTATCTCACCTCTATTCATGTTCCCTTTGCCTGATGATCTATAACAATTCATTTCAGTTTCTGTGGTATGAATGCTTATTAAAAAAGTACCTCATACATAGATAGATATATGAGGAAATTTATTTACAGAAATATCTTTATTTACTAATTGCTACTTTCCTAGGGAATATTAGCTTTTCACAACATTTCTAAGATGCTGAAATTTAAGGAGAGAAAAGTAAGGAGAAACAGAATAAGGAAGATAATTTGGAGAAGCACATTAGGAACATCAAAATAAACAATCGTAACAGACTAAAACTAACCAACACAGAGTCTTACATATGCCTCATATGGTATTGTCTTGTGATGATAAGTACATTTTTAGGTGTGCACTTTCTCTTTGAAAAATCTCAAAATGCCTATTTTGATTATTTGGTCTTTGTCATATTTCTCCCCTTACAACTTTCTTTGACTTCTCTTTTCCTTTTCGGCTCTTCTCAATAATAAGAAAAATCTTAAAAAAAACAGAGACATAAATTCAATGGAAAACATTCATTTACATTCAAGTTGGTTGATCCCCAGTAGAATCAGGGCAAAGGAATTTTATTTTATGATAGTGGAAAAAATAGAAAGAGTCCCAATTCTGAAATGATTGGAAAGAGTTGATTAATTTAATTTTGAAGCAATGACTACTAGGATTAATTTTGCTAATTATTCACAATAGTAATTGACTGGACTACAGGGATAACCTTTTTCTCTTTCAGATCAACAGAAAAATTCCTAATAATATAAGTAGGATGTGACTATGACTATGTTAATGGTCTGCATTAAATTTATCTGAATACCTTTATAGGGGCCAAAAAAAGGTATTTTGAAATGAAAACACTGAAGTATTGAGTAGCTTCTAGGTAAGTTAACATCTTTTGAAGTTAAACTAAACTCAACCAGGTTACTCAGAGCCTGGCCTTGAATGCTTCCAGGGATGGGACATCCACAATATCTGAGAGATACTTGTCAGATGTCCCAGATAAACCCGAAAAGATTAAAATTGGCCTTTCGTGACCTATTTCCTGAAAAATCTTCATCTGCAAATGGTGAATACTGCAAATTTCTAAATGGAGGAATTTACTGAAGTAATCTGTAAATATTTATTTTCTTTTCCACTAGTGATATTTTGCATAATGGAAGGTTACAGCTTGAGTGATTCCACAGACTACTATTAATTACGTGATAATGCACATGAAAGTTTGTCATCCAAAATCATTTCTTTTCCACCGAATTAAAAAATCCAATTGATATCTGTAGCTTATTATCAATCATGGCTGTATTCTGGGAACATAAATGTGGCATTCATTTACAACTTTCTGATACTTTAGTCCAAGAACATCATGAACAGTACAGATGGTATTATTTGCTCCACAGCTCATCTCCTTGACATGTTCTGGATCTGTGCTCTATTCCACTGATGGATGTCTTTGTGGAAAGGTTATGTTCTGCCAGCATATTTACAGATGCCCCTTTTGCCTTCACAATTACTGAAAATTGATTAGTATAGTGAATGTCTGTGCCCACTTTGGCCCAGTAGTCCTATTCACAGAATATAAGGAAAGGTTATGCCCTTTGCCACTAATATGTTCCACAGACTTGTGGAACAGAGCAAGTGGGAGGAATTACTTCTATTTTTTCCCCATAAAAAAATAAACTTTAATAGTTCAAAAGACTGTGGAAAACAATGTTTTTACACTGTATTCAGTCTGATGATCTGCACTTAGAATCATAGAATCATAGAATCAACCAGGTTGGGAAAGACCTCCGAGATCATCAAGTCCAACCCTGGACCCAACTCTGCTGTGGTTACTAGACCATGGCACTAAGTGCCACATCCAGACTCATCTTAAAAACCTCCAGGGACGGTGAATCCACCACTTCCCTGGGCAGCCCATTCCAATGTCTGATTACTCTCTCCATAAAAATTTCTTCCTAATATCCAACCTAAACCTCACCTGGCAGAGCTTAAGACCATGCCCTCTTGTCTTACTGCTGGTTGCCTGGGAGAAGAGACCAACCCCCACCTGGCTACAACCTCCTTTCAGGGAGTTGTAGAGAGTGATGAGGTCTCCCCTGAGCCTCCTCTTCTCCCTCAGCCTCTCCTCACAGGCCTTGTGCTCGAGTCCCTCCACCAGCCTCGTTGTTCTTCTCTGGACCTGCTCCAGCACCTCAATATCCTTCCTGAACTGAGGGGCCCAGAACTGGACACAGCACTCCAGGTGTGGCCTCACCAGTGCTGAGTACAGGGGAAGAATCCCTTCCCTGGTCCTGCTGGCCACAGTGTTTCTGATATAGGCCATTTGTGTCCTTGTTCTCCAGAGTGTCTTCAAGACAGCAGTATATAAATGGAAAGACAAGGAAAAGCAAATCAGGAAAAGACAGCAAACTAAGGGGAAAAAAACCCCAACAAAACAAAAGACTACTATGATATTAATCAGATTTCAATCAGCTAAACAAGATTCTTTTTTCCTATGAAATTCATGTTTCTGATTCTTGATCTACCTTATTCTGCTGTCATTATTTTGTAATGATATCAAAGACACTAGAAGTCCTTTCCATATAAAAGTAGAAAAAACCAACTTTACAGCCATGTTACAGGCCCAGAAGCAAAACCTCCTGGCTTCTGTGTGAATATAGACAAAAGTGGCTATGCTTAGGAACATCTTGTCCTTTATTAGTTGCATTTTTTAGGGAAAACTTCTTTGAGTTGAAAGAACTTCTTGAGAAGATTGTAGCCCTGAACAAAGTTTCAGACTATCTGCAGCCCTGAGGATCCAATCTGCTATTTGGATCTGCAAAGCTTTTCTTTTTGAAACTTAAGAAAAAGACATGAGGAGGGGAGAACCTTTCCCTCATCAATTTGTTTATGAAAGATCCCTACTTTATTAACATGATTTGCCTGTTCTCTTATTTACTTAGGGCAAAATCCTAGCACAGTTGCAGTTTTGAACTAAAAGCCTGTTTGATTCTGGTTTGCACAGAACTTCTTTGTCTGTCATTCTTCTCTAA
Source organism: Pipra filicauda (assembly GCF_003945595.2). NCBI lineage: Eukaryota > Metazoa > Chordata > Aves > Passeriformes > Pipridae > Pipra > Pipra filicauda. The sequence goes on from NW_024103929.1 coordinate 1,489,465, forward strand.
GATTATTGTGACATTTCCTGAAACTTTCGCCTACTTCCCACATTTATTTTCAATGAGAATGTAGCTGTAGGCTCTGGTTGTTTAACCGATAGCTAAAAAAATAAAAGCAGTGCCTCTCATATCATGAGCCCGGGAAGCCTTAACCTCTAATGTTTTGCTTGTATCCAGTTTTTCCAATATTGCTGTTAATTTGCTCCTGTATTTGAATTGAATTTCTCTTTTCACTTGTGAGAAATTTTATTTTTCCTTCCTTCCTTCCTTCCTTCCTGTCTTCCTTCCTTCCTTCCTTCTTCCTTTTTCCTTCCTTCCTCCCTTCCTTCCTTCCTTCCTTCTGTTTCTGTTTCTCTTTCTTTTTCTCTTTCTCTTTCTTTCTCTTTTTGTTCCTCTCTCTATCTGTGTCTCTATCTCTCTCATCTCAATTTTTAGGAAACACAAGAGACTTAACATATGTCAGTGATGACCCTTTTGCTTGTGGATACAGAACACAGGCTTTTTGAAGAGGCAAGGGAAAGACCTTAGGATGGATGTTGCTCATTCCTGATCCCTGTGGTGCTACTGGAAACACTGAGTGTCTTTTTTAAAACTGAATAGACCTAGACAGGCCCAGTGGCGTAGGACACTAGGGATTAACTCAAAAGGTAAGGTTAGAGAAAAGATAAGGTTTATAAAACATAGAGATTAAAGAAAAAAGAATAAGATTAAGAGGAGAGACACCCTTACAAATCAGTACAGTCAAGAGTGAAACTGCTGCATTCTCCTCACTGAAAAGCTAACCCTCCCTTTTTTCAGAAATGTTCAAAGTAATAAACAGTGCCTTGAACTCCTCTAGCCTCCTTTCTTTTAACCTTATCCTTCTAGCACACCCCATGTTATGTCCGCCAGGGACGTCTTTGACTCTTTCAAAAGCAAGTGGCTCAATTAGAAAAGAAGCAGCATTTACCACACAGCCCACTGACTACCACAGCCTCCTTTAATCCCATCTAAGCTGAAAGCATCCATTTATATGTCTGCTTAGTCACAATGGAACATATTGATTATCAATACAGGCACCACATTTTCAAACCAAGTCAACTGTAGGGTTCACTGTTTAGAGTTGTGACACTGTTTTTAAAAAGATCCCTGGTCTGTGACATTTGTGGCCATACTTTCAATAGGTTTTGTTTCCAGGGCTTCGTTACCTTTACTGTAGTCCCTTTACTTGTCTCTGGCCCAAAGGGCAGTGGTGCTGAGCTCTTCTTAATAGCTGGGAACTGTCTTCTGTTCTGCCACTTCATTAGCATAGTGAGACTGTTATCCTCGAGGAAGCTGCCAATAATGCCACCAGAAACAGAAATGCATATAATCAGACAAAAGGAGCAATAAATATTGCCAACTATTTATAAATAAAAACATTAATGTTTATACTTATTAATCACTTTTAAATTCAATAGCAAGAAGAAATAACAACTACTTCTTGCTAGCTAACACCATTAAATAACATGGTCAATAGACTTTTTAATTTTTTTAAGTTCCTTAAGGAAAATTGAAAACTAGGACATGAATCTTTTATTGATGAGCTTTGGATACATGGCCACTTCTTTTGTCATGGGTTCTTTAAATGCTGTAAAGTTCCCAAGATTGTTCTATATGATGTACTTAACAAGACTTCTTAATCAGCACTACCACTGTTTCAACAGAACAAGCATAAATTCTAGTCCCTTTGAGGGTAAGTCTATAGTCTAAACTGAGGCTTGCTCAAATTTTGAAAAGGAAAAACAAAAAAGGGAACCTCATTGTCTTTTCCTTAGCCTTTTCCAACTATACTCCTGGACAAAATACTTTAGTAGAGAAACAAGTCAAAGAAAAAAATAATTGAATTTTAAAAATGTGAACATGAAATGATTATTTTTGTTTTAGTTTTCACCTGCCCAATTTGATGGCTCCTCAAACACCTCTGGATATTGTAGAATTACAGGGTTATTCACAGAGAGTAAATTTAGGCAAGCATGAAGGGTTAATATCTGATGTAGTTTGAAGCATAGTAATGTGATTATACCTTTATGGTTTCGTCATCATTTGTCATCCTTTTGAGACAGTAATTCGATGATGTAATAGCAGCTATATGATGCAGTGTGAGTGTGTTTGCATACTTCTCTGCTTGATTTCAGCTTGCTTTAAGGCTTTGACCTCATGGCTTCTGTTTTTAATGAGTTACAGTCTCCTGCTTTGTTTCTGTATGAGATTCTGTGGCTCAGCCTGTAACAACAGACATTCCCAGTATTTTTAAAATCTGTCACTAATTTAACAATCTCTCAGAATTTGTGTCAGATGGAGTCTGGAAGGATTCAGACTTTATACACACACCTTAGTTCCAGATTACTTATTCCTTAATTATGAAATGAACACTCCAAAAGGAAAACTACTAACACCAAAACTGAGCAGAAAAAAACCTAAGAAAAAAGTACAGCTGATAGGTGAGGGAAGTTTTTCAAAGTTGTGTTAGATACCTAAAGAAATGGAGTTTTGCACTGACAAAAAGTATTTTCTTCGGTTAAAAACCAATCCTGGCTAAAAGGGAGGTGAAGTCCACGATGAAAAAATAATGGGAAAAGTATGGGGCCTGATAGCAATGAATAAATTCAGTATTAGATAATGGAGAGAACTGATAAAGAAAACTAAAGCAGTCAGTTGAAAATCTATGGGTAATAGGGCAAAGATAACAAGAAGTTCTTTAAACAGGAACAAAATGCTTACAGTTTGTAGAACTATGGATGGTAAAATTGTTAACTCTAGAAGAGAAAATGCAGAATTAAATATATACATCTGTTTTCCAAAAGAAGAATGAAATATTTTATTTTCTCTCACTTCTGAGGAAGAGTTCTAAGCAGCAACACTAAATATTTTCAAATCTACAGAATTAGATAATTCACTGTCAATAAAATCACTTTTCTGTGGAGCTGCCTGAATTAATTTTTTATCAAATCTATATTCTGAAGGACTTCCAGAAGCTTGGAAAAATAGTCATGGTCCAACATTAACAAATAGTGAATTAACTGGCCTTGAAAACAATTTGCTAGTTAGCCCAAGCTTTACCTAGGAAGAAATTCTTGGATGAATTGAATGGAAATTGAAATTACAATTGACGTCAGTCAGTGCAACGTTATGGAAAATATTTTTTTCTAATGTTCCTTTGTTTTGATGGGATAGTGAAATATTTTCATAAAGAAATCATCCTGATGAAACATATCTATGTGTTTTATAGTTTCAGAGACGTTGCGTGCAGCTGGCAGATGTGACACGGCATCCACGGGTGCAGCCAGGTGTGATGCCTGAGGTATCTGAAACCGCACAGAACTCCTGTGTCTAGACAGCTGGATTGTCCCCTGGTGACCACACTGAGGGGGATTCATCTGCCTCACTAAAGGAATCCAAGAATTAATATTCCTGTGTTGAAACTAGATTCCTTTTAAAGTCAACAGATAAAATATGCACCTTCCCCTGTGCTTCAGCTGACGCAGGTGAAGTGCCTTTTGTGGGGTGAAGTGAAACATCACTGCAGGGGGCTGAATTTCCATCCATCAGATATGGGGAAAGATAGTGAAACTGAAATTAGATGATGGCAACCCAATGCAGTTAAAAAAAAAATATTGACAGTCTGGAAAGAGTTTGGAAAAGATCTATTGAAGCATTTCAGGGTTTGGAAAAGATACTTTGTAGTGAGAAACTAAAGAAGTGCTATCAATTTTGTTTGTCCAGAAAGGTTAAGAGGTTGCAACCTATGATTATATCTGAAGAAGAAGTTTTTGATCATAGAAGGCTCTTTAATCTTCCAGAAAAAAAACCCAAACGCACAGCATAAAATCCAACAGTCGAAAGCTTAAACTAGCACAAAGTAAGTGTAGAAATTAAAGTGCACGTTATTTACAATGGAAGAAGCTGTATGGAGGAAGCTGTGTGACTGTCACAGCTAGTGACTGTAAAAGCTTATCTTGGGATATAGAGGCTTCTCGCTGCCTTGAATGCATACCTAAGCAATGTGCTGCCATGCAAGGCAAAGAGATGAGCTTGGTTACATTCCTGGTGAGATTTTGTGGCCCAGGATGCACCAAGCAACAGACTGAATACTCACAATTATTCATTCTGGCTTTGAAATGTATGAATTTCAAAACCTGTTTTCATAGGGTAGAAAAGTAGCATTGTACATTTATCAGTGTCGCTTCAACTTCCAAAGAGGCCTGGGAGAAATTATTAACTAAGGCAAAAAGGAAAATGAAAAATGGGGAAATGATAAGGAGGGAAAATGAAAAATAATTAGAATTTTTACTCCCACTATCATCCATCTGTTTTAAATTTGATTTTGCATCTAAAATTTTTGTTTTGATTTATTTCAAATTTAATTTTTCTAAGTTTTTGGAAAAAATACATAATATTTAATTTTATATGTTTTTATTTACCTGCCATTTTTTTCTCTCTGTCCTTTTCATCTTAAGCTTTTTGTTTGGCTGAAAATAAAATGAAAGCACATTTCCGTTTTCCTTCATGACATACGCATAGAAAAATAATGAAACAATACAATGACATTTTTTCACAGCTTAATGAACTTGGAAAAATTTTTAACCAGTCCTAAATAAATAGGGACTCATGTCTTATCATTTAATGATTAAATGATTTTCATGACACCTGTGTACTTTTACCTTTTTTCCAGTACTTAGAAAAAAAAAAATTACCATAGGCTTATATCCACAAAGAATTAAGTTGTTTCTTTACATCTTTATAGAGCAGCTGCTGCTGAAATACTTTTATAAATGAGACCATTTTATAAAATAGCATCTTAGAGGAGGCTCTTCTGTTTAGGTAGCTGGGAATGCAGGCAGACTTAACCCACTTGGTATTATGTTTGGAACTTTTATATATATATTTTGATTTCTGTTTACAGCTTGTTTTATTAGCGTATCTTTTTTTCAGTGCACAGGTTTGTGGAGCAAGCAGCTGTTCATTTGTTTTGTCAGTAATGGAAAGAAGACTTGAACAGCTGATGACAGGTAATTTGGACTGATGTTCAAGTTCTTATAATAGAACTGTGTAGAAAGCTATCACTTTATCTTACAGTGTCTGTATATGTGTGACAAGACTTTCAGAACAGAAGAAGAAATTTGCACTTCACAGGGTAAATAATAAAACATGAGAAAATAGACAGTGGTGTTAAGAATGGCGTGCAGAAAAACTACACTAGGAAGCCATTTCTGGTGCACAACAAGGTGTTTTGCTGGTTGTATGCTGCTGGAAGTTTTGATAAGGGTTTGTGACTGTCATGTGTTGGCACCTCTTCTATCACTTTTTAATACAAATCTGGAGCATGCTCAGAATATCTTTTTTTTAATTGGAAAATGAGTAACATTGCCTAACTATAGGGTTTCAGGAATTTCTAGGCAAATTTAGTTTGCTTGCATTTTGTCCATTTGGAGCCTCATTTCCCCTTGTCATTCACTCTCTGGAGATTTCTCTTCTGAAAAGAGAAATCTGGCAGTTCTTTGACAGCTCATGAATGTTTCCAGTAAATCATCCCCACATGTTCATGGCTGTCCGTTGTTCTACACATACTTGCATGCAGGAATTTGTATTTCTGTCATCCCTCAAGGGAAACTGTTCCTCCACGGTTTCCTGGAAATTGCATTTGTAGTAATTACAGTTGTCCTCTACTTCTACCTTTCCTGACCTTGAAAGGACCTTTTATGTACCTGTCCCTGCCCTCTGCTGCTTTTCTCTGTCACTGGCAACCCTCTCACTGCCTGTCCTACCCAGAGTTCAGGGAGTTCCCTGTTACCTCCACTACAGCAGTATTTGGCTCCCTGCTGCCACTTTTTAATTCGTTCTGTCAGATTTCCTACCACTGCTGGCTTCAAAAGTTTATTTGCTGTAGGCAACAGAGAGTCCACATATGGAGTGCCTGGAGATGCTGTCCTGGCTGCTGCCCATGCCTTCTGTTAGTGTGTGTCTCCAGTTGTTCAGTTGCTTCTTAACTTGCTCGCGAAGCTGTGAAAAAGCCCTTTTTCCGTAGATATCCTCGTACATTTGCATTGCAGATGGAATGTCGGTCATTGCTTGTGAAGAGTAACTCAGTGGTTTTGCTTAGCATCACAAAAAAATTAAAAAAGAAAATATGTTATGAAGAGTTCAGGTGATAGTACAATCATCAGGAGCCATATGCCACACAAGAATGGCAAAAGCTGTTTGTTTCAGCCAGAGACCATGTAGCATATTCCTTATCATTATTTAATAGGAGGTAATTATTAAGTATTTGGATACACAGAAATATATTCTGTAGCTAGTCATGGCACTTGAAAGCTTGCCACTTGCGTAGTGAAACAACCTCAGGATATATATTGGTACTCATGAATTACTTATTAACTCTGCTCTTTTCTGTGTCTTCTGCTTTCCAATTTAAGTGGTTTTGGCCTTATTGTGCTACATGGTGGGACTTAAAGGTCATTTTACAACCTGTTGATTCCCTAGTTGTCACTACACTCCTTCTGGTATTGTGTCTTCATGTGGCAGTTGGATTAAGACAGGATGATACAGCTTAATGACCTAGAATGGGAATGTGGTTCTTGGAATGCAAAATAGAGAAGAAAAGCTTCATGTAAGTTAATGAAAAATTGAGGAGACAAAATAAAAAGATACAAATAAAGGCAAGGGGGAAAGGTAAGGCAATACATAAATGGCAAGTAGACAAGTCAATAATTAATGACAATAAAAAAAATGACTACCCGAAAAGTGCAAGGCATAGCTTTTATTCTGTGAAGGATATTCTCATTGGCCACTGTAAATTAAAAAAAGAAAGAGTTCTTGGATGTTTTTTGTCCTTGGTAATCTTCAGCATTCTGTTTCCTCCCATAGCAAGAATTTGTCAATATTCAGACAAATAGCCTGAACAGTACAAATATTGAAGTTTTTCCTTCTAAGTATAAAGGAAATTTAAAACTATCTAAACACATTTATTTTTTGATGTATTGCAGTTGACTTGAATTCTTGTTTATATCTAATCTTCAGCAAATGTCCTCTTGATTTTAAATCCACATAAAGCAACCTCCGAAATTAAACAACCCTGTATTTCAGTCCCTGTAAATTGCACTATACAATTAATAATACATCCAGTGTATTATTTTTGAGGAATAGAGAGTCAGTTATATATTTTTCGTGAGCTGTGTTGGGATTTAGCCACCTACCTTCCATTCACATTAATGGGACTCATGCAGATAAATTACCCTCAACAACAGAAGTTTTCACCCTTCGGTCTCAAGCCAGGCCTTCAATTACAACCCAGAGAACCAAACACACCCTGCAGTTATGAAAGATGTATGCCTGGGCATTCAGCATAAAGAGGGAAATATCAAAATAAGGTTATTTGGCAGGAACTGGGAAAAAAATGTTATTTTATAAACGACAGACAGGACAGACGGAACTAAAAGTCATGCAGCTGAGAGAAGGATCAAAGAAGAACAACTATTTCCTTGATGCAGAGAAGAGAAAGCAACAACAAAGTGTGCAGTACAGAGTGTGCTCCTGACATGGCTGGGTCAGCCAGCAGCTTAGAGAGACTTCTGAGCAGGTTAAAAGGGACTGGAGTCAGACAGAGGGAGATGCATCAATATTCTGAAAAGACAGAAAGACAAAATGTGGTTTTTAAAGCCTTCCCTGTGAAGTTGTCAGCTCTTAGTCTTTCCTTATGATTATGAAATATATTAAATTGTTTTAATATTAAGGTGCTATTGCTAGTCAGTCTGATATTTATTTTCTAAAGGAAAATGCAAATAATCTAGTGAACAACATTTTGAGAAAAACAAACCCTCAGGCTAGAGAACTAGATTATTTGCATGTATTTAGGAGGGTAGAGTGAAATGGAAAGACAGACAGAGAGAACAAGGGAGAAAGACAAATACAATTTAAATCAATCCTATGACTTTTATAGCCTGAGATTTTCAGTTCTGGAGTTGTATTTTTGTTAAAGAGTCTTATTGTTTTCAATCTTTAGCTTTTATTTAAAAATAAAATAAAATTTCATTAGAAATTGTGTTAGAGAACCGAGCAGGCTGGCAAATCCCCGGGTTTTTCAGATGTTCAGTTAATGTCCAGGACACATAACCCAGGACTCAGGTCTGGACATACTAGCCCAGATGTCACAATGTGCTTGTGCTCCATGTGATGTGAGTCAGCCTCTCTAAAGCCCTGTGGTGAAATCCAGGACACCTTCCCCCACTGTCTGCCTGGCAATCTTTCCACACGGGAAGGGCTGTGAAGCTGGGATCTTCCAGCTTCTTAAATGTATATTACCAGGAAACAGCAAGAGGGTGTCTTTAGTCTCTGAGATTAAATGTGTTTAGAAATGGTCCCTAGAGAACTGTTTCCTTAAGATATATGTTTTAGCCAGTGCTTCACAGCTATGTGTTTTTGGAGAGAAAGAGGACTTTTTAAATGGATTTTTTACATTTTTTTTTCCTCAACCCAATGCTATTCAAAAGATGAATTAAAGCTTGAGTGCAGTTACTTCATCCTGTTCCAGAATATCATTTTATTTTTATTTAATGTATTTAGGTTGGTGGATAGGTAAATGATTGTAATGTGAACCTGTTTCTCATTGATGAATGTGTCTAGAAGAATAAAGGAAGAGAGGGCAAGAGGAATAGATATTAAAGTGAACAATATATTTCAGTGTCTCTCTTGCTGTTCCATTAATAGTGCCCATGAGAAGACCCATCTTACATTTCATAGCCGTTCTTTTTTTCTCCCATTTCCTCTTCCCTCTTGAGCATCATTTATAGAAAAAGTATATCCCTAATATTTTCTATAGTCTTTGACTTGGCAATTCATTATTTGCCACAAACTAAATTTTTTTTGGTGTTTCTGGAGTCTTAGGTGTATTTTTACTGTATGTGGGCTTGAAGCACAAATTATATATTCATTGTTAGCAATACATTTTACAGCTTAAAGCTTGCTTCCTTCTGCCAGTACTCCTTTTAAATAACTCATGGATTATTCAGGTAAAATAATAATTATCTCCCAAGGATTCAAATAAAAATAATCTGTACTGACTGTCACTGCTTTATCATAATGTTGGATAACAGGATAAGTTCAAATGAACATTTTTAGTTTCTTTCTGTCTTGGTAATTTGCAGCTAAGATTACGTTTCTGTGATTTTCATCTCCCATGGCTCAAGAATTCTGACATTTCTCCCTGCCTCCTATGTAACCCCCCCAGACTCATTCATGTACTTCTTAGGCTAAAATTAATATAATATGAATACAAATTGAACCGCAAGACTGTTCAAGAACATTTGGTATTTGAAGGAAAAGCGCTTCTCACATATCTGCATTGTTGCTGAAAGAACAGGAAGAATTTCCACTGAATCAATAACGGTTGGAGCAGATTCAAGTGTGGTTTTAGCAGAATGGTGAGGGAAAAATTCCCTGGTGATTCCTCCTCAGAGCTTACATTATCCAGGAGCCCCCTCTTGCAAAGAGTGGTGGAGTACCATTGACATGCAACCTTCCTCTCTAGGAGGAAATATTTCACAACAGCACTGTTTTCAAGGTTCTGTATATGTATGTGCATCATTATCTGTGGGTGAGCTTGGAAAATCCAAACCCCACAAATTTCTGCTCATTCTGTTTCAGATACTTTGCAGTTTTGTGGGTGTTTGTACCAAAGTGGTGTGACGCCTTGTTAGCAATGAAGTAGCTTCGTGCTAAGATTTATACTGAGACTGGAATCCAAATTACATGCTGAGGATGTGTGACTCGGTTCCAGTACTGTGTCCTAGGCTGGTGTCATATGGCAGTTTACTGTTATGGAAATTACCTCAGACTGGTGATAATGTTAAATGTCTGCTCATCTGTTCAACTTATGTGGGAATTTCTTTGTTCCCAAAACCAAGAATGTGCAGAGGAAGAAGAACAAACCAAGTCTGCTTAACACTTCTCACTAACACTGAATATGCTGCTGTGTGGGTGACAGTCAGTCTTTTCATTTGAAAAGAGGAGCTTGAAAGCAGGTTTTAATAAATTCAGTTATCATTTTTCTAACAGTGTTTTATGACTTTTTGCCAGCTGCAATAGGTAGAATATCATCTGGGAATACTGCAACATATAATTTTTCACTGATGCTGTATCAGTGGAAGATGGACCTTGCCCAAAGTTGTGCATAGAGAGCTGTGAAATGTGGCAATGGAATCTCTCAAAGAAACAGTTTTCATTGCTGAATATGTATGCTGAAAATCAATTATGTCTAGATTGGCTGTGAGAGAGACAAGCTGTTCTGTTGATTTAGGCATGACCTGTGTGATGACGCTTCATCTCCCACTCAACTAAATATTCTTTCAAATGACATATTAATGGGAGGGCATCCAAAATACTTTCTAGGCAAATGAATGTGTAATAGCTGGATGGTTTATTTGGTTTTTCAGTAATCCTTAGAGGATCAGAAAGGGAATTTATTTAGTAAGTTATAGTGTGTAGTTACCTGTGTTAAAGTGTCTTGAAATATAGTAGGTTATAATTGCAGATCTGTTCTGTTCTTTTCTTATTTTGCCACATTTGTAAAGCACTGTGGAAAATGTCAGCCAACTTTTAATGGCATGGTAGGAGCGCAGGTGGGGGATGTTTAAGAAATAGGGTTGTAAAAGAGATGGTGAAACAAATTACCCAGTAATCCTTCCTGCTACTCTTAGGACTATTCAAGTCTTTCATCCCACATCAAATTCCTTCTATTCAAAATTTAGCATAAAGAGCATAACACATTTCTCCATAGGTGAAACAAAACTTACCTCATGAGCCTACCTACATAACTCCATTTAATACATGAAATGTATTTTGGGATATCGTCTCTTTACTTGAACATATTGTGCTGAGACAGAAACTTCTCATACAATACTATACACCTTTTAGCTCTGTACATGTCTGGTCAAATGTCCTCAGCATATACTCACTCTCTGCAGCTGGGAAAGTGAGCCACAGGTGTTACACTTTAATAAAAGCTGTTTTTAATCCATCTGGTTCCCTGATATACAGATTGGGGTTTTTATCCCTTCATGAGCAGGAATGAGTCCCTTTGATGCTACTGTATGTTCTGCATGGAGGAGAAAAGGAAATTGAGTTTCACTGAATGTTGGATTTGGTTTGGAGCACATCTCTGCTGGGGGAAATTGAACTGTTTCTGAAGCATTTCAGAATTTTGCCTCAGAAATTTCACTTTTGTAGACCAACAGTGATACTGCTATGTGTCCCACTGGCAGCAATAGTGGACCAAAATGATTCCTGTCTATGATACAGTTAGGAAATCAGCACAACACTTAAAAACCAAATATGTCACTCAAGCAAAATGATTAAGTCTAAATTCTGTAGAATTCAAGAAAACCTCTCCAAGGCTGCTTGTCATCAGATTTGTCCCAGATTTTTTGGGAAAACCTTCCCTCAGACACTCAGAGTTCTAACACTGGGAATGCACAGCAGGATCACATGTTTACTATGTGTACTGCTTAGGAGATGTCTCTCCTGGTTAATTCAGAAAACCACCATTCATACATGTAGGGTCAAACTAGAGCTTTAGTTTTACTAAAACTTCTGCAATGATGTAAGGGCATGACAGGAAGAATACACTGAATTAATTAATTTTTCACAATGACAGACAACTGGATAGTCTATGGAGAAGGCAGATCATAGGATTTTCCTCCCACTGACTTGTAAGTCTTAGACACTGTGGTGTAAGTCTTGGCTTCTTTCCTTTTGGTTTGGTGTATATGACTTAGCTCTTACAGGCAGACTGCTTGCCAGATATCTGGATATTCTTGGAACACAGGAGCTGTCTGCCTCCTCTCCCACAGGCTGGGCATAGTCTAATCCTTAGCTGCTGTAATTGACGGCCAAATCCTTCAGTGGCTGACTAGGCAGAGGAAGAGGTAGAGGTCTGTTCTCAGAAATGTGCTCAGGTTCTGCATCTGTCTTACAGGAATGCCAAGTGCAGTTCTGAGATACCTTCACAGAATCACAGAATAACAGAATGGGTGGAAGGGAACACAGTGGGTCATCTGATCCAACCTCCCTGCTCAAGTAGGCTCATCCTAGATCACATGGCATAGGCTTGTGTCCAGACAATTTTTGAATATCTCCAGTGAGAGAGACTCCAAGCTTCCCTGGGCAATCTGTTCCAGTGCTCAGTCACCTGCAGAGTAAAGAGGTTCTTCCTCATGTTCAGGTGGACCTTCCAGTGCATCAGTTTCTGCCCGTTGCTGCTCATCTTTCCTTGCTGGCAGACCCTGTGCGTTGGCTCTGATATCCCTGTGTGAGATAACTCTCCCAGCTCTGAACCACCTCTGGAAGGACTAACTCTCATCCTTGGTGTTCATAGAGATATCTGGAGGTTTCAGCTAACACTAGCACTTTACCTGTCTCTGGGCACCTGACTTTAAGCTGGGAACGTGCTGAGCCTCACTATGTAGACCCTCTGTTTAAATGCCTGCCATGTGGCAGGAGACCATCCATCATTAGTTATGTTTTATGACATATTACCCTTATTTTCTATGTTGTCATTTCTGGTGCTCCAATCTATAATCAATGCTGTCCAGAATATCAGTAGCATGTGGAAGCATCTTTGAGAACCTGGACATAAAAATGCCTACCAATCCTTGGATTTTGAAGGGAGTCTTTCCACTGTTTGTCACTTACCACTCACTCAGTTTTTCACTGTGAGCTTTGTCTCTACATCAAATGTGAGCCATAGCTATAAGCCAGATGTCAGTAAAAAAGTGGATTATCCCTCCTTCAGCATCCCTTATTGTGATTCAATTTTCGTACATGATAGACAGTGCCATTCAACAAGCAGCAGTGTCACTGGTCAGCATTTGATTTAAAAAAACAATATGAAACCATAAACTAGAGAGGTACTTGGTCAAAAAATTAATCAGTAGGTAGCTGAAGCCAGTAATACAAACATGCTGTAAGCTGAGAATAATACAAGAAAGCAGATCTGTGTTTGAAGTCTACAATCTTGATTTGCATGGGTGCAGTAAAGAAGGCTATTTCTGAAAGGAATAGAGATTAAAGGTGTTGAGAGAAAAGAGAATAAAGGTGCTGAGAGAAAATAGAAGCATTTTTAAAAGAAAAAGGACTGTGTGTGTGTGATCATTTTTACTAGTTTAATCTGGTGATAAGAAATATAGTATTTGGCTTGTCAGCATTTGATCTCAAAATTTGTTTAAAGGATTCGGGAACAAAATCTCACATGAACAAGAGCAGCTTCTGCTTAAGTAGGGCGTTGCTTTTCTGATTGTTTTAACAGGCAATATGCAATATCAGAGGTCAATAGAGTTTGCTGTAGTTATCAGGAGAAAATAGGGTTCATGGTGAGTTGAGAAAACAGAAATCTTTTAATATCCACAATACTATTTAATGTTTGACAAAAGATTCTGTATACACACATGTGTGTACATGTGCACACACACATAGACACATGCAAAAAGATATTGATAATATGTTTTGAACAAAAACATTTCCTGCATGTATGACTTCCCAGTATATTTAGGAAAGCTACAAAAAATCCAGTGGAAAAAAGTAAAAAGACAGGAAAAAAAAGGCTTTCTTTTGGATAAGTGAAGCTAATTGTAGGAACTTTCAGTTCACACCATGAATCCTGCATGTTATATGGCAAAACTGTTGTCAGACTGAGAAATAGTGTCAGTTCCTGACATTACTCAAGCCTGTGACAAACTTCCCATTGGCTTTCATGAAACAAAAATTACATCCATTATGTTTTTCACTTGGCAAAATACACCTACAGCAAAATAAGCTTTCAGAACCCTAGTCCCTCTCCTTTTGATTATCATTACTTTGCCTTATTGTAGTGAAATCTTTAAACAATGTGTTACTCTTCATCTCAAAAGGAAAAATTTGTATGTGTATCTTTAGAATAAATCAATTTTCTTGCAAAAAATGATAGGTAGAGATCCTGAAGGTAAAGAGTTTTCTCTGAAACCTAGCTCAGTATTAAGTAGATGGTGGTTTGGAATATCCAGTAAAGCTATTTTCAGAATTTCTTGGGGACAGATTCTGTTCTTAATAAATCTTATCAAGTCTGTGTGATGATAGTATTTTTTTTTCCTTTATTGATACTGAAGCCTTTCAAATATAATAGTTACAAATACAGGTTTATTCTGTGACCTTCTTTGCTGGTTTGGCAAAACATACTATAGAGGCAAATTTAAGAAGCCAGTTTTTAGTAGACGAGAGAGGTTTTTATTGTTTAGAAAATACAATATGGTCAATACTGTTAAGAAGTAAACATGTGTCTAAATTGAGAACTCAGCATAATTGGAATACTACAGATTTCTCAGGGAAAGCTGGTCCCACACCTGGTGTGATCAGAAGCTGTGGTCAAATACTTGATGAAATTCTCAGCTGGTTTAAGTAGATGTAATGACCCTAACTTCAACAGATAGCTGGCACAGAGGAGAATTTAATTTGTTAACTTTCTGAAAGCAACCATTTTATTTGTTCTTCAGCTCTGAGCATTTATGTTCCAGCTGGTCTCAAAAATCACATAACTGAAAGTTGTAAAGACATGCTGGGGGGGCGTGTAGAAAGTGGCAGGAAATTTGGCAGGAAAAGAGACACTGAAAACTTGAAGCAGAAACTATAGTAACCTGAATTGTTGGAGGAAACATGCAGCATATTTTGCCAGTGGCACCTGGAGAACCAGGGTTTCACCTCAGCAGTGATGTCTTGCAGTGAGAGAAACAATTCTCTCCCTAGATTTGACACGTGTGAGATGGCAGCTCAGACAGCACCCACAGATGGTGCTCTTTAAAAAATCCCAATAAAAGAATGACAGGGACAAACTGGAGGAAGTCCAGTGTAGGACACTGTTGGTCTGGTTGGAGCATGAGGAGTGTCTAAGGGAGATGTGTGTGTTCAGAGGAGGCTCTGGAGCATCCTCAGAGATGCATAGAGAGAAGGTGAAGTGCAAAGTTCAAAAGCTGGAACTCAGGACATTCAGAATAGATATGAGGAATGTTTTTTTCCTACCATGGGGGCTGCCAAAGCCTGGGAAAGAGGTTGTTGATGCTCTTTAGAGATATTAAAAACTCAACTGGACAAAGTCCTGCAACCAGATCTGATGTGGCTTTGCTCACAGCAAAGATGACCTCCAGAGGTCACTCCCAGTCTGAATTATTCTATGTTTCTGTGGTACTGCTCAGTTTACTTAAATTATTCTCTTTATTTTCAAAGAGATGTGACAATTTCAGAAATGGATCCAGCTGTTGATTATATGCTTCAGGGGGCAACGTTAATGGAGGAGATGCGGCCCTTTTAGCCCCCTGGTAAACTCAGGCCTCAGTTTTTATTATTTTCTACCTTCAGCTATTGTGTTGCATTGCTGAGCTCATAAAGCAGCTGCTGAGAGTGGTGTGAAAAGTAATTGCTGCATATACTTCATACAGCTTATAAAATGATTTGGAAATTACTGTAGGGAAGTGAGCTGCTATGTTTTTATCACTATAGAAAACCTCAAGATGGCAGATCACTAGATAACTATATGTATATACATATATAAATATGTATATACATATATAAATATACATATGGATCCCAACTGTTAAGATAATTCATGCTATCTTAGAATCTGGCCTTAAAATTTGTCCACAGCCAATTTTTTTCCAGAAGTAATGCTAGTGCTACAATGATAACCTGAGTAAGATGGCGCTCCAGATGACATACCTGGCTGTTAAGATGGTTGTGAGGGAAAACTGAACAAGAACTTCAAAGTGAAATTCATAAGTATCAAGAAAACACAAGCATCTCAAGGCATCCACTAAAATGCTAATGTATAAAGAGGTACAAAAGGCAGGAATGGTGATAAAGGTAATGCTGCTGCAGGAAAGATGCATGTTAGTGTATAAATGGTGTAAGAAGGAGCCTCTACTCTCCTAAATTCAGACTCTGCACATGGGTTTAATTAATTTCTTCCAAGATCATAGTAAGAGTCCTTTAGGCATCCTGCTTGCCTCAGCTTCTATTTTTTTCCTCTACTTTTTAGACAAGAATGTCCATATATCTCACAGGGTGGGCCTAGACTTTTATTAATTAAGCTTTCAAGACGTTTGAAGATGAAAAAATAAAGTGTTATTATCAAGGATTATTTAAACTATGTTTTTGTGAGTTTGTAATACAGTCCAGCTGAGAACTACATGCCAAAGCCTTAGTAAGAAAAGACAACTGGTGGGTTCTCAGACAGTATGATGTCAAATTAAAATTATGCTTCACAACAGTAAATTCAGTGCCGGTAAATCCATGTGGATTAAATGTAGGAAGCTGAAAAAATAAACCTTTACTTTTCTCATCCAGATCATTTGTCTTTCTGTTAGGGTTTTATTTTCAAAAAATCAAACCTGAAATCTGTATGTTGGGATGTAAACAACTGCATGGGGAAAAATGTCAGTACTTAGCAGCAGTGAAGTTTGTCCAAGGATTACCACAGTGAATAAAACCAACTTCCCTTTTAAAAGCTGAATGTACTATTTTAGGAATGTGACCCTTTTTCATGAATAAATGACGTGGTGACATTTACAGATAAAGCAAGATTTAACTGCTATGAAAGGAGATGACAAATGTCAGGATGTCAGTAATGATCGGTGAACATAATGGTCTCTCACCAGAGCACTGAGTAGATATATAATGTAACTATTGCCTGCTAATGCTGCCATGGAAGAAGAAAAGAAAAGCAATATGAGGAAAATCAAAAACCTCTCTGGAACCAACCTTAAAGCCTGATTGATAGGCATTGGCACAACTTAGCTAATAAATTATGCTGCTAATGACTTAGAGTTTTTACCTTGTGCATATTACTATTCCATACTGTGAAATTCTTGTATAACTTACAACTGTATTGTGTCAGAGGATAAAGTGTTGGCCATCAAAATGGCTTTCTGACAGCTTCTTTATCCCTGTTGTACTACTGGGGCTTGGCTGCTGTGAAAGGTTTGCTGGAGTGGAGTGGATTTACTGCAGCCAGGGCTGGTTCATGGAGCCCTGGTCATTGCAGAGCAGAGCAAGGTTCTTCCTTGGCAGAATCTTGGGATTCTGGGAAAGATCATACAACCACAGAATCATAGAATGGTTTGAGTTGAAAGGGACCTTAAAAATCATCTAATTCCACCCCCCTCCCCTCAATGGACAGGGATACCTTCCATGTGACCAGGTTCCTCAAAGCCCCATCCAACCTGGCCTTGAACACTTCCAGGCATGGGACATCCACAACTACTCTGGGCAACCTGTTCCAGTGCCTCACTACTCTCACAGTACAGAATTTCTCCCTAACATCTAATCTAAATCTCTTTCAGTTTAAATCTGCCCCCCTTGTCCTATCATTATCGGCCCATAAAGATCAACCCCCTGCCTGAGGTTGTCCTCCTCAGGTATTCTCAAATGCGATGTCTCCCAGTTTTTCACACCCTGGAAGACCGTACGCTGGCCCAGCCTTGTGATTGCTGTCAAAATTGCCTTGATAACTTCCTTGGGAAACCCAGAAATATGGCAGGGGAAAAAGAGCTTGGCATTATTTATGCAGTTGTCTTCTGAAGTTGTCTCAGGCAACTGCCTCCCACCCCTGGGCCCCAGAACGAAATCCCCATTTGTCTCACACATTGAGTGCTTTCTCCAGCTGACAGATAAATTGATTCCCGTTTGCTATTCAAAATGAGGAGAGTGTTTGGAAATCTGAAGGTTTAAAAATCCTGAGACCCGAGATCAGTGTAGCATGGAAGGCAGGGAGTTTCTTTGCATGAGCTCCCCAGCCTCCTGGCAGCTTCAGAGCTCTCAGCTGTGCGGCACGCTTTGCTCTTCTCGTGCTTTGCTTCAACAGTTAGCCGACCTTTTCTCAAAATAGGTTAGCCTGCCACAGGGCTCGTGTTACCCAGAAGACCAAGGATGTTTTCAGAGAGATGGTGAAACTGTGATTAAAAGCCAGACATAGCCAAGCTCTGATGAGATCAGCCAAGTAGCATTTGGCCGATAGTTTGTTTATGAGAAGAAATATAACTGATAAAATATAAACATTAATACAATAAAAACACCAAGCTCTGGAACATAGTGGAGATGATGCTGAACAGTGAATAAATGTATTTTTTTAGGAGATACTCTGAGTTAGACCTCCTGTTAATAGTGCACAAATGTATCTTTAACACCAGTCGTATAAATACAGTAATCACAGTATCTCTCAGACAAATCCCCATGACAAAGGAAACCCATCCCAATCTGCTGTATCTTTTGATCTGCACTTTATAGTCAGAGCCATCTATGACAATGAAGATGGAGGTGGCATTTCGGATAAGACAGCCAGCATTGTAGCAATCATATATTGACATCCAGCAAGGATTCACCTCGATTAACTGTATCCATCTAAAAGATGTCTTCTCTAAGCGAATTCTTTTAAGCTTCCTGTAAAGTCAATGGAGAGATGTAGGCAGTGCAGAGGGTAATCGACCCTATCCTGAGATAAGTATTGTAAGATAAATTGTACCTATTTCTTGCTATTCACTCTAGAGGGGTCCCAACTCCAGAATCAATGCCTACTTTTGAGGTGGTTATGCTTAGGTGAGACATGTGGGAGGGGGAAGGAGTAAAGGAGTGCTGTTCTAATTTCCATGGAATCAGCTGATCTGAAGGGTCAATCGCTTTAATAGAACCTTGTTGCTGTGCAGCATTAAACTATTAAACCTGATTAGGGGAGGAATCTGTCAACCTCCATATCTTACACGGACGCAAGAAAATAAACACTAAAGAAAAGAAATGGACTTTCAGAATAGAAAATACATAATTAAAAAACGCACAAAAGAAGAACTAAGAGAAAACCACTTTTGGTATTATGAAAGCATTGAGCTAATTAATCAGTGTCTGTGTGTGTCCTTTTTTAAAAGATACTCAGTTAAAGAAAAGTGGCTGATCGTTTTGATGTTGACTCTTGAGATGGTAATTCTGAAGATTTTTTTTCCTTCTGATGTAAAGGACACATCATTTGCAGAAGCAATATAATCATTTCAGTTGTAACTTGGGAGAAGCCAGTTCTCAGAATATAATACAAAATGTATTCCTGTGTGTATCATTATGGTGTTCCTGCTGATCCAGTGGGGATCGCTGGGTGCATTTGTGTTGAGATGAGTGTCCCAGTAAGTAAAGGTTATCGGTTAAGACCAGGTTTTGTGATGTGAAGCAATCATTTTAGAGGCTGTACATTCGATGATTTTAGTCCACAAACCTTCTCTTGAGAATAATAAAAGGTAGTTTCTAGGTGAACTAACCATGGTCTGATTACTGCTTAGGTCTTACTTTTAACTCATCCATCTTGATACAGGGACTTCTATTCTCACATGTTTCTGACTTGTTAGATGTATATTCTAGTGTTAGTGGTCCATTTCTGTTTAAACTACTTGGGATTTTCCAATGTAGTTCTTTTTGCTTGATTTATTGTAATATTTAATTAACTTACAATTGGATGGATTTCTAGGTTACAGTTATTGGACTATTATTTAACTCTGTTGGGATGAGAAGCTCGTTACAAAGTGTGCTAACAGTTCTGCTGCTCAAGGAAACCTAGGAAGGGATTTTATTTTTTTATTTCCAAAATACTGACTTTTAGTCTCTGCTTTTAATGCCCTTTATACTTACCAGCAAGAGAAGGATATTAGTGGTTATCTCAGCCCTGACGTTTGCTAACAAAGACTAACAACTGCTGACACAACAACCTGCCTTGAATTATTTTTGGGTAGGGGATGGAATGGTTTGGCTTAACAGAAATGTGTAATTTCAGTAAACCACCATTTTCAGAAAATGACATTGTTTTAAATTTCCTTTGCTGAAAGGGAGATGCATTTTTTCCCCAGACCTCTCTCAAAAAAAATTGTGCAGAAGATTGAATAGAAAAATGGTGCCTGAGAGGAGAATTTCAGGGTGTACTCAGTGTCAGTCAAAATCTTCCATTTTAATTTTTATTCTTTCTTCTCAAATATAAATGTGTATTCAAATTCTTATCCTTAATTAGCTGTAGAGCTTTCAGACAGCATTTATTGCTATCTATTTCTTTCCTATCTCCACTGATAAGAGCTGCATTTTGAGCAGACACACTATAACCCCATAATTTGAAGATACTAGTATAGTATCAATTCTTCTGGATGATACCACACCTTGCCCGTCAAAAATGATTTGAGCTTAAATTGTCAGCTAAAGATACTCTTCATTTTTATTGCCCTGAACTTGTGGGCAGTCTATTGGACGAAGTGAATTACTTTGTTGTTCAAAATGCTTGTAATTTTGTGTGAAGGACACAATCAGAATACACAATATTTTTTCCCCTTTGCATTTCCCAACCTGCTCTGCTCCTTTGGTGCCCAAGCATATTACAAAATTGCTGACATCTAAGCTGATCAATCAAACCCTTTGCAGTTCTGTAAATGATCAAGCTTAACTGTCTATGCAGCTGTTATTTGGCAGTGCTCCATCTGGAAAATAAAATACAAACATCAAAAGAAGTTCAGCAAGGTTTGTGTTTCACAGAGGTTTTTTGGTAGCTTGTCTGTTATATAACAGTCTCCTGGGTCAAATTAGAAGGTGGCAGATCTTTGTCCTTTCATAAATCTCTGATCTTTGAGTTAACCAGATGACAATCACCTCCCAAAATAGGGACACCTAAGCAGTGTATTGGTGCTGTGCTGATACTCTGCACACTAAGGTGCACAGCCTCCCAGGAAAGCATAGGATATTTAGAGGAGTATTATATGGAAGCTAAGGAAAGCTGGGGCAACCATATATTTTATAGAATTAAGAGGGCATATCTTTTCAGCGCTGGATCCATTTTTGCTCCTCAGTTCTCCCCAGTTCTCTACCAAGCTTAACACCATGGCGTGCAGGGACTGGGCTGGTTGCCTTTAAAACTGCCATTATTGGTCCAGTGCAGGTGTACTGTAGAGAACTCTGTGTATATTAGATTAGTCTCAATTCAGAAAAAAATAAAACATCAGTGTTCATGAAGTGTTTTCCTTCTTCATACTCTGTCCCTGCATTTAAATTATGACCTTCCTCCTTATTTTATGAATTCAGCTAAACTGATGATACAGCTTGACCTGAACACATTAAGCAAATGTACCAAACTGAAGAAGGAACACAACATGCATGGATGGTTTGTGATTTATCTAGAGGTGAGTATGTGCCACTATCCCTTGCCACAGATATATAGAACCGGGCAGAGCATTAATGCTCTGGTAGACTGCAGGAAGATATTTGCCAGGACTGTAGAGAGACAGCAAATCTCCTGACACTTTATGCTCTGATTGGTCATGCCCAAAAGGCGTATCAGCCAACTTGAACAGATCAGCAAAGTTCTCATTAGCGAAATTCAGAGCTAACCTTTCTACTCGCTGACTTGCAGAGAGGGCAAAACAGTAATCACAGTGGAAAAGGTGTCCTTAGCACTCTGAAAAGAAACCACCAGGCAATAAACATTGTTGATCAGACACAAAATTGGATAGAGGAAAGGAAAATGTCAGTGAATCAAATGTCTTCTCTTCCTGGACAAAACACAGAGATGAAATGCTGCAGTTATGAGTGAGAACACTTCACATGGTGCGATGGACACGCTGCCAGTTGGTCCTGGTCAATTAAAGTGGTTTTTTTTGGCATAATGTGCAGAAGAAGTTTTCCTCAAAGGACCGTAAAAGAAATGAAGTGCCCAATACCTTTGCCAGCTTTATAGCTTTCAGTCTATGTGGAAAATTTCAGCCAGAAAGAACTGGCAGGGAAAAGAAAATAATAACAAGAAAAACAAAACAATGTTATGTGCTGTACAAGTTGGAACATATTTAAGATAAATTTTTTGTATTCTCTCACTTTGTGATTTGCTTTTGCACTACATTTTATACATTGCTTAGTTAAAGACTGCAATGTCAAGACGTGGTAACATACAGCAAATTTTAAGCCCTTTAACCAAAATCACAATATGCATCTAGAAAAATAGATCCATTTTTTTTTCTCAGCAGAATTTAGAACTGTTGCATTTAGAAGTACATCCCATTTCTATCAAATATACACCGTTTCCCCTGCAGCTCTTTTTATGTTAGTCAATATCTTTTAATGTTATCTGATGGTTTCCTAGGAGATGCCCTAAATGGCTAAACTCACTAGTTTGATGCTGGTGTTGGATAATATCTATACGCACTAAACATCTGTTTTGTTCACTGAAGTCTGCTCTGCCCTTTTTCCACTGGTCATTATGTTCCCCCTGAGGGTTTCTAATGGTTGCTAATGAGATAAGAAAAATGTTCCATGTACACTTCCATCTTCTCCGATGGTGTGTGATCAGAAGTCTGTGCTCTTTTTTAGCAGAAATAGCTTCAAAATCATTGTTAGTGTTTCTTTGTACAATAGTTTGAATGCAAATTTTACACTTAAGGACTAAAGTGCCTTTTAAAAATCTGTAAGATGCAATTAGAAGGAGAAAGATCACCACATTATAGGGTAGAGAGTTCTATTTGTGGAAGGGTGGTCTCATTGTTGATTCATGTTTTTCAGATGGTACAGTACAGGTTGCATCATTAATAGAAGATTAAGATGCCAAATGGGGAATTTTTACCTTCTGTTTCTGAGTTTTTCACTGTAGGAAATCACCCAGATATGGCTAGAGGTTGATTTTATATAACATGATGAGCAGACAGAGTGTTCCTCAAATTGAACAGAGCCTGCTGCTACTGTGGGAAGAGGGGCTGACAACTTGGGTAGTATCCATACAAAGCTATAATTTCTAATCTGTCAAAATCACTTCCCTTTAGAAAGCCTGATTTCATTAGCATGTTCTTTGTCGGATGTGATTGTCTCTCTTAGCAGCTTTCCTTTTACAGCTGTCACAAAAGCCAATCAGACTATACCAAGGGCAGGAAATAAATAAGTCTTTTTGCTGTAAATTAATTTAGGCAAGGCTACATTGCATATGCTTAGATTTAGTCCCTACTTTGAAGTGTGAAATTTTAGCAGGGTAACAGATGAGGGCTCTTAGAGCAGGTATTGGCATAAATTTGGTTACAAACTGTATTTCTTCTGGCACTCTACTGGCAGGTAGAGAAAATATACTTACATTTAGCTTATGCCTCATAAACGGCAATCCAAGATCTCAGTTAAACTGGGAACATAGGCAAAATTGTCTTGGACAGAGAGCTCAAACTAAGCTTTTCTCCAATTCTGTCTGTGCTGCGCTCTTCTGGGGTAGTTCTAACACAAACACTAAGAATTCATTTAAGTTAATTTTCTTCATATTTGATCTTTGCACTGTTCAGTGGACTCCACTGCCGTCTCACTAAAGTCTGAGATTTTTGTACAGCTTGCTGTACTCTGCTACCAAGGAGTCTCCAGGCTGAACTTGCCTGGGTTCTTCTCTTGCTGTGGACCTGAGCATGTAAGGTAAGGAGGAGGAGGCAGATGTTTTATGGAAACCTGTTTATCTACTTGATTTAGCTCTGCTTCATTCAGATCTGTGCTAAAGCTTTGCAAATTTGTGAGGAAAAAAAGGATCAGATGGTTACTCTTTTCAAAAAAGTATTTCACTCTGGAGAGTAAGAAAAAGGCAGTTGTTTCATTTGCCTTCTAAAGCTGAAAAAAGAGTATTTTCAGAAGTCTTTGGTATACAGAAGAATGGTGTGATGAGTGTCATAGAAAGAGGCCAATCAGTGTGTCAGCTGGTTGGTCTATCTATCTTTCCCTGTGTTGTTTGCAAAAAGAGACGCATGAGGTGACAGCAAAGCTCATCACAGGAGCTGTAGCTTCACTTTTCAGTTGCTGTGACCCATCTAAAGAACTGGTGAAACTGTAATATTTTATAAAGAGTCTTTCTGTACAGGTATGGAGAACCATTCTAGAAGTCAAAGCATGTACCTGTGGTGCTGTATGGTAAGTTTGATTAAGAATTTCCTTTATTTTGGAATCTTTGTAAGTCACAAGACTCTATTGCTTGTTAGAAATATGTAACAAGCATATATGGATCAGTCACCATTTCCCTTAGAGGTACTATGTAGCTGTATCACCTGAGCATGTACAATATGAGTCCCAATGTCTTTTCATTGTGCCCTGAAATAAAAGTGAAAGCCCTCAGAGTCATTATTTCTTATAACTAAATTTTCTTTCCCTTCTACAAGGTAATTGGTCTTCCAGTTTCCAATTTTGGCACATTTGCCTCTCTAAAGGCTCATATTTTTTTTTTTTAAAGCTAAGAGAATCTTCTGTTTTTTAAAACTTCTCCCATTTCTTTGATTATTTGTAGTAGTCTAGCTCATTTTTTTTCTCTGCCTTTTTGCCAGTTCCATCTGGGCATTTAAAAACAGTAATTCTGTATCTTTTCATGTGCTCCAGATCTTCTGCAATGCCAGTCTCTAACTGACAGTATTTGATCTGTTTTATGATTACTCTTCATCTGTTCCTGGCCCTTTCTCTGTATGCTGGTAAACAGCTTTGATCACCTCTTGGCTATAATCTGTGGCTTCTCATAATTCCTTCTGGAAAGATTCTTTGTCTTAATTTAATTACTTTTTACCATTACCTGGCTCGCATCCATTGCCTGTTTTCTGTTTTTAATTTTTGCCACTGTGAAAGCTAATAGGACTCTTCTGCATTGGGACATTTAGGAAAGTCAATCCAAATTAAATGTTAAAGTTCACACTTCAGCTGCGTTAAATCCCTCTGTTGACAGCCTTGTTAGAAGTAAAGAAGACCTTAATTTTGTTTCATTTAATACATACTATAAATGAATTAAGCTAAGTCAAATTTAACCACTTCAACTTTGAACAAATGTGTCTACACAAGGTTTGTGCAATTTAGAAAATCAATTTTAGCTTCATATTTTTATTAATGGTTTTGATTTCCTAAGTTTTTTGTTGACAAGACCTGTTTTCTTTTCTATAGGAATAATGTTTTTCTTCCAAGCTGATTTTTTTTTCTCTTTGTCTCCTTTTCTTCATATTTGACTGTCATTCCTCTGCCCTGATAGTGGCTTTCATTATTTTCTGAGGCGTAAGGAAGACTTAATGAACATGGTTATTCTTACTATTTTATTAATTTACATTACAACAAGCTATATATCTGTATTAAGTTCAGGGTCACATTAAGGTGGATGCTGTAAACATGTACACACATAGAATGGAGTTTATCTCACATAACCTTACTGGGAAAAGGCAGGCAGATGGAATGTATCCTCAGCCAGTTTGTAGATGACCAAAGCTGAGGGGACTGGGTGATACACCAGATGGTTGTGTCTCCTTCAGAGAGACCTTGATGGGCTGGAGGAATGGGCAGAGAGGAATTTTACAAACATGGAGTAATACAAAGCCCTGTATCTCAGGAGGATTAAATCCATGCAGCAGTACATGCTGGGGGCTGACTGGCTGGAAAGCAGCTTCCTGAGCGAAACCTTGGCATCCTGATGGACAGCAAGATGACCACGATCTAACAAAGCACCCTCACAGCAAAAGGTCAAGAGATATGATCCCGCAGCTCAACTTAGCACAGGTGGGGCAACAGCAAGAGTACTGTGTCCAATTCTTACTAACCTTAACTATTTGATCATGCAACACCTAAAATATTGTTATCTAAGCAGAGAAGATCCAGTTCTGACACAACCCAGCACAAGTCATGCACCCATCACTTTCAGACTTGTCTCGTGCTCCCCTACCTTTTGAAATTTCCTGTGTTTTAGTTAATACATTCTGGAGTAACCAAACCCTTAGGACAGTACCAAATTTCCATAGCTTGGTATGGAAGCAGGACATCAGAAAATTCAGTGCATAGTGTGTGATTCCATAAATACTTCATTTTATCCCAGAGGGCTGCACTGCTTTTTCTTGTGTATTATAAAGCTCCAAACAGAAGAACCTAAGCCCACAGTCTTGTTCCTAGCTGCTCCTGTGAGCTGCTGGTCTGAAATTAAAGTTAATGACCTAAAGGGTCTAATCCCATGGGTTTAACAAGGTAAGTTTAATAAGTATACTGGCCTTAAAACTAGAATGAATCCAGCAGCTCCTACTGATGATGATGAAAAATCATCTTCAGAAGTTTTTTAATAATTATTTTTGGGGAAGGAGGAGAGACAAGGGTATGAAACCTTCTATAATGGAAAAAAAAGATGAACTCATGCTGCTTTATCTCTTTTTCACAGAATTTTTTTGCTTGCTCTTAAAATTGTTCCCAGTAAGTCTGTCTCAGCAGCAGACAGATGAACACTCCCATTTAAATCTCCTCCTGTCTGATAGGTAGACATTTGCAAGCCAAAAAAGAATCATCCTCCTTCTGAAAAGTATGGTCTGCCTTTCAGATAATACCTACTTTCCCAACCTTGTCAGGTGAGGCAGTGCTTGAAAGCTTTTTAGCACTTACCCTTTTGTATAACAAGTTATCTCAGTAGGAGACTTTGCAGCAGTCTTTAACCCCTTTTGTATTCTCATTCCATCTCAGAGATGTCTCATGCAAGCTAATAAATAATTCCATGAAGTCTCTCTTTTTTCCACAACATTAATCTCCCATCAACTAGTAATGAGCCTTTGCAGTTTCCTTGTGAGAATCTAAGCAACCACATTAATTCCTTAAAACTTTTTTAAAAATAGTGATCCTATTGGCAGAGAGTTTAGGAACATCTGATCCATACATTTAGCCTTAGGAGCTTT
Organism: Pipra filicauda; assembly: GCF_003945595.2. Taxonomy (NCBI): domain Eukaryota; kingdom Metazoa; phylum Chordata; class Aves; order Passeriformes; family Pipridae; genus Pipra; species Pipra filicauda. The sequence continues at coordinate 1,516,179 of NW_024103929.1, forward strand.
TGGTGCCCTGTGTTTATGTGCCTTGAAATTCCTAAAGCCCTAGGAAGATGCTGCAAGTGCTATGTGCATTGATTTCTAATAAATTATATTTCTATACTGTCTGATGTAGCAAACAAGAACTGTGCTGCTAAAATCCTATTTTTTTCATGGTTGTTTCTTGGGCTGAATGATTTTTCTTGAAAAAAATCATGTAATCAAATATAAAGTTCATACAGGTTGGTGCATGTTTTAGAACATGTGAAATGACTGTTCTTTATCATGCTGTTTTCCCTTAAAACATGACAGAATACCAGTTAACATGCAGCTAGACTTGTCCATGTGATTTCCCACAGTCTTTCATTTTAGCTGTATAGAGAAAAATAGGTCCCTTTGGAGGTTTACAAAGGGAGTTTTTGTTGCTTAAGCTTGGGTATCTAAATTAGATACCCAAGATCCTAGTTATCTAGCAGTCTACTGACTGCCCACCTACAGCAGTATGATGGGGTTAAAGAGAAAGGGCTAAATCCTAGCAGAAAATACCAATTCTTTCAAAAAATCTTGTGTTTTATAAATGTTTCAGACAACATTTAGCTTCCTATTGGCCTTGCTTCCACATTCATGTCAATTAAAGCACCAAACCGATCAAATAATAAAGCTGAAAGTGGAGAAAAAAAGAGGATTGTGGACCCACAGAAGACAACTATGCATTTGAGACATTTTTTTTTTGCATGGCTCTGACATTACAGTCTGCACTCAATTTACTTCAGCCAAACTCTGCATTGCTAAATGGAGAAAGGATGCCCATCAATTCAGCCCACACATTTCTGTTTCTTTTCAGCATCAACTTTTCAGTGAATTATTTCCTTCCGCTACAGCAGCTCTTTCAGACTGTCGTGGTATTTTATTTGTCTCTTTTCCTGGTCCCATTGTTTTATTCCATTTTTATCTTTGCTTTGTTCCCTTGTGAAATGCAGTGAAACCAGAAATGCAATTAGCATATTTAGTTACACTCATTCTACCCTTTGACTATTTATGAAGACACTTTTTATGAACTTAAAAAAAAAAAAAAGAAAGAAAAAAAGAAAATCAATCACCCAAAACTTGAAGTGTCTTATACTTTACAATTTCCCCCTTTTCTTCTGAATGTGTGGACACCTGATAACACTAAGAAAATGCTATATAAACAGACTTCACATATGTGTTACATATCGTTTGCAGTGAATTGATTTTGTCATAAAAGAAAGCAAGTTTTCATTGTAGTTTGAGCTACCTTCAATATCATGAAAGCCTCCATGAGTTTTTTCTCTAAAACTGTAATCTGAACTGAAATCTGCTTCTAAACCTCCAGAAGGATTATTGATTGGAAGAGACTATATGCAAAGGGATTCAGTTCAGATGAAACCAGGTTTTAATCTATATTACAATAACACTTCTGTGTTGCATATATTGATAGAAAAAGAAATAATACAAAGGCTGTTGCTGAGACTGTGACATGAATAGGGAGCCTGGTACATTCATTATTTAACCATGACAAAAGAATGGCAATAATCTGTCTTTTCTCTGAAATGAGAAGAAGGAGAACAAGCCATGGCTGGCAAGTGTTAAGTCACACATCTTAAAGGTCTTCAGAAAGCTCTTAAGTAAAGAGGGCTGACACTAACCATCTGCCCCCGTGTGATTACAGAGACTGAGTCACAGTGGCTCATTGCACCGACTTGCTGGTTTGGCCTTTAGAAGGTTCTGATAATTTTTCCTCCTTAAACTCTAGGCATTTGAAGGGGTTTTTAATTGATTGCCCCAATTCATTGTTCATTTCTGAAAGCTGAGCTTCACTTTTTAGCTCGGTCCATTTGAACTTCCTCAAAGTAACTTAAATTGTTGAACAAAATTCAGGCCTTTTTGCAATAATTGCAGTCCATTGAGCAAGTGATGTCTGGTATAAACTTACAGGATAAAAGTTCCAGCAAGGGAAAAATAACTTCAAATACTGTTTTCCAGCACCTTCTGTTTTTAAATCACCCCTATGTGGATTTTCTTAGAAACTAATCATGGTAATTATAGGGAAGTCTAATCAATAATGAACATACATTATGTATAAATCATATTTTCCTGCACTAATATTTGAAGTTTTAACCTTCTGTATTTTAGAAATTGCATCTCAGAATAGGTAGATGTTCAGTGCTGGAAAACAAGGCTATTTTGTGTAAAGTCTCTGAGGATAGAAGCAATTACAGCTAATGAGCTGGGTTATTGTTTGCTTATTAAACTTCTAGTTTTCCACAGTATGGCCATCTTTGTTACCTGGCTGTGAGCCTCTTCTCTATCAGGAAATACAGTAAACTCCCTAGGCATCTTTGACCTGGATATAAAGATAGTTTAACTATGATGCGAATTTTTCTGAATATGCCTTTTTTTGGAGCTCTGGAGTTTTCACTGAAAAAATGGTGTGCATGTAAAGCAGGAAAGCTGCTGGATTTATTTTTTTGTGGTTGCTCATCTCTCTCAGTCACACATTATTTAGTTGTATCCACTGCAACTATTATCGTTTAGCAACAGAATGTCTGTTTCGTGATATGTGCTACTGTACCTTAACAAAATAAAATTTCTATCCTCTGTCCAAGTTGATGCAATGTTTATTGCCCTTGGTTGTACTGTTTATGACTTTATACCTCTGAGTAACTGTGTATGTATCCAATCTACTGTGCCTCTGATGAAAATGTGTACATGAATTTGGATTTAGGAGATAACTTTAAATGCTATCTTGGTGTGATCTCATTTGAAACAGTCACTACACATTTCTCCACTTGGCTGAAGAAACAACGGTAGAAACTGTTGCTAATTTTGTTTTTAATTAATTGTGCAGCATGGATTTGTTGATGTGGCATGGATAGGGGTCAACTAAACAGATTTGCCTTGGGTTAATAGAAGTTTTCCATCATCTTCTCTGTTTCTGGTGCATAAAATATTCCTTAACAATCTTAACTTCATGAATGAGTGCATAAAATCCTCACAATCAACCTGTCAGCCTTTAACCAAGGCTGCCACCACCCTTTGTATTCTTCTGCTGGTAGGAGACCTGTGAAATGCTTGGAAACAATTTTGTGAACAAAAGAGTTTCAAGTGCTGAAATACACCTTGTATAAATTAAAATAATGTCTTTTGGACTTTTCATAAAACACTATATGCTCTACTCATCCCCAGAGTGGATTTCGTTTACTGTTATTGCTTTGATGACACGTAATTAAGTCAGATTACATTTTTATAAAGAGAGAATAGCTAAGACACAATTCTAAATTATTCATCAATAAGTTTCGCCAAAAAAAAGGGCAAAAGATAGGAATTTAAATTGTGCTCTCTGTTGTTTTTTTTCTTCCTAAAACTAGATAATTTTATAATGGTATATTGAACAAATAAGTCTCTCTCTTCCTCCCCATGAGAGAACAAGAGACTTCATTTAACACCACATGTGTTATTGTGCTTATCTGCTGATTACCATATTACTTTGATTTGTATGGTAGATTGTAAGCTCTTGTAGGATTATGGAAAGATTTCTTTCCCCAGGCTGAACCAGTGAGATTTTCAGCTTCATGAAGACAGAGATGCGTAGGAAAGAAGCAGATTGGTTATTATATCTCTATGTATTTTTTACCCACTGGTTCATCTTGTTTTTATTACTACAGAGTCAGCATGAGATCCAAGTAAGTTAATACACCTCCACAACGTTGTCACACCACTAAGTTTTAGTGTCTCTTCATACCCTCAACATGCTTAGTGAAAATGTGAATTGCTAAAATGGTGTAGCCATAAAGAAGAGCAGGAGTAGGCATAGATATGCTTTGATTCAGCTAGGCAAAATACCCCTTTTGATTAGGAATTAAAAATATACGATAAAGGAGTGATGATTGATTTCCTAAACAGCATGGGTTTGTTATGTATCAGTCTTTCTTTCTGATTTTGGATGGACTCATCCAAAATTGCAAGACAAATTATTTGGCATGTTAAACTGAGCATTTCCTGGTAGAACATGCAAGGAGAAGCAGTAATGAAGGAGGAAATTCAGACCAGAAAAAAAAAAAGGAAAAAAATAGCTGTCCCCTTAAGCTAAAAAAATATGAATTCAGCTACTGTATCTTAGTGCTGTGTATGTAACTCACACTAGAAAAAGAAAAGTAGTTTAAAATCAAATCAGATGTAAATTTAAGATATGCAATGGAGATAATCCAGGGTGTTCTGATATACTGGAAGCCTATGGAGAAACATGAGAATGGACAGTGAAGTGGTTGACTGGTAACTGGTGGTGCCATTTTGAATTCTTCTCTGTTTTCCTGGGAAATATTGGTGATGCATGTTTAAACTCAGTATGAGTATGTCCTCACTATGTGCAACAGCAGTGGTACGAAAAGGAGGCAGCATAATGGTCAGGACCAGACAGACTTTGCTGCATTGCTGCTGGGTTCTGAGAGGTCAGAGAAGTGGCTTTGTCTCCTGCCTTATGAAATAAAACCAACTACACTCAACTCCTGTGTAACGAGAAAAATGAACCTGGAATTCTGTGTGAAATTCTTTTCAACTGTATCCAAGATCAACTGAATTTATGGAGAAAAGCAGAATGTTAGCTGAAAAGATGGGGCGTATAGTGTAGGGATAGTTTTACTGTTTTCACAATGCAAACAGACTGTCAGTACAGATTAAGGGGAACCTTGGTAAGATCTGTACTGTTCATCACAATTACAAATTGTTTGGAAAAGCAAGTGCTTAACGAGATGACCGAGTCTGCTGATGCTACAGAATTCTTCAAGGTGACTGAAACTAACTCTGACAACAAAAGGGTAAACTGAACTTGTGATTTTGAGTGGTTGGAGATAAAACGGGAGACAAAATTCAGTGCTGATAAGTTAAAAGTAATAGATGCAAGAAAGCATAATCCTAATAATTTTCACACTGCCATGGGTTCATAAATGAGGTGTAGATATTTTGGAAAGACATTTAGAATCATTGCGGTTAGCTCAGTTCTAAGTGGTGCTGAATGAAAGCTCAAGATCATAGGAACAACAAAGAAAGCATCAAGAACAGAATAGTTGTAATTTTCCTCTGTATAAAACCAGGATCAACTCTTGTCCTGAATACTGTATGAAGTTTTGTCCCCCCTTTTTCCAACAGAAAAATTGTTGAAACAGACAAAGGCAGCAATGGTTAGACATGAAGAAGTTTTTGTGTGAAGAGCAATTAGGCTAGGATTATGGGTCTTCAGGGAGAAAAAACAACTCAGGGACAAAATTATAGAGTATATCAAATAATAAATAGCAGAAAGTAGGTGAATTGCAATGTTTTCTATTGACAATGTTTGAAGAACTGAGGGCCAATTGATGCAATTATCATGCTGCTAACTTAAGATAAGGAAGCACTTTTCTCACACAGCACATTCTAACTCTGAAATTCATTGTCAGAAATTTTTATAGTGCCCAAAGTAAATTTATAAAAGGTTTGGAAAGAAAATTAGTAGAGGAAAAGACCGCCCTGTACAATATTAAGATTTTTTTTAAAATCATATACAGGAGGTATATTTCTTATGCTTTTCCTTTAAACGACCACAAACAGTAACTTCGACAATAAGAGAGACGGTTTGTTGGGTCTGATGAAACTGATTTTTACCCACTATGACATTTTCTATGTCACAGAATTGAACCCAGTCCACAGAAGGTGTTCTGTGGCATTCAAAGGGAATTTGAATGACAGAAAACTAAATTTAAAAAAATTACCCATTTAATCTACTTCATTTACAATAAGAAGGAAAGTGACTTATTGTGAGTTGATCAGAGGATCCCTCAGTTTGGGATGGCAAAAATCCTTACAGTATAGGACAATGGAGGTGTGCTCTGGAATCTGTCTCTAAGATATAAACTTAGCGTGGGATCACTCATATCAGATTTGCATCCAAGCCCTGCATCTTATACAGCATTATATCAATTTAGAAGAAGGAAAAAATCCAGTTCTGAGAGGTTTTTTTCCTTGGTAGCCACCTGTTAGGTTGTGACAGGTGGGAAGACTGAAAATAATTTTAAATAGCACTTCTCTCACTTCACATGAGGATAACTGTGGAACTGTTGGAGCAACAAGCATTTTGGTTTTTTTCTTGGAAATTGTAAAGGTACCCAAAGGTATCAACCATGAAACATAGGAATCTTGCCCAAGCATTGTACAAGTTCTTGCAATGAAAATTTGGAGAGATGTTTAAAGATGTGCCTGAGGGATGTGAGGGCTTGAGGGAGACAGAGTGATTCTGTTTTGTCATTTTTACCTCAGCCTGAATCTTGCGTGTAGCATCAAGTTGCCTTCTCTTAGGGCTGAGCCTGGAACACACACATGAGATGAGCTGGCATGCCCTGAGGTGGATCTGGAGTTCTGGCCTGCTTCCCAAGGACTGCCAGAGCCGCGATACTGAAATTCAAACTTTATGGGCTAATGATTTTCCTGCCTTAGTGTAAGCACTCTAGATATTCTGGCTGCAAGTTGTCTGTCTAAATGTAAGTAATGTCTCTGTCCAAATATTCTGTATCCTGCAGGGTTAAAAAAATACATACGTTAAAATTTGAGGTATTCTGGTGCCACAGTGGTGAAGTCACATAAAATATGGAACTGTATGGGTAAAGTGTAAAATGTGTTAGATGTATAGAGCTTAGTCGAGCTGAAACCTTCGAATGCAAATTGTGATCTGAACTCGCTCCCAGGAGCAAGAGCTTTGGGTCAGGTGTTACTGTTCAAGGCTATTTCCAAGCGAGTGCCTGTGCCTTTTTTTAACGTGAACCTTGTTACACTTTGATTTCTTCCTCTCTCCTGGTCTGAATTATGTTACTTTTGTTGATATGAATTCACAGCCACTAGTCAATGACCATAAAGGCCATTCTGTACCACATATTGACTTGAAAGATTTAGGTCCCCAGTATCAAAAGATGGCACTTTATCCACTCAGCCAGACCAGATCCTTGATTTTACATTGCTGTTTTCTCTCTGAGTTTCAGAAGTCCTTTTAATATTTCAGAACCATGTCAGTGCTTTCATAAACTTTCCAAAGGGTGAACAGTAGTACTTGTATTCCAGCTGCTGCTGAATCTGCTGTGTTTGTTCAGCCCTGTAATGATCTTTTAAGATGTGAAAATAAAATGTTTCACCAGTACAGAGCCATAAATGCAAAACTGACCAGGGGTGCAATCTACCCAACAAAAACTACCTATTAGAACCACTTTTTTTCCAGCTTTCTGCACAGAGACCTGATTCTGATTTAACCTGATTTTTTTTTCCAGCAGAACAGATAAAATAATATTAATAATTATTTTTTTAATTTTTGAGAAGATAATGGCTATTACTTTGCTCTTAACTATACTACAAAACCTATTGTAAAACCCTTTTTTTCTTGTAGAAAGCAAGCAAACCTTATTTACTTAATACAGAAATATTCCTCCAAATGCTCCAAATATTTTTACTCAAGTCACAAAGCTGCTTAAGTGTAAGATTGCAAACTGATCCTCTGATTACTTTTATAGATATTTCCTCATTATGCATTATTTATTTGAATGTGTGAAAAATCATATACTTGTATGTATGCTGCAGAGATTTTCTTAATAATGCAAGAAAATGAGGTGCCAGTACAGGGAGCTCTAAAATTCGAGCGCTTAGTGTTTATTGCTAATAGAACTCACAGACTGAAATATGAACTCTCAGCAGAAGATGTACAACTCTCAAAATATTTTTCTGCTCTCTTTACCTTTATCAAGCAATTATTAGGGGAAAAAAGCAGAACAAAACAAAACTTCATTCTTTAAATTAAATGCCCAGCTCAGGCAACTATATATCTAAGATCAGACTGCTATAGAAATGTTCAAATACCACTAAGATTGTCTTTTTCAGCCATGTCATCTTCTCCATGCCCTCTAGGTTTCTGTCCAGGTGGAACTTAAAAACTGAATTTTCAGGTCTACATCAGAACCTGAAGTTGGGCTACAGGTGCACAAGAATAAGGAGAGAGGGCAGGTTCAGCTGTACAGATTAACCTGTACTTGACATCATTGTGAGGTGGTCGTCAAAGAGAAAATGTGGAACAAAACGTAGAAAGTGGAAGACTGAGCTGGGAATAGGGCAGGACTGTGGTGCTGGACTGAGAAGAATGAGGATGTTTGAGATTCATGAGAGAAGAAAGTTGAGACAAGGCAAAAGAGAAGAATTGAAAGAAATATCTCTAGGTGTGTTAATGGAGACAGGGATGCTTAGGGTGGGAAAACTATGGATCTCCAGGGTCTTAAAAGGTATGGAACTGGAAGATTTGAGATAATAGGAATCCTGAGCTGGTTGCAGGACAGCTATGTATAAAATTTTAATGTTGGACTTCTATCAGCAAAAGGAGGATAGTATAACAGCCCCAAATACCTAGTGAACAGTCACCTCTTGTCACCTCACACAACTACCCTCAAGTACCTGTTCTGTTTGCAGGCTTTATATGTAGGCAGGTTCTACCATTTGGGCTGCTAAGGTATCGTCTGTACTTGTAAAATACATAGTGCTCAAGTCTCAAGGTTAGACACTGCAACTCCACTGATACTTTCTCTCACAACCTGAAATGGTATAGTGTCATAGTTTGAAATTGGCCCCCCCGAGAGTTTGGGGGCTCAGAGGTGATTGGGTGCCAGGGCAGTGTTCCCTGGAGAGCCAGTCACTGTCCATGTTGTTCGCTTCTGCTCAAAATCATATATCACAGCACCGGAAGCTGTTGGCAGTGCAGTCTTGGTTGTTTTGCTGTTGGTGTCTGCTGCGTGTAGGTGGAGAAGGCCAGGGAGTGGCTGGGCTCCTTCTTTCCCCCTTTGGGGGGGGAAGGGGAGCCCTGCGGCCCCCAGCTCTGCCTAGGCCAGAGTTAGAGGCAGCATTGAAGTGAGTGTTTGTGAGGGACATGACTCACAAACGACTGGTAAGTGGGGGAGAGAGAGAGAGGCAGGCCTTGCGGCTAAGCTCTCTTCTCCCCCCCCCTTCCTTTGCAGCTGTTTTTTCCCTCTCGCTGTTTAGTGGGAGTGGATGCAAGGCTCAGCATTTAAGCAAAGTGGACGGGCTGATAATAAAACAGAAGAGTCCCAGGCAAAATTGGAGACGAGCCAAGAGCTCGGGAGTTGCCCTGCCGAGGCTGACCGGAGGCAGCCGAAAACTGACTTGGAGGACGCTTGATAAGATGAACTACACTGCAGCAGCCTATGAACCGAGGTATGAGACCAAGAGAGAGAGATCACACAGCAGAAATGACACAGGATGGAGGAGAAAGGACTCAAAGCTATCTTCTTGGACTTTGTGAGGAGGAAAAACTGCAACAAACAGCTGGAGCTTGGTGAGGGGGGAGCGTTTGGGCCCCAAACACTCCCACGAGGGAGAGACTGGTTATTTCCCAGCCTGAAAAGGCTCTTCCTGGACTAAAGTTAAAGGGAGGGGTTTAAAGGACTGATAGAAGTGTAATGTAATATATATATATATATAATATATATATATATATAGTTGCCTTTAGTTTGTATAGCATTTATTTGTGTAAATAAATGTATATACTTTCCCCTTCCCCTATAGAAACCTCTGACCTGAAAGTTTCTCTCCGGTGTTAGGATGAATTGTGGGAAGGGGTGGGGGGGAAGCCTGGAAATTGGATTTTGGATTTCTAATGTGGCTCAAACTGCCACATATAGACATGGAAAGTTTACCTTGGCCAAAGTCAAGTGTACTTCTAGCCATTTCTCAAATCTGAATAGTATGGATAGTTGAAATTTAGTTCCTCTACCCTGCTGCAGATTAATATACTGATTTAGCACAAGTAGACCATATAAGACTTGTATCTTTAATTTTAATCATAAATCCATTGTCCATCAGGACATTTAATGTTTTCTGAATGTGCTTGGTTTAGATGTGAGGTCTATTGTGAAGTGTTGGCAATGTTTTACTTCTAATATCCCTATCACTTATTAGCTATGGAGTGTGTATAAATCCTATTCTGGGTTCCACAGCAAGCTTGTAGGTCAAAAGTGCAGTGAAAAAGTGCTGAAGTGTTAACCGGTCCTATACTTCCTTCTGTCAACATTTAAGAAGCTGCTCAGGTCTTGACTTCTGTGGGAGTACTGAAAGAAAAATCTTGAGTAGCTCTTTTCTTTTTAAAGGTCTCCCCTAGCTGGCAAATGGCACCATAACCCAAGAGAAATATATGACAGACATGTTATTTCTATGGAAATTATCAGAGTTTTCAGAGTCGGGAGCAATTCTAAATATTGTACATATCAGCTTAATTTATTTAGTAGAACTACTTCCATGCAGAGAAGGAAACCATTTTTTTTTATTTCTCTTCTTTTTTTCCTTTCAGAAAGACCTTTCTGGAATTAGCATAAGTTTACTTTGAATGATAGAAAAATTTAATATCTACTGGTACAAAACAGAATTTCATCTGATAAGTCAAGAAAGAACAGCATTATTAGGTGTGGCTTTATTTACTTGGGTATTGGGAAGATTGTATTGCAAGCTCAGTAGATGTTTGCTACTGCTAGAGACAAAACTGGAAGAGTAGAATCTGTTTATGGTTTTGATGTCATTGAAGTTTCGTTTGATGACAGTTACTTCAGCTGTGCTTTCTAATGACCATTTTATGCTGGGAGCTAACCCAAGCAATCAGAGTCTTGAAAGACTTTAGAAAACCACACAAGGCATAAATACACACTGAATTTTTCATGTGACTGCTTTGCAGTGGTTTTTAAATGTTTTCTTCTCATTTACGTATGTTCAAATGCAATCACATGGCATAGAACTGAAAGCAGTCCTAGTCTTATCTTAATAATAGGAGTTCAGCAGTTGCCAAGTATAAGTTAGGTAGGGATAGACACTGAAGATATTCTGTTCCACTTTGCCAGTAATACCAGACAGTGTGAAATGGGCTCTTACGACCAAGTCATACTTTGATAACTGTTCAGCATTGCATTTCCTTTGTACTTTGAGTTATATTCCACATCTGATCACTGCTGTGTCACATAGCTCTGAGTCTTATACTAGATGAAATGATTTACTAATGGCCTGAGCAGTGATGTTGTGTTCTCCTTTATCCAGTTAAGTGCTGCTCACTCCCTAAATTCTCAGCTAACACTTTCTGAGCTACAATGAGTGCATATCCCCTTGTATTTTCTGAACCCTGTGGGATCTAGAACCAACTGGCCTGCAGGGCTATGCAATCCAATTGTACAGGTAATCTGACACTTCTTCAACCAAGAGGTTTTTGGGTAATGAAGAACCTATTCAGAGTACCTAATGTTAGACAAACATGCTGTAATGGGCAGGGTGTGATTGGTGGAAGGTCCAAAACCATTAATAAAGGTTCCTTGTAAGGTAATGTCCATTGAAACTGTTCTGTTCTGCATTCCTCTCCCTCAGTGTGCTCCAGGGTGCATCTTGCGGATCAAATCCTGCGTGTCTCCTGCATTTTGTTACGTTACCTACTAACATTGTTAATACATAATCCTGGGGACTTTGAATATACCAGTAGAAGAAATATGCTTGACAAAACCAGAGAACGTTTTCTCTTCTAAGGAAAATCTCAGTTGTTTGTCTGTTACAGAGAAATCCCTTGTAAAAAGGAAACTTCACGGTGAAACTCTTGGAAATCCAACTGAGAGGCTAGAAATCATCTCCTAATGGAGCCTACATCGGAACAGATACTACAGGGATTTTATTTTCCAGTGATGAATAAAAGGTTAGGAATCCTAAAACACCAGTAGTACATTTTATAACAGAAGCAGTAAAAGAGAATCGGTGACCAGAAGTCTTATGATTCTGCTGTATATTCGATCTTTTATTAGCCTTTAACACTCAGGACAGGATGTTAATTAATGCTTGGTCTCAGAGGGTCCTGGTTAAGCCTAAAAACCTACAGGAAGCTGTTAAATTTAGGGGCATTGATAGTTTCAGTAAAAAGAAAAAAATATCCCAAAAATACAGATGAATGTTATCACATGTTTTCTTAGAGATTTGTCGGCAAAGTTAGCTTTCATGCTAGCCAGCTGAGGTCTTGGGTTTCTATATGAAAAGAATAGCTCAGCTATGTCTTGAGGCTAATGCTGAAAAGGTCATGAGATTCTCTTTCATGAAAGGAATGAAAGTAAGCTGAAAAGTACAGGAAAACATAACGTTCACTATAAATGATAGAACTGGTTTAGTTCTATGCATTTCTCTGCATATAGAAAATGACATTGAAATACATTTGTATTTAGATTTAGGGAGCAACTTACTTTCTGCCTCTTCATCAGTTTATTATTTATTTCCAAACCTTATTATTTTAAAATGCTATAGCACCCAAAATATGCTAGATTATTTCTAAACACAATCACATAATGGATTTTTCCTATGTGAGCAAAGCAGCCATTTGAAGTTCATTCACTGAGACCCCTTGGCCTTTAGAGCATTTAGTGAAGGGTTTGTTTTGTTTATTTTACAGTTCAGTGGAATGGAAAACAATTTTTCTTAAGCATTACTGGAGGCCATCAAACAGCGAGAAGGAATAATTTTTCTGCTGCTGCGTGTTTAGCAGAATTTAAAGGTATCTATTAAAAACCAAACAGGTGTAGTTATAAACCTAGATTCCCCCCTTTTCTGAAAAAGTGTAATTATACTCATCAGACATAATAATCTGCTATTTTCCCCATCTTGCTATTGCTCAGAGTGTAATGAGAAAAGTTTGCTGATGCTGGGTGCATTTGATTATTCCCTGTTTCTTGATTATTTCCTACCCAAAAAGAAAATAGAAAACCACCCCCCCACCACCAAAAAACCAAAACAAACCAAAAGAAAACAACAAACCACAACTAAATTAAATTGTTTACTTATTCACAAAATGTGATTTGGATGTGCAGTTTACACATGGAAATAAAGTAATTGAAAATATACTTTTCTCAGCCTGTTGCCGTAGAACTATTTAGATTCAGATTTTGATTACTTGGAGAAGCATTAGGAGGTCCTGTTTTTACTCCTTGTTTTGTGTTTTTCAAAAACTAATTTTCAAAAGACATTACAAATATTATTAAGTGGAGGCAGGAAATAGATAAAACTGTTTGAACAATAATGAGGTAAACTGAGAAATCAAATGATTGATGATACTGACATTTTGTTCATGCAAGTTGAAAACCTGGAGCCTAAACTTCTATTGACGTTAACAACAAAAGTCTACCTGCACAGCAACAGAGAGTTTCTTTTTAAGAAGACACTTCAGTGAAGTTTTTTGGACTTTACAACCATGTAGATACAAGCTGCACCTAAATTCAAATTGCATTAAAAATAGCAGTCTTAAAAAGAAGTTTGTAGACCTGAACTCTTGTCTGCTCCTGATTCATTAAAGGATGTGAATAGTATTTGACCTTTAAGGAGGTTTGGGAAAGAACTCTGGAAAACATCAGGACTCAGGGGTTTTTTTGTGTGTGTGTGTGTATGTGTGTCCCATGGCAGTGCAGTCTCATTGAATACTGGCAGGACTTGATATTAGATGCTTAAAATGTTAATGTCTGTCCCCAGCAGAATGATTCAGGCAGGATGAATTAGGATCTTGGTCCTTTTTTTTCTGCTACTAGGTGGCTTGGTGCCACCTTGCTCTGTTGGACTTGGAGGGAAATATAGTTAACAAAGATAAGGAGAAGGCTGAGGTACTTAACACCTACTTTGCCTCAGTTTTTAGCAGTAAGACAGGTTGCCCTCAGAACAACTGGCCTCTAGAGCAGATAGACAGAGACAGAGAGCTGAATAGCCCTCCTGTATTCCAGGAGGATGTAGTTAGCAACTTACTGAGCCAGCTGGATCCTAACAAGTCTAGGGGACCAGACGGGATCCATCCCAGGGTGATGAGGGAGCTGGCAGAAGAGCTTGCCAAACCGCTCTCCATCATCTTCCAACAGTCCTGGCTCTCTGGGAAGGTCCCAGATGATTGGAGGTTGGCGAATGTCACCCCAATCCACAAAAAAGGCTGCAAGCAGGACCCTGGCAACTACAGGCCTGTCAGCCTGACCTTGGTGCCTGGCAGGGTTATGGAGCAGATCATCCTGAGTGCAATCACACAGCACCTTCAGGATGGACAAGGGATTAGACCCAGCCAGCATGGGTTTAGGAGGGGCAGGTCCTGTCTGACCAACGTGATCTCTTTTTACGATCAGGTGACCCACCTGGTGGATGAGGGGAAGGCTGTGGATGTGGTCTATCTAGACTTCAGCAAGGCCTTTGACACTGTCTCCCATAATATACTCCTGGAAAAGCTGGTAGCCCACAGCTTGGACAAGTGTATCCTCTCCTGGATTAGGAACTGGCTGGAGGGCCAGGCCCAGAGAGTGCTGGTGAATGGAGCTGCATCCAGCTGGCAGCCGGTCACTAGTGGTGTTCCCCAGGGGTCTGTGTTGGGTCCAGTCCTGTTTAACATCTTTATTGATGATTTAGAAGAGGGGATTGAGTCCATCATCAGCAAATTTGCTGATGACACCAAATTGGGAGGGAGTGTCGACCTGCTGGAAGGCAGGAGGGCTCTGCAGAGGGATCTGGATAGACTTGAGAGATGGGCTGATTCCAGTGGGATGAAGTTCAATAAAGCCAAGTGCCGGGTCCTGCACTTTGGCCACAACAACCCCATGCAGCGCTACAGGCTGGGCACAGAGTGGCTGGAAAGCAGCCAGGCAGAAAGGGACCTGGGGGTACTAATTGACAGGAAGCTCAACATGAGCCAACAGTGTGCCCAGGTGGCAAAGAAGGCCAATGGGATCTTGTCCTGTATCAAAAATAGCGTGGCCAGCAGGAGCAGGGAAGTGATCCTTCCCCTGTACTCTGCGTTGGTGAGGCCACACCTTGAGTATTGTTTTCAGTTCTGGGCCCCTCAGTTCAGAAAGGATATTGAGGTGCTGGAGCGGGTCCAGAGAAGAGCAACAAGGCTGGTGAAGGGACTGGAGCATAAGTCCTATGGGGAGAGGCTGAGGGAGCTGGGGTTGTTTAGCCTGGAGAAGAGGAGGCTCAGAGGTGACCTCATCGCCGTCTATAACTACCTGAAGGGAAGTTCTAGCCAGGTGGGGGTTGGTCTCTTTTCTCGGGCACTCAGCAATAGGACAAGGGGGCACGGGCTTAAGCTCCGCCAGGGGAAATTTAAGTTGGATATCAGGAGAAAATTCTTTACAGAGAGAGTAATCAGGCATTGGAATGGGCTGCCCAGAGAGGTGGTGGATTCACCATCCCGGGAGATTTTTAAACGCAGATTGGACGTGGCACTGAGTGCCATGATCTAGTAAATGGACTGGATTTGGACCAAGGGTTGGACTCGATGATCTCGGAGGTCTTTTCCAACCCAATCGATTCTATGATTCTATGATTCTATGATTCTATGACATCTTGTCAGAACTGGGGAGCTTCAGAGTCAGGCTGCTTCCTGCTTGCTGTCCTTTGGTTCCATGACTCTCTTGTTGCTGGGTAGTTGTAGGACCAGCTCGCCAAGCACATTTTACAAACTCTATCTCTAGGATTTTAGTGGCAGTCAATTTTGTTTAGTGGAAGATTTCAAGACATAGAAATTAAATCAATATTCAGCTTCTCTTAATAGTTAAATGCCTTGAATATGCACTTGCAACACTGAAGAAAGAAAAACCCAACACCCTGTTCATTTCTGCCATAATAGTGTTTTTCCATTTGTTTGTTTATTTTTATGCTGAACACAGGTGCTTTTAACAATGCATAAAGTGACATTTTCAGACTCTGGAACTCATTCCCTGCAGCATTAACTGCCTGTTACTATTCAAAGGTGACTTTGTATAGGCTGAGGTTAGTTTTTGCTACTCTCTAGCCTAATATTTCTTATTTAATGTAATGATTTTCTTTCTCTTGGATTCTTACTTTCTATTTTAAACTGCTGTAATGTATTTTACCTTTTTATTTTCTCTTTTCTGAGCAAGGATTAAATAGAGTTTTCCGGTGCTTCTAGAGCTTTTTAAGAGATCAGTTAGATACCTGGATTTCATATTGGAAGGTCATTCTCAGTGAGATGAATCTACCCTGATTTAAGGCATCTATAATGGAATAGTCAAACTTCAAACTGTCACTGTAGAGTCCCTCCATAGTTAATGAGAGAAAGAAGTATCTCCAAAGGGCAATTCATGTGACCTATTGCATGCATCTGTCTCTGAATGAAAACAATTGTCTCCTGGAGGTGCCTATTTCACTCTATTGACAATGTGGAATTGTACCACTAACTCTGACACTGATGCCAAGGCAGACGAATTTCACTTGGTGTGTCTAGGCTATAATTTTTTATTTTTTTAACTCTGCATCTGAGAAATTTGACTTTACACTCATTTGGTATCTGTGCACATTTTTATTGCCTTTATGATATTCTTTTGCAAGTGAAGGCTAAAGTAAGTGCTCAGCTGGGTTTCCTGCTTCCTTTGGAAAGTGAAAGCCATTATTTTTATTTGAAGAAATGAAAAGTGAAAGATGAATGATACCATAAGTTATGTCTTAAGTTAGAAGACATTTTCAAAGCTGTGATTTTCAGTAGACATCCAAGAGCTTTATTTCATGGGCTTTAGTTCAATTTCCAATTAATAATTTTTCTTCCTTCCCTCTCCACTTTCTTATCACTATACATTAAAAAAATGTGTTAAAATGAAGGAAAGACTTGCTGCTGAGTAGGTCCAACCAAACACTCTCATCATGCCCTGCCCTTAGGAACCTTGCTGGAAGACTCAATAATCTGAAACCAGAAAATCTGCAAACAAAGACGAATATATTTACCTGAAGCAGTCATGATTAGCAGGGCAAAAGCAGAGTACAGCAAAGAGGGAAAACTAGAGCAGGACACTGAGGTCAGCACACTGTTCATATTTCTCTGAAGAAAGGGGTAACAGAGTTCATAGATCTTTGATTTCTTTCCACAGGTTTTGCTGGCATAGCCTTTTCCCTCCCCTCCCTTCCCTTCCCTCCTTCCCCTTCTCCTTCCCCCTCCCCCTCCCCCTCCCCCTCCTCCTCCCCCTCTTCCTCCTCCTCCTCCTCCTCCTCCTCCTCCTTCTCCTTCTCCTTCTCCTTCTCCTTCTCCTTCTTCCCAGAAGGTCTTCACACCTGGTAACCCTGCATGCAGCACTGGTCATAGGGTTTCCTTGCTTCTTTACCCTCTTCCTGTAGCAGAAAACACTTTAAAAGGCCAGATGCTTCAATAGCAAAGAGATCTATAGGGAGAAATTGAATCTAAGAGGATAATTAAAATAGCAAACCCTAGCTAACAAGATAATGAAGAATCCTTTTGACACTTTCAGCAGGGATCGATGGTACAGTCATGATAATCATATTACTTTGCACCTTTCATCCTGGAGGGTGTCAAAATGCTTTGGATATTCAGCACACCAGTACAAGGAATTGTTAGCCTTGGACTAACATAAAACCACCTGTGGGTTTGCATCTGGCAGCTGCACTGTAGGGAATGTCAGCACTCAAAAGCTGAAGTGTGGGTAGGTGGAAAATCTATCTGCTAAAAATTAAGAATGGAGAGGTCATTAAGCCTGCTTAGAACTGCTGGAAAGATCAGACCTCACTGTGTTCAAAGGTAAAGTGTCTCTTTTCCGAGGGTGTTGGTGCCATTAGTCAGGTCCAGTGCATGCAAAGGAGGGATGTACTGCCAAGAGGGTATTTACTTATTATTTATACCACATTTTCCAAAGATAGAAGTCCAGAAAGTTAGCTGGAAATGTGAACTGCTAACCTACTAAAATGAAGGAAATCTGAACTGACAGGAGGTTTAAATATGAACTCTGCAGAAGACTGGGTTCCAGACTTCTTTCCTACGTGAAAAATTAGGTAAGGTTTTCTCCAGAAGAGTTGCCACAAGAGACTGGGAAATGTATTTTCATCAGTTAGTCCCATTCAGTGCAGGATGTCTATTTTAATTGTATTTGTCTCAGCAGTTTCCCAGTCTTCGCTGCTTTTTCCTGTTATTTTTTATGCATTAACCATGCTGATATATTTTTGGCACTGTCTCAGCCAGATTACTCCTTGCCGTTACAAGGCCTTCTTGCTTAGTATCCAGCTGCTGTTGAACTGCATGTTTTATCTTTCAAGGAATTTAGTTAATACCTGGGTCTCTCTAGCTATCCTCATCCTCAATATTCTCAGCACAAGACAAATGAAGGCTCAAACTACAGATATATTACTCCAGCTCAGCAGGTTGTGGAGGTCCAGCTGAGCTGTGGTAGCTCTTGAAGATCTCAAAGTTAGACCTTGGCAAATAAGAGGTAATGTAACTTAGCTCAGCCCTCTTTCAAAATGGCATAGATGGAGTCAAACTCACCTAGGTTTATCCAGGTCAAAGGTGTCTACAATTGTCTTCAGTCCTTTGCCCCAGCTCATGTTTGAACTGAAGAAACTTGAGTTTTAAACTTTCTTGAATGATGTGCTTCTCAGGTTTTTTTCCATTAGCAGAGAATACATAATGATCACATAATACTTTAAAAACTTTGCTGAACGGGCATTGTATCGCTACAGATTTTTGTGAAACTGACTTTTAAAATACTACATGAATCCATGTGCATCAAAGTGACTCTCATTAAGGAGCTGTCTGAAGACCTGCAATATTTTTTTGTCTAAAAACTGGTATGGGATATTGGTTATGGCCAGGATGAATCTAAAAATGGCAACATTCCCTATAGTGGGAAAGACTTGAATAAAATGACTGTTGAAAAATTGTAGTTATAAAATGCTTGGTTATAATATATTCTTTCATATCTGGAAGTAGCTGTAGCACCTGATATTGTTTTTCTGGGAGTGTACTTCTCCTCCTCCCTCTCAGCTGGGAAAAGAAGGGACCCAGATGAAGAACAAATCCTCACATAGGTTCTGTGTTCAGCAGGGCAATCCAAAGGCTTTTGCTGACATGAGAGAATCTGCAGTGGGCTTCAGTTCAAGCTCTGAATAGTCTGTGCTGACATCTTTGGCTCATGGCATTTGCTGCTGCCTTCATGCTGCCCCCCGTGATGTCTCTGATAGGATATAATTTGCTACAGCTGGCTTAGGTGCAAAACCGCCACGGGCAAAGCTCTTTGTCTTTTCTTAGCTGTGCCATTTCATTGTGTGTCTCATCAAAATCAGGCAAACAAATGTGGAAAGAGTGGGTGCTCCTGCATGTGTCATGCTCTGCAAATCAAGTGTACAGACACAATCCCTTGCCCAGAACCCAGCTTGTGCCCCCTCCCACACATCAGAGCTCAGCAACAGAGGTTCTCATTTGTTCTGTTTCTACCCCTTCAAGATCAGAAGAGGTTTAAACACGTACCTACTGCTAAAGCTCGTTATTTTCTACTGGAATCCTAAGAAGGGGTGGGATACAGAGCTAAAGCATAATTAGATGCAAGATTCAGGTAGGGATTTAGATATGGTTTGATTAAATCAGAGTCCTTTTCTAATACAAATGAATGTTACACTGAGTGTCCTATTATTTAGGAGAATTTTCAATGCCAGTTTAAGAAAATGTGCTCTCTATTCTTTGAAATCATGTATTAGCTGAAAATGCCTATCTTCAAGTATATTCAGTAGGGTGTATCCTCAGCTGAAATATATCCTTGTCATTCCAATCTCTGGTGTAATTATATCAATGAATATCATCTAAGAAATGGACGGATAAGAGAAGCACAGGACATCATGAATAGGCACATAATGTTGCTCATGCTCTGATCATCACTGAATGAATTCAGCTGACAGTCTGAACTAAAAGGATAAAACTTTTGGGCTTTTTTTCCAAAAAAAAAAAAAAAGAAAAAAGAATACATGAAGGTAAACTTTTATACATTCATTACATTTCATTATACTAACACATTAGTGGGAAACCAGAGGGAGAAATTTGCTATTGTAGCTCCTGCAAGTGACTTTAATAATGAGAGATAGTTGTTAGATTATGTTAATTCCAATGTTAAACTTCCAAGAAGGGTTAACTTATATTTATTAGTAATCAGTGACCTATACTGAGCTGTCTACTAAAAGAAAAAAAAAGCCTACCAAAAAAACCCCCAAAACCCCCCCCAAAAAACCAACAAAAAACCCCCCCAAACCCACCCCTAAACATTACAAAAAGGACATGAGACTATATGAGGATTTTAACTGGCTGGACCAAACACTTAGGGGTTTCTATTTATGCCAAAATGTGACACACCATAATGGGTTGGATAATGGGAGCTGTTAAATGAGTAGTGCTGGATGAGTGACATATGGGATTTTGAAGGCTGATTGAAGCTTAGGCATGGTGGATATGTCACTGGCAGGCATGATCCAGGAGCAATGAATGGTGCTGATCTCTTCCCTATTGGGATGATCTCTGTGGTTCCCTGAGGAGCCAGCAAGCAATCAAAAATTTCCCTTCCTCCCATTTACTACCATGGGCTTGAAGAAGAAACATTTTGTTAGTGTTCAGCCAGCCAGAGGCTGCAACTAACACCAGGACTTTTGTATCAGTTGCAATAACAGAAAGCCCTTAAAGGCTCCCGAGTGCCTTTCCTTTTTTATGGTGCATGGTCTGAGCCTCTGACTCTTCCATTTGGCCTAGAAAATTCACAGCAGGGTCTTAGAGGCAGCTGAACTGGCACGTGTTGGCTGGGACATGCAGCAGGCCTGCCAAGTTCCTCATGGTGTGTCTGCCCTTTTGGCTTTCAGTTCATGTTCTCTCCTGGTGGGCAGTGCCTACGGCACACACCCCCGCAGCACAGCTCTGCTGAGCCTCACCCACACCAGGACAGTCTGATCAGTGCCTCCTCCCAGGACCCCACACTCAGTGGATCTCCCATAACTGGGGAGGTGCACAGAGCAGCTTTGTGGCCCTTTCTCCATCCTGTGACCAGACAAATTCCATTTTTTTCTTCCATACAGCTCTTCCACTGCTCCCTTTCTCCTTACATTACTCAGTAAGGTAATGTCTCAGGTGAGATGCATTTCTGCCATTACTATCACAGCCTTCCAGCTGAACCATCAAAATGCAGTATTCCTTTCTTCCCTAAGCAAGGGAATAAATATGGAGTTTTGGAGTTTGGAGGTGCTATTAAAGCTGTAAAAAGTTTGGAGTTGCTGTTAAAGAAATGCAGGTCATGATAAACCAGTATCAAAACATAATATCTGTCCCTATGAAGTTGAAGTCTGCAGCATCCTTATCTGAGTCTAAAGAATCTGTATCTTAAAGGAAACAAAGAATGTGAATAAAAAATGCAGAACTTTTTCTGTCTTTTTAAGTTTATATTGTTCATCAGTGAGACACAGTAAGATGAAGGACAAAAAGTAGATGAAAAAGAAAAAAAATATGGAAAAGCAAATGCCATTGCAGCTGATTGGACTTATTTCTGACTTTGGAAGTGAGCTGATCTGCTATCATTGCTAACAGAGTCAAGATGAATTCAAAATATTCTGGCACTTGTCTTCATTGTTTTGAAATCTTTAGATGACACCGTGAGAGGCTGCTTCAATCAGAAAGACTATCATTTCCTTTTCTGTAGATATAACATACCTAAAATTTAGTAATATTACCTTGTCATATTTTAATCTATGTGAGGTGTTTTTGTTTTCTTTGTTTGCCTTTGAAACATATTGTAGCCGAGTTTGCAAAGCCATAGGACTGCAGAGAAAAGGGAAATGTTTGTCAGTTGTCTAAGTGCAATAGATAAATTCTCGCTTCTGCTTTCCAGAGGTGTTTTTTATAATGCAGTGTTCGTTATTATTGTTAGTATTGTTTGTTATTATTGTTGCTCTGATGACAATGACAGTAGAAGTTGTTGAGACCATTCAGCAGTCTTCACTCAAAATGCAACAGTAAGAGCAAATTAAGATAAAGTGACTTCCTCAGATTCAAAAAACAAATAAGTAGCAGAGTTAACAATAAAACTCACTTTTAAAACCAAAATCAAAACCTAATATATTTTGTAATAGGCTAAACATTTATTTCAAGTAATTTAAAAATATATCATGTTTGAATCTTTCTAAATTGTATTGAGTTAATCTTGACTAGCTGAAAAACTTGGAAACGTGCTAATGGAAAAATAAAAACATCACAGATGTGGTAATCATGACTAGGTGCCAGTAAAATCCTTATCTGTCTATATATATAGAAAGTTGCTGATTGAGCAAAGCAAACCTCTAGAAGTCCCTCGGGATGCTAGAAGTTTTTAAGCATTAAAACACTTGAATAAAAACTGAGGACAAGTACCAGTGCTCAACAATGAAAAGCACTTCACGGTTTTTCATACACAAAGGGCAAAAAGTATTCTATGCTAATTTTATTTCGCCTGAAGGAAAATAATAAACAAATTATGCATATGAAATCCCAAGGGCAGATATTCAGTTGCTGCATGTTGACTTTACTGGAGTTAAATTATCTGATAGTTCTGGACACTCTGACCCTCAAACGTTAAAAAAGAGACACCAATCTGCCTGTTTCATGAGCGACAACTTCTGTTGAAAAATATTAGCTTTAATTTGTAGATGTATTTGCATTCTTCATCTTTACTTCTTGTTTTTTCATCCAACTGCTGCTCTGTGATATGTGGTATAAAAAGATTTTTGAAGATTTTTAAATTGCTCCTACCTTTTGCAAGAAATGTCGCTATTTCCTGTTTGTGCAGATAAAACATTTTAGTAGAAAATTGGATCTGAATTTTGATACTGGGTAGTTTTCCAACCTACATTCAAACTAAAAAAATGCAATTAAAAATATGCCCTGACAGAAAAGTCAGAATCTTTCTAGTGTGGAGATTTTCTTCTATTCCAGATTGTAGTTTCAAATAAATTGAAACGCAGGTATGATGAGACACATTTCTATGTATTTTTGTGTGTCTGTACACATTCATGTGTTTATTTTAAATTCTCTAATTTTTGGCTCTTAATGGTTCTTCCAGAGAACTAAACCACAGCAACAGAAATTCTGGAGACATTTGGGGAAGCTGTCTCCATGGTTTTTTTTCAAGTTATTTAAGTGGAAAACTATTGAAATCTACTGGTCTCTCCAACCCTTAGAATTCAAGCCATGACCTACCAGATCACTGAATAATGAAAATAAGTAAGTTAGAGGTTAACAAAGAAAACTTTGCAATTTTCCCCTCCTAAGGGAAGTTACTGATCTATATTCATGATAGGGAAGAAGTCTGGAGGAAATCCATGGTAATATTAATTATTTTAAAATGTGCTTAGAGAGATATCACAAGCTTAATATTGTATACCATCTGGATTCAGATTCTCTGGTTTAATATTGTATACCATCTGGATCCAGATTCACTGCTTGAGAGGATATTTATAGTTACGAACTGCACCTTCCCTATAAGATTTACACACTTTATTCCTTCACTTTCATGATACTGTAAAATAATCAGTTTCCAACTAAAAAATACAGGCCACAGTTGAACTTGTATGAAGTCAATGCAAATTCTCAATGAACTCTGGATCACATCCCCAGGTCAGACCTTAAAGTGGGGTAAAGATGCTTTCAATCACGGGTGACTCACAACGCTAAAGAAAGAGAGTTGTTTTTCATTTTCTGCTGCATGGCTCTGAATGCCATTGACAGCCAGCCCTGCAGAGAGGTGGAAACAGAATACAATCAGACTTCCAAATCTTCCCTTAATGCAGTGTCTTTCTTCAGAGCTTTTCCCTGTAGGGTACCTCTCAGATGGGGATAAGTAATGCTGTTAGTGTATAATCCAATCACTGATGCAGATTGCTTCTAGACAACCCTGAGCAGCAGATTTGTACCTTTTTCTTTTTTTTACTTTATAAAAAAAGTAGATTTTCTGCAGTGAAAAGAAAAAAAGGATGTGGCTTAGAAGTTATTAACAATATAAAGAAGTCTTGTTATGTATTTTCTGCATATGATAAAATTGGAAGCTTAGTTTACCATCAAATATCAGAAACCAAAGTAAAAAAAATGAAATGTTTTAATGTTCAGAACAAGATGCCAGCTTGGTGCTCTTGTCTCCCTATTGCATTGTACAATCAGCCAGGGATGTATGCTTTTCCTTCTTATTTCCAGACTGATCCCATCTCTGGGATTGTCAAGGTGGAGGTCTCGTTCTAGATTTTTTGCTGCCATTCGTGTGCTCTCTTCCTTTTGTTTCTAGCACTGCACCTAACAAAATGTTAGTGTGGTTACTGGACTGGGACTTTCTAGATGTGATTTCTTTTTTCAGCCCTACATCTAACCTGTTATTCAAATTCACTTCATCTTCCCTTCTTACACCTCTCTCCCACCATGTCTCTGTCTCCTATTTTGACTGTAGACTTTTTGGGCATGGGACTTTATCTGGCTTTTGAATATATAAAGCTTAGCACTCTGGGTGGCTGAACACATCTGGAGGTCATGTAAGAAGCAGAAAATCATGGAATGGTGTCTCCACTGACACTCTTTAAGCATCTAACTCTGACCTACTGAAGGAATTATTGAAGTTCTCTATAGAGACAATAGAAACAGTTGAGTGCCATTGAAGGTCTCAAGATTGACTTGGTCTAGTGGAAGGTCTTCCTGCCCATGGCAGGAAGGTTGGAACTAGAATGATCTTTACGATCCCTTCCAAGCCAAACCATTCTGTGATTCTGTGATTCTATAAGATTAATGCCCTTTGGGTATCTAGTTAAGACCACAGTATCTGACTCTCCAGACTATCAGAAACATCTGGCTCTGTTAAAACTGTATACTTATAAACTGTAGCCCTCCCATAAAAAGGAATAAAAATAACATTAGAAAATATGTGTGGTGTTCCAGAAGAACTGAGTCACTCAGATATTTTGATAAATGCATTATTTCCTCAAAATCTCTCAGGATTCTTTCAAAATGGGCCTTTAGTACTTCCCAGTTCTAAGATGGTTTGTTTAAAAATGGGTTTTTGACTTCCGCTAATGCTTCTAACAAAATAAAATTTGCAGATGTAATGTAATTCTAAAACAGATGTCTAAAGTGAAAAATATGGGGGATATGGAAAAAGATGTATGGAAATATCATTATTTACATCCTTAAGTAATTTTTAATAACTTAAAATGTTTTATATGACCATAATCTCTCTTCTTTTCTTGAGCATTTGTCACATGAAGTTCCTCGTCAATCATACTATCAGAAAACAGATTCAGATCTATACCCAGGCCATCTTCTGCCTTTTGTAGCAAATAATGGATTGTCAACAAATCAATATTGTTAAAAATTATGGTGGAAGCATGTGAAAGGTTTATTTTAGAAAAAGTAAAAATTTAAAAAACAATGAGATGATGCAATGAAAAAAAATTTACCAGTCTTCTTTGTGCTATTGTTAATTACTGCAACTTTATTGGATTTCTTAAACAAATACTAGGATCTTGTTACCTGTGGTAGTTGCTACAAAACATAAAGTGGGAAAGAGTATTGATTTTGAAGAGTTTATAAATTAGAACAAAAAGTGAAGGTCTGAAAAGTAAACTAGCAGAGAGATATGAAAGGATCTATTTAGGGTCACAGAAGGAGAGATAGCAATTAAACCAATGATTTCTGACCTGGCATCAGTTTGTGAGCAATAGACCAGGTGTTTTTCTTTGCCTGGTAGATTATCAGTTGCTTTTAGTGCTGCTAGGAGAGGTCCAGTTTTCTAGGAATGTATTCTGCCATCTCTTCCACTAGTACCCCTTAAGTATCTTTACTATTAAGAAAACTATTAACAAATGATTGAGCAAAGTAAGGGAACCTGACCTACCGCTTCTTCCCTTGCAGATCACTGTGTAATATAGGTAAGAAAACCAATTTTTGGCTGATTTCATTAGGGTGGGATAACCCAGATGCAAAACCAGAAAACAAAGGGTGCAATCTGTATTCCAAGCTAGCAATTTCCACCATCTCATATAGGACACAGCTACTTACGCATTTCACATGGAGTTGGTGCTTGATGGAGGTGAAGAGGTCAGTGTGGGCTGGCTGGTTCTTGCCTTTTTCTTTATACAGAAGCACAGCAAGGATCTCATTTTTTAGCTACTTGTTTTGGCTGAAGGGGGCAGGGGATGTCAAAATGTATGGATTTCTTAGCAGGTTTGTTAAAGTTTTTGATTCCCTTGATTTATCCTTTCATAACTATCAAAAAAATGAAAGTGCTGGCAGTTAGAGTTAATGAGTGTTTTATTGCTCGTGACAGTTTGTTTCAATTAGCATTGTTGCTATTTCTTTTCTTCTTTAAGTGGGAATAATGTTCTGGAAAGCTTCTATGTTATCACATGGAGCCAAGCTTGAGCTCTCCAGAGCTGGCTGAGAGCAGCATACACAACTCGACCTTTACAAGAAGGGAATATATTATTCTTAAAGGAGCCTTCAGCTCTCTGTTGGCTCTGATGCATATATTTATGTGGTTCTTTAGAAGATTTTTGCCACCAAAGACCTCTCTATAGGTGGACCTGTCACAGACCAAATATCACACTCATTTCTACGGTCTTTGCCAAATGGACTGTTCTGACACACAGAAGTAACAAATGCAATCAACCTACCTTCCTTCCTTCCTGTTTGCCTCCTTGTCTTCCTTCCTACCTGCCTTTCTGCCTTCCTTCCTTTTCATCTGCTGGTCCATTCTTCTGTCCTTCCATCCCTTCTGCATTCCTCTGTACACACTGGGAATAAGGAAACACAGTTGAACTCAAGCTATAAATAAGCACAGAGGTGATGTAACAAAATGCTTCTCAGAGAGTTGATGAAACATGGAACATGAGTGTTGATAACTGACAATTGCTCATGTTAGTTTAACAGAACTAGCTTCAGAAAAGTCATTCTCCTTCTGAGAGATGAATCAATGAATCTGAGTGTGAAAATCAATGTTTAAAAGCAATCAGCCTGATCCTGCAATTGTGGGTCTATAAGACATTTGATTCTGCACACAGTACTTCCAACCAAGGTCGACTTATATGCAACATTTGACAGTAGAAAGACTGGACTTTTAAAATAAACTTCCAGTTCTGTATGTCCCTGCATCCATTCTCTACATTTTTAAAAATATCTTGGTCTCTCCTCATTGTTCTGATTAAATAATACTCATTCGTGTTTCTTTATTAAAATCGATTGTAAATTTCTCAACAAAGCAATATGCAGTGCCTTAGAAATCCTAGACTGACTGAATTCAACAAAAGCTTTGTGGAACTTGTTTTATCCATTTAATAGAATAATGAATTGTACCATGGAAGGATAAGACTATTGTTATTATTTTGAATATAATTTTTATTTACATGTAATGAGACCTACCTACATATACAATATGCAAGAAGTTTGACAAAGAGTACAGCAAAGCTCTCCTTGACTAAATAAATGCTTTCTTTCAGGTCAGGTAGCATAAAATGTTCTAGTTAACTTAGTCGCCCCAGAGTACTCAAAGATATCTTATCAAGTTTCGTTTAATTTCTCTAACAGAAACACTGTCTAGCTGTCTCAAAATTCTTCTTTCCAGGTTATTCATTAACATTATTGTCAGCTTTCATCAGGAGAGCATTTAGTCTGACTTCTGAAATAGGAAAATCCTGATTTACCCACTTATTTATAATATCACATATTTTTGTTACCAATTCACTGTTGACTGGAGTAATTTCCTTAGCACTTCTTGAACTCAAGTTATATTCACTCAAACAAGTAAGACAGATTGGTTTTATAAACTTATCAGAGCAGTTTAATTTATCCAAAATAGAACACATCACTATATAAGTGCATTAATCTGTAATATTCCTGTATCTTCAATACTTCCTGAAGTCCTGAAAACCCCCCTTTTGAACAGGCTACATAAGTATTTAGGAAGAGATAAAGAGGACATCTACAAGGACAATTGTAGGCATGAATTCCATGTGTGAGAGAAAAAGAGAGGACTGAACTTTAGGATCAACAATGTTGCTGATAAAGTGAATGCAATGCACAACTAAACGTGGTTATCTTTGCCATGGGATGTTTTGGAGGTCAAATGTATAAATGGGTTTGAAACAGGATCTAGAGCTCTAAGGTGATTCTAGCTAAACATTTTTCTTATTAAAGAGCATACCTAAACCAGAAGGAAGTTTATAATCTCAAAAACCAAGTTTGAACAAGAATTAGAATAATTAGCTTCTGTAAAACTTACAGTGACTGCAAAGTTGACTGCAAGAGAGAGAAGTGAATAAAAGTTCATAGATACCTATTTGTTGTAGCCTTGAAGAGCAATTCTTTACTTCAAAACCCATTTATTACCAGGCTGAATTTCTGATTGCCCCAAAGTCTCCAGTGACTTTCAGGTATTTTTATTTTTTTTTTAATGGATCTGTTCCTGTTTCTCTCAACATTTATTCGGGCACTCGGCCAATCTACAGGCTCTCATCTCTTTCCTAAATCTCATCCTTTCTTTGCTTTCCACCCCTTTAACTTTTGAAGCTCTTCAGCTTTGTGGAGGCTCCATTGGTCTCCAAGGGCATGGGCATGAGGTACAGCCAGACACTTTTTTTTTTTTTTTAAGAGCATGATATTTAAAAAAGAACTTACACAAAACATATGAATGCTATCATTGAGTTCATAAAGACATTCAACTTTTCTCTCTTTTACCTCATGCTTTTAGTGGTATAGTCTGTATTTGCACCTGGTGGGGTAAGACCCTGTGGAAATCAATTCATAAATTTTGCTTAGTGAAAACACT
Organism: Pipra filicauda; assembly: GCF_003945595.2. Lineage (NCBI taxonomy): Eukaryota > Metazoa > Chordata > Aves > Passeriformes > Pipridae > Pipra > Pipra filicauda. The sequence goes on from NW_024103929.1 coordinate 1,544,819, forward strand.
CCAAAAGAAAATGGGAACTGTTCTGTTTTTTTAGTTATTTAAGTACTTGAAAAGAGTAACTAATCTTTTTTCCTCCTAGCATAGTTCATAGGGTAAAATCAAACTGATCATCTTGATCAACTTTTATTTGACTTCATCAGAACATCTCTGGATTCCTCTCCCAAAGCTGGCTGTTTTCTGTTCTACATCAGAACATTTCTGTTCTGCACCTACACCAGAGTCTAATGGCAAAAATTAGGTCACATGCATTTCACACATGCTTTTAAACTAGCAGGTAGTTTAGAAGGTAAATTTTCCAGTGCCAGTTAGACAGGATGGTTAGTAGGCTGTTGAAGATTTCCTTCAAAGTGATTGGAGGCTTGTGTTTCTTTTTTTTTTTTTTTTTTAACTCTGTCTCCTAAGAAGACTTGAAGTTGTTTGCTTGAATCTAATAACTATAAAGCAAACTTGGGGGCTCAGCTCACAAATTCCTACAGGGTTTGTACAGCCCAGTTTTCCATGTATAATTGATCAGCCCCTGTTCTCACCAAATCAAAATTTCTCTGTAACTAACTGTGAAGTATTGCTGCAACACCTGTGAAAGGAATAATCTCCTAAGGCCTTGTTCATGACTCTGTTAGGTGCTCCCCTCATGCTCCTCATGAGTCCTCCTTCATGCACCTCTTTCTTCCTAGACATATCCTGTGAAATGTGAAACTGTGTCCGAGTGGCCAGATGTGCAAGTGTATGAATGCAACCAAATTAAACTGCACACTCGCCTGATTCTGTACACACTGGAAATGCCACACTAAGAAGAATTCAAAGAACCCCAGAGGAATAGTTTATATTGCAGAAGTCAATGATGATAAATCCCGGTAAATCCTATTTTAAGACTGGAGTTCATTCAAAGGGCAGAAGGACTGGCAAAAACAAACAAACAAACAATAAAACAAAACAAACCCTTCGTGAGTAGTTTTTTGTTGTGACTGGCATGTATGTAACAGAGAGTATCAGAGACTGACACCTAAAAATATCTATGCCTGTAGTGAGGCTAATCAGAACAGTTAATTTAAATGTATATTTCACAGTTTATTCTGGTATTCATGACCCATTTTTTTTCCTATCCTATAGATTTTTTCCATTTTATCTATGGAGAAAAAAAAAAAAATCTATCCTTGAGCTTTGATATGGTACAGCTCTGAATAGTACAGCTGAGCCCTGATTACATAATTTGTGATTATGGTAAAAACAGAATTTCTCTTTGCCAAGACATTTCCACATTTCAAAAATGTTTTCAAACCAAATGGATACAAAATGTTAGTGTTTCCTGTAGAACAGAAAATCACAACAATTTATATTAGAAAACATTGACTAACCATGATGATAATTACTCAACTCTTGAATTTGTCTGGATAATCTCAAAATGCATACAAGTCACCTGCTCATCTGCATTATCAAGCACAGTGCTGTAATAGCTAATTAATAATCTGAAAGTCAAAACACAATGAAATAGACTTAAGTTCCAAACCTACGTATTTTCAGGTGCAGACCCTGGAGACTATAGGCAGTAATATTTTTATTTAGATCAAGAAGTAGTAGCTAATTAAAGAAACATTCTCAACCATTTTCCCTATTGAACACTTCAGAAAAATAATGGTGTACTGAAGCAGTTTTCCCTTTAAAAATGTCATCAAAATGTGCTATTTGATCAAAGATATTTCAGTTTTAATCAAAAATCCTTTGGAAAATGGATGAAGTTCTGAAAAGTTAGGGCGAGAAAAACACTTTGATGTTGTGCAATTCATTGGCCAGGTACTATTGTAGGATTTAGAAGATCCTCTTTATCAGGTAAAGCATTGATGAAAAATTGGACCAGGCACATTTGACATCACTAATCCCAGAAGAAGGTACCAGTCACTTGTTTTCCCTGACATTGCTGTACGTGTGCATAATCAAAACTTCTGGTTTCAGTTAAAAATGCAAGTTGGAGATTAACAGTACTGACAAATAGCCGCAGAGCCACATTAGGTACCTCTCTTCTTTCCACATAAATGCTATTTTCATTCTGCTGTATATTTATAAAATCTGTAGTTTTGTATCTTTATCTATACAGCTCTGAGTAGAATTAAAAAAATTGCTACTAGTAGATGTCATGGGATTCTGTCCAAGCATTTAGACACATAGCATATGCTTAAATTTCAGCTAAGTATATATTTGTGGTAATCTGAAGAAATTTTCTCTTAATATCAAGCTTGGAACTTTATTACCACAGTTGATCCACTAAATTTAAACAAGATCAAATTATTGCCTTTTATTTTGTGACAGACTTCAACCTATTTGAAATTTGTTCTCATGTCTTCAGTAATTTTTTACTTTTTCTTTAACAACAACATTTGTTCAGATTTCTCTTCCTAGCAATGTTTTCTAGATCTTTGACCAGTTACTGCTACTGCTTTTCTAAGAACTGTTCCAACCTGTCCATATTTTCAGAAATTTAGGAAACTGTATGAAGCTTTACTGTTGGTGCTTGTGTTGATGGAGTGCACTGGAAGGATAACTCTATATTTTTATTCAAACATCAAGTCTGCTGCTTCAGTGGAGAGCCAGACATATGTTTTTTAGTGGTATCAATTGATTTCTCTCAAGTCTTGAAAGTAATTGCCCTAAATACATTTGTAGCACTCATCCTAAAAATAACCAAATGCCATATAAAAGACACTGACGTTTTCCTGACAAATGTGATTCATGAGGAGCAGCAGAGAGATGACTGGAAGTTTTCCCAGCCAAAGTGATTACAGTGACAACCTCACTATATGGGATGAACTGACAGAACAGCTGGTTTTACATTTACTCTTTATATATTCACAGCTGGCAAGCACCGTCTTTTGGATAGACGGATGTCTGTTTGTTTCAGGGGCAGATAACATATTTATCATGCATCCTCTGTCATCTCCTGAGACTATGCAATGCAATAAATATTAAACATAGAGCTTCAAATTATCAGAGAAAAAAGAATTTTAAGCCTCAGTATGTGGTGCAGTCAGGATTACAGCTTGAAACACTGATTACTGCTGCAGTTCTGCAAGGCTTGCTCAAACATTATTAATAGGAACAGATGGAGACTACTAACAGTAAAGGAAGTAATCTGGTGGCATGAGCACAAAATGATGGGGGAAAACTAGAATATGAATTTTCAAGACCTTCAGCTGTTTTTGTAGAGTCACCTGGGCACACACTCATCCTGACAGCACTGGATGTGCCTCTTGCCGAGGAGTTCCACTGCATTGAGCAGAGGGTGAATAATTGTACCTGTGCCATCACTGAGGGTAGCTAACATAGAAACATGGAATCATAGAATAATTTGAGCTGGAAAGGATGTTTAAAGATCACCTAGACCAACACCCCTGCAATGAGCAGGGACCTTTTCAACTAGATTAGGTTGTTCAGAGCCCAACCTGACCTTACACGCTAAGTGTGTTCCCTAGTATGGCCTGCAAACCCACAATTGAGCGGGTCAAAGCAAGTGACATACTCTACAACAGTGACTACGCCTGTCCAATTATAAATTGTTCTCATACTGGAATGTTTTCTTTCTTTGAGGTGCTGTCTTTGGTAATTGATTACTGACATTACTGCATTGCAGGTGTGATCACCGTGCAAGTAATTTATGACCATTTCTATAAATTTAGCAGTAAAATAATGTGAAACCTGCCTGTAGACAAACCCGCAGTAACACAAATCTTTCAGAAACACAGCCCTTCTAAAAGCAGATGGTAAAAGTATTTCTTTTTACCTGTGTGTTTTCTCAGCAGAGCAAAAATGCCTTCACGGTTCATTCTCATTTTATTTAATACACGTGGTGAAAACTTGAGAGGTCACAGGGATTTATGCTAGCAGATTTGGAGGCCTTTTAATATTTACTTAGGCTGTAAAATATAATTTGAATTTTAGAAGTATTTGTCATTGTATCTTAGATGGATAAAGGTATGTTTATTATAGCTGTATTTGCTATGTGTGATTTACATTGTTATATGTTGACTTTTCATTTCCTCAAATGTCACAGTTGCATTTTTTGTCTTTCTAACTTCCTCAAAGTATAGAAAGTTAAATATTTTTTTCACACTGATGGCAATCAAATCTTGTTACAAAGTCTTAGGGTTGGACTGCTATACCTACCGAGCGATGACTTATTTTTTTAAGAATACCTCATGGTGCAGATCATCTCGAGTGCCTACATATTTCATGTACAGGACAACCAGGGGATCAGGCCCAGCCAGCATGGGTTTATGAGAGTCAGGTCCTGCCTGAATAACCTGATCTTCTCCTATGACAAAGTGACCCACTTAGTGGATGAGGGAAAGGCTATGGATGTGTCTGTCTACCTGGGCTTTAGTAAAGCCTTCAACATCATTTCCCACAGGATTCTTCTGGAGAAGCTGGCAGCCCATGGCTTGGATGGATGCATTCTTTGCCTGGTTAAAAGCCGGGCTCTATGGCCGAGTCCAGAGAGTGCTGGTGAGTGGAACTAAGTCCAGCTGGGGGCCAATAACTAATGGGGCTCAATATTGGAGACAGTCCTGTTTAATACCTTTATCAACTATATGGATGAGGGATCGAGACACACCATCTATAACGCTGCTGTTTCCTTTGAGAACGCACGCAGGATCACTCTCGAGGAGAAAAGGCAATGCAGAAAGAATCGTGTCTTGCAGAATTTACCACCTAAGGAGTCTTTCTGCTGTGCCTTTTGCAATTGGATATGTCTGTCTCGTATTGGCCTCATTAGCCACCAGCATGCTTGTAACAAATGTGGATAGAGCCTTCCTAAATCTTCGTTCGCGAAGCCTAGCCATGAGGAGAGGATGAGGGATCGAGGGCACTTTCAGTAAGTTTTAAGATGACACTAACTTGGGTAAGAGTGTAGATGTGGAGGTCAGGAAGGCTCTGCACAAGGATCTTGGCAGGCTGGATCAATGGGCCGAGACCAACCGTATGGGGCTCAACAAGGCCAAGGGCCGGGTCCTGCACTTGGGTCACAACAACCCCCTGCATTTGCCCACTGAATCTTTAGAAGAGCCCTTGGCTCTTTAATACCTTGAAGTAACAAAAAGAAAAGATGCTGCACATATTTTCTCTGGAGGTACTTTTACTGATAAACTTTAGAAAATCAGGGAGAAAATAAGAGAACTCAGCAAAAGTTTATAAGGGCAACATACAACCAAAACAAAGCATTCCACAAAGCACTGACTTAGCACATGCTAACTCATATAACTTAGCAAAATCCAACCCATTCTGTCCCAAGTTACCTAAAATATTAAGAAAGGAGTAAAGAAAGGGAAGAAGAAGGTGTGAGAGAAGAAGGAGAAAGAGAGAAAGCGATTATTAAATATCTACCACCAGAGAGTCCTGTGCAAGTCCAGCTTCCTTAGTGCCAGGCAACAGGTCTCAGGCAAAGATGGAGCCACGTGTTGCTGTTTTTATGTGCTTTGGCTCTCTGTGGCCACCCCTCCCAGGCAGGACTTCTACCCTACAGGCCACTCCGGGGTTCTGAGGCAGCGCTCCCTGTGTGCCAGCCATTCTGGGGCTGGGTCAGGGGGTCTGGGGTGTGGTGTGGGCAGTGCTCCTGGGCTGCCTTTGACTGACAGCCCGTGACTCCAGAGTCACCCCAGGAGTCTCGCAGGGGTGAGCATGTGGGTTAAGGCATCACTTCACCTCCGTGAGACTTGACCTATCCCTTCCACCCCCCCACACACACTTGAGTTGGTTTGATCCAATAATTAATAATCCAGTGTCTCACAGCATCTCTCTTGCATAATCTGAAGATTGTGTCTGGAAGTTTTGAACAATAACCATGGAGGAGACTTCATGGTGCTCTTAAAAGATGGTCTAATACAGCCAAAGTGTTTATTCTTTTCCCCAGAGCATAATTATGATCCTCAATTTTTTTTTCCCTTTCTCCAGTCTAATTATGTAGAAAGTAACTTGTTTATTCAATCCTGAGGCATTAGTTAAGCAATATTTGTGGAGAGGTTTCTACTTGTTTGCATGTGTGTTTAATATACAATAATATACCACACAAAGTACTTTAATTTATTTCAACACAATTTTGTCATATTGAATAGGTCACATTAGTAAGTTATTTAAACCATTTATTTCTTTGTCACCACTATTAAACTTTTTTACCCTCTTTTCATCAGCTATAAGCTTTATCAGCAACAGTCTTTATTGACTTTCAGATCACAGAAAGATTGGCCACAGCCTTTCGTAAAAACGGATCCAGGGAAACTCATGCCTGTTTTATCCTGGAAATCAGACCTCAGGCATATAATCTTTTCAGAGGAATATCAATTACTAGGTGGAGCAAATGTACCATTTGCTACATCTCTTCTTCCTCGTCTGTAGACTGTGAAACTCCTTTGGGTGATGCTTGGACAACTGTATGCACTATACTGTACCTTATTTCTGTGTCTCTAAATTCTAGATGAAGAGAGTCAAACTTACTAAGTGTATGCATCAGGAGCTCAGACTCTTTGTACCCTTTCAGCCACTGCTGAAACAGTACCGGTTAAAAAATAAGCACTTGACCAAGAAAGAGCATGTAAGCTATTTGCAGGAAATCTGCCCTCCACTAGCTGTCATTTAGACTGGACATAGATTAAATGCCATAGTTCCCCACTTAAGTAAAAAAAAGCATGTTTTCAAACCTGATGAAGATGTATAGTTTTCACAAAATTCAAAGAAATTTCTGACTTTTCACTGCTTCTGATAATGTGACCTCTTTATGTAGCTACTTAAGTAGAAACTTAGACACCTCTAAGGCATTAGTTTTGCCTTTTATTCAGCCAAAATCAATCCAAATCTCTTAAAAATAGGGCACAAAACCAATCCAAATTTTTGCAGCACAATGAGCTAAGTGTTTAAGGATAAAGAATCATATAATTGTAGAATGGTTTTAGTTGGAAGGGACCTTAAAGATCATCTAGTTCCCATCCCTCTGCCATGGGCAGAGACACTTCTATTAGACCAGGTTGTTCAAAGTCCCACCCACCTTGGCTAGAAAACTTCCATGAATGGGACATGCACAACTTCTCTGGGCAACCTGTGCCAGCATCTCACTACCCTCATAGTCAAGAAGAACTGCTTGTAGATACCTACTTTTTTGCACACAGTCCAATCCCCCATGAAGCAGACAAAATATGTGGAATCTAAGGAGCACGTTGGCATAAAATTAACATTAATAGTATGTGTTACTTACAGAAAATAAAAAAGGAAATCTGTATGTGCATTTTTTTTGCCTTGCAGTCTCTGGTGTGGGCAGAGATAACATTTGAGAAACATCTACCCTGGAAAAAAATGTGACACCAAAGGCATCTAATGGCAAGGTTGGGAAGTCAAATGACAGATGCTTGAGAAGCTGAACAGCAAGGGAGTTTGAGAGTTCAGACAACAGATGCACAGCAAGGCAGAAGGAGTCATCTGAGAGAACACTTGCCATTTTTCATGCACCTGTTTAATTTTTGAACGATAATATTTCTATATGCGAGGAGATGCGAGGAGGCAAAACCAAAGCCAGAAACCCAAGGGGGTGAGGTCTTAGGTTTTTTATTTGGGACTATCAGCCTAGTTGCCCTCGTGAAATCCTTAGTGTAATCAAATGAAGCAGCTGTTTGCACTGCTGGATCTATTCAGACTGGGAAAAAAAGGGGTAAACACTTCTAATGCAAATATCAGCCTTGCCTCTCTACACTTGCTGCAATGATTCTGTTATTTAGCCACTTACGGTGGCAACTGGTGCAGAAAATCTCCAGAGCAAACAAGGCTTTAATTAATAATCAGTTATTTTCCGCAATAAGTAATTGGGAGGAAGCTCAGTTTAATGCTTAGACTTGAATATATCTTTGTGGTCTGATAAAGAAAGTGGTTTGCTCAACTGCTTTATTAATATTTCCTCTATATCTGCATGTCAAATTTTAGGATAATGCTATGTTTTTCATAGCTTTGATAAAGAGAAGGAATAGAAATGTGAAGTGGTACTAATCATTAGGATGTGTTGGCTTATTGGAAAATCCAGTGACTGAAAATTTTAATGACTTTTCACACTAAATACAAATAATCCCTAAAGGGAAGTTGACATTGCTATGAATGCTTGCTTCGCAAGCCCATAAAAAATGGAAGATTTTATCTAGCACATTACAGGAAATTCTTTTATTCCTCAAAGCCCTGAGCATTGAGGCATAAAGTTAGAATACAAAAAATATGTGTCTGTATAAACTGAAGCACTCTTGTACAAATGTGTCAAAGTTCTTAATATAAAGCAGAACTTGTTTCATACTTGGAAACTTTTTCTATACTACATGTATAAACAGTAATCAAAAATTATGGCTCTCTGATGAAAACATTTACACAGATACACTGTGTATATGAAAACATATACACAGATAAATGTGTATGATATATAATTTTATGGATGCATTTGATGTGAGATTTGCTCAGTTGGTTAGAGATGGTGCTACCACCAAGGTAGTGGGTTTGATCCCTGTATGGACCATTCACTTAACAGCTGGACTCAATGATCCTTGTGAGTCCCTTCCAGCTCAGAATGCCATTCTGAGTAATCTTAGTGGTTGATTATTCCAAATTCAACTCAAGGATAGAGTTGCAATCCTTTTTGATTTATCTGTAGCACTAGCCACAAGTTTTTCTCTCTTTCTGGCCCTGATCCTCTGCTAAGTGAAGTTAATGAAAATCATTTTGTGTCATTAAAAGGAGTATTGGATGGGACTACACCTTTCCCTGTTTGTATGTTTCTCCTGGCTTACTTTCACTCTAGCAGGTAAAAATTCATATGACATTCTAAAACTGTTTTGTAAGTCCTCAGTTCCTTTTGGGTTGTTTCTACTAGTGTACTTGATGAATAAATTCTTTGAGAAGTGTAACAAATTAGCCAACTTACCTTAAAGACACATGAGAGAATGCATGAAAATTTATTGCTCAGGCATGTGCTAAAAATTATTTTCTCTACATATCTTATCAATTTTTTTTTTTTAGTGTATAAGCTATGTGTATATATAGCATTTAATACTTTTTTTCCCAGTGGTACTTATGTCTGTTTTGACTGTCACTTCATTCTTGGTAATCTTTTATGCAATATAATAAATGTGATAGCAAAAGGGAGCAGTTTAAGATCTCTGATGAATGTTATTTTAGGTATATAAGTGTATCAAGCAAATATTTTTTAGCACACAGTTATGGGAGGTATCTAAAATATGTAACAACACATTATATCCCTTTTGTTCTTCAGTGGATTGAAATCTCTAGCAAGTGACTTCACCCTTCTTTGTCAAAGCTAAATAATATGGAATGCAGAGTTCTTCCCCATGTAACATTGTCAAGACTGTTCACTAAATAACCTTCATGACAGCTACTCAAAATAACTGTCTAAACTTTCTTATCCCCCTTTTAAACATACAGTAACAGAGTTTAAATTGCTTTCAGATGATAAGTCAGATTTGAATGCAGATGTTTCTCTTTCTTGCTCCTGCTCTCGCGTTTTGTTCTTCTACAAAGAGCTGTATATTGGAATAAATCTTCTCTTTCGTGGTACCTAATTATCCTAGAAGTTTTTTAACAATCCTTTTTTTACAGCACATATTTGATGTATTCTAAACCATACACTTGTATGAAATATTCTGGAATTGTGATAGAAGTGGTAGAATTTTTTAAGCAAATTTTGGGGATAGATGTCAAGCTGTCAGACTGCTGGCCACTGAATTTGCTTTGTGTAACTCAAAAGTCTCAAATGTTGAAAGGAGACTGGCTTGGAGAGGAGTGCATAATTTTCTTTCACAGATATTCCCAAACAATAACTTTATTCTTATATCCAATGTCCATTCCAAAACTGGTTTTGTGGGGGTGAAGTATACTCTTTATCAAAAGCTGTCAATAAATCAGCATTTGTCATCTTGACAGCTGCATGCACAGATAGTACTGTTACTCACGTGCATTTTGGTGTGTGAAACAGTTTAAACCATAAAGGTTTTAAAAATGTCACTACCAATGAGGAGTTGACTAGAAGGAAAAAATCAGTGGTTTCATGTGAAGCAGATATTAGGCAGTGGAGGAAAGGCAGAGAATCAAAAGCAGCACTGTAATTAAGAGTGATGCTAACTTCCAAGCTAGTCCATCACTGCCATCCTCTCTGTGTGATTCACAAAACTAAATCAGGTGAATTGCAAGCAAAGAATAGGTATTTTTCTTCAGAACAGGAGCCTTGTGTGCATGTCTTAGTTGGAAATACCTCCAATGTCGATGTCAAATATTGAGATGAGTTCTACTGATTTGTTTAAAAAGCATAGGAAACATAAAAGTTAGGATACCTCACCAAAATTCAGTCACTGGTCTCCTAGTTAGATACAGGACAATCCAAAGGTTTTATTCTGAAAAGCTTCTCTGCTGACTTGTTGCTCCTTCAGTCCTGTACTTCATAAATTTCATTTAGCTAACTTCACTCCATTGCTGTTTATGAAACTCCTTATTCTTCATTCATCCTCTGCCACCCTTTCCTGTGCTAAATGTATCTGGTTTTCCACTAATCAGCTCTTATGGGACTAGCCTTTTCCTTCCATCATTTCACTATGAATGAATTAATAACAAGCTTGTAAATAATGACTCACTTTTAAATCAAGCTTATTCATTATGCTTGTGTTTTGCAACCAACCACACCATTTTTTCTGTTTAAAATAGAAGTCTGAGAAGTCTTGACATTATTTTTAATCCTAATTTTTAAAGACTTAAAATGTATCCTTACTCCTGTGAGAGGTAAAACAAATTTGTATGTAAAAGATTGTCTACAGCTGATCTGTAGGAACGTTTATTTGGGTGTTTTGGGGAATAAAAATTGAGAATAAAAAATTAAGAGATCCCCAAGTAGCTCTGGTACACAAAGAAATTCATGGAAATGCAGGAGAGCCAGATGAGCAACATCAGCAGGAAGCTTGTTGGCTGTCCTCAGTACTTTTTACTGGAATTATCCAAACCTCTATCATTAATTAAAGATTCATTAGACCATGAAATCACCTCATATCCCAATGGAATAGGTAAGTTACCTAGAATGGGAGAGTTTGAATAAAGTTCTCATCCTGAAGAAAAAGATTTCCACATTTAATTAGTTTTACAACTTGACTACTTGCTATTCTGAGAAGAGTTGCAGTCTTTTTGTATGTTTTACCAGAAATTCCATCCTGGACCAAAGGATCAGTTTCAATTAATCAACATTTTCCAATGAAAAATTTCCCAAAGGACATTTAAAAACCATTATAAGCTCTTAGTGGTAGTTATTGGCCTGTCCTACTCATTTTCAGAAGTGTTATACAGAATATTTAATACCAATGAGAATAATTAACACATGAAGCAATAGATGGAGTTCATGTAGGGTATAGATATGATACGAATTCAGTAGAAATTGCATCCAAGCTCAAAATTCGACATTACTTTTAGAATTAATTTTATGCCTTTTATAGTCTTTCATACACTTATTTTTAGATGGTATGAAAATCGCCCTTTGGAGGTGCTGGTCTCTCGCCATTGTCAGGAGAGAAACCTTAGATGACTAGCCTAGATAAGGTATGTAACTTTTAGATTAATTCCACTTCACATAATTATCTGAGAAATGCTTAAAAAGACTCAAAATGTATGAATTCTGAAAAGTGAGTCCTGCAAAGTGGGAACTTCATTTAAAAAAGGGAGGTGAGGGAGCATAAAATGTCCTTGTGATGGGTTCTTAGGGTTATACCTGAAAGACAGTTAAACTACAGTGAAACACGTGCTTGATAGCTCGTTACTCCTATATCTGTAGACATAGATTTATTTTTTTTCTGAGCCAGTTTCATCAGAACAATGAAATAGGCAACCTGTATAAATTCTCATCCACAGAAAGCACAAATAGGGAAGTTTATGTCACACAAAGTGAAACTGGTCAATAAGAAGAGGAACCTGCCTTTGCAATCAATAAGAGATCTTGAGGCTATCTGAAATCTAATAACTCCTCCTGCATTGTCACAGAGCAGAATAACAGGGTCAGAGCTGGGCAGACTGTGACTCCTTTCAGTGCAGGTTATGCTGATCATAATACTTTTATTATCCTGTTGTTGTGGATCATCAAAAATGATCAGTGTGACCATCTCTTTGGTTTCACATCTGAAAGGTCCTTAAGGGAGAAAAAAAGGAGTTATCAAAGCTATCTCAATGAAATTATCAAAGAAAATAGATTTTTTTTTTCAAATGTCTTAATCAACCTACTTGCTAGAAAAACTTCAAAGATATAAAAATGATCATCCATTTATCTTTTTGTCAGTTAAGCATATACTATTGAATACTACTATATAAATATACATCATTGCAGTATGGCTGTTAAATGTAGCATGTAAATTATAACAAACAGCCTTCAAACAGAAAATAATTAACTTCTCAGTGTTCTCAGCACCTTGTCCACTTTAACTGAAAATTTCTGTTATGGAAAATCTTTCCTTTGTGACAAGAAATAAGAAGGTGTTCTAACCCCTTTTGTTGACATGTTCATTTCCTCCTGCCACATTGTAGTGGTTTGGACTTTGTTTTCCCCCAGAGGCTAAGAAAAGTGGTAGACCCCAAGGGGTGGAAACCCCTGGAAGTTTTGAAGTTTTGCCCAATGGGCGCTCCTGCAAAAATGTAAACATATCCACAAGCACCGGAAGAGACAGAGTTGTAGTTTGATTGTTGGAGAAGGTGGCCATGTTGTAGAGCCACGAGGAAGGGGCTCAGAGCCCCACAGGGGGGCTTTGGCTCCCAGCCCCCAGCGGGGGCCTGCGGGGACCTGGAACAGCATAAAGCTGAGTTAGGTGCCTGTAGTTATGCCGGGAGATGTTTTCTCCATGGGCGCAGAGCAGCAGCTGGCACTGACCAGAGAAACGGTGGCAGAGAGCCAGGACAGATAAGACCTGAACCGGAGGAGCAGCAGAAACGGCATGTGTCGCAGAAAGGACTCCTGGAAGGAGAGCCGGGAAAAAGAGAGCCAGCAGCTGAGAGACAGAGTTCTGGGGGTAAGAACTATACCAGAACCCCCCAAACTCCTTTGAGACCTCCGAGAAAGAAGGAATAGATGGACTCCTATTTTGGAGAAGAGTTTTGGACATGCAGCACCGGAGAGAGAGAGGAGCTAAGAAGCTCAAAAGACGTCCCGGAGCTGGACCGGGACGGCCAGATGGAATGCGGGGGGATTGACCTTGGCCCCCCTCGCTGCTGCTGACAAACCTGGCAGCCTGAGACAGAGCACAGGAGCTCTGGTAGAACTCTTGAGGCAAAGGCTTGCAACTGAATGCTGCCCAAGATGTTCTGACTCAGGGGTGAATCCCCTAAGGGACTTTCACGAAGATGCCCCTGCATTTCGTGATATACCTGTGGTGATGCGAGTCTTGTCCCTGCTGGCAGCCCACAGGTGAGGCCTTCACTTGGACCGAAGGAGAGCCGAGGGGCTTGGAGATCCCCTTGTGTGTATTGAAAAGAGATCCAGCTACAACAATACAGTAGTTACTGCTGCATGGAAGACAGAAGAGGAGCTGCTGCCCTAAGTGTGGAAGGGATCTGTCCTTCTTTCCCTCCTGGACTTTTATTTGGAGGGGAGAAGAGATCTGATCCACTGTAAATACTATATGTCATGGTAGAGATAGTTGTGATCGTGTGTATAATGTGTTATAGCATTTATTTGTACAGTCATTGTAATATATTCCCTTTCCTCATTTGGAGTCTGGCGTGTTTTGTCTGAAAAGCCCATCCCACATTAGGTTGAGATGGAGAGGGGGGCTAGGACTAGGGGATTGGATTTTGGGGCTATCTCAAACCATGACACACATGTGCAAAAATGTATGCATAGATGCACTCACACGCACACCCTGTGGTCAGAATGAGGTGATATGATCCATTAAGTGCACTGACATAACGAGTGAGAAATGATGACATGGCAGTATGCCAGATATCCTAAACATCGAAGCCTTGCTCATGTGGCAGGGGAACTCAAGAGGTGTCTAGTTCAAGCTACTTGCTCAGAGCAAGGTCAGCAGTGAAATAAGACAAGGACTGGGTCTTCCCTCCAAGGGTGGAAGCTACACATCTCCTGTGGGCAACCTGCTCCAATGTTGGATTGTCCTGGTGGGGATGAAGTTTTTTCTTCTATCCAACTGCACTTCTCTTTTTTTCAACTTATGCCTATGGTCCTCTTATGACAAAGTGTTTTTAATGTTTATTTCTTAAATTCCACTGTGGTACCACTTACACAGATGCATAGGGTATGCTTGATAGCAGGAAGACACGCATTTACAGCCTACCTACACATACTCTTTGATATTTTTAAAAATCTGGTTTCTTCTGAATTTTTTTTCCAACTCCCTTTATGAAGTACTAATGAATTACATATCTGTGAAAAATCAATCTTTCAATTACCTGAAACTTTAATCACCTAGTACAGTGACTCAACAAACACATACACAGCTCCCACCATTTGCTTGCAAATTGCTGTCTCAAGAATCCCTTGCAAGGGAGGATACAGCTGTATCACACTGCCTCGAGCATCATTGGCATTTTTCCTAGTGTAAGTTTACATTATGAAATTAACTGAGTCTTTATAGTAGTATGAAGTTGCCACTACTTCAAGAATCTAGCCAGTTTTCAGGTGGAAAAAATCCACTAATTTCAAAGATGTTTCTCAAAAGAACTGGGGAAAAAAAAGCTGGACCACTTTGAGTGTCAATCTCAGTCTCATTTAAACTTGGATAATTAGCTATCACGGTGGTGGTAATCATTATTGTTATTAGTGGAAATGATGCAAATCCCAAAACTCTATAGGTTTTTACCATATGAAACATCACCTTAAGGAAGTAGTTTTATTGTTAGGTGTGGAAGTACTTTATCACAACAGACAATCAGAGAAGTGGTCTGCAAAGAAATGCAACATAAGAAAGCCCACTGGAAAACAGTGTGCTGTCCAGGAGTCACGGCTTAAAAACATGTAATTCCTCCCATTTGAAAGTGAGGAATCTTCCTGTCCCTAATCTAAAACTAGAATTGAGTGATTAATTTGATGCTGTTTCAACACATGCCATAAGCCCACCATCACCACTGATTCCTGAGGGCTGTCATGTTCCTTTCACACTGGTACTCAGATATTCTTCCAGACACAAACGCTTCACACTTAAACTGAGGACTTTCACTGAACCTCACGTTTCCTTTCTTCATTATGATGATTCAATATATGTTTTTTTTAATCTTTTGCATGCTCAGTAGGGATACATGTACATTAGCAGTTTAGTTCAGAGGGAGTGTCCACGACTAAAGCAAGTACTTGTTTATTATGCTTTACTTCCCATTGAGAAGCAGTTTTGGAGCTCTCAAAATGGATTTATTTGTGATGAAACTAACCCAAAAGATGTACAACTAATGCCCGACCACTAACAGACCACTGCTGGAGCAGACCCTCCAAATGCCTGTAGTGAAGATGACATAGCACCAACACCAGCTCTTTCCTTTCCTTCTGTAAACCTCTCCTTTGGACTACTGTGCCTGCTGATGTAAAGACATACTAAGTTAGCTGAAGAATTCGTCAGGCCGCAGAGAAAGAAGATTTTTAATCAAAAAATGACCTGGGCATTATAATTTGACTGTTTGAATGTTGAATTGTTCAAAGATTTCCTAGTACATTTTGCCAAATAGTTCATAAACCATCCAGAATTAGGGGTTCTCCCCAAAAGGACCTATGGACAAAGCCACGCAGGTGCCTGAGGGTGTCACACAGGCATAGCCAAACTGTGCCAGCTTGCCTCAAAATCAAGGCACTGTTGCTGCTGCTGTTGAGATTACTTGTATGGCTATAGCCCATATTGGTCAAAGCACAGGCAAGGAATAAAGAAAGAGGGATGGTGGAGGCACAGTTAAAGTGCTTTTTTTGCTGAGGCACTGAGTCACATGTTTGTGTAACATTTGACATGCTGAGGTTTTCTCTCCTGGATGGCTGCAGAGGAATTTTGGTGCAGGAAGGTTTTCGGATACCCTTACCCTGGCCTTGCTCTGCAACAGGGCAACCATTATTTCCTTCTTCCACATTAGAGCAAATTAAGAAACCATCTCAGTCAGTCAAGGCATTTTCCCTGGCATTCATTAAGTCTCTAGATTAATTAGAGAATGAACTGAAAAAAAGTTTCTGCCTGTTTAAGTGTTGTTCAGGAACTGCAAATAATGCAACCACAATTGAAAATTCATCTTTTCTGAAGTGCTGTTAGAATAATTTACTTGTAGGCTTGTGTACAGGGCAAATTAGGTTATTTATATTGTGGGCAGCAGCTGACAATATACATTTGGAATTACTTGTTTTTAGAGCTCAGCTTTCTCTTCTCAGATGCCCCTAGCTCTGCTGGCTGGCAAAGGAAAATAGGAAAGAGATGTCATTCTGTGACAGAATGATCTTTTCTTAATTTTTTTTTAAGGCATCAACCCACAAATCTAATCAATGCTTTTCTCTCTACTCTCCTAGTCTTCAGCCCAATACAAAGAGATTTTATATGCTGGATGCTGACTTCTTTTTTTGGTCTGTTCAGCCTAGTATCTACACCACCTTTTTGAATATAATTTAATAAAGCTCCTTTAAATAAAGATACATTTATAATTGTTTCCAAAATGAAAAATGTGGGAGGAAAAATCTATTTTGTTATATTGCACAGAACAGAGATCAAAACAGGGAATTTCCAGTCTTAAATCTGTGAGTTCAAACTACAGCCCAGTTTGATGTCATCCATAAACTTGCTGAGGGTGTCCCATCATCTAGGCTGTGGACAAAAATTCCAAATAGTATCAATTTCATCTGGTCTAAATAAATTGTTCGATTTTTTTCTGTGTTTAAGTGAGAAATGTCAGTCCAAAAATGTTATTTATCACAGCCTAAGCCTACATCTAAAAAAAGTCCCATCAAATAATGGAGGCAGCTTAATTTCTGGGGCGAAGTGACTCAGATTTTGTTTATGTAGTGGTAACACCACTTCGGTCTGGAGTGGATGTATATGAGACCAGTGGAGTTAAATTGGATTCATGCTGCTTTAACTGACAGAGAAATCTTCCTTTGTTAACTTCTTCTCTGCGGGAAAATCCTTCAGGCTTTGTATGATCAATGGCCATTTTACTGGTAAAAACACTATTAAGGTTAAACCAGTGGTTTACAGTTCTTAACTATTTTATCTTTAGTCCACTCAAGATATACATGAATCTTTTGTAGTGATTCCCTAAATTAATTAGATGTAGTAGTTAAAAAATAGTATATAGGACATGTGAGCTTTTTTGTGATCAGGACGAGCAGTTTGTTTTAGTGAGATGACAGATGACTTTCAATCACCTAGAAAAAAACCTGTCCTCTGAGTAAATCTTCTTCTGCATGAGCCAATCCATATATTTGGACTGGAATTAGTGTCTCCTAGATATCAGTACAGAAAGACTGTTTTAATCCATCTGTGACAGATGGCAGACCAGTGATTGGTCCACCTCGCTGTCATGTCTCTACACTTTGTTTTTAATCTGGTCGATAGTGTTTGCCAGGA
This sequence comes from Pipra filicauda, assembly GCF_003945595.2. Taxonomy (NCBI): domain Eukaryota; kingdom Metazoa; phylum Chordata; class Aves; order Passeriformes; family Pipridae; genus Pipra; species Pipra filicauda. The sequence goes on from NW_024103929.1 coordinate 1,562,407, forward strand.
TAACTCTCAGATCTGCTCCCAGACCCTGACATTTTCAAATAATCAACCGGTTTACTAAAGAAATGCATTTAGACAAATTAATCAAATGGCTTTCAGGAAGGAACATTTTCTAAGGTTTGTTCACCAAGAAATTCAGAATGAGAAATATTATTGCTGACAAAAACCTCAGTAGATGAACAGTTCTGAGATACAGAATGTCGAGGATAAAAATCAGAAAGACGGGATTTTTTTTTTTTACCTGTAGCAAAAGAAGAAGAAAAGGTCACTTGCCAAAAAGACAGCTGAAATGGAATTAGTTTTCAAATTATAAGATTAAAGAGTGTTTGCTTGAAGAGAGTGTTATTATAAAGTCTGTAAAGAAAGAGAAGAGATTAAAATGTATGGAAGATCTAATCAGAGCAAAGATAAACTGTGTATCCTATAGGTTATAAGGGTTTCTGTGAGCTTTGTTTGCCAGTAGAGTTTCATAACCCACACAAGACTGAAATCTTATTTTTAAATAAGAGGGTTTTTTCTCATGTGCAGGAGGGGTTGACCTCTTTTTGATTTTGTACAGATGATAAAGGAGCAAAACTACCACCAAACAGAGGAAAGAAAAATTACTTAAGTTTCTCAGAGATAAGTTGGGCATTTTTGAATGTCTAGGCCAGATTCTGCTGCCATTTTGGTTGGTGTAATTCCTCAGTCAGGGTGGCTAAGTCTTCTCCTTTGCTATTTACAGAGGAGTTTGTGTGACTATTTGCATTGCTTTTTAATAAAAGAAAGTACTTACCATATGCAAATCCGGCATTTTATGGTAAACAATGTACCCTCTGAACTACAGGGCACCACACCTCCCGCTCTGTGTTGTCAAATGGCTTTCAAAACACATGGCAGGGCTCTCTGTCATATTCAAATGTATTAACCCTTCAGTTTCCTTTTTTTTTTTAATTTTTTTGTTTTCTCAGTGTTATTTCAGCAAATGGCGAAAAAGGAGAAATGAAAGTTTATGGAAAGGAAAAGTCTTGCCACAGTGGTTTGTTATGCTGCTAAAATCCTTTCATCTCTTCCCAGCTGCTCTCTCTGCAGCCAGCCCCTGTCTGCACACCTGCGTGGTGGGGCTCTGTCTCAAATTCTGGAGTTTGAATTTCATGTTCTACCATTTCTCCACCCTGCCAAAGTCCATCTGAAGAGCAGCACATTCACCCTCCACCCAATTTTCAGAGGAGTGAAACTCGCCCCCATTGCCTCAGTCATTGATGATGGTATGAAACAATGTCAGCCCCAGCACTGGCCCTGAGGATGGCACTGGTAACTGGCCACCAACTGGGTTCACCTTCTCATTCCCATCTCAGCATTTCTACTTTGTAAAGCTGTGACAGTAATTCCCTGTAATAACAAACATCTTTTCCTTTATTTAGGCTTAGTTAGTCAGTCCTTTTCTTTCTTTCCCTGAAATCAGCCCCTCCCCAAACCTAAACTTAGTATTTTTTCTTGTCTATTAAACTCTTCTCACCTGTAGACTTAGAGTCTGATGTTCAGCAATTCTGTGTTTCTGATCTGCCACTGGTTTTGTTTGGGTTTAATTTTTTTAAATTTTTTTAAACAGCTTTTTCTAAGTTTTTTCGTAGAGAGATCCAAACCCCTAGATCAGCACAGTGATATTTACACAGATTCCTCTTCATTTTTCTTCTTTTCTTCTTCTTCTCACTTTTTTTTTTAATTCCCCCACACCATCTTGAGTATTTGAACATGTTTTCTAGTAAGAGAATTTTGTAAAGTTTTCAAAGTCACTTCTGAAACATGATTTGTGAATTTAGCATGCATAACTGTGGGCGTAATTCTTCACTTGTGGGGATATGTACAAAAATGGGGACTGACATGATTTCCAGATATGCAAATGCACTTATTTCACTATTTTATTCTCTCTCTCTCCCTTCCTAGTTATGTATATTTCATAACTGCTACATGTAGATGTTATATAGTGCAATCCCCTTCAGGAAGAAAGAAGTGTCCTTGAAATACTAGCTACTACCTTTGGGCTTTATGAAATGCTCCTTAGTCATTTGTTCGCCAGGGAAAATTCCCATTAAAATCAAATTTATTTATGGGAGTATGTCAGTTAGATTGAGGTACTTGCATATTTCACCTCTAACCCTCTGACTGTCTATTTTTCATACTGAAAAGATAACCCTTAACTCCAAGCAGTCATATTTCACCTTCCTGTGTTTTGAGAAAAATTGCCTTGATTTCCATGACATAAACCAAAGTAGCTTAACTCACAGTTAAGCAGTCTTCAGGAAAATTTTCAAAATACTCCTTTTTCATTGAGAGGATCTTTTTGAACCCAACTACTGTAAGGAGGAATCCAAAAGGAATGTTTGATGTCTGTCCTGTCTCTGTAGACAGGAATTGACACAACTCAAGTCTGTGATATGCAGAAATGAGAAGTAAAAGAGCTCTAGAGTGCCCAACCCACCATTTTACAGCTGCACACTATTTATCATCCACCACTCAGAGCACAGCAGGTGTCCACTGTGGTGGTGCTTGGCAGACTTTTCCATCTGTCTTTAGGAGACTAAAGTCTTTCCTCCTCCCCTCTTCCTCACAAATCACCTCTTTTTTTTTTTTTTTAGTACAAACCAGTTTCAGAGCAGTCAGTCTGGTATTTAGAACAGTCATCATTATCTCAGTTGCAGGCTTTTTAATTTTTTTTCTTTGCGGTTAGGCAACTGTTCCCCAGGCTGAAAGAGAACCAGAAATATGGGATTGCTCATTCTCCACCATGCAAGGACATTTTATGGTCCATGTTTAGAACTTGATTTTAGAATCTGTACAATACGTGCTACGAGGGAAAATATTGTTTTGGCTACTAATGAACGAGGTAGCCATTCCTAAAATCCCTTCTATTTCTAATCTGACTTCATCATGCTTTCTCACAGTGTCTTAATTACTTGTTTTATATCCCTCTGCCTCCTCTTCTTCCATCCAGTTCCTAACAAATGCTATTCTCAATTTTTATTGAGCTGAGTAGATGTGATGCACATTCAGTGTCTTTCATTATCAGCCCAATAAATCCAAAATGATTTACATCATCTATCTTAACTCTATTCTGCCTTTTGGGCACCACCTTTGTCAATTGATCTCTTTTAAGACTAGACCATTTCTCTTTTCTGTTGCACTCTCTTCCTCCACTGATCATATTCAAACACTAATCCACTGATTCTTTTCAGTGGGAGATGAACATTATTGAGGGGTGAGAAAATGCAAAGGCAGAAGAGAAATGTGTGAGTAAATTGATCTCTCAGGGCAGAGAAGGAAGACAGGAAGATTAGAAGGCAGAAGGAAGCAAATTATTAGCAAGAATGTAGTGCTGCACAACAGAGACTATATTAATTTGAGTTTTAAACTTCTGATTCCATGGGATGTGGCATAGAATCGTGTAGGCAGACTAGCTTATATTTTTTCTAGCTCAAAGATCTTTGGACTACACTTGATTGTGACAGAAGGCAGTATAGAAGTGTTCAAGAGAGCACAGCTTGGTTAGGCTCTTAAAACAAAGCCTGAGAAGGGACATAATTGATTCTTATAAGCAAACTCAGGAGAAAAGCAATGGGGAAGGGAAATAATTGTTTAAGGCAGAGGATAGCATCAGTGCAAGAACAAATAGTTATGGATTTCCAGTGAATAAACTGAAGGCAGAACCTTCAGGTAAGACAAGATACCTACAGGATTATTGAGGATAAAAAAAAGTAAAAAAATAAAGAACCATCTTTGAATCTGATTTTTGTTTTCTTGCTTAAAAACTTGAGTATTTTGGGTCAAGTTTATAATTCTTGATTCAGAGGAGAAACCTCTCCTGCCATTATCACAGATGCAAGTAAGGGAGCCAATAAATACTCACTTTTTTATGCCTTTTCCCATCTTTTGGGTAAACGTATTGATAGCTGCATGTCTATTTGTAAGAATTTGTTCTATGTATAATGGAGATCAAGAAGAAGACCTGTGATGAAAAAATACAGAAGGAATGATACAAAGGAGGTTCACTGAGGTGGTGCATTAAAATCTTCAGCTTATAGCACAGACTGGGGAGAATTTTCTCCTTTTCCAGACAAAGTTTCTTTTCTGGAAAATATAACTTCAAGGCAGCTAAACTATTGACAGATTTAGGTCACAGTCAACAAATATTTCAGCAATTCAAGGGGAAGAGAAAGGTTTGGTCAACATGTTTCATGTTAGCATTCCATGAAAAGTTCACTTTTTTTAGTCTGTTTAAATGGAGTAGGATGTTAGACTGTGGTGGCAAATTTGGGCCAGATACTTTCTTTCAAAGGATTAATGTTAATCTCTCATGTCAAATAGATAAAGACTGCCAGAAAGAAAAAGGAAGAGCAGCAGAGAATGAGTGCATGCTGATGCCTAACTTAATTACCTTGGATGATGAAAAATGAGCTCTATTATTTTCAGAAAATAAATAAATCCAGGAGACCTTTAAAAATAGGAGAATCACTATTTTTCTAATCCATAACTCAAATATTTTCTGTACTGTTCATCTGCTACTGGAGAAGAATTCTAGCTAAAGATGTACAAGGATCTTATACACTGGAAAATCTTTTCTATCCTTGAAAGATCCCATGCCTGCATTTCCTGATATTGATATAAAAGACAAAAAAAAGTCAAAAAAATCAAAAAAAAATCAAAAAAATCAAAAGCAAACCAAGAAAACCCCAACCAAGCAAAAAAAAAGGCAATTCTTAAGTCAGACTTTTTGCAAGCAATGACTTTCTCACAACAGAGATTTGTTTCAGCAAGGACAGTAAAGTTTTACAGTCTTTCTGAAGTTTAAGGGCTTGTACTACAGAGAGAATAAATAAAAACTGTCTCAGAATTAAAACCAACCTTGGTGTCTCCGTGTTAATAGTACATGGATGTAACAGCTGGGCCACTCTCAATCTCTGTTCTGAGACTCCTACACTTACCCTTTTTCTTGTATAAACAGTACTAGTGTGACAATTCAGTCACAATATATTTCCCATTACATGTGTTATATTTGTTTTTGAGTAGCCTGAGCAATAATATTTCTTCAAGGGGGGGAAGGGAGCAGCAGTGCTTTATCAAAATTTTCTCTCAATTCCATCAGCGCTTTGCTGACTTGGACTTAATTCAGACCCTATTTTAGTTTCACATAACTTCTCAGATTTCTACTTCTGTCTTATTCCAGAGGGCTCTCTCTATGGCAGGTCATATCTTGGGTCATTACATTTCCCTCTGGGCAGTAGTGGATGCTTTCTTCTATTTGTCTTATTCAACTGCTGTGAAGTCTGCCCATGGGTAGCAAGAGTTTATTACTTTTTTTCCCCTGGTGGGTGTTTTTTTCCTTTTCCAGCTGCACCACACCAATCTGCTGCTAAACTCTCAGAACTCCTGCTTCATTGGTTTCATTTAGAAGCCTTTTGTACGTATGTCTTTGCCAGAGCATCCACAGAATTATTCTCAGTCATATGCTGACTATAATCCTTTATATTAATGGTACGCTATCTGTTCAGCTCTCTGCTGCTTGACCCTTGCCTTGAGCTCTGTTTATTTCTGTTAAATATTTTCCAGCACATGATCTTGAAGCGAAAAATAGGTTAATGCTTGTATTTTTCATAGTATACGTTTCATGCTCCTCTCTGTCTATTTAATGGATTTTCCAATTAAAAGGGACCTTTCTGGCTGTTTTGTCTGACCCCCTGCATTACAAGGCTAAAGAAAGATGCACAGCAATTGCATGATAATGCAATGACAACAGCCCATCTTTTTTGTCCTTCAGCATTGAGGAGAGCACGTATACATGCAGATGTTTATAACTGTTCTTAATCAGTCACTTAAAAAAAAGGACAATCAAAATTTCAAAGGCACTTGGAAGTAGATGCACACTAAAAAGTTAATGTTTATGAACAGAACAAGATTATATGGACTATCCTCTGAACACCCACTCTATATTTTCACTGTTGGGCAAAGTCTTTACCAGATGGTCATGCCATGCCATAGGTTTTAAACTACGGACACGTTGAAAAGATGCAGCAGCTGGAGAACATTGGTATATTGCAGGTTGATTTGCTTTGTGTTTCAGAACCTATCACTATCATCGTGTGTGGTAAGAATGTCTCAAAATGTGTCCTTTTACCCATCTTTATCTCTCCCTCAGGGTTAGGGCAAAGCTGATCAGTTATAGGTGTGCTTTCCTATCAAACTTGGACAAGAAGATTTCTATCCCCATCTCACACAGGGTGCATGTTCTAGAATGCTAGAAATATACTAGTTTATATTTAAATGCCAGTACATTAAGGACTCATACCTCCTGCAAAATTGACAACAAAAGCTGGGTGGTTAGAAGGCCTGATACCCCTTATAAAAAGGAACAACTTTTTGCCAGTTGAAAAAATTATCTGGAGTATGTGGTGAATTTGCCAAATGTGGTTCATCCTATAATAGAATCATAGAACAGATTGGGTTGAAATGGACCTTAAAGATCATTCAGTTCTAACCCTGCAGTCATGGACAGGGACACCTTCCGCTGGACCAGTTTGCTCAGATCCCCATCCAACCTGGCCAACTTTTTCAAAATCCAGAGTCTTTGTAATTCAGTTTTCATTTTGTAATGTTGGGAAGAATTTCTGAGCCTACGAGTTTTACAGTTTTCCTCACTGAGTCCAGAGTTATTTGACTGATAATCTTCAGTATTCAGTTATCTCCAAGGGAAACACAAACTTTTGTGGCAATTGACAAGGTTAAACTTAAAATAAAATCATAGAATTAAACAAAATTTAATTAAAAAAATATACTTAAGAAATGATTAGTTGTTTTTCATAGAGAGTATATTTGTGGAGGTGATCAACAGGTGATTTTGGGAAATTCCATGCTGAGCTTCAGAGACTGTCAGAAGGCAGACAACTCACAAGAAGTTGTTTCTAATTTAGGGACACATTTGAGGTGAAGATATTCTTATGGAAATGGGTGAAATGATATCATTGAGGTGTGTGTCTAGATAATCTACAACATATCTGAGTATGCGCTTTTAGATATATATTATCTTCAGGGATCACATAGAACTTAGTCTTCTTTTCTTATACTTTTGAAGTGCTCTTTGTACATGGTTATGGAAGAACACGTCTTCATATTGTCAGTATTGATTACTCTGTGTGCAAACTATTTGGCCATGTAACCAACTTCTGAAGACTTAGACCCTTTAAGGGAGTGAAGATGCTGTATATAAAAGTAATACACTTTGAGTGCAGCGGGTTTTCCTTATGATAGCGTCTGGATTAATGGAAAGCGGTAAAATCAGAGGATACTCTCTGTGAGTGGATATATATGGATTTTGGTATGGAGTTAATCAACCTTCAGTCTGGGATATACTGAATACACTATCAGCAGGGAAATCTCTCTGTGAGTCTCATCAGGCTGGTAGGGTTTGTTCCCATTCATGCTTGCACCGGGGATGAAAAGGTTTGCTTATATATTAAAGATGTTGGTTTAGGGAAAAGGTATTCAGTGGATTGTCAGCAACAGATGGAGATCTGTCTGTAGAGGAAAGGGATATGATAATAACAGCAAGTAGAGAGTACACTTCTGTCTTTCTATATATGGAAGCAACAATGAATAGAACATATCAGAGCCTGAAAAGAAATTGCAAGAAAAAAGAGAAATAGGAACCAAGACCTTAATTCTTCTTGCTTTTTATTTTTTTTTACTTTCTGCAATATACATCTTATAAAAATATGTATTTCTCTTTTTTTTTAATCTAATCACTTCAAAGCCAGATCTTTTAAGTCCTCTGGGATGCACACTTGGAGGATGTAAGAGGACCTTCCAACTACCCAACCCATAACTGTGATGTCCATTTTAAAACCAGGAACAATCTTTTACATTTAGAATTAAATGTAAAAATTATGTTATGCAGGACCATATCAGAGGTGGAGAGACTGCATTATTGTGGATGTCTGCTAAAAGTGTATGTTACCTTTTAGGTTGTGTATGAGAAGGGTAGGATGGAGTAATCATATTCAATATCACTGCTGGGCTATAACACGGTAAATTAGAATGTATTCCCTACAGCAGAGTAATATGCCACAGTTTCTGAATAGACAATAGAATAATTAATTGTCAACCCATTAGGAAGAGTTGCAGTGAATTAAAGCCTAACTAATAACTGTAGAATTCACTGAGGTTGAGACTCTTATACTCTTAGATTCTTAATTCTTCTTGCTTTTTATGTATTTTTGATTTCATGTTACCTCAATTGCTTGAAAAATACGTTTTTTTTTTCCCCTGGAATATCATGAGAAACTATCTTCTGTACTGATTTTTATTTTGGAGATTTGCAGGACATGGTTGTAAGCAGATAGTTACCTCTTGAAAGGGAATTTTTTTCCTTGTCCATAAATTCAAGCAACCTTTTTCTTTTATATTTTTCAGGCTGAAATGTTCTGATAAGGTGCCCCATCCTTTTCTGACACTAGATTTCTTTGTGGGCAGTGGCAAAGTTAAAAAGAGTCTATATTTCCAAGATCTTTGTAGGTCATAAGAATGTATCAAGAAAGCAGAAAAGTTGCAAAGTGGTGTTAGATTGATCAAGCTCAGCTCATTCCTGGGATAACACCCTGCCATTCACTATTGCTATTTTCTTATATTATTGACATTGTACTATGAAGGGCATTTATTTTTATAATAACATAAATATAATTATTTATTCACCTGAATTCTATATATAGTTTTTCCTTCTTTAGTAATTTATAACCTAGATTTTTTAAAAAATAAATAGGGGATGATATTATATTTTACACTTTGAATTGTGCTTTTTAAAAAGGCTTTAATTTTTATAGAGACAGTCTCCTTGGGTGAGAGAGGTTTGTTGCTTGGGGTGCTTAGAAATTGATAGTCCGGATGAACAGAAGAGGAGCAAGAATTACATACAACTGTATTTTCTCTACAGAACTTTTTGAAAAGTAAAACCAAATTATGTTAATGACTGAAACAGGAATAGCTTTAATAATAATAATAGCTTTAATAATAAGTTTGGGGATTTTTTTTAAATAGCTTAAAATACAAGGCATATCTTTTCTAGAAAACACAACACCAGTGAATATTACCAGCCTAAAAGCTACTGACATTTTCAGACAAATTCTGTGTGTCTAGAAATTATGAAACATTATCTTTTTCTCGTGCTCTTAGATGTGTCCATAGAAAGCCAACTGTCATTTTAGCCATACACGGAATTGACAAACACTGTTGGACAAGAAGATTTACTGGGGATTTTTTTCATTCCTCCCTGTACTACCAGAATAACATCAAAAACAGTAAAGTTTGGATGGAGGGGTTTTTTGCCTGTTTTTTTTTTTTCTTTGATTGGTTGTTTGGGTTTTTTTGTGGGTTTGTTTTGGTTTTCTGAGGGTTTTTTTTTTCTTTTCGGAACAATTCTCTGATCCAGAACTGGAGGACGTGAGACTACATCAGTGAGGAATGCAGTCTGGGATGTTGGTGGAGAAGCTGAAGAAAGTAGAAGTCTGTCTCTGTTTCTCTTTACAGGGAGGAAAAGGCACTTCCGTTCATCCTTTCTTAGAACAAAAAACTAAGAGAAGTCAGATGAATTGAGGTCTAGAAAAGCCTACTTTTCTGTGTTGATCACAAAAAGTCATCATACAAAACTTAGGCAGAAATTTTCTATTTACAGATGTTGTCTGAAGGCTCACAAGACATATCTTACCCTGTTCATACTGTACCTAACACCCAAGCTAGTTTGGGTTTCTCCACGGTCCTACATTGCAATACTTAGACTGCCAACTGAGAAATAGACTGTAAGTTGTCCTGAAAATCCCAAATAGGGACTTGTTCCTCGCTCTACAGAGACAAACTCTGTTATAATCACATTTATGATTGAATAGGTACTTCACAGTTTTATGAATTAAATTATTTATCCCTTTAAAAATATCAGCTGGCAAATCTTGAGTTTTGTATGTTGACACTTCTCTTGGGAAGCAGGAAGGAAGAGATCAGGAGGGTATCACAGTGCCAATTAATGAGGTTAAGCCTTCAAGTATAACATTCATTAGATTATGTGGTAGTCTCTGCAAGCTGTTCAGAAATGCAGTCCAAAGCATATTTAACTGTAGAGCAATACTTTCCAAAATTTACAGAATAACTGGAGAAAAAGGAAAATTATGTTATAGAAATGCAGGACTTTCAAACAGCCTCTCCCCTTCTCTGTGTAGAATAATAGAGAGTCTGAAGCTAACACAGTAGCTGTAGGGTCAGAATGAATTTTGACCTGTGTTGAGTTTCCCACATTATTAGCAGAGCAATAGGAATGGACCGAAAACACATTAATGAAAGGGTGTCCTTTCATAATGTTGTTTCCACTATTACAAACAGATGACTAATAACCTGATTTTTCCCTCAATTTAGTATATTGAGCAAAAAAGAACAAGTGAAGTAAATGGTGGAAAGATAGAGTGTGAGAAATATGTATGAAAACAGCAATGGAAAGAAATCCATGCACTCGGTGTTATCTTCTGAATTCTATATTTGGGAAAAATATTCCTGTTGGGTGAATTTGTATCTTTATTGGCAAAACATGAACTGTAGAAAAATTTTACTTTAGAAATTACTCAGTGTTTTGGGTTATGGAAGTATTTCACTATATCTTACAAGGAATTTAAAGCCATAAGAGACAGGACAGGAAATATGTCCCTATACTGAACTCAATAACCTCAGTTATAAGCTAAGGCACTTAGTTTTCCATCGATATAAATATGGATGCACCATAGGTAAAGATCAAGTGGAACTGAAATACCAGCAGTGCCAGAGGCCCTTGCAATGGCAGGGAATCAATTGTGTAAAATATACCTAGATGAGCTTACAGAATACATATATCCTATTCTGCTGAGTCCCAACCAACCTTACCTAAGGGAAATTCCTTACTGACACTAAACCTGGAAATGTGTGATCTTAGGCATGAAAGTAAGAGATAGTACCAAAGAATATAAGAAATAAAATGTTTGTTTCACTGGAGAACTGATCTACCCAACCAGTGTCTCCATTCTATCTGTCAAATATTTCTAATGGGAAAAGGGAGTTAATGGTTATATAACTATTTATTGGTCATTACTATATATATGGGAAAATTATATATATATATATATATATATATATATATATATATAATTTAGGTTATAGCAAGACAGCTTTGGATGCAGGTGGGACAAAGGAAGAGGGAACTCCCAGTCTTATGCCACAGAGCCCTTCTCGTAGTGAGTGTCTTGGGGACTGTGAGTTTATCAATAGGAGGATGTTGATACATTCCTATCCTCTCAGTAGACAACAGATGAAGGGAATGAAATACTCACCAATTCTGTCAGAGCTCATTCACTAACTCTCTCCTTTTGCTGCTCAAGTGGTGCCAGTGTTGTGGGAGGGGGTATGGGTGGGAAGAAGAATGTGCAATAAAACAACTATAAGACAGTAAACCCCTCCTCCACATCATTGCTGCATCAGGGTGTGAAGCCCAAACTCTATCCTAAACCATAGCAAAGACAGTGTGGATGCTGTTAATACTGACTAGCTAAAGGAATATCTCTCTCTGTCTTGCCAACCAGGCAGTTTCAACTACATTATGATAATACTTCATTACTTTTCAAAACATTCTACCAACTCAAAAACATGGCTTATCTTCCTGAAAGTAGAGCAGGGTCCTACTCCCACCAGCTCAGAGCCTGTGCTCTCAGAGGGCTCCACCTGGGGAGCTCCAACCTGTCACAACGATCACTGCAGCAAAGGCAGTGTCAAGAGGTGGGTGAATATATGCGTGTCTTTGGTGGGAGAACACGTGCATTCTACAGGGTGTGGATTAAGGGGGTATAAACTCACAGCGGGACATAGTGTTTGAAGCGATTAGTGAATTTCTTGTTATATTTTTTTTCATCTGTTTTATCAATTGCTGCTACAAGACAGAATTAATAATGTATTGTGAACTTGTTGAATTATAACTCCCTTCACTTGTGAAGAGAGAAAAGAGGAATATCTTCTCTCTGGGGCAAAATCCCCTTCTTTCTTTAAGCCTGTTTCCTGGTCAGTTGAACAACCTTTCTTTGATTTTTTTACCTGCTTGAGACTTATTTATTAATCCTCTGTGGTCCATGTGGAGGCTTTTTATAAATGATTTAATAAAATATATTCATTGAGTAGGGTTGGTGTCCATGTGAGTTTCAGTATTCTGTAGGGAATGGTCTAAACATGGAGGAAGATCTGACAGCAATACTTATCACCCTTCCAGACCTTACTTACCTGTCTTAGTTACAACCTTTCAGGCAATATTTTGTGTGATTGCCTCCAATTTTTCAGATTTCTTTGAATTATTTACGGAAACCTTTTTATCAATATTTTCTGTGTCAGAAAATATGCATTATTGACATAATTCTTTGTAAGAACATGAATGATTATATTATTGGTGGAACAAAAGAAACAGACACACCTTCTGCCTAGATTCAATTGGAGGGAAAAAATCCTTCCAGACCATTGCCGGTATAATACTAAGCCAAAACAAGAGCAAAATCTTACTGCCCCTAAATGTTTGACACTAAATTCTTTGTCAGTTACTGAGTTCTTAGTCTATCATTGTCTAGAAATCATCTCACTGTGAATAGTTCTAAATAATTTCAATCAGTTTTGTGTGAACTTTTGTGGTTTTGCACTTAAAGGTCTTTGCTTTCCTTTTAGTTTGAGAAGGATAATACATTCACATTGTTTTTTCAGTTAAAGGAAACACAAAATGCACCAGTACAGGTTGGTGACTGACCTGCTGGAAAGCAGGTCTGTGGAGAAGGACCTGGGGGTCCTGCTGGACAACAGACTGTCCATGAGCCAGCAGTGTGCCCTGGTTGCCAGGAAGGCCAGTGATATCCTGGGGTCTATTGGGAAGACCATTGCAAGAATGTCAAGGGAGATGATCCCACCGCTCTCCTCAGCCCTAGTGAGGCTGCATCTGTAGTACTGTGTCCAGTTCTGGGCTCCTCAGTACAATAAAGACAAGAACCTACTGGAGAGGTCCAGCAGAGGGCAACAAATATGACGAGGGCACTGGAGTATCTTTCTCCTGTGAAAGTTGGGCTCAGAAAGTTGGGCCTTTTCTGCTTTGAGAAGAGATGACTGAGAAGGGAACTCTGCAATATGTAAAAGTTTCTGAAGTGTCGGTGTCAGGAGGATGGGCCAGGCTCCTCTTGGTGGGGCCAAGCAATAGGACAAGAAACAACCGGCAGAAACTGATGCACAGGAAGTGCCACCTGAACATGAGGAAGATTTTCTTTAGTGTATGGGTGACATTGCACTGGAACAAATTGCCCAGATCCAGTGCAATGTTCCCTAGGATGACCCCACTTGAGCAGAGGTTGTACCAGATGACTCACTGTAGTCCCTTCCAACCTTGCCCATTTGACGGTTCTGTAAAAATCTCAAAGTGATGCTGCTAAAAATCCTTTTGTGCAGAAATCAAACAAAATCTGTTGTATTTCCCGTGGTTTGCTCAAAATGCTGTCTGTATACATCTCTGATACCTGGAAGTGGCTCAGATCTCTGTTCAAGTGTGTAGAAACCCTTGTGAACCTTAATGTATCTATCAGTAAACATGTCCTCAGTCTAGGATTCATACCACAGCCAGTCTTCTGCACAGCTACTTCTCAAATATGACAGTGAAAGAAGATACTCTGACCTTTGTTTTATTTATTAAAAAGATCAATCATTGTTCTAATTTTTTTAATAACATGTTTGGGACAAAAGTTTCCCAGACAGATTCTAGGTAAAGTATGAATGTATATGTTTTCTCTGGTGAAATGGGAAACTGTTTATTCCTCTTCTGCTCAGCTGCAGAGACTTCCAGGTAGCTACAGGAGGATGTCATCCTACAAGTAATGCTTCATTCACTTGGGCTTGAGAAATTTTATTTATAATGCACTATAAATTCATTTATTAATTTATTAGCATTTTCCAAAACTGAAAGTTGCTTAAAATAAAACACGAAGAGTGTGGAAGACAGTGAGATATGTATCTTTGGTGTTCATCCAGACATCGTGCTTCATCCTAGCGATGGTGACATTTGTCACCTTGGGTTAATAATTACAAAGTTCTTGGCGATCCCTCAACATAAAAACCATAATGTAAAAAATACAGACATTTATCTTTGCTGATAATGTGGCCTTCCTGAATACTTGCTCTGCATTGGCAATATTATATTGAAAAAAAGATGTTTTAAAATTTGGCTTAATCTAAGAATTAATTAGCTTTCAAAATCAATTTCTGGCCAAGGAGGATACTTGGAGGTTCCATACAGGACCACTTGCTGGAGACTGGCAAAGGAGATCCCTCTGTGTTTAATTGGAAACATTTTGCCAACTCATCACTGTTTACCCATTATGCTCGGGTTGAAAAAGCAGAGCAGGAGAGCTGTCAAAACACAGATACTTTTATATCCAAGACAGTCACTTTATTTTAGAGTGAGGCTAGTCAGGGGGGAAAAGTTCATGACCCCACAGTAAAAAATAGATTACAGGAACAAGCCTAATTGTTTGTTTTCCCTTACCCTGCCAGTACTGAGTCTCAGTCAGGATGTCACTTTGGAGAATACTGTATCTTATTGAAAAAATAAATAATATCAAAGTAAGGAGTCTGTTTATGGTATGCAGGGGTTTTTTTCCACTCCTCAAGCTGTAGTATAATCTGTGTACTGGTCTAGTCACAGCTTGTATTTGAATTAGTAACAAAGGTAAATGGTGTAGGAATTCGCCCTTGATGTGATGTACTGGAGGGATTGACCTGGACATTTTCCATTTATGTAAATGGTAACGATGTTCATAAATCACTCACAGATCAGTGGGGAATTAGATACTTGAGTCTACCAAGTGTGTAATGTTCCAGTATCACAAACCCAGAGCTGATCTTTTAATATTTAAACAGTTACATATTCTTCCTAAATATACAGAACATGAATGATTTGTCCACTGATTCTCAATTTGGTGTAGTTTCTACTGGGAGATGGGCTGAGTTGGTTTGTTTTGTGTTTACTTTTCTTTAGCCAAACCCTTCAAAGATCTTGTAAAGGACTGCACTGAAAGTCTGGAGGACTCTGGCTACAAATGTGTTAGTAAGGGAAAAGGTTCTGATGCCTTCTCAGACACTGCAGTTCATTTCTGAATGCTGTTAAAAAGCTGGAAAGGTTTCTGGCATGCTGGAAGCTTGTGTCATCTGTCACTCTACCAAATAATTTGTGGTCTTATTTTGAGAGTTAGCATGATCTGAGGACCATTCTTAAACAGTTGTCTAGGTGCAAACATTTTTTTCCGAAGGACAGGAGAACTTAATAATATTGAGTCTGGCTATTTCTTGTCAAATGAATGATCCGGAGAAAATTTAATTTTACTAGTATAGACTTAGTCTCTTTGTGTATTGTGTCACCCATGTAGTTCCTAAGCAAGACTGAGTGCATTCTGTTGCCATTAATCATGTCTCCATTTGAGAACCTTTTACAGAGGCTGAAAGTGTCTTTCTAGAATAAATACAAGAAGGAATAAAGCCATAGCTCTTACGGGCTCTTCACTGTTCTGAATCTCCTTCCCAAACCCTAATATGACCAATTAGTGATAAATGTCAGGAGGCAATGAAGCGGATACATTTGTATTAGGCATAAGACAGAGAAAAGTAATTCATTTCAGTCCCTCACCCAAGTGGCACAGAAGGACAGAATTCTGTATAACTGATGGATAGACAACACCTCCTTTAAGTGAGTGAATTTGTGTTCTGGATGAACCATAAAGATGATATTTATTATTTGTGTACACCAATAGCAATGCCTACTTTCAAATCACTGACCAAGAAATAATTGGTTCTGTTATCCCCCCAAAGTAATTTATTCTCTATATTGCCCATTTTAGCAAAACGTCAAATTATGTAAAGGTTTGGCTACCAGTGGTGGTTTGTGAAGTTGTGGTTTTGTACTCTAGGGAATCCATCTGGTGTTGCTGCTAATTTATTTATTAATGCTTTACTCACAACAGGGACTAAATATTTAAAGTTTGTGACCTGCTCTATCTCCAGCAGCTTGAAGCTTCTAATTTTCTTATTATTTTTTCCACATACTGAAGAAAAAGAAAGCAGACTTCTAAATAGTTTTTTCCCTCTCCTTTTCCCCCCTCTGTGGTTCTCCAAAAGGTTAGGTTTGACAATAGGAATATAGTCACAGATACTCTAGGCAACAAATGAGAAATGTTCTTTTGTGACCTTAATGTTGGCAAGTGATAATAACCAGTGAACCATGAAATACTGCTGCAATATTGTTCATGACTTTTCTGTTTTCTAAGATTAATTTTATGTTCTGAAATAAAGTGACAATCATTTATTATTCTGTTTTACATAGCTTCCACCGGGAAGCAAATATGAAAAGCTTAATTTCTACTCCACTTGCAGCAGTGTTCCTAGTGAAAGATATATATGTATAAGTATTCCTTGGTTAATGTATACAATACCATCCTTTTGTTTAGTCTTAGTCAGAAATGTCTGGGTTAGGATAGAGTCAGTTAATGTTTAAAAGTGGAAATTACTTTTCTCTCCTAAGGGTTAAATAGTTATAATACCTATTATGAATACACTACAGGTGTGAACTTTGCAAGAATATTTAATTTTGAGCTTCTGTTTTCTGAGAACTTTTTCTAAAGAAACATTTTTTCCTTTTCTCTTTAAAATGCAGCAAACAGTAATTAGCCACCAAAAACTTCTTGCTGCCAGCTATTTCTATTCAACAAGCAGATTAGAATAACATTTTCATCAGAGGATGCATATACAGTTCTCATATCTAGCCTAGTTCACCTTTCCATGTAAACCATTATCTTTTCCTCCATAGGCTGTTGGTAAGCAAACAATTTTAGGCCTTGATAGTGCCAGTCTTGCTCATCTGGAGTAGCACTTACCCATATCAATGCTTCTATTGACTTCAGTAATATTGCTGCTCTGAAATACATCAGGTGAGTAAAGCTGGGAAAAAGAAAAGCCTTTAATTTCAAGGTCAAATGGATGGGGGAAAGTAGATAGCAATATTTTTAAAGTCAATGTGGTCTGTTTTTTTCTTCAAAATGTGTGTGGTTATGCATTATGATTTAACCATTTAACTAATTAAGAGCCTGATTCTCAGAGAAGCTGAATACCAATCAATTTTGTTAAAGTTATATTTCTCTGTGAGTTATTTCAAGAAGTTAGCAGTGGCCAGGGATTATTTATTCTGGAGTGGAATCCATTCTGAATGCAATGGGTACCCTTTTTTCTCTGGAAAATGAAAGAGTTTCCAAATCTTGGAACATAAAATTATGTAATAGATCTTTTGTTTGGTCATCTCACTTCAAGTAGGCTGGATCCAAGAAAGGGTGGATTAATTCAGAAGGAAATTTCTACTCTTTTGAACATCAGATCAAAACTGGTGGAAATTATTTAAGCAGAGGATTAGGTGCCTGGCATCAATGACTTCTAGCAGAAAAAATACTGATCTATGTACACTTGAATTAAGGACCAAAGACAAGGGGCTCTAGTAGACCCATATGGACACTATGCTCCTAGCATCTCTCACACTGACTAGTATTAACTGGTAGATCAAACAACCACTAATAATTCTGGAGTCTTAAAATAAACAGATTAAAAGGAAATCCTCTGTGTTAATATTCTGATAAGTAGCCTAAACTCCGAGGTGATGTGCTGTAGCATGGCTCAGTTGAGTTCCAGCTGTTCACACATTGCAGGCTGTTGTTTCCTGGTTTAACAATAATCCCTTTTCTGGAGTGTTCTGATTAGATAATTGTTAAAAGCAAGAGTAAAATGTTAGATGCACCACTATTAGTTATCAAAGTCTCGGCTGCCAGGAATTAGATACAGTGCTGCTCCACTAGATGTGCAAAAAATAATGTTTGTGTTAAGAGTCAGAGATTACTTTTGTTCAAGACATCTCTGCTCATTATAGCTCTACTTGAGGATCCCTCTTGAAGATTCACAGCAAAGCCCAAACTAAGACTAAATATAAAGCCAGCATCCCAGTGGGATTTAAAACAAATAGAAGATAAAGGACCCTTTTTTTATCTACTGAAATGGCCACAACTTGAAGTGGATAATTTACTGAATTGCATTTCATTTCCTTGTAATATAGTACATGACATACAAGCAAGATTAGGTGCTGGGATTCAGAAGCAATGAAACAGAAGTCTGTGGGTGCTCAGTGGATATTTTTACACTTCTTTAAAACATGTTTTATCCAAGGAAATTCAAAAGGAGGCTATATGCTGTTATTCAGAAAACAGTTTTATGGCATGATCATGGATTATGCAATCACGACATGCAATGTTTATATATGAAATGCTCAAGTTTTACTATGTAATTCAGTAAGACTTCATAGAGGAGGTGTATACAAGAGTGAATAGTAAAAGTATTTTCTGTATGGAGAATAAAGAATTTTGCCTTAAAGTTATTAAAATT
Organism: Pipra filicauda; assembly: GCF_003945595.2. Classification (NCBI taxonomy): domain Eukaryota; kingdom Metazoa; phylum Chordata; class Aves; order Passeriformes; family Pipridae; genus Pipra; species Pipra filicauda. The sequence goes on from NW_024103929.1 coordinate 1,580,923, forward strand.
GACATAGATAAAAAACATTGCACAGGACATTTTGAAAGATTGGGAAGTATTGGTTTATATATCTACAGTTTTCCATTCACACTGAGATAATGTTGTCCCTCCTTTCTGTATTTTGTGGCAATTTATGTTGTCATAAAAGCTCCCAGGTGTTCACCACAGGATATGTGCAGAGTGGGACTGATTGCTTCAAGGGAAACTTCGAGGTTAAAGTCAGAGGTGTAGTTTTATTCTCAAGGTGTTTAAGTCTTCAGGTATGTTTTTAAATGTCTCTAGTCCACCCAAACTCTGTTCTGGGCCCCCTGTCCATTTTGGGGCAGGTTTAGCCCTTCAGCTACTGAATCCTTTGAGCACTGAAGCTTTCATCCTGCAGTGCTGCATGGTAGCCATCCACATCCATTATCCTCTAACTCATAGATTTCAGCAGGAATTTTGGAATTGTATAATTTCATGTAATAAGAATATTTACAAAATACACAGGTATCATTTGAGTGTTCATATATGAAAAATAATAAGAGCCTGAATAAGTGTATCAAAGAAAATATAGTACCATTTTTGTTTGAAAATCTATTTCTTTGTTCCTGGTTGTAACCTGTTCTGAATTGCACATTCTCTGTATGAAAACTCCCACCTCTAGCAAACAGGAGATAAAAACTAATTAAAGGATAGATTTCTTGCTCCAATTTTAGTGATTCATATTGATTTTTTTCTGGTATATAAGGAAGTTGTACCTAGACCTGAACAGAAAGTGAAGTAAAATCAGGAAATTATTGCATTTCCTCAGCTAGAGATCTGTTCTTTTTCTTTCTCCTAGGAAGCAAGAAGTTATATTTTGCTGGAAATAACCAGATTTCTCTGAGTGGCAAATGAAACTTGTTTGTCACAGCAGAGGGCAGAGCTGAAGGTCAGAGCAGAAACTCTGGTTGCTGTGACACATTTTCATGAGCTGGATCATCTTCTGTGATTGACAAAGCTGACACTTGCAAGAAAAGAAGTGAAGGTGAAGGGGCAGCAGATTTCCTCATGGTTCTGCGTAGAGGGGGGGAAGGTAAAAGAGGGACTGATAGTAAGGCCCTCTAAGCATGAATATAACATCATAAAAAATAAATAGCTGGCTAAGTGGCAGAGCCCAAGGTTGAGCCCTTAGAGGGACAGGTAGAGGGACAGATGCTTTCCAATGGACTTTAATCATCTGCTGCCTCAGTGGCTTTCTCTACCAACTGCTGAGGTTCAGGGCATCTGTTTCAATGGAAATGCAAGGGAATTAAAGAGGTTTCTGATATCTAGGAATGAAAGAGAGGAATTTTTGCCATAAAAATCAATATATTAAGAAGAGATGTTGCAATTACGTTCACTGTAAGACTAGAATCTTGCAGCAGGATTCCAATGTAACTTGGAATGATCAAGCACTGCTGCAAAAGGTCTGTTTCTTTGTGTTTCTTTGATTTCACCATGAGACATTCATTTCTCCTTCTGGTGATACATCTACCTGCCATAAATTTCTCTCCATGTTTTTTTCCCACAGCTTCAACCCTTATATAAAGGGAACAGGAGAATCAGAAGAATTCTTCTGTTTCAACATAATTATTTAGGCTTCTTTTCTACCTGCCAGTTTGATATGCAAGCTTGAGAAATATGATTGAGAATAAATTTCTAAATGTTTGATGAATATCTATTTGTAAAACTGTAATCAGAGAGCAGTAGAGGTACCTCATTGTCTGCAACAATGCATGTAGGTAAAAAAGTAGGGGGAGGTGTAAGCACAATGAAGGACAGGATTAGAGATCTAAATTATAACAAACACACACACACACATATACAAAAAAAGGTACATTTGCTAGGATTCACTTTCAATTCCCCCTTACCACAATCTCATATGCTGACATATAAGAGTTACATCCCCTTTCACCACAGTCATCAACTCTAAAGTATGTGACCTTACCTATCACTGTTACTCTGCCCTACTCTTTCTCTCAGGATGGAGAGCTGCATCTTCTCCCAGGTCTGTTAGTTCCGTCCCTGTTCTATCTAATTGCTTCCCACTATCATTTCTATGAAAAAACATAATCACTTTCAGCCCTAAATTCATGTTTCTTCAAGGATATCAAGGAAGAAGAATTACACAGTGCTGCAGGTGGAGGTAGATATTGTTTTTTTCCTCCTGACATCTTTTTTTGTATTATTATTTCAATGAGTTTCCCTACTGCATCTTGAGTTCTGTATGAGTAATTCTCTGGAGCAGGGGAGATTATAGAGAAGCCTACATTTTTAGAGGGTTGAGGGCTGTTTTTGAGATCTACCTGCCAGGAGAGGCTAAGGGATGGGAATCAAGACAGAAATGTTTTTTGACATCTGTGAGTTCCACGCAGTCAGTGGCCTTCAAAGCCTCTCACACATGTTCTGCTCCTACAGCTGGGTGTGGAGCTTGTTCAACTCAACCTACTCATCCTTTCAACTTCAGTGAGGTTTTAATCAGGCCAGTGCACTTTTCATTTTGGTTCCTTTCTAGATTATTCTCTAGGTTTTCTTGTTATTTTCAGCTCATTTTCTGTCACTGTTGTTTATCATTATTTATGAGCCCTAAGAAACAGCAATTTCAGCAAAATAAGACTAACTTCTAAGACTTGGAACTGGCTGTCTGTACAAATTCAGCAGGGAAATATGCTACTGCTGTTCACCAAGCTCAAACTCCTCCTGTAAATCTTAATAGGGTCTCAAATTTGGCAAGAAGGGATACCCTTGGGAGAGCTTTAATGATTTGACAGTACTAAACATGTAGAGGACAAGTAGGATGCTTTGTCTCCAGACTTGTAAGATATAAAGTGTTACGGAGTCTTGTCAAGTTGCAGACTTTACATACTATAAATAAGGATAATGAGGCATTGAAAACAGAGGTGGGGAATCTGAAAACTCTTTATTATAAAGGCAAATATTTCTTTGCATCATTAACCTAAAATTTCACAGAATGACAGTAAAGCAAAAAACCTACAAATCAGAGAATTGCAATAAGGGGATGAAAGGTCAGAACTTTGTCACTATATTTACTTGCATTTTGGTTTTGCACGGACAAGGATCAACTTCTAAATCATAAAAAATGGTCTGCATTTGGTTGTATATCAGAGATTATTTTTCTTTTTCCGTATGTCAGTTTACCTTCTCAAACAACATAGATAACAATATCACCTGAGTGCTTCCCTGGTAAATTCCTTTTTTATTACTTTTGTTTTTAATGATTTCATAAGGACCTTGTTTTGTCATCATTTAGTCATTTTGTCAAAATAGTTATGTATGTTTCTCAGACAGTTTCTCTTTGCATCTCTGCTTCTTCATTGTAATTGTGATAGCCATAAAATAGAATTTTCTAAAACTGGAGAACAAGCTGATATGCTTCATCCAGCAGAGCTGCAGGCTATTTTTCATGATTGCACATATATTGTGTTGATTATGATGAATCCAAATGATTTTTAAATAGGAAACAAAAGGTAGATAGGAAGGGGGGGAAATAGCCTGCCTTCTGCTGCCCGACAGAGGCTCCTGAAAGAGATTAAATGTCTTATGACATTGTTACTATTCTGACTTATGCCTAGGTGGGTGAGCATTTTTCCTCTGTTACTGGGCAATTGCTTTGATGTTTTCTTTTTAAAAAATTGTTGATAATATATTTGTGTAACAAAATGTTGAACATTTTGATGCATATGGCTATTTTTGTATATTCAAATTATTTATTATGGAAAATTGCTGCACTATAACTACTGCAACTGTAGCTTATTAAACAGCACTTGCCATTGTGAGTTTTACTGTTACAATGGCTCAGTAAGACAGGAACATGTACACCACTGCATCAGAAACAAAAGGGGAAAGATGTGTATTAAGAAAATGAGAGGTAGAACAAATGAAAGAAGTCTTGTGGTTTTTGAGACAAGGACATTGCTACTTCTTAAAGGGATGGATGCATTTGTTTGTACTTCATTTCCTTTGGGATTGTCATTTCACATGGTTTATGCAGATTCCACAGACAAACAAATGTGTAACCATAGTGCTTTGTGATCTTTGTGTTGGTAGTGGTCGTGTCTAAAGGTTTGTCCACAGCAAGCAAGGCTGACCACAAGTACAGCATGAAATATACATCCTAATTTCTTAGGGTTCAGAGAACATTATTATGGAATGGAATTAAGCTACCAAAACTGCCACACATTCTTTATTCCATCAGATTTTTCTCCAGCCTCCATTTGCTACAGCACTTAGCAAGAAAGATTTCCCACTGCCATTGGCCTTCAAGAGAACTTTATACAATGAATCAACTGTGGTTGCTGCAGAAGTAGGATCCAAGGAAGATACTAGGAGTTTGAATTCTGGCAAGATTTTTTAAAATAGATCTCATTTACACAGAATAACCCCAACATTATTATGACTCAGCTTTTAAAGTGAATCCATTAAATACATTAAATTCAATAGCTAAAATCCTTTCTGAGGATAAGTTTAATTAGCTCCCTGCCAAAATTAGACAAAGGTTTTTCATTCACCCAGAGGGTGGTTGGGCTTCCCAGGGCAGTAGTCACAGCACCAAACCTGACAGAATTCAAAAAGCATTTGAATGATACTCTCAGATACATGATGTGACTCTTGGGGATGGTCCTGTGCAGGGCTAAGGGATGGACTTGATGATCCTTGTGGGTCCCTTCCAACTCAGCATATTCTGTGATTCTGTGAAAACAAATAGAAACAAGTTGACTTAATTCTTCCTAGGAGTGTTCACAAATGCACGTCAGCTAATCCACTTTCCAGTCACATTTTGAGTTAAGTCAGGTTCATTTTCCTGATTGCCCCTATTTAGACAGGTCTTTGGAAATGGGCTCCAGTTGCGAAGCTCAGATTAGGATGTGAATATAAATCAGTGAACTCTAAGCCTGCTGTTGGGATCCTGCCTGGGTCAGACCAACATAGCTTTGCCCAGTTAACCTCTTTTACCCTTCATCAGCAATGCCGTTAGCATCATTTTGCTGTTATTAATGCTGCCCCTTTCTGTAACTTTTTCAGCGAAAACACATTGGGCTCTTCTGAGGTAAAGCCCAGCTGTGGTTAATAGCAGGGCTAGTGGCACTGCTGCTGAGGAAAATAGCAGTGGCAGCAAGAAATACAGATAAAATTGACACTGAGACTCTGACATGGTAAAGATTAGTTTCCAGTGAAAATTACTCCCTCGTGTAAGCCAGCAGTGAGACCATTGGGGGGATCATGCCACCAGCATCTCCTCCATGGAAAGAGAAACCAGGGAGTTTAATTCCAGGTTGTTGTTTTGTTTTTTTTTTTTTTTTTTTTTGAAAAGGGGAGCTGATAGCCTGCATCTGCCTCCCGTAGGTTCAAATCTGGCATTTAAAATCCTTATCTTCATTGCATCAGACACATCCTGCAAGTGTACATCAGTAGTGACAGCAGCACCTTGCTCTCTCACAAACACCTCTGTACTTTCTGCCAGGCAAATACATACTCTAGGAGTGCCTGCTACCAGTCTGCAAGCCAAGACACCTCTTTACCCACACTCAATCTCAACTCAACTTTTATTCCCTGTGTGTGGTATGTCAAAGCAGAGTTTTCCAACAGAAGAAATAATCTGAAGGACTCCTGTGACTGGTTTTGCAAGCTAGTGCATGGGAATGGGAAAGAAATAGCATAAGCATGTATCTCATCTTAAAAACAGAAAAGGAGGTATGGTATAAGGGTGTCTTGTATGTCCCATTAGTTGTGGAGCAAGGGGCATTGCTACTGTGCATCTGAGGAATTTCTAGAGTTTTGGTTAAAAATGGGGTTTGATTCCCATTTCTGGCCTGCAAGAATTCAGGTTGAAAAGGGAAGAGATGACTTCAGGCCAAAGCTGTTCTCTCCACAGATAATATAGGCTGAGCTTAGGCACAGATTTCTTCCCATCCTAAATTCTGCTCAACTGCAACAAATTCCTCTGACCAAGTGTAGACTTTTCCAACAGACCAGCTGAATAATGCCCTAGCAGTGCTGCTTGCCCTCATTTAAACATAAAAGGGATTTAGGATGATTAGCAAATCGAATATCCAGGAAGAGAAACTGCAGGTGGGATGACTCACACTTGCCAATGAATAAGTCCAAAGACTTGGAAAAACCCAACCAACTCCCAAACTTGCTCTGAGGACAAAAATAGTAGTGGTGACTCCTGTGGGATCACACACATGCTTACAGTTACACATGTACAGTCTTATCTATCTCCACAATTGCAGCCCTGGGCTAAAGCTGTGGTAAAGTCCACATGGAAGATCAATATGATATGACCATAGGGAATAGCTTTAAACTAAAAGGGAGGTTAGGTTTTAGATCAGATATGAGAAAGAAATTCTTTACTGTGAGGGTGCTGACGCACTGGCACAGGTCACCTGGTAAAGCTGTGGATGCCCCATCCCTGGAAGTGTTCAAGGCCAGGTTGGAGAGTGCTTTGAATGACCTGGTCTAGTGAAAGGTGTTAAGGACCCTTGCAATCAAAACCATTCTATGATTCTATGATCAAGGATCTTTTCCAACCTAAAGACTTCTGTGATTCTGTGATGTTTTATTATGCCATGTGAAGGTACTGCCTTTGAGCTCTGCTTGAACTGCACTCCTTGAGCTCGGTTTGGTGGTAGGTACAGGCCTAACCCGTGATGTCACCATTGTTTCTCCTTCAGTTTCCTTGTTCAGTTCCTGCTTTAGAACACTATCAAATGCTCCTTTGTAATGAGTACCTTTATTTGTCCTGGTGTGCCCAGTTCATGGTTGCAAGTCTGAAAAAAGAACAATTGAGATTATTGTGACAAGGAGAAGCTTGTGGTAGAGTCTGAGAAAATTATAATCAGAAATTATTTCCTGTTCTGATGACCTAGAAGCTGAAACTTTTAAAAACAAATCACAGTGATGTAGCTGATAAATTTTGATGCTAATATTAAATGTCATTCTGGCTCAAAATAAAAAAAAACACAATAAGATTTTGCAAACCTGTCCAAATGTATTTGTATTACAATAATATTCATAACTTCTTTCAGGGAAAGAATTAATGTGGTTTAGTCTCTGGAGCCTACAGCATGGCCTAGTCAGGTTGAGTAATATACATAAATAGTACAGACACAGAAATGCAAGCACAGTTATTGACACATTACCTGCTTGTTCTCAGGGATAAGGTATCTGAGTTTTGACACTAATCTTTTTTTTTTTTTTTCCTTAGGCAAAGGTCTAATTACATGCATTTTATTCAGTTCATTGGTGGATTTACTATTAAAGTTTTGATTCTTTTCATATAGTCTCACAATTCAAGCTTGTTCCACTATCCATTATATGCTGACATGAAGACAAGTTGCTTTTTCTGTTAGTGTTTGCTTCCTTGGATTTAGCTCCCTGAATTTCATTCTGAGAGTTATAGAAATTATGGGAGCAGAAGGTGATTTCAAGAACACATGGACAAAAAGACATAACATTAAAGCACTGATAAAAAAGAAGATGTAAATCAAAGATGTACAGCAAAGCTAAAAGAAATTTTGAAAGATTTTCTTAGGTAAAATGCCATAAACTAGGGTGGAAATTGCATCATAAATTTAATATATAAGAATGCTATTAAGAGTTTCTTCTTGAATTGCAAAAATACAATTTCCCTGGTATTTTAGGCTTTCTGTGATTGAACCTTGACAGATTTGAAAGCAAGATTTGTGCAGACGGACCATATTTTTTTAGTAAGTTCTGAAAGTCAGGATGGTCTTGTTCTTTACTTACTAAATCTCACTGCTCAGCAGAGCTTCTGTTCTGGCTCAGTTGTATATTTCCTATGCAGAAGTAATTTAATATCTTTCTGCTTTTTTTTTTTTCAAAAATCAGAATGAATTTGAACTAATTTCCCCCATATAATTTTCCAGGTCTCAAAAATTTAGAGCTCATACCATTTTTCTTTAGCAGTTCAGAGTCCACCTCTCTTAATTCATATCTGGCAGTTAAACCTACCTTCTTTTTCTTGCCTAACTTCGTGACAAAGACTGGAATACACAGACAAAGCATAATGAATAGGATTTCTTTGCATTTCTTTCTCTAGAAAGATTTATAACTCAGTACTCAGAGAGCAGCTGAATTTGCCTCTTCCTACACCACATATACTTATTTTTCACTTATTGGAGTGTTTTCCACAGGGAAATTAAATGTTTTTCATGGCAATAGTTTTGTGAAAAACCATACATGTATGTGTATATATATTTATGCAATAGATGCAAAAGAAAATCTAATAGTTTTTCATGTTAACTATGATACTAAACAGATGCAGGCATTAATCTGGTTAGTTTTTGATGTTTTAACTTTGTTTTGTGAGAATAAACTTATGACATTATCTGTTGCTTCTTCCTGACTCAGTGATTTAATATCTCAGGAAAAGCTCATTTATGAACCTGTGTTCTTAGCTACCTGGAACTGATGAAAACTTGGAATAAGACATCATAGGTTACATTCTTTCCTGTGAAAAACGCTAAGTAAACCAAACAGTTTAGTTTAAATGTATGGTAAGTTAAGGATAAACGATTTTTTTTTTTAATTAAATGGCTACAGTATGCAACCTTGCTCTCCTTTAGCTTATCAGAGTGCATATCATGAGGGAGGAAGCAGATATTAAAATGACAGTGAAATCCCAGGTTAGGGGTAGTGAAGGTAAGAGTGGTTTGTGATTGGTAGTTCTCATATCCAAGCTCTAATTCTTGGGGGAAAATAATTGCCCATATATACTAATATATTCAACTACTAAGAAATCATTTATCTATTGTGAGTGAAGGACTCTGTGATGAGTGGTAGGCCATAATTCAAACCTTGGTACATAACCTTTTGTGCACTGAAAATATATTTTTCCTATAAATAGGCATTCTGAGAACACATCTTTAAACACTCACTATGAGTGTACATGTGAACCTCACTCTTGATGGAGAACAGGCACTATGAGATCCAATTAACTTTGAGGTGATGTGTAGCAATCCAAATTTTGGTTACCAGAGAAAGAAACTGCTGGGCCTCAGCAGAAAGCCTTAGCTGGGGAAAAATACTCTTCATTGACCTCATCTCTGTGGATTTTTCCTGCCTTCTCCATCAGGATGTGAAGAGACTTTTTGCATGATGTTATCACATGTCCTATTGTATTTGTTCCTCCCTGCATAAATCCTGTCTCAAGAGATGTGAATATCTCTCCCCCATGTAAATCCCCAAAAATGTAATCCTAAGAAAAGTGGATTTTCCCTATGATGTAAGTGCTAAACCCAAAAGGTGTAACTTGGGTTTTTCCCTTACCTCATCCTTGTAAAACCCCCTGTTTGTAATAGCTTGGCCCCCCTATGAATATGTAGACCCCAGACCCTTAAAATATCAGCCTGTATGTCCAATAAGTGATTCCACATTCTACCTCCAACTACGATCGTATTAGTTTCTTTGACTCCCACAGTGATGGTAGTTTTGTATTGCTGGGATTGAGGGACAGTGCAATACAGGAAAAAAAATCCTGTAAATGGTTCTCAAGGGAGCTTTTGACTTATCTTTTTGAGGGTTTGAGCAGAGAGAAAAAAAACCAACACATAGTGCTAGCCATTGCCATCATTCAATACCACTATGACCACAGGACTTCCCATTCATTCATTTTGAAGCAGTTCTCATTCTTCTTTAAAACTGGCTTCTCATGATAGAGAAGATCTAGAGCTTGATCTCTAGAAAAATGTTCACATAATTTCAGAAATAAAAAGGCCCATCCATCTGAACACTTTATACAGACACGGCCATATGGTTGCTCTGTCAGCATGATTAAACGTGCCTGCGTCCAGCTGCCCTACATGTACATGGGCAACATGTATATTTGTATGTATAAATAAAAGAAGTGTAGAGTGTATGTTTATAATAACTGTGAGTGTATATTTACAATATCTGTGTGGGTAATTCTGACTTAAGGCTTCTGTCTCACTTTAGGTCTCTGTATATGCATTAACAATAAGATTTGCATCCTAACTCACTTGCAGCTATGTCAGAAGGTGCACATTAAAGGGGCAAACACCAGCTTGTATATAAAGCTACCTGATAAACTGTCCTCAATTTTTTCCTTTTTTTTCTGTCATAGTAATTTGGTCTTTGAAATTAGATTAACCATTCGTAAACAGAGTTAATGTTTATTTCCAGATTTGTCCAGTTCTTTTATAATAGTTCTTTACTGCAGAATTAAAGCTTAACTTGAATGACAGACGATTTTAGCTAGCAAAGTTTCACAGAAAGCTTCCATCAACACTGAGATCACTTGCTTAGACTATGGATTTTCTCTCTGAAATGATACAGCTCTATACTAGTGCATTCCTATAACTCAGATGTGTGAGCCCTAAGTTGTGAAGCAGACAATCGAGATCTCAGAGGCAAAAATGAGAATCCCTAATGGTGTTTCTGAGGTGTTAAAAAGAGATTTTCTTTGATGGCATACATGTTGTTCTACAGATAAAGTGTTGATATCTCTTCACTTGTACTTAAAGTTTGTAGGTTGTCTTCAAGTCATGCTTTGTTGTAAATTCAACTGAAAAAGAAAAAGAACAATTTTGCTGCCCTAACCATGTATCACTACACTCAAATATTTGCATTATACGCACAAATATTCAAAAGGTATTTACCAACCCAGTAACCAAATGCAAAACTATGAGCCTGTGGTCTCATTTTGTTATTGAAAAGTGGATTCTGCTACATAAATAAGTAGGAACAAGGGATTATTTTTTTCATAGGAGAGTCAACAATGAAGGATGATAGAAACAGAATATGATTTTTCTCTGAGGTCCCACTTATTTTTGGGAGATAAAATTATCCGTGTTGTCAAGTGGTTCATTTTGTTGGTTGTTTTAATTAATTTTAAACCTACAAGGTTAATGCTTATGTCTATTTTTATATCGTTACTAGATATCCTCCAATTTTCCCCAAAGTCTCCTTTAGATGCCTAAATGCATCTATTACTGATAGGTTTTTTTTCACATAGATCACTCAACAGCATTAGACCAAACTTGGAAGCTCAGAGTGTCTCATTGATAACTTTTTTCCATATGTCAAATTGATCCTTCCTCCACTGAATTGGTTTTCTGCAGCCTTGCCATTTTCTAAAAATATAACACGTTCCACCTGCTTGGAGCAAAATCCCAGTCCCAGTGGAGTCAATTTTTGCCTTTCTAACAGTCTATTGTAAAAGACTGTATCAAAGGCTTCCAGGAAGTTCCGGTAAACTATTTTAACTGGCTCTTCTTTACTGACTCTTTTGTTAATGTAATAAAAGAATTCTAGCATATATAGGGCAAGACTTACTTTTCTCCAAACTGTGTTAATCTCTGCTAACTGCTGTTCATGTGTGCAGTTTGGTTACTCTATCTAGCTTTAATTAGTATTTCAGCTATTTACCAGGTACTGTGAAATATCTATTCTGACTGCTATTGCTAGAATCTATTCCTCTTTCGATCTAGGTACATCATTTGCTACTTTCCAGTCTTCTGCAATAGAGCTGATTTTAATGAGCAACTGCTTGCGGTTAGTGTCTCCAAAGACAATACTTTGTGTTTATTTCAGCTATTTCCTACTCCCTGGAGAGACTTAATCTTCACTTACATCTCAATGAAGATAGATGTGACTGATTAAGTTGACAATTAATGTTGTTCATGGAAATTATTTTTCAAGTGTTTGCAGTTCCTAACCCAGGTTCAGGTTTTGCTTTTGCATGCCAAAGCTATCTTTGCAAGGACAGTGTGGTCTAGCATCTAAGGTCAGGCTCATGCCTGAAGGCTGAGAAAGACTCTGTTATCAGCCCTGGTTAGGACTTTGTGTATGATATTTAGTGAGTCACTTTATCTTGCCATGTCTCCAGTCCCTTACAAGTACCATCATGATCAACTTATTTGCCAATGAGCTGTCAAACCTTCTGGTTAGAAGGTTTAACGTGAGACCTCTGACTCTTTTGGACATCTTGTCCTTGCTCAGAGCTGATGTTCCTGCAGTGGTGGGGAGCTTGAACTGCAGTGCATCTTATTTAGAATCATATTTTATAAGTTGGGTCTGACTCTAACCCAGCCTTGGTGAAACCATGGAGTCACTGCCTTTGTGACGGTGGAGTGAAAAGGATTTTCACTTATGTTACTCCTCTGAGAACTTTCCCCTCACCATTGCTGGAGATGCTTGATGTATTAATTCCGTTTCAGTCTTATGCATGATGCATTTTCTTTTTTACACAAGTCAAGTCCTCTAGGTCACATAAACACCAAACTCATAAACACAGGAACCTCCCTTCATGATAATGAAGAAATCATCGACACTAATTCAAATTCACATTTTCATCTCAGTCTTTGTATAAGATGAAAACAACAAAATTAATTGCTTCGGCTACCAGATTATTTTCAGACTGTAAGAGGGGGAAGTGCTGGCAAATTTTAGTTATAGAGGTTAGAAGACAAACTGAACAACAATAAAGTAAATTTAGAAAGATCTCTAAAGACAAAGTACGAGCCTTACTGAATCTGCCTTTACTGCTTACTACCTAACATTTTATCTACTCTAGAGAGAAGATTTAAATAGAGTGTTAAAACCCTATGTAAATACTCCCCCAAACTCTCCTTTTTGTATAAAGCACCTTTCCATGCTCATAGCACAAACAGGATTTTGCATGTGTACCTTCTGTGCAAGGTTCGCCTAAAGATTTGTTTGTATTTTATTCAAATGTTGAGTATGTTTGTTCCAACCTTTTCCCCTGTGAATTCTAATGATTTTTGTTTTCTCAGTACAATGTCTATAATAGTGTGTTGGTCTAATGAAAGCAGTGGAGGGTTGAGCAAGTGAAATATCTGTATTCCACCTCTAAGGGTAGCTTGCTTGGGAAGATCATTTTTGCAACTTACCTGTGGATCAGCAGATGGCACTCTCGCAGGCAATATATCAACTCAGAAACCCTATTTGTAAAAAGGGAAAAGAATATATAACTCTCTTTACACTTCTGCTTTTTTTGTTATCTCACCAGGTCACACCATTCTGTTGCCATCTTTTCGATACTGTCTCACAAATTTATTTTCCAGCTTCTGGTCCTGCTCTCTGTTCAATCTTTTATGTATTTCTCTGTCTACAACTTTCACATCTCCTCTTAACTCTCTTCCTGTTATCTGAAACTTAACATTGGCAAAATTAAATGTAAAGCTCATTTTACTTCATTTTTTTGTCTCTGGCTCAGAACACCATCAAACTTTGTCTCAACTTTCAAATGGGTGTTAAAGTCAAACTTTTTCCTTTCTTTCCCTCCTGGTTGTTCCTAGTTCCTCTCTTGACCACTACTGGACAAAGGCTCACATCATGCTGAGTTTTGAGTAGCACAACCTCTCCACTGACTTCTCTAAAGCAAAACTGAGTGCAGAACTGAGTAATGTGTGCTGCCATGGGTGATGGCAGAAAAAGGCCAGTCCTGTCAGACCGGCTTGGAACTGCACTTTCTTGCTTAGGAGGAGCAGTTTGTCGAGCAACAGACAGCCAGAAGGGCTGCCTTTAGCAATGTACCTAACTGCCCTGGGTCTGTCTGGGATGGGGTTAATTTTCTTCATATAATTTTCTTCAGCCTTTATAGTTCTGTACTTTGACTTTGTGAGGAAAACATTGTCGATAACACATCAGTGTTTTGGCTATTGCTTGCTCAGCACTGAGGCTTTCTGTTTTTCCTGCTCTGTCTCCCCAGCAAGTATGCAGAAGTTGCACAAGAAGCTCCCCTCCATTAAGTTAGACTTGCCAGGTCTGTATCTCTTGTATCTTTTTACTGGATTATAAAAATGAAGTCCTTACATTCTCACTGTGATCAATCTTTTTGTGTATTACAAGTGATTTGCACCCACCTTCCTCACACCACTACAGGGATTCCTGTTCAACGATATCTTTCTTGATGCCCACATTTTCCCACAGGTATCCCTGTGCTGTTCTTCCATATTGTCCTCAATTTGTGGAACAGGCTTTGGTTGGTCACTTCTTTCCTCCCTGTCAAACAGTCTGTCAGTCCTCATCTTTGTTTTGACAGGTCCTCTGTGCAGTGATAAATTTCACCCATTAGAAATTAGTGCAGAGCCTGCAATTCAATATAATAGTATGCAAACAACACATCACCTTATCCAGCTTTCTCTGAGCCACTTCCCCTTCAATGGCTGTTTCCTTACATTTTCCTCCTACAAGCAATGCATGTAGTCTGTGTGACTCTTGTCAGCTGCAAAGAGCTAAATCCACATGTAAATCTTTGAAATTTTGGGGATGCCTTGTCAAGTCTTAGATTATCTATGACTCTAATCAGCTCGATAAATCTGATTACGTATCTTTCAAATAAATAATGGTGGGTTTTGCCTGAAGCTTTTGCTGTTTTTCAGTCTGTATCTATCAGCTGAAATTTCATGTGCACTCAACAATTGTAATTCTGTTGTTAGGAATTCTGCTATTGCTGGCTGTAATAACATTTATTTGAATGTTATGAATGTAAAAGATTCTTTGTTTCTCATACAGACCTATTAAATTTTAAGACAGCATTAGTTAAAAAACTGTCATTATTATGAGAAGTTTTATATCTGATTTTTTTTACTTATTCGCATTCTAAATAGCTTCTGAAAACATTTTAGGTCTAAGTTAAGGTAACACTTTCAAAATTGATGATATTATGGAAAAGAACTTCACTATCATCACCTAAAAGTCTTATTAGAATTTGGCTAAGTTATAAAATTACTTGAAATTACTTTTTAACCCCATTTTTTCAAAATATCAAATTTGAGTTAAATCAGATTAAGATACTCCACCTGTAACTCCTGTATGTATCCAGAGCTGAGATGTGTGAAATCTGCAAGTGTCTCTACGCATCTGTATTTAGACATACCTTTTAGACACACCCATTTACAGAATCACTGCTCTGATTGTGAATCTTTTACATTCACAAACAAGAGCACCCACCTTTTTTACTGTTACCAAAGCACTTTACAAACAAAATTTATATTACTGGCATGGCAGAGACATATGTTTTGCAATCTTGTCATGTTTAGTAAGTGAAATAGAATTCATCCTTTGTCAACTTAGAGCGTTGTCCCCAAACACCATAAGTTCCAAAACTTTTCAGTACTGGACATATTTATGCAGTACCTGACTCAGGGGACATGGGGATGGGAGGAGAATGCCATTACCATGAGGTACACTGGGAAAGTGAGAGTCATGGGAGTGGTGTGTGTGACAGGCACTGAGGAACTGGCTTGAAATGCAACCTGTTTTAGTTTTGCACCCAGAACTGGCAATCCTGAGAAGAAGTTGTGCCTCTAGTTTTCTGTCTCATTCAATTGGAATCATAAATTGTTTAGAGAAAAGGTTCTTCTTGCTAGTAGTATTGTAAGGCTCCAGAGCAACTGAGAACAGTCACAAGAAGTGCACAAAGAATTCCTGATGAGATGCATAAATAAGTGACAGTCTTGGCTGGTGCCTTTATGTGTTATAAAAATTATAAATGTTATTAAAAAAGGTGAAGTCAATGAGAATCTTTGTATTTACAAGGAGCTCTGAATCACACCTGCAGATAGCAGATCTGCAAAGCAGCTCGTCCCTGCTGCAGTCAGGGGGAAGCAGGCACTAAATCAGTGACACAATGCTGTTCTGTAGTGCATGATATTGTTGGAAGCATAAAACTCTTATATAAAATGTAAACCTGCTGCCTGGAGACCCGTTAATAATAAAGACCAACAGTCATTTATGTTTTTGAGATATCAGAGGCATTGACTCTAACAGTCTGGGTAAAACCCAAACTGGCAAATACTTATCAGAGGCATACAAAGCACTCCTAATGAAATGCAAAGCTGATAGCAGTTCAAGTTTTGGGGTATTTTATTACAGACATCAATATAAGCTTATCTGAGTGGAGTAAGCACACGTACTTTCAAGTAAAATTAGGCATTGTATCCCAAGAAGGTGGAAGAAGCATCGAGTCTATCTGCCTTGCTGAGTGAAAGGGATCAGATTTTATAGATAAGTCTTTCATGTTGAAAAAATTTGAAAAATCATGTTCATACAGACATTTGAATTGGAGAGACATCTTTTCCCTAAAATGCTTAAAAAAGAAAGATGCAAATTGGGGCGAGATAGAGAAGGTATTGGGGGAAAGCATAATTTAAAAATAGAAGAATATATCTTTGATATTTAATTAAATTTCACACAATTTTAGAAGGTGCAGTATTCTCCTTACAACTTCCCTGAACATATTTCACATTCTCTGAATCCTTCCATTACTTTCTGGGAAAACTATCTATTGTGGCAACCGGAATGGATTTAGATGTCCAGATAAGATATAATCTGGGGCTGCCTATTCTCAAAAGCTGAAAACCTAGCAACACCTCCATTTTAGGACATTCATTTCTCCCAGTAGCTAAGCACAGTCTCCAGTGCATGCTCAGAAATAAACCAAATAACACCTAGATATTTATCTGACACTTAAAACTATTGGTAGTCAGGAGTTGAGGACAGGGAGGCACCAGTGAAATTTCCAAGATCATACCAAACCTAAACACCAGTGTCTGTCTTTTCTATGCAGATGAGAGCAATTTTATTTAAACAAGAAAACATACATTTGAGCCTCACTTCAACCCGAGCTGATACGGACCCACAGCTTATATTTGCCAGGAGACAGTCCCAATTTCAGTAGGTAAGACTCTTTTACTGCATAAATGTAAGATTTCTGGCATCTGGGAGACAATAGGCAAGGAGGATCCAGGGAGATGATGAACTCCTAAGATTTGTTCTCAGTAGAAGAAAATCTTTCCATTATATTTCACTTTCTCTGACAAATATTACCCAGCCGTTCTCTGACCTTCATCGCAGATGTAATTTGCTAGCATTTATAGTAACGCAGATGGGTCTGCCAGTCTTTCAGAGTAACTTTGTCATTCTGCATTTTGCAAGGGCTTAAAGGCTTTTGGAAATTAGAAATGTCACCTACAATGTCAAGTTGAGTTAAGTGTCCTTTTGTGTTCATTCTCACTTAGCCACTTAGCCTTCGAGCTTTTACTCTCTGCTGTTCTTCTGCGACTGCAGTGGTGCTCATGTTGTCAGGGAGAAATGACAAGATACACAGGTGATGAGCCCAACAAGGTTCTGAAGGCAAACAGAAGACCAGTGCTTGCACAGACAGCAGCAGGAGCTTTGAAATAATCTGATTCACTGAATAGTTTCAAGGGAGGAAAATCTATGTGTGCAGGGAATATGTTGAAATGGTGGTGGTGCCAATAGTATGAACAGCCCAGGGAAGGAAATGAAATTTATGAGTCATTGAACATCCCAGGTGAGTTGTGGTGATTTGCTGATCAGCACAGCTGTTCCAGTGTGCTTTAGGCACTGTACTCCCACTCAGTGCTTGCTCTCTGCATTTTCTATCTAGTATGTCCCCGATACTTTTTAACATTAACAAATTCATAACCAGTGATGTGGTTGCAAAGGCAACTACAGACCTCAGGGGTTGGATGACAGGGCTCCAGAAATGCGCTAGTAAGAGAGTCCATGATGAGTCTAAATGAATACAGGTAGACAAATAAGCATTCTTATTTTAGTTTTATTAATGAAATAAAGAGATAAGAACATAAGTCTAGACCTGTACTCTTTTTTTGAGCACAGAGCCCTTGCAAGCCCACATTCTAACCCTGGTTTTGAATTTCTCTGGAGATAAATCTGTGATCATGATAACAAGAAAACTCTATAGCAAGGGAAGATGAAGAGCTTTACCCTGCATTGTCCTTCAGGGCAAGTCAAAGGGTGACACTTTCTCCTGTGTATGAAAGTCAAGTATTTCAAAACTACTGGTGCTGCCAGAGTACACTATGGTTTCTGAAGAGGTTATGAATCACTCCATCATTCTAGAGTATTTTATTGTGTCTGGTCTCAGTGAAGAACCAGAAACATACATAATTTTCACTGAAAACCTAGGTTGCTTTGCTTAGATATTCATATCATATACATTTTTAATGCAGAGACCAATTTACTGATTTTAAGGTTCAGTGAAAGACTCATTAAAGGTGGAATAGCCACCAAAGAGAGAGGTGAAGACTTTTACATCTCATTGAAAAAAACGTTGTTTTTCAAACAAATTCAAGAGGTGGCCCCCAGTCTAACAGAAATTCATTTACTCACCTGCTGAAGGGAAAAAACTTTTTCTCTAAATAGGATGATGGGCAGTCAGTATTCAATTTAGGGGAAAAAATAATAATTAAAAAAAAGCATTTTGGGGAAAAGATTGAAACTTTTGTCATTCATATGTGACTTCAGGATTTGGCACAGAAAACTTACTCTAACATATCAACATCTAGAGATAAAGGAGAAAAGCAACAGGGCACAAAATGACAAATCTGTGTTTTGAGAACGGAATCCCTTGTATGTCCCCCTTGTAACTGTCTCCCCCTGGATTTATCCAAAGGTCCCTAGAAGTCAGTGGAGATAAATAGGCCCATCTAAATGCTGAATTAGCACACTAAGACAGGATGAATTTCACTTTACAAGTGCATTTCTCTCCTGACTTATCTTAAAGAGAGCTTCGAGTGAGTAATTTAGATACAGCAATGGGATCAGCTCACTAATGTAGACATGTAAATTTAGGAATCTATGTGCAGACACATATGTCAACACTGAAACACAGGTGTCTATCACCTGTGCAAGGGTCCAAGGCACCAATTATAGCCAGCAGAAGTCTAATCAGTGCAACCACTGGAGTGTGGAGGCAAGTTCACATCACTCTAAAGTAGGAATGAATTCAATTGCTCACATGGCAGTGCCTGTTGCTGTTGGAGCTGGTACATTCCACCTTGCAGCAAGTTAATCCTGCACAGGATCTTTTGCAGGTCCTGTGTTGTATCTGTCAGCTGAATAAGGATGTTGTGGACACCACAGAACTTCTCAAATAGCACTACATGTCTGATCTTTTCTCCATTGTCTGGCAGGCTGAAATCTATTCTTCATAAAACACGAGGGGAGGTGAGGCCCCAAGTGTCCCTTTAGGCACCGTCATTTGGGTGTCCTTAAGCCTGAGCTGAATTCTTGCTCTGCACTTGTTCAGCTGAATCCTGTCATGGGAGCTTGTCCCCCTAGTATCTGTTTCACAAAAAGCAGTCTGGAAGTAAACCCCATAAAACTGTGAATTCGAGCTTTAGGGCAGTGAGCTTTGGAGCCAGGCAGGGCTCTGTGAAGGTGCAGGTAACTCTTCACTGCTAGACATGTTGACCTAGACCTCAGGCAGGGGTGTGCTCATTTAGATAGGTTTTTGCACTTCAAGCAGGGGAGCAGGCAGAGTTGAAAAACACGGAAAAGTGCTCAAAGTTACAGTGGCATTAAGGTAGGAAACTGGGTGAGAAAACATTTGTTTCTGTGATTGTTCTTAAGAATGAATGTTCTGGCATATATTGAGCTCTGCTTGATTAAAGAGACTTTTCCAGTGGCAGAGCCCTGACCCTTCTGCAACAAGCCTCTGTGCCCTAGGACTGCACAGTGGCAGTACTGGGACAGCAGGGACCAGAACTGTCTGAAAATCCACCTACTGTTCATTAAAGAACCACTGAATCCATGAAGTTTTGGGGTGGAGTTCTCCAGATGATTTGGAGTTTTTCTGTTCTTTCTCAGGAAAAAAAATAAATCCTGTTAGCTTTAGTTTTCATTGGGGAGAGACATTCTCTTAATCACAGGGGTTTCCCTTTATCTGAGAAGGAAAGTATTAGGAAAGTTACTTTGCTACTTCGTCTATATCTGCCCTGTCTTCTGCACTGTGTATATCCTAGCTCTAAATTTGCTCAGAAACATATACATACATAAGTAATGTAGAAAAAGACAGTAACATGACTAAAAGCTGGAGCACAGACAAGACAATTGGTTTCACTGTATCTTTGTCTGCTAAGGTGCATTAATCTTGCAAAAGCAAAATGATATTAATGGTAATTTGAAAGAAAGAAGTAGGTTACTTTCAGACTGATTTATTTCTTTGGGCAGCTTGACTGTATGCTGGTGTATTTACAGCTACAGTTCAAGGACGGTAATGTATGCGATTGCTGGCAAGCCAGGTAGCCAGATGTATTTTCAGGCTTGATAGACAAATGTCCATTTACCATGACTTCTATTTTCAAAGTAGTTTCTTTGTATTTTCAACATCTGTTGACAGAGCCCTAAATATAGGAATTATGCTAAGTCTTTGCTCTGACTACGCTTTTGTGATATGATCTATTGCAGAAATATCAAGTTGAAATTGGATCAGGAAAACATACTTGCAATTGTGAGCTATCAAAACGATGTAGTGTTGTTATACAGTATAGTTTCAGAAAATATAGTGGCAAAAAAGATTGCTGCGGTTATTTTTAAGTTGTGAGAATATAAAAGTAGAGGCTTGCAAGGCTTTTTTTTTCCAATATTGCAATTTGAGATTTTATGTTGACCAAAGAAAATATATTTAATGGGGATGAAAAAAAGTACTTTTTAGAAGAATAACTTATAAGAACAGTTATTTAGGCTAGAATATCAATACTCAGAGTTATTTTTCTTCTGAGGCAAAGATCCTGAGAGGGACAGTGCATACTTTGCCAGTATTCAGCACTGTAATGGAACCATTAGAGTAAATCACGTAAATCACTATATTTGCTTCCCTGAGTACCCATGTAAATGATTGTGTTAACGTCTCGTCCATCAGCTTAACAATATTCATTATGAAAATGTGTGTTTCAGCTCCAACCCAGATAAAAGGAGGCTGAGTGAAGGATATTTTGCGGAGTTCTGTGCTGGCAGGTCCCATAGCAGGACTGATATGTGTAACTGAAGGAATCAAATTATCACTGGAAGCCAAAATTGGCAGTAATATACGTTTCCAAAAGCTGAGTTGACTAGATCTGAGCCGCTACTTGTTTACCTGTACATGAATCTTTTCCTATGGTCCAAGCCTATAGTTAGAGCAAGGGCTCACAAAGAGCTATTTCAGTTTGTCCTGACATCTTTGTGCTTAAAAGAATGTGATGTTCTATGTACATGAAAAATCAGTTTAAATATAGCTAAAGCTATAATGAAAATCATCAAAGAAATGTAAAGTTCCCCACAGAGTCACTCTTAAAATGGAAATCATACTAAATTTTAGTCAGGACCCACATTGCTAATAAACCAGAATGTCATTTCACAGTAGAGTAAGTAAAAAGGAACAGTTTTTAATCCAATTTACATTTGAGAGAACATGTGTTAGATCTGCTCTTAAAACTTGGCCCATTCCTACTCAAAATGCTCACCAGTCTGTTACAAATTGTCTCAACACCACATTCCATGTTTTTCTTTGTGTAACTACAGGATCTGGGTAAAGTCTAGTCAGGATTTTCCAGTTCTTCCTGTATCCAAATCTTCCTCTGGGAAGCAGAGGCTCCAAGGAAGCTTTCCCCAGGTCAGCCTTTGAGCTGTGAAAATACATTTTCATCTCACATCCTTGCTCTCACAATCGAATATCTCCTCCTTAGGAGATTCTGCATTAATGTCTCCTTGAACAACAAAGGAGGAAAGATGAAAATACAGCAAAGGGCTCAGTTTTTAAATTTAGTCATCTGGTTTGATGTGAACATCTCTTTTGGACAATATAAGAATCCTATTTTAGATTAGAATAATCTTGATTTAAATTTGGACAATATAATAATCTTGCTTTAGATTTTTAATCTTGCATAAAATGAAGTTCCCTAATTGAGAATGGAAAAGAATTCTCAAAGGAATTTTTAATTTGACACAGATGTATTTCACCATGGCATTTTTTTCCTATATTCCACTCACTCTCAGCCAGGATTTTGCCCCCATATGCTGCAAAAGCTGTTGCAAAATTTCTGGTTGTTGGACACCAAAGCATTAGGACTACTGATAGCAGGAATAGACATTTAATTATCTTACCCCACATACTGAGGGATGTGAGCTTGAGAGAAAGGAAAGATGACATGTAAACTCTGTCTGCAGAGTCTCTTCCACAGTAACTCCATTAAATTCAAATAGGACTTCAGGGAGGACACTCATCAGCGTATAGAAAGTTATGACAATATGATCTGAAGAAAATTGTGCAAAAGTGTGTTGCAGCAGTTGAAGAAGAATGAGAGATCTTAGGCCTCATAAAATCTAAGTGCTCTTAGTTTTCTGTCCCTTGGTTTTCCTTAACCATATTTTAAACTGAACATATTTTTGTCAGATACAGAATATGTGCTCTAAAAAAAATTAAAAATCATAAAACAAATACTTTACTTTTAATTTTCTAGTTTAGCAGTGGGATTTCTGCAGACATGCATATAACCTCCTCTTTTTGCAATGCTAACTGAAAGGGGAAAAGAGACAGGAACCTGGTTTATTCTGGAAACAGCAGGTAGTTTGATGTATTTTTACTGCAGATCATTTCCCAGGACACTGTGATTCTTATATTTTTAATCAAATGTGTGAATCGAAAACTGTGGTGTGACCTTTGGAAAAGACACTGCAGGACATCGGCTGAAGCTGTGAATAGTTTAAGTGCAAACAGGAAGTTGACTTGGTTGTTCTGTAACAAAAGACTATGGTAATTTATGGAGTAGGAGTTGCAGTTTCAAAACATTTTTAATTGCTGCATTTGATCTGCTATGCAGTATTGTGTGACAACAGCTAAGAATGAAATGTCAGTGCCCATGTTTCAGCATAAATTTATACAGTGTGAAAGCAAAGAACCCTGTTGATTCCAGCTTTTCTTTCTCTAAGTGTCTCAGATTTGCCTGAATTATTTTCAGGTTAAATAGGGAGTGAAGAGGTCTTCAGTCTTGCAAAGCATTTAAGTAGATGCATAACTTTGTTCTTATTAAGTCTACTTATGAAGAAAAGAAAATTTAATAATAAGGGAAATAGAATGGAAAGGGATTTCACAATGACCTATGTACCTGGGATAACTCCCTTTGATAAATAAGTCACTCTTAGCATGACAGTGTATTAATGCTCACTGTCTTTGCCTTTAGTTGATTATTTTGGTAGCTTAGGTCTATGAAAAATTCCATAAGTTTCACTTGCAGGAGTGAAGTTACACAGGAGTAACTAACTTAGTTAACCTGAAGAGAAAAAATCCCCCATTGTCATATTTTGTAAGGGGTTATTTTAGAAAAAAAAATAGAGAACTACAATTTTGGGCTCAAAATGTCACCAAAAATTTATAGAACATAGAATTATTTCTACAGCATACCCTTCAAAGTCTTGTACTTATTTACTCCCATAGAGGACAATATACCATATCAGTAGCTGCAAACTGCCTCTTGGTGATGTCTTTGATATACACTGTGGGCATCCAAGTCTTCCTATAAACTACTGGAATGAAACATAAATCCTGTGTGAGCAAACTCCTGAGTGATTTCCAGAGATAACCACAGATCATTAATGGGATCAGAAATGTGTAATCCCACAGGTAATTTTTATGCAGTAAAATAGATATGCTAGATATTAGATATAGCTATTAAAAGTGAACTGATTCTGTCCCAAAATATGTTATCATTTTCTTAAACAAGGAGGAAATTCTGAAGATAGCAGTCATTATTATAGGGAAGATGATTACTTTGTGGCTAGACAAACTTTTATGTTCCTACATCAACAGGGAGCTATGTTTTGATGGGACGACCAGAAAATGCAAGTGAACATCAAATATGTGGGTATTTATGTGCCTATGCATACTTGTCATCCTCAAAATTCCCAAAGGATAAGGAGGCACTTTCCTGAATCAGTGAAGTTTTTCCTCATTTTTCTAGATGTCTTTTGCAAAGAATGACTTTTACAAAAAAACCCAGGTTTTCTTTTATTGTAAATATTTGGTCCTGTATTATCAGTAAGTAAATAACAAGAAATTAGGCAAGAAAGTTTGCCAATGTGAATCTTTGCAATGTAACACTATAGGTAGGAACAGAAGTTTTTATCACTGTAGAGAAATTGCTTAGCTTTCATTGGGGAATTTTACTTGGAATGTATTATTCAGAATTAAAGATCCTTCCCACAGATATTGAGCTAACATTTAAATGAGAGAGTTCAAGTACATTACTCAGTTTTTTTGTACCATATTTTAAAATGCATTCTAAATGTACGGTTTTGCCTGTCAGTGTTTTGCAACTACTAAAACTGGAAAGCCCTATCTTTTCATTATGGGGTACTCTATTATCTCTGTAATCAAACCATCTAATTTCAGGAACATCTGTTTAAAACCTTAGCAAATCGGTTAATAATGCTACAAGTTATTTGCATACAGTAGTATCAACATGAAATATGTTTTAGAGCATCTTTCATGCGAAAATTCTGTAACAGTGACAAGAAACTCGTGATAAATTTGTGTCAACCGCTTCAGACATTTTTCATACTTGGATAAAGGATTTTTAGTTGTTTCTTCTATACTTGGTCTTAAGGAGAGAACTGGAAACCATATTGGACATGTTCACTTTCTGCAAGGAGAAAAAGACAGTGAAGAAAACTGACAACTGGAAAAAATGAGATGAACTACTTAGTAATTTTCATCTTGTAAATAATTATCATGATGCTGAGAAAAGCCTTTTCTCCAGATGAATAAGTACAAAACAATACACCTGAATTTTTTCCATGAAAAAGTCACAATAATAATTTCATGTGTTGCAAGTAGCCAGGATTCTCATTTTCAAAATCCTGACTGCAGTGAAAATTTTAATAAATGAAATAAAATAGATAAAGAAAAACAAAATGCACACCCAAGTCTTTGACTGTCCCCTCCTTTTAATGGGATCACTGACAATCTAAGTTTATTGTTTTTTGTGCTGTGATGTTGTTGAAGGGAAATTCTGATGACCGGTGGCTTAAGACTGCTTCTTAAAAATTGTGTGGAACACTTCTTGGTCTTCTTTTTCTGCCCAGAGTTCTTTGCCCTCGAGGTAAAGCACTCTGAGAAACTGCACAGGAAATCAGAATTACTCAATTAAATGAAATATCTCTTCAGAAAAGCCATCAACACTTCCCTCATTGAATTATGATAAGGTCTGATGTTGGAAAATAAGGTAAGGTTGGTCTAAGTGCAAAGGCTATATTTGGTGGTCACAGAAGTTTACGTTTAATTCTATAAAGTTAGCAAAGACCACATAACAGGAAAGGCTAAACATGGGCATTTTCTGAGTGAAAAACATTTCTAAATAATTTCATTTTTAGAGAAGAGATTTACCAGTCTGAAAGACCCAGTTTACCTCTTGTTAAACAATAGACTTCAGAATCCACATGTCTGGGAGAGGTTCATCAAACTTGTGTCAATGGACTCCAGAGCTTCCCATCAGGCTTTTGCAGAATCACAAGCCTTCAAGCCCTGGGTGTCTTTGCTAGAACAGAGGTTCCCGAGTTACTCTTCTGTTTCTGCATTAGTGATGCCTGGAGTCTGAAGTATCTGGGTTTGAGCTGTGGATTTCCTATAGCCAGAGTGTTCCCTGACTCTGAAATATTCAACCCTATTTATCTTGCCAAAACCTTTCACAAGCTGTGAAAGATCAGTTAACATTTTTGGAACAAGAGAGAGACCGAGAAGAGCTGAAAAGTGTAAGTTCAAGGTTGATTTTAAAGAGCAAAACAATGGAAGGCTGATTCTATTTTAAGCAAACAAATAAAAGCAAACAAAAAAAGAAAAAAAAAACCCACCATGCAAAAAAAGCAGAAAACTATGGAAAACTGAGTAATATTTTTTTTTCATTATAACTTGGGATACATTTGTTAGAAAAAGTGAGTGTCCTACTGGACAGGAATTCCATATTTCAACCATTTCAAGAACATAGCATTCACTAAGGAATTAAGCTCTTTATGAATAATAGTGTGTGACTAAGAAAAGATTGGACTACTGCTGTGTGCGGTCAGATCTACCACATTAAGTCCTCAAATACCTCCCGTCACAGCTAGATACTATTGCTTTGTTAGACACTATAGAACTAGAAAAGACTACTTTAAAGTATCTTGTAACATTTGCCTGGGCCAACCAGTCCCTAAGTGAAATACCTTTCTAAAGAATATCTCTATCTCTCATACTGTTTCTAAATTTGTTGTTTACATTAAGAAATTTATAATACTGACATTTAGCATTTGACAGTGAAATATAATGTCCTTCAGGTTAATTACCCTTCCTACACACAGGGACAATTACTATAAGATACAGTATATAGAACAACTGGGACATTTTGTGGGGGTTTTCAAAACTCTAAATCTCCTATGAGTAATGTGAACAACACTTGGTGCGAGAAATACTTTATGACAGTATAGAATGATGTGTTTAATTAAGTGCTGTTTACACACACTCCGTACTCCCTTACCCCTATTACAGCCTGTTCCTTTTTACTGAATGTGTTTTGTACATTAGGAGAGATTTAACATTTGCAGAACAACTTCAGGTGCTCAATGATTTATGGACCAGATCCTGGTGATCCAGTTGAAATAATTGGAGTGATTTCCATTGACTTCAACACAAATTGGATCATGGCCCTCAGCAAGTCATTTCAGTTCAGCAAACCTGCATGGGTTGAAAAAAGGTTTTTGGAACACGTCAAAGTCCCAACAGCTGAAGATTTGCTAAGAAAGCTTTCTGAATCACTTTAATAAGGAGCCTGACTGTATGATCTTTTCCTGAACAACCCCCCCTAAATTTATTCAAGATGCCAAATAAATAATAAAAAGGTAAATATTGAAATATGCAGTGGAACAAGTCATGTTGTTAAATTTTGTTTTGGTTTGGTTTTTCAAATAACACATAATTTCTAGATTTGTGTTAAAAAAAAGAAACATAGGAACTGAAAGCACCTACTGAAAGGTGAGTCTGTACTGTGTGGTTAAAGAAATAGGAATGACAGGAGTTAGCCAGCCCAAAAATGCAGCCTACAGACAGAAATGAGAGAGGAACAGTCATAGTTTGTACGCTCTGAGGGTCTCACAGAGGCCCTACCTCGCTCCACTGTCTGTCCCTTCCTCATGTTATTCCTTCATGTTTATTTTCACTTCTTTCTTTCTGTAAGTACCAGCTAAAACTGATTTTCAGTTCGGAAACCAAAGTAAACCAGAAATTAATAAAAAGTTACTACATGATTGGCATTTTTGTTTAGCTTCCTTTTTACCCCTAAAAGTAAATAAATGCATTTGACCCATTCCTGTTTACTGACTCCTTCTGTCTTTTAAAGTAGATACTGGGACAAAGTCATGTGATGCCCAGTTTTATACAAGTCATTTGTAGCAACACAAAATGTACCACATGATCCAGACCCACTCCTGGGTCTTTCTGCTTTTACTTAATTCCTATTTTTTTTATTGTAAAGTAGACCTATGAAAGAAAGAAAACAACTGCTAAAGCTCCTAAGAAAAACAGGTTATTTTTACAAGATGACCATCCCATTTTGAATCATGACTGCTCTCTTTTGAACAAGAAACAGTGATAAAGATATAGATATTAAAAGTCTTACTTATCAGAAATACCTAAATAATATACCACACTACAAAGTGATTAAATAAAAGATTGTTGCTCCAACTCTAAGTCTTTAAAAGATAGGGAAATGATTCAGTACTGAAGCACTTGACTGGAAAACTCAAACAATTATTCACTGGTTGGCACAAAGGTGGAAATGTACTTTTTTAAACATCATGCCTGAAATAGAATTTGCTTTTTTCCATATTAGATGTAAAGGAAGAAATACACAACCACCTGAATCTTCTAACAGCTCTGTGTTTTAGAATAGTGGGATTGCATTTTCACAGAAAATATTTACTATATGTAGGACATAACATCCCTGAGAACCATGGAGACTAATTGGCGGCTCTTTGAAGATCTGCTTAGAAGAAGAATGAGATCTGCTTTGTCAATTCGAAATCAACTTCCCTAAAAAATCAGCTAAGTAGCTACCAACAAAGCATCTGAGCTGCCTAAACCTACCTCTGAAATCCGTAGACAATGGCACCTCAGACGAACAATAAATCTTGTATATCAATCCATATGTAACTTGTTGAGTGATGCTATGCACACGACTGTCTAAACTCTGCAATATGTGTGTTCAATGTAGTATAAAACTGTCTCTTTGAGGTTTGCTGTTTGCACTTTTGCTTGTTTTTTTGTGGTTTATTCAGACATTGGAGAGTTCATTGGCACTATATACAACAGGATCTAGAGCCCCATGGGTTTTGTGTCCGTCCTCTATGCTTTCCTTCACTCGAAAATATATTCTTCAGGGATAGAAATCAAACTCAGCTCTGCTAAAGGGTTACATGAACCAGGATAGATAGACCCCATTGTAATCCCCTTTTGTGACAGTGTTGCACACTCTCCACCCCTCATTCTCCCTGTTACTGTGCTACTTGTCACAGTCACCAGGAAGATCGGTGGCTGGCATGAGGGGAACAGATAGCTACCTACCCCAGTCAGGCATCCTCAAGGCTGGTGCAAAAGACAGTCAACTTTTCTCGGACTTACCTGAAATTGGGGCCAGATCTTACTGCCATGTGTTAGACATACTCACATCATATGGGGTCCCTTCCTCAGCAAGACTCTTACCCTCACCCAGATTCAGAAGAAAATTATTTTTCTTCTTTAGGGATGGACACAAAAGCATTGTGGTAGGAGCAGGGGAAGAATAAGAGCAGGTAATAATAAAGGCAATAAGTAACATACCAAAACACTTTGCTGATTTTTGAATGTAAAATAACTTTCTGTTCTGAAATGTAAACACTTCACTTTTCCCCCTCAGACATGGCCTGAGACTCATAAAACCTCATACCATAGTCAGACGCCATCCAAAGATGTTCTACCTCCTCCATTCCTGATGCAACTAGGGTACTTGGTGTGCTCAGGATGTCCAGGAACAAACACAGAGGTGAACCCAAATGGTTCACAGAGAGATCCTGGCAGACCTTGCACAATTCAAAGAGGTGTGGATCAAGTACAGATAGGATAAATGTGAAGTGGTTTCTCCCCATAACACTGCAAGGGTCCTTCCGAAGATGCATTAAATACTACATTTTTTCTCATATGGGAAGTTGATCTTTGGTGCACTGTACCAGGATTGCATGGACAGCATATTGGAATTGTTATTTCACTCAGGCTGCGGTAAAGAAATCTACGGTCTCCATCATTCAAGACAGCAAAAGACCAGCAAAACATGTTATAAAACATTGTTTCCAAAAGTAAATAAAAGTTACATGCAAATAACAAATCTAGTCCCAACAAAGAGGCCTCCTGATGGCTTGGATGATGATTCCAATTTTCTGGTAAATTAGAAGAATAAAGATGAGAAAGCAATGGAGCAACAGTGGCATGTAAAAAATTAGCTTTAACAGATGAATAAAAGGATGAGAAGATGAGATATTATGCCAGTTGTCATTCTTGGCAGGGATAGTTTGACAGTACTGCTGGAAGGACAACAAAACAGAAAGGAATAACAGTTTTCATATCAGCTGCTGGGTTTTCATATTTTAGGAGCTCAGGATTTGCCGTGGTGCTTTTGTGCTTCTGATTCTGAGAAATCACAGAAATGGATGGGCTGAGTGGACAAGAGAGACATAGAGGAAGAGTGTAAGCAGCATTTCTTGCACCATCTTTGATCCTGAAAGCTGGTTTCAGCATGAGTCTTGCACCCTTAGTGTAACTCAGCCTTGGCCTTCCTCATCTTTAATCTCCCTTCCCCTCTTTTTCTATTTAATTAGAATCTGCCTTAACTTGGCCAAACCTCTCTATTTTTGTATTTATTTTTCTATTATATTAATTTCCTTTTGTTTGGTTTTTGGTGTCTTTTTATCAGTTTGGTTTTTGTGGGTTTTACTGTTGTTATTGTTGTTAACCCTGTGACCAGAAAGACAGCTAATAGTAGTATAATGAACATGAATTCAAACTTGCCAGGTATTGGAGTGGCTGATAAGACTATGTGCTGTTCTTGTCTTTCTCCAGCAGCAAGGTTACAAATCAGAGTCAACAGCACAAACAGAAGCTTTTTTTTTCTTTTCTTTTTTTTAATATTTTACCCACTCCCTTTGGGTATGTGCATGTGCTGTTTTATTTTCAAGGGAGTAGGCCCAGATTCCAATAAAAGAGACAAGTACAGCTCCAGTCATTTCAGCTGCTTTTTATTTTATTATTCTCTCCCAAAGGGGGAGTTAATATCATCTTAATACTGTATAAAAAGACACTATCAACCAGGGAATTTTCCACATAAAAATGCTCTGCAGCTAAAAGAAAAGGGGATAATGGATGCTGTTAAAATGAAAGTCTCCTTGAGCACTTTACATAACAAGTACTTTATCTGCTTGTCTTCTGTATTTTTCATAAAAGATTTAAAAAACTTTAATACTGATTGTTTGCTGTAAGACTTAGATGGCCACATATCTGTGTACCCATTCCCATGGAATGTGCAGCCATTCTGAGCTCTGCAATGAGAAAGTCATGACAGCACCTTTACCCCCAAGCTCCTGTGCTCCAAAATTCAAACAATTCCCAGAACACAAGCAGTGCCACTCTGCATCCCACATTCAAACTCTTTTGGGTATTTATTTTGGTTTCTGAGGGTATATACGTTTGCAATCTTGACAGATACATTTCCGTCTTCTCCGAGGAGAAGCACAAGGCTCCTTCAGCTCCTTAGCTGGGGAAGGTGTTACAGCTTGAGACTGTCCTCTACAGAATTGATTATCTCCTCTCAACGTGGACTGGTGCAGCTGAGCAGGTCCCATTGTACGGTGGCAGCTCATGGGCTAGAAAAGTTGTCATGCACCACTGGTGTCTGCGGTGTTTCAATTCAAAGCTCTGCATTATCTCTAATGGCATAATAGCAAAGGGCTCCTTGGGATGAAGGGAAGCGAAATGTGAGGCTGTATCACTGCTGCTTGTGACAGCATGAGGTTTGCCTACTGTGCAAAAACACAGGTTATCAGCTCAAACCTGAAATAGAAAATGCAGATATTTAAGAAAATGTATAATTTATACACAGAAGCTGCTGGAGAAACAGGGAAAAAAACCCCAGCTCTGCTTTTCGTTTGTCTAAGAGATGTAGCGTGTAATGACATCTTCCATTTTTTGGAAGGGTAATAGAAACCCACGCAACAGTGACTCATCTGAAGAATTTTCCAGTGCTGAAATCTACCAGGATGCCTTTCTCAAAGAAGATACTACTTTGTCCTTTGCACAAGGGCCAGCAGCACAGATTGGCAGTACATAAGTAAAAAAATAAGAGTTGAAAAGCAGTAATTTGATACTTTTACATTTTCTGTCTACAAATGAATAAAACATGTTTTACTCAGTCAAACTAATCCAGTATAAGCTTTTATAGTCCAGTATCCTGTCTCCAGCAATGGCCAAAACTAAATATTGAATGTGTGTAAATATGATTTACATACACAGACACACACATATACATATGTATATATGCAACATCTGTGAAATTTCCCACATCTGGGATCCCACATGGGTGACGACCTTCAACTTCAGGCCTTCCACGTGCAGCGTTGGATCTTCCACCAAAGTATTTGTGAAAACACCAATTACTGAGTATTAATGACATGATCAGCAGACACAAAAGGCAGTGCCAATGTAGCACACATTAAAATCAGGAAGAGAATAAAGACAAATTAAAATAATCATATAGTTATAGAAGTCAGTATATTTCTAAGGCATTTTCTGATGGAGCTGGTAGACAGGCAAAATCATCCATCAGTTCTTTGTTGCAGGAAATAGGAAAATTCCAGCTGATAGCAAAGATGTTCACAGACTGTACTCAACTGTATATTTCTCTTGCTCTGTTCTGAGGAAAGATGGAGGAACATGTGACTAAACAATGTGTTGAATCAGATGCCAGGAAGAGTTCATTTTTTATGTGCTGCTCCCTTGGCCTTTTTAAATTGTGAAGGGATCCCAGAGGTACCCAGCCATGTAATCTACAGCAGAGAAATTTCTATGAGCCCCAAGACAAAGCTTAAAGCACAAGATGTGAAGATGAACTCATTTCTTTCCAGACTCACAGGGCTATTTCTGGTCAAGCTGTGCTTCTGCAGGCAAGAGCTGTAAAGGATTCAAGGCACATGAACTGCTACCTCAACTGCTTATAGCAATACTTGGGGGTTTGTAAGCAGGTACTTCTGTCCAGGGATGCTAGTCCTTCAAGGGTTGCCTCCTTTGTCATCATCTCAGTCCCTGAGAGGGCAAATTGATAAGAGGAGCATATGTTTGTACTAATAAATTAGACTGTTTCTTTAAAAAAAGCAAAGTTTGCAGGTAAGCCAGCATGTGACTTTTCCACTTGAATTAAGTTACTACCCAAAAAGTCAGAGAATGGAAAATATGCTTTAAATGGGTTCTTAATATTTGTTTTTAAGATGAGATTACCCTGTTACTTGTCTTTGCACAGGATTCCATAGGATTCCATCCCCCTATATTCCCCAGCATATGTGTATCTTAGGACTGTGAGACCTCAGCATTCATGGCAAGCGATCTTCATAAATTGCTTAGAGGGAGTCATGAACTGTTTGCAATGGTGTCTTCACCTCTGCCAGTCCAGGGTAATTCCTGATGGCAGTGTACACTGCTCATGAACATTGATAAGTTTTAAATCTGCACCCATATCGGAGAGTAGCTGGGACTGAGCTGTCTGTGCTGCATGGAACCAGCAACTTGCTCAGCCTCCTTATAGAGGCTGGACAAGGATTTATCTTCCTTTATGGAAGATAAATATGGGCCGAGCAAATAACTCATTTCCCTCTAAATTTCTACAAATTGCATGAATAGCCCTTGCTGGATGCAAAACTCTCCAGGTTGCTGTTTGAATACTAAGATAGAAATCCACTTTTCATGGACAGTTGACTATTTTCCTCTACTATGTATTAAAAACGGAACCAACAAAATATATCACAATTCTGGGATTTTTGGGATCCCTCTATCACTTAGCAAGTGTTGTGGTTAAACCCTAGCTGACAACTAAACCCAACACAGACACCCACTCACATCCCCTGTTGGTTGGGGGAGAGAGTCGGAAGAGTAAAAGTGAGAAAACCTATGGGCTTAGATAAAGATGACTTAATAGGCAAAGCAAAAGCCACATGTGTAAGCAAAGCAAAGTAAGGAATTCAGTCACCACTTCCCATGGGAAGGCACATGTTCAACCATTCGCAGAAAAGCTGAGCTCTATCATGTTGTACTGACTTGAGAAGACAGACATCATCACTCCAACTGTTCCCTCCCCTGCTTTCTTCTCCCCTTAACTCTCTATGCTGACCATGATGCCATATGGTTTGGGGTATCCCTTGGGTCAATTGGGGTCAGCTGTTCCAGCTATGTCCCCTCTCACCTCTTTGTGCACCCCCAACCTCCTCCTGGTGGAGTAATCTGAGAAGCATAAAAGACCTTGACCCTGCTTAAACAGTGCTCAGTGATAACTAAAGCATCCCTGAGTTGTCAGCATTGTTTTCAGCACAAATTCAAACCATAATCCCATACAAACTATGATGAAGAAAATTAGCACAAGACCACCAGTCAAAAACAGCACAAGAGGTAATTCCTTTATGGGATCTTCAGTTGAGTAAAATAGCAACTGCACATGCAGATCT
Source organism: Pipra filicauda (assembly GCF_003945595.2). NCBI lineage: Eukaryota > Metazoa > Chordata > Aves > Passeriformes > Pipridae > Pipra > Pipra filicauda. Next base: position 1,614,511 of record NW_024103929.1, read on the forward strand.
CCTTTCATAGAACCTCAGCTTAGGGGAACTCAGGGACCACTCACAAAGTTCACTAAGCTGATTTAAGAGTCACTCTGAACGAAAGAGAAATCTTTTCAGGTGTCTCAAAAGGACCAATCTTAAATCACTGGGCTATGAACTGCTGGTCCTTTCAGAAACACCAGTGCTCCTTGGGGGCCTTATGGTGAAGGCTTCTTCCTAAACTAAACATGTTCTGGGTCTTGACACCACAAGGTCTGCCTGCTGTGCTAAACACAGGTTACTCATCCAAACTCAAAATAGGAAATGCTGATATTTTGGAAAAGAGACAATTTATACACAAAAGCTGGGTTAAAAAATGGTGATGTTTCCATATCTAACCAGAATCTAATTATCCTAAAAAAAATTGGCAGCATCAAGCTACCCAGCTGTGAGTAGCCTCTGACTCATTTTTGTAACACAGAGGATGTTTGTCCTGTGTGTTTTCCATTCAGAGAGAAATATATTTTGTGATTGTCCAGGATTATTACAAGTCAAACCATGATGCTAGAACACATGAACTTGATTTTTTAATTTTATAAAAATTTTTTTTTTGAGAAGCCGCATTCGAAATCATTTAAAAATATAATTAAAATGTAAAATTGCTCTTACGCAATATAGGTTGTCAGGAAATGTGGAATCCTTCTGCTCTGGTTTAGTTTTTCTCAGGAACATGATTTGAATGATAGGTTCCATATGATGAATTTAGATTGACAGTAAGGCACTGAAGTTCTGTTTTATTGTGGTCAGCTCTTCTGTCCAAGTTCTGTTTAAAAGAGTAAGAAACCAGACTGTTCAGATTTTAGCAGAAGGCTCCCGTCTGTGTTTTTATATCTTCATCCATGCAGACTCCCATTTTGAAGTCTATCAAACTTGTCAGGGTTGTCTGTCTCCACAGATCAGATATTTTCTCTTGAAAAAACCAACAGAAGAACACAGAGACCATAGTCTTTCCTTCACTAATAATTTCATTAAAAATTTAGGTCTGACAATAAACAAGATATAGGCATAATGGTGAAATTAAGCTTATTTTTAGTCTCATGTGATATATGAGCAATGGCAATTCAAATCTCCAAAGATATAAATGCTTGTAAACCTGACTATCAAGAGGCCTCTCTGTGGATGGGCTTCTCTGGCACTTTGGTAGTGCTCTTGTAAAAGTTGAGTACTATTTATTAGGTGGTTGATGTGATGTATGCCTTATTTGTAATCAAGCAGGCAAAGAAAAATAAATCAAACCACGTGATTTCTAAAGGGACAGGGGACAAAGAAAGGGGATAGAAAAAATATAAAATATTCTATATGTTTAAATACATATTAATATTTTATTTTTAATAATTGTTGTCCAGTTTTTTGTTATTGCAGTTTCTGTCTGAGTTTGGTTTTTCTTTTTCATTTCCAAGTTGAAAAAGTGGAATGAGAAAGAGAAGAGAAATGGCGATGATGAAAAGCAATAGATGGGAAAATCACTGCTTTTTGTTAACCACATCCATTGAAAATAGAGAAAATTAAATTGAAAACATTTCTAACCTCAGATGATAATTTTTCAAGGAAAAGAATGCACCCAACAATCTACTAATGCAAAAAGTGCCTCTAGCTCTGTATCTTTATTGTTATTGGATTATATTCAGATGTTGATTTGCTCCATCAAAACTACCCAGTTCAACAGCTTGGGGAAATCAGGAAATGGAAGGGAAAAGTACAAACCCAAACCCAGAACATAAAAACTGTGTCATAATATATACTTATTTTAAAAGATCAGTTAAAAAGAAAGATGGGGAGAGTGGAAAAATTAGCTCAATCACTTTTTAAAACTTACAATGTTATGATTTCATCAAAAGTTGAAAAATAATACTCTATTAGCAGTAGAGATATGTATTGTAGGCTTGTCTACCTATCTAAGCATTGCCCATCGCTGGCTGAGGACAATGTATTTTAGAAACATCCATCTGAAAAAAAAATTTAATTTGCTTTCTTTCAAAATCAAAAATGATTAATGTACTTTTTATTCATTCCATACCCAGTCTCTTCTTTATAGCACTCTTCAGCACAGTTATGTTCATGTAAAGGAAATAGCGATTAGTTAAAATAAATGTTTTAAAATTGCATTATCATAATGCATTCATAACGCTACCGGAGGAACTGAGTTCTAGAGCAACTTCCAAAGTGGGAATAAAAACTCCTTGATTCAAATATTTTTCGGAAGATGCCTGATTTTGTATTCCTGACTTGTCCTTTGGCATAGCTGCATATGCCAGAAAGCAATTAGTACAATGAATTTTACTGTTTTCTTTAGTTATGTGCTAAATTCAAATATTTCCTTTAAAGCTTTCTGACAAGGAAATCAGACTTCAAATATTTATTTATTACCTCACGATTTTAAAGAATACTGTAGTTGTGAAATTTTAAATATTTGGACTGATTAAGTAACCAACAGGCAATGGTGATATATTGATATGGTTTGAAGGTGGCTCCCTGCCAAGTCTCCAAACCTTACCACAAAAAATCCCTCCCCCCCCCCCAAACCCTCAGGGAGAAGAGGGAAAAAACAACCAAGAAAACCAAAACGAGAGAGAGACAGCTAAAGCAATATATATAAACATATTTACAGTTATATACAATTGAAATATATGTACAATTTCACAAGGGAAAGGGAAGGGGAAATGGAAGAAAAGGAACAAAACTAAACTAAAATATATATATATATATATATATATATATATATATATATATATATATATATATATATATCCCGATCAGTAGCCCAAGATCTAGCAACTAAAAGAATTATCAAAGACTATCTTACTACTCTCCTTGGGACAACAGAAAGTCGCTCTGGAACGATCACCGACAACCTCCGCCTCCCAAGGTCGACAAGGCCTTACCAGGCCTCGCTCCCCAACACGGCAGACCCAACAGCAGGGAACCTGCACCTCCAAGCCGCTGGAAGGAAAGAGAGCGAAGGCCTCTCCTCCTTTCTTCTTATAGCCTGGCTTACTTAAAAATTGTAGGGAATACTGGGTAAATCTGGGAACTTCCTTGGTTACAAACTGGTCACCAAGGAAGGCCCAGACCAAACTACCACATATATGCTCCCATACTCATGGAATTCTCACTTCTCCAGTGTGCCTATGGCATTGGTACTGAGAAGCCAAATCCTGTCTTTTTTAGTTGAATTAAGATTATAATCTTCTGGGAGCTGTGTTTTTCTTGTATGTTCATACAATACCTCTATCAATACATCTTTGATCTCCTACATGTTACCAGAATTCAAATAAATTCCCTATTACACATTTATCACATTTATCGGGGGCAGGGGGGGGAACAAACAGAAAAGCTATATATGCATGATATAATACAAACTTTACATTTCTCTCTCAGAATAATAATCTCAGAATAAAAACAACTCCAGGCTCAGTGACCCAGGGAGTCAGTGTGTAACATGTTTGAACTATGATTCCAAGCTGCAGATAGAAGGACATAAATAATGTAGGCATGTACTGCCCGTTGATTTAGGCATTTTTAGCAACATATTTTTCTGAAAACAAACAAACAAAAAAACCCCAAACAAGTCAACAACTTGTGGGGAAACATTTCTGTATAGGGAATGCTTCCTTAAAAATGCATTGGTGATGATTTCACCAGGAACAAAACTTATATGGAATTTTCAAATAGCCCTTGCTGTGGATGGGAAAATAGTATAGGTCTCAGGGAGCTGATGGTGTGTTTCTGCTTGGAGGTTGTTATACCCAAAATCATTTTTGTGGGCAAAGAGGAAGCACTCCTTATTCATAAAGCCAAGTATTCGTAGGTTATATAAAAGAAATCTTAATGGCCTCATTTAAGAATTTTTCTTAATTCAGATCTAATTATTATTGAAAAAGAAAGAACACTTTTATGATTAAAAAGTCTCAATAATAATAATAATAATAATAATAATAATAATAATAAAGTTAATATTGTTATACATACACTTTTCAATTTCTACCCCTTTTCCTGGGGTTATAATCACCATTCCACTTCCTGCTTGGTCCTTAGCTCTGTAACCAGGATGCTCTTGCTGTTATTTTTACATGTTTGCTAAAATTCTTTTACACTTTGCTTTTTCTTTACTGGTCTGTAATTCCATGTTACAACTGAATTTATGGCGGCTTTTCTCTATGCTATGTAGTGTTTTCCTTTTTCTTCTTTTTTATTCCTAAGAGCAGCATGGCCCACCTCTAGTTCTGCTTTTCTCTAATTGAGAGTTGGTGGGTTGCTTATAGAAGTGGGATTTCAAGTGCCAAACTTGTGCCAAGCCTGTGCCAAGCCTTATGCTGTTACCCTTGTACATGCTATCTGCTATAACACCAAGTCTGCAGTCGTACATTATTAGAGTCAGAAATACCTTGCTCTGCACAGAAAAACTACTTGTTATTCATATTATGAAAATACGATTCTACCATACAGTAATGAAAAACAAGCCAAAGAAAATTAGCCATAGCCACTTAGTCAGAAGAAAAAATACTTTTTCTATGATAAGTTAACAAATATTATCCCGATAAGTTCCTGAGACCTTGCAAATTCAGTAGAGAGTCTGTGGCTGTTACCAGCAAAAGCAGTGCCAGATTTCTGGGATTCAGGTTTCCAGGTATTTCAGCATTCAGTCTGTGCATCTCACTGCTCTTGGTCTGTTCTGCCCCCCATGAAACAGAAATGCATTGTTGTTCCATTATCTCCCCCACTGAAACGCTTTGTAGGTCACATTACTTTCTAAAGGTTAAGCACAAAGTCACTTGAATTAAAATCGTGTGATATACTCTAGTTGAGTGTCTTCCCAGTTAAAATATATTCCTGCACAAAATGAACTGAGAATTTCTCTGCCATCATATATCCTGATTCTGAAACTTAACAATTAGCTATTCATTTTTAAGCTATGCTTTTCATCTTTATTTTAACATTGCCTTAAATTTGACATGAAAGGTTTTAATGAAGGTGTGAAATACTTGGCAGTTAAATGTAGCATATGCTGTAACACCTGTTAATTTCAACTGTTCATTTTAAGCTGTTACTTTATTCTTGGCATTTAGTCTAATTCACACTGTGATTCTTAGTTTGAAAGAAAAAAATATCCAAGCTGCTTATATATTCCCTTCTACAGCAACTTTTACTTAATATTTTGTATTTCTGCCATTTTTTTTAACATTGTGCATTTGTATGGAAAGAGTGTTAAAAACAGGATTGCAACCTCATGCTGCAAGAGATTAAACTACAAGATGAGAAAACATGGAAGTTAATGATCAAAGCTTCATCTTGGATTTTCCTAAGAAAGCTTGGATAAGCTCAAATCATTGGAGCCTCCTGGCAGCCTCCATCCATTTAAATTTGATCTAAACATAGGGCCGATTTTAAAGCTCAAATAGGGCTAACACAGAAATCTGACTTTTTGCATTAAAATTATTATATTAGCAATAAGTATGTGATTAAACTAAAGTATATAGGACTTTGTCTTTATTTTAGGATGATGATGATGATCACTGTGCTCCTTGCAGTGTTAATCCTGGTGGTAGTCAGTGGCAGCTGGATTAGTTATGCCAAGAAATATGGGACTGTTCCAGTCAAAATCAGTGAACATTCAAATAAAGTAGTGATCCAATATTCAATGCTGATTCATAAGGATGCTTCAACTGCATTTTACACTGCAGCCTAAATACATATCTCTCTTTTCCCTGTATATCAAGTACTTCATTATACTGTGAGTATAATGCCAAAAGAAGTACCGCTGTTAAAATAGGCTCTATAATTATGTGTGAATATGGCTGTAAGGTGACACTGTATCATACAGAGCTGCTAGACCTTAAATACATAAATAGCATCATAATAGAGTCCTCCTCGATGTCACTATCACTTTCTACATTCCATAGCTGCAACATCTAGGGCATTAATAATCTGAAATTCCATGTGTTTCTTTCCATTTCTCAGACTTAGAGACATTTCCAACTCCTTGATTAAAGGAATCAGTATATACTAGCTGTTGAGACTAGAGCCCAGAATGGTAACATATAGACACAGTAAAAAGTCTTAGTAAAATAGGGTTGAAGAAGAACTCGTGTCAATCCTCTCACTCCAAGATAAAAACAAGTCCTTTAATTTTATATGTTGAAGACTGGAGACGGTATTTGGCCAAGGAAAGTAACCCAGCAAATATTCATATTTAATGGACAGGAGGCTCTGCTTCCTCAAGAAAAAAAAACAACAAACCCACAAAAAAATGTCCTTGATGGATTTACTATTTCTTCTTTCTCTCAGTAAGTGGCATATTGCATGTCAGGAACATTTTCTCCTTTTGATTCAGTTGGTTATTTTTTCCTTTGTAGATGGTTAATTTATGCGTGAATATGCACATATGTGTGTGTCTTAAATTTTCAGGTTTAGAAATATTTGCTGCAGTAAAGTACTTGGCACAAGTGGAGAGACATGAATTTGATGGATGGACCACTCGGTGAATAAGGAATTGGATGGATGGTTGCACTCAAAGAGTTGTGGTCAGTGGGTCGATGTCCAAGTCAAGACCAGTGATGAGTGTCGCCCTCAGAGGTCAGTGCTACATGGACAGCAGGATCCAGTGCAGCCCAGCGAGGTTGTTGATGACACCAGGCTGTGTGGTGTGGTTGACACGCTGGAGGAAAGGGATATCATCCAGAGGGACCTTGACAGGCACGATGGGACTGTGCGAACCTCATGAAGTTTAACAAAGCCAAGTGCAAGGTCTTGCACCTGGGTCGAGACAATCCCAAGCATAAATACAGTCTGGGCAGCAAATGGATTGAGAGCAGCCCTGAGGAAAAGGATTTGGGGGTGTTGACTGACGAGCTCAACATGACCTGGCAGTGCCCACTTACAGCCCAGAAAGCCAACCATGTCCTGGGCTGATTGAAAAGCACCTTGGCCAGCAGGTTGAGGGAGATGACTGTCTCCCCCTCTACTCCACTCTCATTAGACCTCAACAGGTCTGGGGCCTCCAGCATAAGAAGGATGTGAACCTGTTGGAATGAGTCCAGAGGAAGCCACAAAGATCACCTGAGGGCTGGTGCATTCAATGATTTTATGATTCTACTCTAGGTATAACTAGTTCTGGCCTAGTACTCTTCAAAGAACTCTTTTGAAAGTCAGAAGTTGCAAAAGGTTCAGTACATTTTAGAAACAAAAGAAGTGTTTAAATGTTGAACACTAGCTTTGTTTGAAACTATGGTCTACCCTGAAAGATGAACTCTTTGAAAATTGTGACCCTGGATGTTGATTTACCCTGAAAACAAAAAAAGAAACACCAGAATGTGAAGTCCACCATGCAAATTTAATTCCTCAAATGTCCCAAACTACCATAATGACTCTCCTTTTAAAATAACCACAATTCCAGTCTAATGATAGGTCTCACAAATCATAGTTCTCAGATTTCATTACTAATGAAATTTGTCGTCTAGGTTTGGCAGCTGTGATTGCCACGCAAATGTGAGCCACTAATTAGATTGATTGTCTATTTGATGCCTGCTGATTAGCTTATGAAAACCCTCTGTATTCCTGACTTCATGATAAAATGTTCCTGACTCCATGATTGCTGATTGATGCTCAGAAAATCTGATTACTGTCTTGAATAGCCAAGTAATGGTTCTGTCGACTTTCTAAGGATATAGATATTCACCTGACAAGGGTGATAGGGTAGGGTCTTAGATTTAGTGTTTGTTATTGCATGTTTAAAGTTCTTTTAATTAGAATGTTTACGATATTTCTTTGAGCTATGAATGGTAGATGTTTAGATGGGAGTCTAAGATCTGCAGGGAAACCATCAGGTGCCTATTTTTTGACTTTGAAGTTGGAACAAATCCAAGAGATTCAGGAACTACCGCAAGAAATTCTCTGATTTGCAATTACAGTGAGAGATACACCTAGTGACACACCATTCAGCAATCAGGTTATTTATGGCAGAGAACAGAATTTTACTTGAGTTTTTAGAACCGTTTTCCACTGCGAGCTCAAAGAGAAGAGGTAATGCCATATGAGGTTCAAAAACCGTAAAATTACTGGCAAGGGCTATTAGAAACTCCACAAATTTACTATTTCATGATATTTAGATGCTACACTAGCTTGTGAAAGTGAATATGCTACCCTTGGACATATATTTTGATGTATGTCTTATGAGTTCATAAGTTAGTTTTTCACCATTTCCTGTAATTGTAAGGTGTTGTTTGATGTTGCAGTTTACAGAGGAAGAAGTGATTTGGTCCAATGGAGGTATATTAATAGTCAAGGGAACTGAAATCTGAACTTCGCATACAGTGCTCACCTGGGGGTACTGAATTTGATGGTTTTTTTACAGTGTGTTAGACACACATTCACGTAGAGGTAAAATCGTGTTACGCTGATATTCATATCAACAGCAAATACAATCTGATAATGATAATATGATTGCTTAAAGCTTATAAATCTCAGAGTTACTCTTCAGAAAACGAAGTGACTGTTGACATTGTATTTATTAAAGGTCTGATCCTGATATATTTGGCAGAAGTAATCTTACTCACCAACTGTCCCAGACAGCTTCCCCTATTGGGAATAAGAGGTATCCTAAAAGTATCACAGACTGAGGGCAGTAGGACTGGAGGAATGAGAGTGCAGACATAAGGAACTGAGTTTCTCCCTCTGGAAATGGCTGGAAATTGTGTAAACCTGGTCCAGTTGTTTAAATTTCAGTGTCTTCATTTCCCATGTGTCAAATTGGATACACTTGGCAAAACAGTATGAATGAAAGTTGCTATGTAATCACTAACCAACTTTACTGCTTTGATACTTGCCGCCAACATAATACTGTATGGTTTTAGTGTATTGTGAAAAAAACAATATCTTGTTAAAAGATAGTTGCATGGTACTTTTATGACCTAAAGACTGTCAGTGACTATTAAATTATACTGAAAAGTGTACTTGGTTGATATTAGTGACATTTTCTTTGACTTTATTGGATTTATTTTAAGAGCCATTAACTTCAAGAAAATGAATAAAATCGCAAGATTATATTATTCATTACAATACTGTATAAACTATTATATGCAAATTAATTATCATACCAAAGATCATGGAGTTGAAGTGGTGCAACCTTTGAAATAAATCCATTGCAATAATCTTGTTAATAGCAAAACACATTTCAAGTCCTTATTGGCCTTTTAACACTTTATTGTATATGTGTTATGACTATTGAATGAAAAATGTGTTGATATTTGGATTTTATTACAAGAGAGCCAGATATGTGTAAAGCCCAAGACACTTTAAAAAGGCTGATTACATACATTGATTGATGATTTGCTTCAGAATAGTTTTTCTTCCTAATATGAGAAAAGTGATGGTTTTGACCCTGCTCGTTCAATCAAAATGTTAATGCAACAGAAAGCATGGCTGCCTGCAGATTCAACATGCCAGGAGAGAATCCAGATTATGCACTGTTTGTCTCTAATGAACGTTTATGAGTAAAATTGTCATCCACTCCCATCCTCTCTGCCAATGCTGAGACCCAAATACATTTTTGTCATGTTACAATCAAACAATAGATTTTGAGGGATAAAGGAATTGGTTTTAGTATTTAGTATTTCACTTGAACTGGAATTATTTCTATCCTTTCAAATACTATTTTCTACAAGAGGTTTGGGTAGAATAAATGCATATGATTGGAATGCCTTCTGCAAACAATTAAAAAAATATTGCTCAAAATATACCTACCGAGTTTTCCACAGGATACAGAATATTTCAGAAGTTACTTAAGACTTCTTCAGGTTCCTTTTTGTATCATGCCTTTCCTTGCTTTTTTCTCTGCTGCTATTTACAGATGAGTTAATGTAACTGTAAATCTTGTCCTCTCAGGAACAGAAGTTTCAACTTTCCAACTAAAACATCTGTGAAGATGGAAGATAGTCTTTTAATCAAGACAGGAAGCAGAGTGAAGAAGTTAGAAATTAACAGGAATATAGAAAAAGTGTCTTATACAGTAAATATTAGCTGGTGACAGATTTTTAGCTTTCTACCAACGCTGGGAGACATCATTGCTGATGGTTTTATTTGATGTCACTATTTTCTGTATTTGGCCATTATTTTGCACTTTTCCCACTATGTAACTTTTGTACTTTTTTTTCTAGGCCCCACAGGAGAGTATGAAATCAAACTAACAGACTATTATGAAGAAAGTCTAATTGCCCAGGCCACGGATTGCTTTGGGTGGAATTTCAGGTATAGATGCTTTGACTATATTTTTTTCGTAAGCAATAAATATATTTTTTAAAAGTCCAATATATACATCTAAATAAACCAAATTTGATAATACCAGCATTTAAGCCTCTGTTGTCCTTCAGAAAGGTGAAACAGTAAAGTAACCTGATGCACCCACAGGCCAACGATGCTCATAGTAGGAGATGCCCACTGGAGTCTCCACGTGGTCAGGAGTCATTACAGTCATATGTACATATGCTCACAGAGCTCAAGGGAAGGACAAACATGAGAAAGGACAGATGGTGATGACTACCAGGCCCATCACAGTGATCTGGGCTAGACAGGTGGTTGCAAATGGCAGCTCCTACCAGCTTCTTTCCATGCAAAAGTAGTGACCCAAAACCACCCAGCGTGACTGTCACATCACTGATCATCTGAAACAACCCCAATTTGGGAGCTGCAAGGAAACCACAGGCAGCACAAGTCATAGCTCCCCTTTCCACACTCCTGGTTCAGAAATCATTTCAGTTCAGCTTCATTCAGTGTAGGTGAACCTACCTTATGAAGAGAGCTTGAAACAGAACAAAGAGACACGTAGATCTCCAGGAGAAAACTGCCGTATTTGGCAGAGTCTCTTGACGAGAGCTAGTCAAGATTTTTCCAGTGTAACAGGTTGCCAGAAGAAAATGCCAATTTAGCAACACCTAAATGATTTCAAGAATGTACCAATTTAATTTAAAACTTGGATGGGAAAATTACCAAAATGAGACATTTTGATAAGGTCAAAACATTTCATTTTGACATTTATTTTATGTTATCATTTAATATATAGTAAAAGTAAAAAAGAAGAAGCAACTTTTTCAACTTTATCAGAAGAGTAGATTTCTACCTTATCAAAATGCTGCTTTAGACTAGTTGAAACAAAGTTTTATGAAACTTTGTACCTTGCAGGAAAACCTTAGATTTTGACTTTTGTTCCCCCTTAGAAATGAAGGCACATTTAAAGTCTGAATTTTGTACGCTAAGAAGTTCCATTTGGAAGACAGTTCTAATATAATGTTCACCTTTTGATCTTGTAATGTATTATTTCTGAATCATATGAACTGCTGAACAGCTCCTGACAGCAGATGATGAGGTTGCATTAGACTTAAAGGAAGGAATTCAGTTTTTGATTAAGCTACCTAGAGTTGACATCTCAAACCAAATCCTCCCCAAATGTGTGGAATTAAAATGTAAATATTAATAAATAAATAATAAGAATCTTAGACTTCAGGATTCTCAAAAAGAAAGAATCCCATATGATTACTGGGGTCAGTGATGAGTAGCAATATGTACCAAAATCATAATGTGGTTTGAAACGTAGTACACAAGCAGTCATTTAATTTGGAATTGTCAGAAATTTCTATAGGTAGTGGTTATCTACATCAGGTACCTTTTTGACAATGGTAACTTAATTTTATAATGCACAAGGATTTTAAATCAATGCATTATCAAATGCATTGATATGGATGTGTGAAACAATACTAAAATTTTGAAATGTTAGCAACATTCAGGCTATTGTTTTCTTATAATGCAATTAATAAAGTCTAAAGTTTCAGCCAGACAGCATATTTCCTTTGAACTAACATTTGTATTACATTTGAATTTTTCTTTATTTCTAAATTTATTAACAGGTTGCAGTAAAAATGCAGGCTGCAAACCAGGAGATCAGAGTCTGTAGTTCAGCACAATGTGTGCCGGTCATCATGATGATGAGCTCCTTGGAAATTCTTGTCCATTATTTTTCTTGTTTGCACAGTGGTGATCTTGGAAGCATGGCTCTGCAATATATCCTGCATAAATCTGCACGTGTTCCTCAAGCTTGCATAAGATACAGCAGCTCTTATTTCAAAAGCAGTATTGTCTTCCCTATTATAAAACACAGGTTCTTAAGGCTTTTATTCTCTGGAGGTATGTAAGGAAAGAAAGAGAAGACAGGAGATATTTTATTTTATTTTTTGATTTTTCCTTCTTTTTGTTTTTCCCCCCTGAACTGTGAGAGGAATGCTGCTGGGTACTCTGGGCATCTACAGCACCAAAGATCAAGTAACTCAGTCAAGGTCTACAGGTACAACAGATGTAAGGAATTTTTTCCTCAGAAGTGAAGTATCCAGTGAAAAATCCCAGTGCCTGTTCCGGCTCACTGACGTTCCCAGGAGACCATGGGAGACTATTTCATGTAAAACAAACCACTGCATGATTCATTGCATTGCTTCGTTTCAAGCAGAGGAAAACGTGCTTTCTGATTTCTCAGCAATCCATGACCTTAAGTTCAAGCAGCAACAAAGTAATAAACCCACTTTGTTTTGTTCCTGCCAGGCTCTATCTTTGTGGTTTATTTTTTGCCACCTAAATCTTTTGTAGTTTGTACTGCAGACAGCAGAGTTGGGGTGATACATCATGTAAAATCATATGGAGATGCTCATGATGTCCAGTCACACCTCACTGGGTACAGCACACTCTGTTAGGAGGAGAAGGAGTTGGTGTATGACAAATTCTATGTCTATATCACTATATGCATGCATGAACAGGTAGAATTGGGGGATTCATCTGATGCTTTTTGAGTCAGCAGCTGTTTGGATAAATATTTTTTTTTCCCTCTAAGGGGAGCAAAATCACTGTGTAAAGGAGAAAAGCCAACAACAAAACAAAATAACAAGCAATTCATACTATTCTTGAGCTGGAGAGTTAACAAGAAGATAGGAGTGCACTACATTTTTCACCTTCTGATGAATCACGTGAAATGGAAATAAGATAGACTGGAAAAAAATGAAAGATAATCTGGTTTAAGTTGGTGATTCTCCGCATGAACGTTCAGCAGTAGTATATATATATATATACATATATTAATTGCAAAGGTTATCTTGCTACTCCTGATGAGTTATTTGTTAAGAGTCAAGAATATGCTAATACAAGATTCCAAACCTCTGACCCTCTGTTACATAGTATTTGTCTCATCTTGTAAATTCAGTCTAATATATTTGCGTTTTGGAGTTGGTGGTATTTTTGTGGTATTTTGGTGATATTTTGTACAAGTACAGATGACTGATGCTGTAAAAAGAGTGGATCCTAGACACCCTTAAGTCTAGGACATTAACAGAAATCTTACTGCTATAAGCTTAAGTGATGGTGTAGGATTTTGTGCCAAATTGCTCTCTGTCATTTGTTTACAAAAGAAAAAAACCCTGATAGCAAAAGGTATAAAAATTTCCTTCCTCATTACTTTCAACACTTCTTCTTTTAAGCTCAGAGAAGTCCCTCCCTGATATAGTTAAAGATTATATTCCCATCACCACATAGCTCTTGCTAAATTTGTTTCTAATTTCTTCCCGTATACACACAGATCTCTCTTGCATGAGTTTCTTGACAGAATGGTCTGGGCTGACTGGCTATGCTGGGTTCTGCTGTCTCTTGACCTGACAACTCACCATGAAGACAGCACATAGGCCTGATAGCACTCAGCAGTACACCTGGGATCTTTCATGATAAATTGGGAAAGAATGGTGGTTTACATCTCTATCAGAGAACTTCAGGCTCTTCAAGTTGGCAGGAACCCACGCTCAAATCCTAGCTGCCCTCACACACCACCATCAGTCTTCTTTATATGAGAATTCTATGTAATCTGACTTCCAAGAAAACCCACCCAGGAAAGCCCACATGGAGGTGCTCTAGACACTAATCCAGGTTTGCTGCAGAAGTCAGGATGAATCCTGGAGGAGCATCTCAAAAAGTTCAGCAGTAAATTCATCCACAAATATCCTCCTCACTTTGCAATTGAGACACAGAATATGTTCCTGGAATAACAAAGGAGTGAACAAAAATGGACAACCCCATTAATACCCAAAATAAGGGTATTTGAGTATGGTCCTGCAGTATAGACACTCACGTAAGCAGAGAGAGGTTAATTTGGTTGGTAAAGCCTGAAAACCTCTGGAATGAACACATATGATTAAAAGGATTCAAAGGTCACATTTGTTGTCTTTTGGTTGTTGTTTTATCTTTGAAGGGAGAAAAGAAAGAGAGTTTTGGGCAACTTGAAACCTTGCTGTGGAAGCCTGATCCTATCTACTGTTAGATAAAGCAAAATAAATGAACATAAAAAGGGAGAGAAAAGAGCAGCAAAGATATAAAAGGCAGGTTCTGTGACTGGGGATAATATTTGCTCCTGATTTTGCTGTGGGAGATGCAGAGTATGCACACCGAGATCTGACACACTCAGTGGGTTGCTGGGCTGTACAAACAGGTGCTTCCTTCTACTTTGATACCAGGTTAGCAGCACTGGAAAAGGTGAATTGGATTCTAACAAAACAAAGACTATTAGCTGAAAGGTAATAACTGAAAGAATAGGTGAATAGAAATACATGGATGAAGGAAAACTGTGGAAAAGGGGGAGTTTTATGTTACAGTTGATATTCAAAGTTTATCACAGTCAAGAGGTGTTGTAGCACCTAGTTCCCTTCCTCTGCCCTTTTGCAGTCAGAATGCATTTCATGACCTGCCTCATGAGGTCAGAGTGGTATTGTAGAATGTCCCAGAAATCTGGGAGACAACAACAGCAGTGATGATAATAAAAGTTGATTCTTCCAGCTTGATTCTGTCCCAGTAACTCACAAAGATAGTCCAAAGCAGGATACCAGTCTCATCTTATTATAGTCAAGTGAATTTCAATTTAAAAACTTCTGTTAAAAAATTTCTCCCACTTGTAGATGCTTTCAGTTCATTACTGTACCTATGACATTACCAGGGGCTTGGATGACTTCTGATGACAGCTCTCTTCCTCTGAATGACTCGTTTATTTGGTATGATTTTATAAATAGTTTCTCTCCACACAACCTGTAACCCAATCTAGAATTTCATGCCTTTAGGTACCCTAAGGGTTAATCACCAGTGCAAAAAGTTAGCTTGGAAAGGTGCATTCAGGTGATCCAATGCCAGTATAGGGCATCTAATCAGAAGAATGGATGAACTCTTAGCGGAGGTCTTGCAGCAACAAAAGGTCTGTAGCCCTGCTTGCACTGCTTTCTGTGCCAGCATCATATTTGAGTTCACTCACCTTGGAGTTGTTTGGATGGGAAGGATGACGAGCTTTGAGAAAACCCAGTGTTCAGTTCCAGTAGTTGAGAAAGTTTTCTGTGCCTCAACCTTTGCACTTGGTGCTAAGGAAAGGGGAGGAGAAGCACAGCTTTAACAGCAAGTAAAGGTCAAATGCACAGAACTCACTTGGAGCACGGAGGGCCCTTTCTCTCCAGGAAAAGCAGGAGGGTTTTGCTGTTCAATCAGGGAAATAATCTCTCACTTTGTAAGGGAGAATTTGAGTCTTCTTCAGGCTTGCCTTACAGAAAGAGAATCTTTTATCACTGTGAATTTACATGTGATCATTTGGGCTAAGGACTTAAGGTCAATACAGGTTGTTAACATTATTCACTTCCCACCCTGGAATGCCACTGGCTATTAAGGCTGCTATGCTTGAAGAACTGATCTAGCCACTTGGGTGGACTAGCTGGCCACTTGGGTTTCTGATAGCATTATTACCAAGTAGATTGACACTAGAATAAGGATTAAATATAGTAAGACTGTTCTCTGATCCAATAGGAGAAAGAAAGGAACAAGAGGCCAAAGCGTTCCATGTTCTGAATAGGGGAAAAAAATGGGGTAGAAGGACAAATTAAATCTGTATGCCTCCTGTAATGGGACTTTGTAAATGAGAGATATGAACGTCAGGGTAGAAATACACAGCATGTCAGATGACACTGGATGTTGTTCATGAATACACAGTTAAGCACTACCTTTTGTCAGACTAAAATAAACTTGTTATGCACAAAAATGGATTTTTTTGCATAGCTGTTTACAAGTATTTTTCAAGAAGTGGCTCTTCTGGTCTTTTGTAGAGTAAGAAAAGAGATAAATTGTGACAGTTAGCATTCACAAGGAAAAAAGAGAGGTTAGAATGAAGTTGAATTGGCAAGCCTGATTTTTATTTTAGCTATCTTTACAAATGCACAAGTCCTACTGAAAAAAGAAGGAAGCTAAGCTGAATTTGAAACTAGCATATGGTTCATTGTTTGCCCCTCCAAATGAAGTTGGAATGCAGCTTCAACTTGTCAGATTATGTTATAAAGGACATCCAAGATTCTATTATATTCTTATTAGCTGTCCAGAACTTAATGAGCTCAATAGAGATAGATTGCTTAATAAGACCCCTCAAAATGTGTTTTTTTCTGTCAGGAGATGGGGAAGTAATTTGACCGATCTTGCTGTCCAGAAGTTCAATTTTTTAGTCACCCAGATGTATGAAAAAAAACCTCTCTCAAGAACGTCTACAGGAGTCAGATTTTTCTCTGTTATATCATTTATATACTTTCAGTAATTACATTCCATTTACTGGGTCATGGGAACTGACATTTAACTTTGAAGTGAAATGAATAACAATGAATTCACCCCTAATAGTTTCCCCATTACTCTAACCTTGCGAAATTACATTGTGATTTATTTTTTGTTTTATGAATTTACCTATTGTGTTGCTAAATACCTATGTTGAGCAGAATACAAACCAAAAATCAGACAGAAATAACTAAAGTGTTAACGCTATTCTACACTGATCACTAATATAACCTTTGTAATCCATGTATACTCTGGTCAGGAGTGTTTCAGTTTATCAACATGCGAAATGGAAGAGTACGTACCTGAGCTCGCTTTCTGAAACTTGGCGGAACAACCAAATCTGCAGCTGTGGATAAATCCATATGGATCACGTTTCAAGGTGAATTATGACATCAGAAAGTTACATCTAAAGTTGTGTGCATATTCCTTGTCCCATGACAGAAAACAGAGAGAATTTCCTAGTATTAAAAGCTCTCTCCTTACTTTGAAGCAGTAAAAAAAAACCTTAAAAAATCCCCAACCACCAAAATATTTTTCTGAATCCCTTTAAGATAATACTGCTTGTAGGCATAAATTATTGGGTGTCTTATTACAGTAACTATTTTGCTCTTGCCATTAAAAATAAAAAAAGTTTGATAAACCCTTGTCCTTGAAAGATGTGTCATTTGGAAACATTTCGTTATTACATCAATTTTTATACAGTTTTCTTTTGTTTTTATGATGACAGAGAAAATCAACAATTGTGTGTAGATAGAGAATAAATTTAGTCTTAGAATTTTCCTGGGATATAGATTTAACACAATGATATTAATGACATTTAAATCTCCCAAATGACTGTGATATCATAAAGTCAGTTCATTTTTTGAAATTCAAACCTTTCACAGCAAGCTATTTTGCACAGGTCTTGCTAACGTCCTAGACAGAGCTATGTGTTTAGACACCTTCTGGACTCTGAACCTGAAAGTACGAAAACTAACACCACTCCCATATATGATTCTGATTAACACTTGCATCTTCTTTGATCCATTTGTTTCAGAAAACATGGTAGCTGAATATATCAACAGAGAAAAAGATTCCTACAACCTCACTTGAACATTTGAAAGTGACTGTCACAGACAAAATATCAACAGTTAAGTATCATTGTCTCAGGATACACCTGGGTGAAAGGTTCACTTGAAACCAAAACCAAGGCCAACAGCTTTTACATCTTCTAAGTAATGTGGTAAATTTTTGCTTTTCACAGAACCTACATCATGTTTAGTCTCATCTAAAAGGCTTTTTTTCTTTTAAACTCCAAAGTAAATCCTTTTTTCTTCTTTTAATCACTTCATGACGAGACACTGCTTGACTCATGACATTGATATTAGTTAAAAAAATAATTGTACATAGAAGACAAGATTAACACAATAGGTATTACTTTTAATCTGTGCTTGAAAGTTTAAAACTGTCTAACAATCAAGCAGGTCAAGATTTGAAGACTATTCTGCTTTTCAGACTCTTGATATTATGACCTTTGTATTTTTCCTACAGCCCATCAAAGACCACAGTTGCTGCATTGTACATCATACAAAACCAGGCCCCCAAAAATCCTCCACTGTGGCAGTGCTTAGGGTTAAGCAACACATCTTTGGAAAAAGGTGTAACATTTCACTATGCACTTATGATAATTATCCACTGGAGCAAAGTCCTTATGTGTCATCTAAGAGGCCCTGAGGATAAAAGTGGTAAGGTGTCCAACAGATGACTGTCAAAACTCAAGGTTCAATTGCTCCTTGTCACAGTCTAATTTTATCTTACATTATCTGTTATACTATCTAATCAAGCACTAATGGCACAGAAAGTGCTCCCCCCCCACACTTAAAGAGCTTTGTGTCCTCTTTAGCCTCTCACAGGAGAGCTTTCAAGTCATATTTCACATGCATTTGCTATTTCCCCAAACCATTTGTCTTCTATCCAATAAGTCTTTGGATTTTTGACTATTGAGATGAAAGACTGAAAGTTACCAAGTTACTTTTACTTTTTTTTGGATTTTTAGTATTCCTTTCTTTTTTTTCTTCCAGAATAGAAATTACAGATGGTAGCAAGAGAAATAAATATATTGAGATTCCAGAGCTAAAATATTTTGCTTGGCAACACAATAATAGGAGAATCCCCAAGTGGGATTAATACTTCTTCTGCTGTGTACTTTACAGACATAGTAATAGACAGTTCTTGCACCAAAGAGTTTCCAATTAAAAAAAAACAGTCAAAGAACGAAAGAAATGAAAGCAAGTCACTCTAATTTTAACAACAGGGTGCTATGTGGAAGACAAAACAAATATTCGTTGAGATTTTTTTAAAGATCAAACCTTCAATAACAGATAATACAGATTTGGGTGGCAAAATTTTAAATTTTGATTTGAAAGACAGTAATGTGGAACCTTATAATTTTGATACAAAAAAAGTTGAGACTGAATTTTCAAGATGGAAGTTATAACTTGTATTGATAATTGTAATTATTACTCATTTAAATAATTATTTGTATGTGTATGGTGCTTAGAAGAGTGGTTAGGACAACTTGTCATTCTTTTTATTTTGTAGTATATTTTGTTTAAAATATATGAGATACAAACTATGGAAGAGTATTCAAGTTCTGATTTGGATAGGAATTCAGAAAATAATAAATGTCACAGATAAAGAATGAAGGAGGTAAATTGAAAAGAAATTACATAACGGAAAAAAAATGACCCTTTGAATACAGTTCCTTCTTTCTTTTTGTTTTTTTGAAGAGATACCTGGAATGTATGGAAAATATTTAGAAAGTTAGAAAACATTGTTTGTTTAGTATGGAAAAGATAAAAATAAGGGATTGAAAATTCTTAAATTAAAAAAATTCTAATTTTTATAAAGAGAAAAATTACTGATAGGTTTCCAAGGTTCAAGGAAAAGAAAAAAAAGACCATTTAATGTACGACAAATATGGTCAAGCATTGGGTCAGCCTGCGTGTAAATGATACAGAATCAGTTTTAAGAATTTTTTTTTTAAAGAGAAAATTAAACAATTATCTATCTGGGTGGTTAATGTATTATTGACCCTGTCTGATAAAAGTTATATTCTTGACTTCTTCACAGCTCTCTGATCCTCTGACTGTATTTCTTTGCCAAAGAAAGAAACTTACAAAAGAAAGGCAAAACTGAGGACAGTGCTAGTAGGGAGGCTAATAGAGAGTCTAAATGCTGACCAGATATCCCAGGATAAATGTTTAGTTCTACAGGTGAAATGAACTTTCCAGGCAGGAAACTTGCTTGCCTTCTTTTTCTCTAATAGTTTCCCAAGTGACTCTGAAAAATTAATGGCAAAAGGCTTGCTTGAGATTGCAGTTTGCCCTTACAAGTTTTGACTGCCTACACACAATGTCCAGAGTTAAATCCCTTTCACCAGCATTTGCTTCTCTTTTCTGCAAATCTGACAAATGCAGAGCACCCCACACCAGTGCAGGTAGATGAACCTGAAAGAGGTTTTGACCCCATGGAGAGAGGAGCTCACACTGGAGCAGTCTGTTCCTGAAGGACTGTACCTTGTGCAAAGGACCCACATTGAAGAAGGTCCTGGAAGAATGTCTTGCGTGGTGGAAGAGTGTGAGGAGGAAGGAGCAGCAGTGACAATATGTGATGAACTGACCACAGTTTCCATTTCCTGTCCTCCCACATCACTCAGTGGGAGGAGGTAGAGAAACCGGGAAGTTGAAAAGGCAAGGTGGTTTTTATTTCTCATTATCCTACTTTGAATGACAAAAAAGTTGATTTCCCTGAGTTTACACTATTTGCCTGTGACAATAATTGGTGAATAATTTCATTGTCATTATCTTGACCCACAAGCCTTTCATTGTATTTTTCTCCTCTTATGTAGAGACAAGAGTGTCTTGGTGGACACTTGGTGTCCAGCTAAGGTCAATCCACATGCACAGAAGTCCCCTTAAATAGTAAAGAATTCTTCTTCCAGTAAGGATGTTAGAATTTAGTTGATAAACTCACCAATCCTTTGCAGAACTCAGAACAGGTGTCTTCAACAAACCTTATATCACTGATTAGTTAACACAAGTCACAGCAACAGGGACTAAAAGTTTAGTATTTCTGGAGAGTATCATACAGGTGTAGAGGTTTTCAAATGAAAGTCTGCCAGTTTTGAAGCCTGCAAGTATATTCTACCAAGCTTTTAAAAATTAAATTCAATGTTAGAACGATGGTAAAGAAATGCTTCTATTATTTCTACAAAGTTGTCTCAGTTTGAAAACTTGAGACAGTTTGGGGTTGTGTAGTGATCTGTTTTGAAATTCTGAAAAGATGGGGCTGCATTCATTCCCAAATGGGTTGTCAGAAAGGCTTCAAACAAAGTTTTACACTGTGCTGAGGCAACTGTAATCTTAGCCTTACTGTATTTCTCTGACTAATGTGGCTCCCAAAGAGATCTCAAGGTCCAGAAAAGACATAAAAATAATTGGTGGGTTGTAAGGAAAAACCATATTCCATCACACTGCACTTACAGAGAAAGAGTGTTGTCTGCAAAGTTTAGTAGTGAGCTTGAAGTTATTTGTGTTTCATCTGAATTAAGTAGGAAAAGACCCGTTCGCATAAAAGAATGTGTGTCTGATAATCATAGGGCCAGTTTGAAGGACCTTTTATCTGGGTCTGTGGATTCCCATATCTGTATGCTGTTGAGGAGACAGTTAGAATTTTGATTATGGAATAAAGCACCTTCAGAAAGTGCCATATGCAAATGCTGGAGAGCATGGGTCAAAGTTTTATGCTTCCTGGGACTGCCTAGCATATTAACAGGTCTAGGGAAAAAATGACTGTAGTTAAAAATTAATAGCACACTGACAAGTATGATTTAAACCTATCCAAATCTAAATCAGTCAGCCCCAGTAAAATCTTCAAATCCTTTAGAGGTAACCCATAGCCAGTGGTGTCAAACAGTGCTGTGAGGATTGAGAAATTGATCTGCATTTCTCTCACATAGCAGTTTTGTCCTTGTGTGAAAAGTAAGTGAGAGATTTTGTTGCCCTTGTGTCTTTTATTTAACCTCCATTAGCACTGCATGTAGTAAAATGCTACTGTGTTAAATAAACATCACTTCTTTGAAAAACAAATTAGATTGCAAATAATATGTTAAGAGCTGACTGAATTCTTCCTCCCAGTTAAGTTGAGATAGATCTCCTTTTTCCTCTGTCAAGCAATTGTTGCTTGGAACTTCCTTATATTCATCACAAAGTTGGATAAATTATTTTTAGATACTGTAAATTTATTGCTTCCTGTAACTGGTATTTATGGTATAGCTGGGTTGTCTAAATACCATGGCACTGCTTCTGCTTACTAAGTAGGTGGCAGAAACTTCCATAACTGGAGACTAGCAAAGGAGTTATAGTTAGTTACACAGAAAATGTTTGGAAGTTTTGAAAATATTTCCCCTCCTCAGCTGCTGTCCATATGTTAAGCAATCATCTGACCTTATGCAATACAACAAACTAATCTTGATTCAACTGTTAATGAAAGTCATTTCTGAAAATCCTCAGCCACCTCTGTATATGAAAAACCATTGATGGCACTGTGCAATACAAAGATTGCAGTGATAAATCAGGCCGTGGAATGAATGGCAACATCCATATCTGGCTCTAGATCCAAAATGTCATCTATTTTGTTATTTTCTTTATGGTAGCACATCGTATGTGTTGAGTGCTTTGCTTTCAGGAAGGACAGATGAAGATCCTATTTAAAGGAGTTCAAGTTGAGGACAGGTTAGTAATAAAAAGATTAAGGAGAAAAGAAGCAACAGCACATGATTCACACAAATATCAGCTGGGCACTGTGCTGCAAAAGTGTTGGGGTTTTTTTAACAGAAGTTTAAATGTGGAGTGGAAAGAAGTGCTTAACTTCAAACCACTTCAGTTGCTTTAGCAGTTTATGTCACTGGCTGATTTGTTGTCATTTTAACCTGTAATCACAGCCCATTCCCAGTTATTGAGTTGCTATTCAATAATTGCAAACTGAGAATCACTGGCTTCTGTCTGAGCTTCAGACAAGTGTATTTTAATTCTACTCTGACTTGGACATGTCTTCCAGCTTCATCTACATCCACATTAGCAATCTGTTTCAGAGCAGTAGCACAGTTCTGAGATATCTCAACTACCTCCATTTTCTCTCCTTTGGTTTGGTTTGCAAAGCGATTTTGATACATAAGAAACAGAGTTCTGCCAGAAGGCACTAAATGAGAAATTCTTCTTCATGTGAGTGATTAAAGTTTACTGTCCCCTAATGGAGAACAGAGGGTAAGAACTAATGTTCAGTGATTGAGACAGCTTTGAATTATCCAGGGGGAATGCTTGGATCAAGGGACCAGAGTAAATTTATCTAAAGTACACCTTTGAATCACTCCAAATTACTTCCTAACATGAGCGTATCCTTTCTGTGTCTAATATGGCTTCAGCTGGCTTCATTGCTCTTGTTTACCTAATGTATAAATTAAATTAATAGTGTTAACGAAGATGGAAAGATAGAAAAGATATTCAATTTACTGATATAAAGTGCATTGAGAATTTTGGACATTAGTCCTGTGAAATGGCAAATCATTACCACATGAAACAAATGACTTATTCTCTTGAAATCTAATGAGGTAAATAACATAACTGTTTTAACATTAAGCATTCAAAAGCACTTAGTATTGCTTAATAAAGAAAGCAATAAGAAGGAAAGAAGGAGCACAAGTAGACTACTGCAATGCCTACGGCAGTTCCAGGGTTAGGCAAAGTAGTAGTGTGCAAAGAAATCTCATTATAAAGAGAAACAATATTTGCATTTTTGCTGCTTCTTTTGTGGAGTGCTATATTTGAAAAGAAGGTAATCTATCAGTATTAGATATCTAATTTAGAAATTTAATTTAAATTGGTTTATCTCTCCTTTTCAGTTCACCCATTTTTTTATTGGATTTTATAATAGCATAATCATATATGAAAAAAGAGCAAAAATGGGTAATTATATGCACAATTATTTTTCAAATACAATAACAATAGCAAGGATGAGCTGAAAAGGGCTTGTACACTATTGTAGTGTCAAGGCACAGGACACACATCAGGAACAGTCAGAGGATTAATATTAGCTAACAAAAGATACCTTTTTAACATTCTAGATATTAAAGACAGACAGACAGATAGGTAGGAAGATAGATAGATAGATATGGTGTGTATGTATATATAGACATATATGGTTACCAAAGGAACTGCAGCGCAGATTGGCTTCTTGCTCCCTTCCCTAAAATACAGAGTAAGGTATCGGCGCGCGTTACAGATCTTCCCCTCCAGCCACTGCAGACACACACAAGAGGTACTGAACTGGCAGCCTTCATGTTCCAGAACAAAAGGAACTGCTTTAGCTTGACCTGAAGAACCAATACATATGCTGCTGTCAAAAAAAAAAAGAAGTTGTCAAAGTGTGTCACATTTATCACATCTATACTCACCTGATCCCGATAATCTCATCTGGCTCAGAAGCCCCAAAGATGAGACTTTATTTGACATTTCTACTTTTATAGCCCATGAAGATTCTTATAATTTTCCACAAGCTTGATAAAACCCACATCCAGTGGTTTAAATGTACATTCAGCCTTGAGATATTCTAGAGAATTAGAGAAGAGACTGAAAAAGAACTATCTAAATCATTAGTCCAGTGGAAACCTAAAGATGGGAACTGACTTTTAACCAGAGCCTTGCATTCTTCATTTTTATACTGTCATCTGACTTCCAGTACATGATACTTATTTTCTCTAGACATCCCTCTCTACCACATACAGAAAGACACTGAATTTTAATGGCTGACAATGCAGTTTTCTTTTTCAGTTCTTCTACACCTTGGCCCAAACAAATGCTCTAAGTTAAGTAAGTCATGATAATTTGTAGTCAGACAGCCAATTATATTTGTCATCTGAGTCTCAAAACAAAGCAAAAATTTAAATAGTACATTGATTCCTGAAGATATTCAACTTAGAAATTGTTATTGTATAATTTCAAAACCAATAATTTAAAAATTCTCAAAACTTAATTTCAAAGCCATGAATTTCACTTTGCTGTTAAACTGTAATAAGACTGGATTTACTGTAAGTCATTTTTTTCCCCCAAATCATGTATTTTTTCTAGGTAGTATGTTGCCTTACAGGAGAATAACATTTTTCAGCAAGTTAGTACTTATTGAAGGCTACTTGGAACAGTAAATTCTTCTAGATTGGCACAAAGCTTATAGAGTTAAATATCAAAAGTTTTTTCCTTACAATATTTTCTCCAGTTGTTTTAGTGGCAAAAGGATCTATTTAATTCTGTAAAGGGTTTGTGTAGTTGATCCAAATAACCTACTCACACTATCCTAAGGGAGAACACTAATTATACTGTTATGTAAACATGTTTCAACAAACAGGAACAGTATAAGACTTCTACTACTCACATAAAACTCTAAATAGAATTTTGCATATTCTCCCTTTCCCTCTGATCAGATAATATTTAAGTATTTTAGTTGCTCAAGGTCTTTCCAAGTTCTTAGTGTCATTTTCATATTATTGAAAGAATTTTGCCATTCATTTAAATTGCAGCTTCTCTGAAGCAGAGACATTTTGTATTAAAGACTGCATGACCAACTTCATAGTTAATTCACATGGGGATCCTATGGCTTAAAGTTTATTTTTATTCTAATTCATCCATGTGACTGAGACTAGGAACAATTTAGAGAAGGAACATTAGAGGCACATGCTTCAGATAAACATATGTACGCACATATACATGTGTGTGTGTGCTCCTATGTTTTCAAAATCAATTCAGTTTTGTCCTCCTTCGACACTGAAAGACAAGTATTAAACTAAAACTAATGTCTTATTAAGTAAAATTTTAACATTTCCTGGAGGAAGTGCCTTTAGAACAGAGTTGTCAGGCTTTTCCAGACTCCTTGTTAGAACTTTACCAATTTTTTTTATTTTTTTTTTTTTTTCAGACTTTCTGAAGCTATGAACCAGCTGCCTCAGATCAATATTTTCCCACTGTGATCTTTGGCATATATGATTGTTTCCATAGAGGTGTTATCGTCTTCTACCTCCCTTTGCTTTCAACCCTTGATACTTCAGTCTGTGAAAGAAAAGTAGTTGTCACTCTTGGCATTGTCTCCCAGGACTGAGAAAAGAGAAAAGGAGGTGTGGTGAGAACTAGTCATCATTTGGAGCTGATAGAAGGGATATGTTTATGGCAAGGAGGGAGTGCCTGAAGTGGGTACAGGGAATGTGCCATTGTCAGGACTAGGGAAGGGTTAAATGGGGGCCAGGAGAGATATGTTGGTGAATTGACTGAAGTTTGAGAAGAGGGAAATTTCACAGTGAATTGAGTGATATGAATACCTTCTTACCTTCTCCCTTTGGGATAATTAACTAGACTTTAATTCACTCATTCAAATTCCTACATACAGGGTCATCAGAGTGTGTTCATAATGAGGGGAAGATGAAACTTCGTAGTATCTTTTAGGAACAACCGAAAAGTCTTCCCTCAAAGGCAAAGCAAACTGGAAAAACTTGTTATTTTGGAGATTTTGGAGTTGGCAGTGCAGTGAGAGAGTACAAGGACCATTAGTAAGCACATCAAGGCAAGAGCCACATTGTTGGACTTTATGCTCAGGACACCTGGTTCTGTCAGTCAACCAAACTTTCTACGTTCCTGTAGAAAACAGAAAAAAAATCTTAGTGACTCCAGAACTGACCTTTATTCATTCTTTTCCCATTTACTTACCAAGATTGTCCGTGTTTTAGAAGTTGCTTTAAAGACATCAGTTTATCTTTTGTTCTGTAAGAAGCTGTACTCCATCAGTTTCCTTCTGCATGCTACTCTTGGTCTCAAGAAGCTGAGGAACTCCTTATTTTCTGAATGAGATAAGAAAGAGAGGAGAGAAGAATAAAAGCAACATGGAGGAACAAGACAAAAGAAAAGAGTAAAGGAGAGTATAATAATCATTAAGTACCTATATACAGACATGCTTGCCCTGGTGTTACAGACCTCCTCTTACTGTCCCACTCTCAAAGAACACACCACATGGAAAAGAAAGTAGAATTTATTGACATATCACTTCCCAAAGTACACAACAAAGTCGTATAACAATCACAACATATTTATAGTTCATTTCAAAGGAAATATCATATTATAGAGAAAAGACTATTCTTATGGCCCAGTTCACCTCAGTTTACAAAGAGGGATGTGGAGATGTTGATGTGTTTGGAATAATTGGAAATGTATTCATTTAATTCACAGCACTAATGTAGAGAAGCAGAAAACCAAACCCAAATTAGAAGCAGCTTTCTCTCCTTTGCCCATTCCATTACAAGGCTCATAAGTTGCCTAAGCATTCACTGGCAGCCAGGTGTGGCCTAAGAACTTCAATACATTGCTAATGATCTTTTTGCTTGGTTTGAATATTAAAGAATAATGCACTGAAATTTTCCTTATTATGTGCAATTAAGACATTTTCAAGGATAAAAGTTCTTCTGGTTCTTTATCCTAAGTTTTTTTCCGTGGGCTCGCATTAGCGTGTCGCATTACATAGCACGCTCAAAAAAGTATTACCTTGCTTAATGACCTTTATTCTTATGGAATTCTCTTAAGCTATCCTGAAGCATTCTACAAAGAATATAGAAATTATGTATCATACAAATCGGACTATAAACATTTTTCAACTGTATTCCTTGTTTTGTTTAATTTGAACTGTCTTCTAGGGGATTGTCATATTTAATTCTAATTGTAAAAAAAAAAAAAATAATACTATGAAACCTGTGGAAGTCAAATAACAGTTTACATTAAATCTATTCTGCATGAAGATTCACATAGATCATGTTTTGAATTTTTCTTACACATCAGGAAATATTCAGGAAAAACAAATTTTATTAAGAAATAATCAGAAAAAAAGAATATCATTAAGATTCTGGAAATTTGATCTGAACTTCTAACATTGTAGTCAATCTACTTGATGGGAGACACTTTACATTTCTGTGTCAACTTCCCCTATCATTTGTCTTCTGTCTCATATGCTTATCCTGTAGTTTGCCTGAAAGGGATATTGTCTGTCATTGAGTGGATAGAAAATATCTCCTACAATGAGGTCTAGCTCTGACTGTGAATTCAAGATTTTTCAATGGTAAAAAAGTAGCAACAAGAGTAACATGACTCCAAGTATTTGTAAGAGTTCCACTCTTTTCAAAATACTAAACAAAAATGAGTGTATATTAAGGACTTCCGTTTCTGTTTTTCTCATCAGTCTCCTTCATGAATTTGAACATATTTTGTTGTGTTATTTAGAGAGCAAGCAATATGATATAAAAACCACATAGAATTGTGTATGTAACTATATATATGTATATATTTATTAAAATTCACTTTGGAAACTTTCTTGCTTGCAACTCCACAGTCAAATGTATATTAAGCAAACTACAACTCTATTCCAGAATTGCAGACTTTGTTATTGTTAGGTCCAACATTCCTGTCTTTCCTTTTCATGGAGTTAGTTTAAGAGTTTCTTCAGTCCATTTAATAACACTTCCAGAGCTACCATTTCCTGGATCTTCATACTCTATTATGCCAAAATAGCAGAAGCCATTAGTCCTCTGATTGTCCTTGTAACTTACAAATTGCAAGAAGTACATGTAAGTTGTCTGAGGGATACACTTGTAATTTTCTTCAATGTATAACTTAAATGTCTAAATCTGATTAAAAGCCCTTTTTCTTTTCTCTAGATGAAGATAATGCTCTGGATTCATAGTGTGTATCTGTTTAAAGTTTGAATCGACTTACATGACCTTACTCTTTGTTTATTTTTCTGAGTCAGTAACCCCATGGCAGAAGATGGTGGTGGAATTTCAGAGTTCTGAGCAGTTAGTTTGAGAAGTCCATGGAGTTCTGCTAAATCCTGTAAGGCTTAAAAAAAGTAAATAGAGTGTCCATGTTTAAAAAGGGGATAAAGAAGAACTATAGAAATGGAGATCAGTCAATTAGTGTTATTAATGTCCTAGAAAAATACTGCAAAAGGATAATCAGACAATTTGTTGGTACCTAGAAAACAACAAAACGGTGAATAACTGTCACTGTGATTTGTATCAAAGCAATGTAGTTTCTTTTTTAAAGCAGGGTAGCAGATTCTATGGGAAGAGGAGAAACAGTCATGCTACTGTTTTCATATGATCCCATTGCCATTTAGCTTCACATTTTGGACTGTTTTTTATTTGTTTTCTCGCATTCAACATTCTTAAAATTTTGCTATGGAAACATCATTTTCATAATATTAATGTAGCATCGGCACAAAGATGTTTGAAAGCTGAATATAAAGAAGAGTTTTCAATAGTTCATATGCAGAACACTAGATTATACCAAGCTAGTCCCTGCCAAGATGTATCTTGTGTGGTACTCATCAGTATTTTTATGAATAAACATTAGATTAAAGAGTAGATGTATTAAATCTGGCAGTAACCGAGGTCAAAGGGATTGTAACTATGTTGGGATATGCAAATAAAGCCCAAAATTATCTTAATGCAGGAGAGAGATAACTCTCAGAAGAAAATACACCATTTGGTAGGAACAAGTGCAAGATGTCATTTCAAATGAGAATAATCTGGCATATGAATACAGGATGGGAGAGAGCTGACTGAGATAACACTACAAAAATGGATTTGGGGACTCTAGGGGATAAAAACCTGAAATTTATTTAAAATTTATAAAGAAATCAAATTTATCCTGGGGATATAAAAACATAAGTAGCATCTCCAGAACTCCTGAATAAATCTTTTCACTTTTTGCAGCAGGGTGAAGAATTTCACTGGCTTCTCTGAGTGGCACCATGCTTCTGTGGCTTTCGTTAATAGGGTTCATTAGAAGTCTTAAGAGTAATTTTTCTGGTCAAATTAGATGTTTCAATTATTCCTCAATGTTTTTATAAAAGCTTTCATGATCTTATTTCAGTTACCACAATTTTTTATTTACTTCTATTTTTTTTCTTATGACAAAGTCATTCTTTAGTAGATTTTATTTTAACTTTTTTTGTCTCAGGGTCAGGACTCACATGAACTTGCTTTTTAGTGTCTTGTTCTCTCTTTGGTTCTCTTGATGTACATAAGTAGAGGGGGAAATGTGTGTTATCAAGAAATAAGTTCCTCTTAAAAGCAGAAGTTCATGCATGGATTTGTCCCCCCAAAAACGACTAATTAAAACTTACAAACTGCTTTAACTGTGAACTTTAAATTCATGTTGTGAGCAAAATCTGCTTGCATACCCACAAGACTATTTTTCCATGATATACAAATACCAGTGTATGGTTCTTTTGGGTCTCAGGAAATCAAGGCAACTTGATGGTTTTTTAACATTGCAGTCAAAGATACATAAGAATATTTACTGTATGTTCCCAGGCAACATAATGAGGCACACTCTTCTATGACCTCTTAAGCCTTTGAATCTTTTAATGGCTAAACAGATGGAGTCATTTACTCTCTGAGGAGCCATGTAACTTTCAAGACTGGCTTTGAGTTTTTCCACATGTATATATATACATATATATATGTACAATCTCTTTGTACTTGTTCAATCACTTTACTATCTCTCTTAAGAGAGACTACTATTAAATCCCGCTTTGGGTTAGATCAGATTCAAACCCACTATTTATAATGCATATATGACTTTCATAACAGATTTCTTTCCTTTCTGAAATAATTGGATATTGATGTCAAGAACGACACATATCTTTTCACTTACCAGAGTTCCTTGAAAACTTTCAAACCCAACTCCTCTAACGTGGAGCTATTCTATAATCTAGACCTAATGAGGTGAACAGTCTCTTGATAAAAAAATCATATCCATAGATGTTGATACTTTTGCAATGGAGAAAGCAGTGGAAGTATAAATAAAAAATGTTATGGTTTGTGGCTATGTTTATTTTAATTACCAAACAGTGCCAAGGTTTGGTTTCTGACCTTAAAGCCAAATGGCAAAATTATAGCACATTTATTTTACTAATCTCTCTTAGCCTCCAAAATAGGGTGGCTACATGGAAAGTGCTTAATGAGAATGATTCCTAGCCTAGGCTGCCTTCTCAAATACACCTGTTATTTGAAAGCGCTTATTGGCCTGAGTTAAAACAATTCCAAGATTTTTCCTCTATAAATGATTGAGTTCCAGCTCAAGGCCTGTCCTTTAGCACTGATTTGCTCTTCTAAGAAACTGAGATGGATGGAAATTTGGCTAGCTGGCAGGATATGGAACTAGAAATAATTTGCCTTTGACACTGAAAAAGATACTTGGGTTTTGTTAAATTTTTTAGTTAATGAATTCATCTGACGTGTTGATTTCCTGGTTTGGAATGTGTTTATCTTAAAACGACATGTGCTGGCTAGGCTGTTTTCACACCACAGATTTTGTTAAGATACTATAAGATCCCTTAAATAGAACTAACTATCCCAACACTTTGGGGATGGTATGACCACACAGAGATTTAAATGAATATGTAAATTGTAGAATTTGAATTGAATTATAGAAGGACATTTTGAACACTCATTCCTTGTCACTTTGCCCAAGATATATCTTTAGCATCTGCTGTTCATTTGCTCTGCCAGGCCAAGGACTTTGTGGATATGAAAAGAGTAATAAAGTATTTCCTTTGTATTACTGTCATTATGGATTTCTACTGTTAAGAATACCTAATTTTTGGTGACAACTTTACTATGGTAATTAAAATTAATTAAACAAATTAAAAAGTGGTGCTTAACCTGAATATAATCTCTGTGTAATTTGAGACATTCAGCATTGCTATGTTCTATCCTTCTTCCCAAAACACACTGAATTCCGAAATGTTGCCCTAGTTTCCATACTGCTATTATTTGCTGACACTGGATTTCAGACCTAAGAATTTTCTCAAACATTCAAAGTATACCTGAGTTACTTTTAAAGTTACTGTATTTTACCTTCAATGACATTTTGACATAGCTAATATACTTTAAGTAAAGGACAAAACATAAGGAAATCTTTTTATTGATATTTCATTGAAATATTTCTCCAGGAACTTATGTTGATGAAAGGCCAGTCAAGTTCTGCATTCTATTTCTGTAGCAAATTCTATACCTATATAGTTAAGCTTGTAAAATTGTTTTTTGTCCTCAAGCTTGAAGATAGTGCCTCTAGTACATGGAAGATGAAAAAGCAGAGGGCTTCCTTTTTCTTTTCATTTCTTTCCTTTCTTTTCTTTCCTTCCTTTTTTCTTTTTTTTTTTCTTTTTTAATGGAATTAATCTCATAGCCTCTTTTTGAGTGGTATCTCTCTGACTGCTGAAATGTATTGTGAACGTTCAGTAGGAACCAAAATAACAAAAGTTGTACCATTGTTCCTTGTCATCCATTCTGTATCAAACATATTAGATTTATATTACTTTCAATGAAAATCCAGCCTTACAAGTGGATCCAACGTATGACTCAAGTTTTGTAAGAACTGAGGAATCACAAATAAATGCTGAACATGGTTTAGTCTGTATTACTTGTGTTCAGATCACTGAAAATGACACTGTCCTCTGCCACCACAACAGCAAACCTTGGGCTCACTGGCGTTTCTTTTGTCAAAGAAATCCCCTTTCACCCTTTGAAAATGCAGTTTAGGTTGACGCATTTCTCTTTATGAATGCAATGTTTTCCTAGTAAATGTAAAGGTCTGAGTGGTTTCTGGTTGTTGGGGTTTTTTTGGTTCATCTTGGTTGGTTGGATGTTTTTCAGGGGTTTTTGTTTGTTTGTTTTGGTTGGTTGGTTGGTTGGTTCGTTAGTTTTGGTGGTTTGTTTTTTTTGTTTTCCTGACAAAAATAACTGAAGGTTTTTGAGCCTAGTCAACCATAGTCAAATAGTTTGCATTTTACTGGTGTACTTTACACATATAAAGTAAAGCTGAATATGTTGTACATCTGAAGTTATATTTTTCTTCTGTTTCTTTCTGCAACATGCATATATTGCTATTGAGATTCATTTTACACCTTCAGAGTAGAGAAATATGATTACTTTTGTCTTTGTTATTAGAGTATATCAATCCATCAAACGAAAATCTTCCCAACAACCCAGTCAAGTACTTTTGCACTCTACCTGCCTGAACAGAGATTCACCACTCGAAGCTGTTTGCTGTTGTCACAGAGATGTGCTCATTCCCTGAAGTATTAGCACTGCTTATCTACATGTCATAATGGAGTTTCTACAGCCCTCTTTCAAAAATATTATTTCCTTTTAAAAGAAGAACACAAATGCAAAATTCTAATGTTTGCAATCCATCAACTGGTGAAATCAAACGCAGAAAGAAAGAGGATTCTGGTCCACATGTCCAACCCTATGTTATACATTTTTTCTTTAGAAAACCTTCCCCAAAAAAAGATCAGAAATGACTTGTTCTTCTGGAAGTTTAGACTGTGTTTAATGTCTGAAGGGAAAGGTTCAATGATCCAGAACAACTGTTGTTTTCGAAACTACCCTGAGAATGTCTGGCTAAACCCAGATTTCCCAGTTTCTGGGCAAGTGTTCTAGCCATCCATCTAATGCTTCGAGAGCATATGGCAGCACCACCAAGAGCAGCAGCTTTCGAGAAAAGAGTACTCCTGCTCTTTTTGCATAATAAGGGCAAGAAAATGCATTATATAGCTTCAGGGCTTGAATCTTCTTTTACAAACACATATGGAGGTGATATTTGACTTCTGGTCACCTTTACATGTTAGGCATCTAGTCTAAGGAGGTCATCAGACTTCTCTTCCTAGTGAACAGTAAGAGTTAAAGGCCATCAAAACTCAGCCCATTCCATCTTAAAACAGATGGAATGAATGATCTACTATAAATTTTTATCTCTCCAAGATAAAACCTAGACACTTTAATTTTAAAACCAGTCTTCAGACACCAAAAGTTAAGAAAGGTGAGTCTCGCTTTTACAGGGATTGACTTAATAACTTGAATATGTACTTAGGGTACTATTAGGCTGGGGTGATATAAAATTAAATCTTTTTAATGGTTTGCATTATATATAAGGTTTTTTTTGCTTAAGTTTCCCTCTTTCTTGTGATGTCAGGGTATTGTAAATGTACAGTCTAGAGCTGCTGAAGTGTGTGGTTATTGGAGGCTACAGCAGACTCATGAGACTATTACCGTGTACTCAATATTTTTCATTTTAATTGGTGATCAAGGAAAATTGGATTCCTGAATAGGAATGATTTGTTGTCTTCATTGTGACTTACTGAATAGGTATATAATTGTCAAGAGTAGGTTTGTGTTCTGTCTCTAGAACAAATGCGTCTGCTAGGGTTTTAATTCTCTCTGTTGCACTTGTGGGTTTTATCATATACCAGTCCTACAATAGGTTTTAATTGTGATTTGGCTCCAAATCCACTGCATTAACTAAAGACTCCAGATTTTTAAGCTTTAAAAAACCTGTGATTTTAATTTTCAAGGTTGCATCATCAGCATTTCTAAACAGTTACATCCTAGCTGATAATGAATCATCTCCAAGAACACTTTGTCTTCTGTATCATCAGACTGTTTTATAGGCCTCACATCACAAAGCAGTGCTCTGTGCTTTTCAAACTGTCAGCACTTGCTGTGATTGAGAAGTGGATGATGTTGTAATCTCTGTCAGAGTCAATGGGCAGCTGAAGTTGTTTTTTGAACTCTGAGTACCCTTTTGATGTTAGTTTTGTAAGTGAAAACTTAGGAAAGGCAATTGCTATTGTAAGCATCTTTTTGACTCATGTAATCTGTTTTTATTGGTATATGTTGGCTGGAAGGTTTGTACTCTGTATTTAAGTGCAATCAGTTTTTCCTTCAAAAGCATCTGCTTTTTGTTTGGGTATCGAACTCAGTGCTCAACAAAGAAAAGCATTAACATGTCCACATTACTGTTCTAATTATACTTAGACAGCAGTTCCACTTTTAGCATTTCACATGTAAGGACAACTGATTGACATTCCTTTTCTGATGAAGGATGTATCAAGTGATGAGAGATATGCAAAACCACATGCTCTGTCAAATTCTACCTGATAATAGTTCATAATTTTTATTTTTTTAAAAACACCCTTTTAATTTCTTCGGCTGTTCAGAAGAATTTTTGCATGATGATGAAATGCAATCGTGACCATCGGTGATCCATTTGCTTATCAAAATTGAGGAAATTTATTATTCATTATTTTGCTGATTCTTATTTCTTTTTTTTTAGTAATTCATCTAGAAAATGTGGTAGGAGGGTCTAACATAATTTATGCATTGAAATTAAACTTTATAGTAAGACTTTTAAGCTTATTTGTTCACAAGATACATATATATATATATATATTCATGATAATGACATTTAAGCTCCTGTTGCTGTTAACAGAGAAATAGTTGATGTAGTCCTCGGAATCTAGAAAGCTGACTGCAGCTAGATTCATCTACATGAGTAAATTTAAGAGAGAAGGCCGTGGCTCAGGTATTGGATGTTAATCATTCACAGTATTAAATTGTCCTTGGCCTAGTTTTGGCTTATTCCAGAGAGTGATCACCTGAATAATTTCCAGACATGCTTTGAAACATAGCATAGATGAAAGATTATTTACGAAAGGTAGATATTTATGCAAGGCCAACTGAATCAAGACCTGCATGTTTTCTTTAGGGTGAGCTGAAAAGTTGTCCAGATTCTATTATCTGTATTGTTGGAAGACTCTCAAATAGCACAATACTGTGTTTGGCCAACTAAATATATTATAGGAAGCCTAAATATTTTTTCTTAGGCTTTTATACAGTTTGCGTCAGTTTACAAAGGTCTATGTTTAAAATCTCCTTTTCAGGAAAGAAATATATATTTATATGTTAGTACAAAGGCCATTTTGAGTAGTCTGTTTTGTCATGAGATAGCATGTATTCTAAAACTACTCTTCCTGTGCAGCAAATACAAAAAGACTCTATACAATTAATTCAGAAATAGAGGCCTCTTCTGCAGATACTCAGTTATCCACCTAATGCATATCAGTATAATGACTTCTCTTTCCAGGAGTATAGACAACATTACTCAGTGTACCATATCGATGTAGTCAGATATTGTTTATATGTGTGTAGATCTCCCACTTTCTCTGGGAGTTTAGCTGACCTACCACAGGTAATCGTGACTATTTCTGATGACAAGGTCAATCATCATTTGCAAGCCTTCCCATTTCCTTGCAGCTTCTTTTTTATATTTACCCACAGTTTTCCACTTGTGCGACAGCATGTGAGTATTGTGTTTGTGCCTTTTTCAATCCCTGGACATTTTCCAGCTACTCTACTAACTGCAGTGGCTCTGTTGCCAGCTGCTCTATCAGAGGTGTAATCATATACTTGTTGTTATACTGTCTACTTGGGTTTGTCGTTTTTTGCTAATGTCAGCGTGGGATTGAGTTGGAAGTTTTCTGGCAGTTTCTTGCTCTTTTATACACACAATGTTCCTGTCTCTTCTCATTTCTTCCTGTGAGCGAGGAAATGTGTCGGGTTGCACTAGGCTCCCTACAGCTGTTTGCAAGTCCTATTTAGTTTAAATTAAGCATGGTTCTTCTGCTATCTTAGGGGGAAGTGAATCTCAAACATATGAGGCTTTGACTTCTTATTTTTACTCTCTTCAGTTAGCAATTTCAAGAATTCATTGTCCACCCTTTTCATGGAGAAAATTTCACTTGTAGCTCCCAAGATTTCTGCTCAACCCATACAAAGCTGAAATCTGATGAAGCTGAAAGCTGAATGAGAAGAATATTTATTTTAAAGATATCTTCCTTAAATTTTGGAAGTTCGGAGATGTCCCACAAGGACCTTTCTGTTCATGTTTTGGTCTCAGGTTTCCAGTCTGTATTTGAGTGTTAGTGACATTCCTGTCTTTCTGTCTTTGTCTTTTTACCCCATTTGACTTTCTCACAAAGAGATCAGGAAAAATCATCCAGGGTAAGATCAGGAAAAATCATCCTGCTATTCCCTCATCTTAGCCTTGAGGAGTCAATTCAAATCCTGTGCTCCCTCTACACCCTCTGCATCTTTGATTTAAAAAGAAAATGAGTCCTTCGTCCTGTTGTGTTCCTCTCCCCATCTCACCCTCTCCCCATCTCACCCATTTTATAGTGAGTAAAAATAGGCCTCTTTTAATCTCCTGCATTGAAATTGGCATCTCGTATGTACTGAAATAATTCCCGATGTTTGGAATATTTTATTTCATTCCTCATCAGCTAATATTTTCATGTTTTTTTGACTGACCGTATTATTATCTTGAATGTATCATGCATATACATATATATGGATAAAGACAGATACAGTGTAAAGTTTGATTTGTGACTGGAAACAGGCTAAGGTGGATAGTGTGGGAATAACTG
The DNA here is from genome assembly GCF_003945595.2 of Pipra filicauda. Taxonomy (NCBI): domain Eukaryota; kingdom Metazoa; phylum Chordata; class Aves; order Passeriformes; family Pipridae; genus Pipra; species Pipra filicauda. Next base: position 1,651,570 of record NW_024103929.1, read on the forward strand.
CAGCCCAGACTACTAACCCTGAGGATAATATCTACTCTCCCAGTTCCACATAATGTCCATTTTTATGTTAGCTATCTGAAATTTCCTTCCTCTTTTGTTTTGGTTTGTTTGATTGTTTTTTTTTTTCCAGTGAGGAAATTTGAGTTTGTATTCTTAACTCTACTTGACAGTGACTAAAGTTTTGACAAAATCATAAATTTTGGGAAAGGTCCTTGGAGGCAGTGGCTGATGCTGGCAGTATGAGGAAAAGAGCACCCCTGGAGAGATGTATGATAGACTAGGCGAGGGTGAGAATTCCCATTGTGTCTCATATCTGTTTCTTCAGGTACCACTTTACTTGTGAGAGGCTGTAGGCTATGAATGCCCGTTGCATTTCTGTTTCCTCGTATTTCAAAATTATGTTTTGTTTTTTAAGATTCAACCCTATAAGCCTCACTTTTAGTTTGACCTTTTCCAGAGCCCACACCATGCCATCTTCCACCTAATTAGCTATTTCTTCAGAGATATTTTGCGAGCCTGTCTCATTTCTCAGTTTTAGACTCCAAGCCTGATTTGATGAGCTAATGATCCTATTAGTAGACTCAGCATGGTAGTGACATTTTCAGAAATATTATATAGGAAAAGATTGGGAAATAGGTTGTGTTTCTTATATATTACTCATATTCTTCCTGTTCCATCCCTCCGAAGAATCTACATGGTGTCATTTTAAGGATAAATAGAATAAAAATATTTTATAACTGGGTGGCAACATTCTACTGATTCTCAGTTTGCTTGGGTAAACTGCTCTTGGGGTCAGAATGTCTCGCTTCATTCCTAATTACCTAAGGAGTTTTGGGTGTTTTTATTGTCTGCAACATTTTGCTGTATTTGTCTTCGTTTGAACTAAACTGTGACTGGAAATATCCTTCCTACTTCTTATTATGCCAAGTTTCTATACCGATTTTTATGAAAAAGTCAGGCTCTGACTGTAGCAGCTAAGCTGTGGCTTCTTGGGCAGCTACGGACTCAATTGGTATTCAGGAATATGTTTCCAAATTTTAACTATTAGTTCTGCAATTAGAGTGAGACAGTTTCCCTGCGTAAGATACGAGTGGAAGCCAGAAGCTACAGGGAACGGAAAGATCTGGAGATGTTTTACTGCTTTGATAAGGACTGTGATTTCAATTAGTGAAACTGGACAAAGTCATTCCAGTTCTGAGTAGCTGTGGGTATTTAGAGGGGGCACAATACTCACTGGGGTACTGTGTGTGAGCAGAGCTGACAGAGAAAGCATGATGTAATGTTCTCATGGTTAGCAGATATGAAAATTGCAGCTGGATATTTCCTGTTTAAAAATAGTCATGTACTACTTTCTGCTGTTATCAGTGCTATCAGAAAACCTAGTAAGTAACAAACATTCACAGTTTAATCTGGGCATGATTCTTCCTAATTACTACTGTGATTGGAAGCAGTAGGACGAGTACTGTTAGAATTATAATTCACACATTTTCACAAGGAAAAGAATCTTAATATGAATATAAATTAGACCAAAACATCGGTGAATTTGTAAAATTAATTAATTGTCTAGTGTTTTCAAGTGCCTGGCAATGCTGCATGAGTAAAGGACATTGGCTTATGACAGAACCAACTTTCCACGTCTTTAATGCAATTGTGATTTGTGCATAGTGTCAAAGCATCACAAAGAATTGGTTTTATGATTATGCACTTTCAATTCCAAAGGATCTTTTAAGTTTCTGGCATAACTGACTATCTTTATTAGCCTTGTATTGTAAATTCAATGGTCTCATAAAAAAAAAAATCAAATATAAGATAAAGAACTTTCCCCTTATTTTTTTATAATGAGCCTATTTAGACATTTCAAAGTAATGATTGAAAAATACCATAATCTTTTAATAGTCTTGTTATCTTAGAAGACCTCATCCGGTATAAATTTTTTTTTCTCCTTTGTGTAATCTTTATGTCTTACACTGCACTGATAAATTTGTAGGGTTGTATTCAGACTTTCCTCCAGACAAATTGTTACGATCACTTTAATGTGACTGACCGTACACCTTATCCTTTACACCTGTACTTTGCCTGTCCTCTGTGATGCTCCAATGTCTCATGAGCAACAGAAGTCCACTTAACACCAAGACAAAATGACAAGAAGAAACAACATAAAAAACACATACTTATTTAAGTTATGGTTTGTCATATCTCTGTTGGTTTTTTTTAATCTTAAACCTATTTGCTACACCTTTTTTCCTTGAATATGTTTTTGCTGTCAGTCTAATAATGTAATCCACTTACTAGGATTTACTCTTTAGAATAGTACTCAAGGTCCTCTCAGTTCATCTTCTATTCTCACATAATTTACTTCTATTGTATGTTTCTCTTCCAGAACATCTAGAGTTCTCTTAGACCTTTTATTTCACTCTTCTTTTCAACCTGAAGCCTTTCACATATGAACTCGTTATTACCTAGTACAATGCTAACATTCATAGAATCATATAATAGAATCATAGAACAACTTAGGAAGGGACCTTAAAGATCATCTAGTTCCAACCTCTCACCATAGGCAGGGATGCCACACACTAGATCAGTTTGCCCATCCAACCTAGCCTTGAACACTTCCAGAGGTGGGGCATCCACAAAATCTTTGGGTAACCTACTGCAGTGACTCACCACCCTCACAGTAAAGAATTTCCTTCTAACGCTGAACCTAAATCTCTCCTCTTTTAGTTTAAAACTGTTCCCTCTTGTCCTGTCACTATCTGTCTGTGCAAAAAGTCACTCTCCGTCTTTTATATAAGTTTCCGTTAAGTACTGAAATGCTCCAGTGAGTTTTCCTCAGAGTATTCTTCAGGCTGAACAACCCCAGCTTTCTCAGTCTGTCTTCATAGGAGAGGTGCTGCAGCACTCTGATCACCTTTGTGACCTCCTCTGCGTCTGCTCTAACAGATCCTTGTCTTTCCTTTGTGGAGTGCTTCAGAACTGGATGCAGCACTCCAGGTGGGGTCTCACAAGGAAGGAGTAGAGGGGCAGAATCACCTTCCTTGATCTGCTGGCCATGCTGCTTTTGATGCAGACCAGGATGCAGCTGGACTTCTGGTCTGCAAGTGTACATTACTGGCTCATGTTCAGATTTTCCTCCACCAGAACCCCCCTTCTCCACAGAGTTGCTCTCAATGAGCTCATCTCCCAGTCTGTATCCATGTTTCAGATTGCCCTGATCCAAGTGCAGCACCTTGCGCTTGGACTCATTGAATCTCACCAGGTTCACGTGGGCCCACTTATCAAGCTTGTCCAAGTCCCCTGGATGGTATCCTTTCCTTCTGTTGTGTCATCTGCATCTCTCACCTTCGTGTCATCTGCAAATTTGCTGTCATCATGCTCCTCCAATTTTTAGATGCCTCTTTGAACATTTTTGATGAAGAATAATTTCATATAGCACAATATTTTTTATTTTTATTGTCTTCTTTGTACAGACCTGTGCCTTCAGTATCCCCAAATACTTGAGAGTCATGGAGTCATTCAGATGAAAAGGGACCTTCAGAGATCTCTAGTCCAAACTCCTGCTCGGAGCAGGGTCAGTGGTGAATTACCCAAATTAGGATCACCTGAACATGTGAAGAGGGTTAGTTCTGCCTACTTCTCTAGGACACTGATAAAGATATTAAACAGGATGAGTCCCAGAATAGACCCTTGAGAAACTCTACTTGTTACCACCCTCTAGGTAGAGTGTGAATTATTATATATATTGAACAGGGAAATTTTGAAGGAAATTTGGGTAAAAAAGAGAGCTTACCAATTATGGAAAAATGGACTGTCTACTCAGGAACTGTTTAGAAATATAGTTAGGTCATGTAGAAAGAAAATTAGAGAGACAAAGGCACAATTTGAACTCAATCTTGCCATTTCTGTTAAGGATAACAAAAAGTCTTTCTACAGATACATCAATAGCAAAAGGTGGGGCAAGGAAAACCTCCATTCTTTGTTGGCCATGGGCAGGAATATAGTTATCAAAGATGAGGAAAAGGCTGAGGTATTTAACACCTTCTTTACCTCAGTTTTCAACAGTAAGACAGGTTGTCATGAGGACAACTGGCCTCTGGAGCTTGTAGACAGAGATAAGAAGCTGAATAGCCCCCCTGTAATCCAGGAGGAAACAATTAGTGACCTGCTGAGCCACTTTGATCCCCACAAGTCTATGGGACCAGATGGGATCAACCCAAGGGTGATGAGGAAGCTGGTGGAAGAGCTCATCAAGCCGCTCTCCATCATCTACCAACAGCTCTGGCTCACTGGGTCTCAGATGATTGGAAGCTGGAGAATGTCACTCCCACCTACAAAAAGGGCCATGAGGAGGACCTGGGAAACTGCAGGCCCATCAGCCTGACCTCAGTGCCCGGCAAGGTTATGGAGCAGGTCATCCTAAGTGCAGTCACACAGCACCTACAGGATGGACAAGGGATCAGACCTGGCCAGCATGGGTTTAGGAAGGGCAGGTCCTGTCTGACCAACCTGATCTCCTTTTATGTCAGGTGTATCAGTTTGGCCTGGCTCTCCTGCCAAGTCCAAGTTGTCTCCTCTGCCTTCCCGCTCTCCTCAAGTGAGAAAAAAAAAAACGAACCACAGGGAAAAAAACCTGAAAGAAGTTCAAATGAAACGGGATTATATCAAATATATATATATTACATATATTTACAGTTATATATAAAATTTGAATATATTATACACAACAGGGAGCTCCCGAGAGGGAAAAAAGGGAAAAGGGAGGGGGAAGCAGGGATAAAAGAACTAAAAACAAATATCTTCCAAATATACCTGTTACTATAGAGCTAGTGAATAAATACAAAACCAAATTAAATACTTCCCTGAATGGGACAGCAGAACTGTGCGAGGCAGCAGCCAATTCCCCCACGCCCCCCGGAGAGACCGGAGATAATGGCAGCTCTGAGTAGCAGGCCCTGGCCTATATAAGCAAAGCCCATCTACGGAGGGACCTGTCGCCTTCAGCCACAGGAAGAGAGGAGAGAGTAAACTCTCTTATCTGTGCCTTTTTATATGTTGTGTTATGGAAAGGAATAACATGGAATACCTCCTTAGATTCCTGACCCCGTTGCTAAGGAAGGCCTAAAAAATCCAAGAAACCAGCCCACTACATCAGGTGACCTGCCTGCTGGATGACGGGAAGGCTGTGGATGTGTCTACCTGGACTTCAGCAAAGCCTTTGACACTGTCTCCCACAGCATTCTCCTGAAAAAGCTGGTAGCCCACGGCTTGGACAGAGGCACTCTGTACTGGGTTAGGAACTGGTTGATGACTGGGCCCAGAGAGTGGTGGTGAATGGTGCTGCATCCAGGTGGCAGCTGGTCACTAATGGTATCCCCCAGGGATCAGTGTTGGCCCTAGTTCTGTTTAATAACTTTATCGATGATTTAGAAGAGGGGATTGAGTCCACCATTAGCAAATTTGCAGATGACACTAAGTTGGGGGGGAGTGTTGATCACCTGGAAGTCAAGAGGGCTCTGCAGAGGGACATAGACAAGCTGGAGAGATGGTCTGATTCCAACGGGATGAGGTTCAACAAGGCCAAGGGCCAGGTCCTGCCCTTTGGCCACAACAACTCCCTGCAGTGCTACAGGCTGGGGACAGAGTGGCTGAAGAGCAACCAGGCAGAAAGGGACCTGAGAGTTTGGAAGGAAGCTGAACATGAGCCACCAGTGTGCCCAGGTGGCCAAGAAGGCCAATGGCATCCTGGCCTGGATCAGGAACAGTGTGGCCAACAGGTCCAAGGAAGTGATTCTTCCCCTTACTCGGAACTGGTGAGGCCACACCTGGAGTGCTATGTCCAGTTCTGGGCCCCTCAGTTCAGGAAGGATATTGAGGTGCTGGAGCAGGTCCAGAGAAGAGCAACAAGGCTGGTGAAGGGACTTGAGCACAAGTCCTATGAGAACAGGCTGAGGGAGCTGGGGTTGTTTAGTCTGGAGAAGAGGAGGCTCAGGGGAGACCTCATCACTCTCTACAACTCCCTGAAAGGAGGTTGTAGCCGGATGAGGGTTGGTCTCTTCTCCCAGGCAGCTATCAGTAAGACAAGAGGACATGGTCTTAAGCTGTACCAGGGAAGTTTAGGTTAGATATTAGGAAGAAATTCTTTGCAGAAAGGGTAATCAGACATTGGAATGGGCTGCCCAGGGAAGTGGTGGATTCTCTGTCCCTGGAGGTTTTTAAGATGAAACTGGATGTGGTACTTAGTTCCATGGTCTGGTAACCACGGCGGTAGTGGATCAAAGGTTGGACTTGATGATCTCAGAGCTCCCTTCCAACCCAGCTGATTCTATGATTCTCTGATATTATCCTTTGAAGCCAACTATTCTAGTACTTCACTTATCTAGTAGTTCACTTGGTAATTCATTTAGTAGTAGATCAGAACATACTGATTTAGAAACACGCAGGAGCCTTTCTAAAGTCAAGAGACAGAACAGCTACTGGTTTCCTTTCATCCACAGGATTAGACATTTTATCAGAAGAGGCAATCAGATAGGTCAAACATATTTTGTCCTTGGTAAATCCATGTTGACTCTTCCTCTTCACTTCCTGCTTCACATGCCCAGAAATGGCTTCCAAGAGGACATGTTCCATGATTTCCCTCAGAAATGAACAGGGGTTTAGTATCTTTCAGTTTTCTGGACTGTTTTCCTTGACCTTTTTGAAAATCTGTGCAACATTTGTCTTTCTTTATCAGAGGGCCTTCCTAAATTGAGGAAAATAAACCTTACAAGGATGTCAGCCAGCTGTCTCTGCAATCTTGGATGCCTCCCTGTGATTTCCATAGACTTGAAAGAGGTTTAATTTCTCAGCAGGTTCATGGCTGGATCTTGCACAACTGATAGTTCCCTTCTTCCTTGAACTCTCTTTCTAGGCACAAAAGCCTAAAAGACTAGGTTTGTGAAGAGAAAAGAAAAGAAGATATCCGGTAGTCAGCCTTTGTTGCATCCACTGTCAGTGAATCACCTGCACCATATTTTGCTTATTTCTTCCACTATTAATATAGCAGTAGGAGCTTTCCTATTTGCCCTAGATATCCCTTGTTAGATTCAACATGAGTTTGTCTTTGACTTTCCTAACTCCACCCCTCACACTCTACCAATATTTCTGTATCCCTCTTCTTCAGACTTTCCTCACTTCCACCTCCTCATATATCATCTTTTTGCACTGAGACTTAGTTGTGAATTCCCTGTTTAGTCAAAATAATTTAGTGATGTATCTGCTTGTCCTTCAAGCTTATTAATTTTATGCTTCCTTAATTTATTTATTAAAATTACATTTTTGAAAGGAATTCCAAAAGCTTATAATCAATATTCTGGTTAGAATCATAGAATCCTTAAGGTCGGAAAAGACCTATAATATCATCAAGTTCAACTGTTAAGCCAGCACTACCAAGCCCTCAACTAAACCATGTCCTTAAGTGTCACATCTACATGTCTTTTAAATCCCTCCAGACTCAACCATTTCCCCAGGCAGTCTGTTCCAATACTTGATAAGTCTTTAGGGGAACAAATTTTTGCTAATATCCAAACTAAACCTTCCCTGGTGCAACTTGAGGCCACTTCATCTTGTCCTGTCACTTGTTCCCCGTGTGAAGAGACCAACCCCCACCTCCTTTAAGGAAGTTATAAAGAGCAAGAAGGTCCCCACTGAGCCTCCTTTTCTCCAGGCTGAGCCCCCTCAGCTCCCTCAGCTGCTCCTCATCAGACTTGTGCTCCAGACACTTCACCAGCTCTGTTGCCCTTCTCTGGACTTCCTCCAGTACCTCAATGTCTTTTGTGTAATGAGGGGCCCAGAACTGGACACAGTACTCAAGGTGTCCCTCCCCACTGCCCAGTACAGAAGGATGATCACTGCCCTGGTCCTGCTGGTCACACTATTGCTGGTACAGGCCAGGTGTCATTGGCATTCTTGGCCACCTGGGCACGCTGCCTGGCTCATGTTCAGCTGCCATTGACAGCACCCCCAAGTCCTTTTCCTCTGGGAAGCTTTCCAGCCACTCTTTCCCCATCCTGTAGCACTGCATGGGGTTGTTGTGACCCAAGTGCAGGACCCAGTTATCTGCCATCATTTCTGCAACACTTGTGCAATTCTTTTTAATACTTTATGAAATTAAATACAGGTTAAATATTAATAAATTAATAAAATTGTCAGATGTTTAATAAAAAAACAAGCAGGTCTTCTTTCTTAGTCATTAAACATCTTTCTTTCTGTATCTGTACATTTCATTTGATGGAAATGAGCATTTAAGAAAGGATGTATGACAAAGACTCATTGAAGGTTTGCTTTTGATAAGCTCTAAACATAGCTTATCCAGCATTTTATTTCATATTTCAGATACAGTAGATACATCTGCATGCAACTTTGCATCAATTTTGCCAAGACATCAGTCCAAATAATCTTATTGTATGATGCACTATGCAATAGCCTTTGCACAATCTACTGTAGACTTACACTACTCTATGTTCGTTTTACTCCCACCTTCTTTGCTCTTGAAGGATCCAAAATATTTTCAATATTCTTGCAACATAAAGGAAAACAGCTTAATTTTTTATATGTCTATTTCTTTTCTTCTTAGTCCTGGCACACCTGATCACATTTATCCATTTTGCCTTACAGTGCAACTGAAAAAAGATAGAGAATATGGTCTTTACTTTTACTGTTCTTCTAGCTGTACCACTACTTAGCATGTTATATGGATGGAATCTGAGCAAATTTGTTAAGTTTATTAACAAATAGTTGTAAAATCCATCCTTCCATGGTGCTTTTCAATTATGTAATTTTCTTATTCTCTCTCTGTTCACTTCATTTTCATAAATGATGCCTCTTCATGTATTATTATAGGTGTATTTGTCTAACTATAGTGCTTTAGAATTTTGATTGTTGACTGAAACTCCATTGTACTTGGTGCTGGATCCATACAGATCAATAATGAAGTAAACCTATCTCTACTATAAAAAGTATAAGAATGAGATGAAAGACAACATATGCATACCAACAGATGGGAAAAAACATAAAAGGAGACTAATTTTCTTTATGAGTATATCTGACTTTACAATATTTTTTGTGAACGTGTATTTTCATTTGAACTGACTCATGTCTAAGAAATAAATATTTTTTAAAAACTACATGGGTTTTACATTTTGAAAAGTATGTACAGTTGTTGCCTATGTTTTTAAATCTACAGGTATAAACTGACAGACCATAAGAGTACCTTTATCACTAAGAGGACATTGGCATTATTGGAATGTGGTTGGTTGTATTTTATTCATGTTTCTCCAGCTAATGACTTTCTGATCTATTCCATTCTACTAAAGGGACAGGAAAAAGCCAAATTTTGGTCTATTGTTGGGCTACTTTGAGATAACTGACATATTTGTAAGGTTAATATCTTTTTAATGTTATTGTATTTCACAGTATTATTTTTTGTTGGAGATCCTTTAAGCCTGTGTTTGAAAGGGTATTATAATTCTTATTTCTAGAACACTATTTCCAGTTTTGCATATGCTTTCTAGACTTGTACGTTTGGGTCTAATATGGTTAGAGGCTGTATTTTTCCACTACACTTTGAGAACAGGAAGTTTTGACACCTGGTGAATTTGGAATTTGTGTTCATGCTTGTTTAGATCATTCAGTTGAGTCACCAGCTGAACCAGTACTACAGTTCAAGACTTGTACAAGCCAGCCCAATGGTTGCCCTTTTAGAAAGGGAGGATCAGCCGATAAGCAACAGTGATTCTGGGATTATTCCTGTGCTTACAAAACTTATTCATAAAATTTTGCTCAGATCTGTGATAGAATTCACAAATGTCATTCTTCTGAATTCTCTACAGATCATGCGTGGTGAATTGTCATTAGGATGGTCTGTGTGATCCTTGTCATACTTCTGCTCATGGTGAGGAAGGACAAGAAAGTGATGTGTCATTCTAAGGAAGGCAATTTGTTTAAAAACACTGATTACTATAGAAGGCAGCATAAATAACTAGCTCCTCTGGACATTCCTTCATGAATACACTGTGTGGATTGCTCCTCTCAAGCAAAGTATGTGTTAGGGAGGGCTGTGAAAGGAAAATAAAAAGCTAAGTGTAGAGTTTGCTCAAAAGTAGGAATTTTTAGTTAGAGAAAATTTTAAGTGAATGTTAAAGTTTATTTGCTGTCCACATTGAATAAAATAATTTGCTCACTCTATATATCTGTGGTAGTTCTTGGATACTGCAGCTGCTTTGGGCAATTGTTGTTCCTGTCAATTTCCCAAATAATACCTGCCATTAAACTGATGATACTGTCATTTCCACTGGGTGGTTGAAGAGGACTTGGCTCCTGAGCAGATGTATGAATCCAATTTGAGTTTTTCACAGTTTGTGAGATCTCTGTCCCTATGGCAAATCGACCAGGAATTAAATGGCTCCCTGCAAAACCATCTCTGCAGTCAATGAATACTTGTTAAACCCAAGATGTTTGAAATGAGACAGTTGGGCTCAATGAACTGCGTGTTTCTGTGTAACTTTATTTTGTCAGGGCTTATTTGACTAGCTGTACACGTTGACAGCTGCCGGCAGACAAATACCTTGTCAGTGGTCTAAACAGTATGATTGTTCTAACAGAGAAAAATGGAAGCATTTATCAAGTGTTTCAAACTAAACTCTCAACACTAAAGAAATGCACCTGATGCTTTCACAAAACTTATATGCAGTAATTGGAGATTTTCATCATCATTCCCCATTTCCTTTCTCATCACAGTTCTATTTTGGCCTGTGAAGCTTTTGCGATGAGACATACACTATAATATGGTGTTTTGGATACCACCAATGATAAAAAGAATTATATGGAAAACTGCTATCAATTTCAGAAAGCTAGGATATCTTATTCCTCATTATCTTGGGAAATATAATTTTGAGCCTTGGTCTCCTACAGCCCAAACAAAGCTCTAACCCAGATTGTGGTCCATGTCCATAAGCATTCCAATAAATTTATATTTTCAGACAAGTGTTTCAATGATTAACATTTTCATTCAATAGAACTTTAAAAAGTTATAAAATAATTAAAATTATTGGGGCATACAAACGTGCTCTACTTTGCTTTGTCCACAGTCTGTTGATCCTGTGTCACGATTAGGGAGTAGAAGTATCATAGATATGACAAAGCACCCCCAAACCAGCTGTTTCATCATCTACAACTGCTTTAATGCCCATATCAGAACTGCTACCTCCCCACCAATACCAGCAGTTTATGAAAAAACTTGCCATATACTAGGTAAGTTATGAAGAGGAGATCCCTCTCATTGGGGATCAGGACAGATGTTAACTCACATCGGAGTCATCAGGACAGATAGGTGAACAGTGAAGTATCTGAAAGAGTGTCAGAAAACAGACTTTGGAACAGAATTCTATTAATCCAGGAAAAATTTTTGTCTCATCTCTTCAAACCAAACTCCCAGTGATAGTAAGTGTTCCCAAGCTGCAGTCCTGACATCTGTGCTATAATGTCATCAAAAGTGGTATGTTGCTATAACATGTTGTTTCTTTCTGTTACAAAAATTAACAGGCTTGAATTTATGCCATTTGCTCAAAATTAACCTCAAAGTGTTAATCCTATGATATATTACTTGTAGAAGTTCTGACTGTTTCTCAGATGTCTCCAGCAAGCTATAGGCTTTCTGTTTGCTTTGTTTTGATCTTTGCAATGAGATTTCTTAAAGAAATAAAATTTAAGTCATCATGTTGTATGTCTATCTCTCCCCTTTGCTTGTCCGTGACTTTTTAACCTGTCCGCCAAGTTCAACAAACTTTGACATAGACACAGTAATTTCAAAGATACTCTGTTCCTAGACATATTGTGAAAACAGACATCTAAGTACATGAGAGAGAAGGTACAGCTGCCTGCAGTATGACCTCAGCCCTTATTAAACAGTAGGGAATACACACAGAAGGACTGCATTTAAAAACTTCAAACACCTGATAAATTTTATGTGGAAGTCATGTCTTCCCAGATAACACCTGACACAACTCCTCAGGAAATCAAAATTTATGGTTTTCTCTGTCTGTGGAAATATTGCTTTTAGTTTCTTTAAAAACATTTCAGTTGTACATTTCACTGTTAGTATTACTTTTTTTGAATACTTAACCCTACATTTATCTTTTTACATTCTGTTTTCTTTTTTCTTTTCTCAAGAAACTTAGAAATGCTCAGTTTATACTCAACACCTGGATATGGAGTTGTATGAGCCAAAATGATGTTTCCTTTACGTTTTCTGGCTTCCAGAGTATCTGAACCCTTACATTTTCTGGCCTTTCCTGCATTAGCACTAAGGGAGCTGTTTAGTAGATTAGCTTTACCATCTGATGTCCTGCTTTCTATAAACTATCCTGAATCACCTTTATGAGATCTGTGCCATGCTGTGAACTTAAGTGTTGCAATCTGGACAGCTATTTGCATTCTAAGCCACAACCAAAGTTGTCAAGTTAATAGCATGTAATTAATGAACAAGAAATCCTTTTACCTTGTGCTGAGTTAACTTTTTTCTAGACCATGAGTTCATAAAGCCAGCAAAACTCAGGAAAAAAAATGAAAGGAAAAAAAGAAAGTTACAGTCAGGCACCTTGCTCAGTGTGAGTGTTAATCTGAAAGCAGATGGAGTACATCTTCATACACAACAATATGAGACACTCTACTCAACAGGCCAACCCTTTTGATGAAGTATATTGTTGTTTTGAATTTTGAGTGGTGTACTTTTAATTCTCTTGCTTTCACTTCAATACTTGAGGACTATGAAAGGATCACAGTGGAGTCCATCCACCTTTATTTGTTGATCATGCGTAAGAAAAACAGCATCCAGAGGTCCTCACCCTTATATTGGGTCTGTTGATGTAAAACAGTTATGACACTGAGTGAATTTACACAAATTGCAGATTAATAAAAATGAAATATCCATAATAGAATTATTTTTACTGTAGCCAACTATCACCTGGGGAGGGCTGGGCTCCTTATATGCATCTACAGTTAGGATCCACAAACCATCACGTGTTTCTTCACAACCAACACATCTCTGTCCTTCTAACTAAACTTGCACAGAAGCAGCTGTTCCCAAACCACCTTGTGACATAATTCAATTCTATGTCTGAAGTCATTATTATAGTCCTGTTGCTGTGCCAACATAACACTCTGTTGCTAATGCCTAGATCTCAGAAACAATTAGAGAAGTACCACTATCCCCAAGTTGACTTTAATTAGATTACTTCAAAATTAGTCTCTGATCCCACACATTGAGGGGAAGTTTGTCATAAATCTTTTCTTTAATAAATGATTACAGGCAAAAGGAGTTTGGTTCAGCTATATTACCCTTTCAGACTTGTCAATGGTTTAGCTGAACATAAGAAAAACATGTGAAATCAACAATTCTATTCCTACTACTTAGGAACATGAAATAATCACATTCTATCAGGAATTCGTAAAAGGAAAGTGCATATTTTCTTGTTAAACACCTTACTTCTCCTTATGAATATTTTAAATTGTTCAGATCTAGTAAACTTTAGGTTCTTACTGCAATTATTTTTTTTTCTCTTTGTATTACAGTGTTTACTAACATGGGAATTTACTACAGGATGCATGCGATTATATAAACATCACCAAAATGGGCATCATTTCACATTTATCACACCTAAATTTTAATTATATAATTTTCAGATTTTTGTCTCATCTTTTCTCATAGTCTTTTATGCTATTTACAGTTTGACAGTGACAATAGAGGCAATACAAGAAAATGCTGTTAAAATTGGTGAGAGTATTACCTTTTCAGTTGGGGTTCTGCCAACACAGTGGGTCCTTTCCAGTCCTGAACTCCTGTACAATTGCAATATTTTTACCTAACATGGTGTGGAGGCAGAGGAGGTTTGAGATTGTGAGCTTTATATATGGAACCAGACATCACCTATTCACCAAATAAAAAAATATTCTTCATTACTGTGTTAGTTATAAGATCAATTCTCCCAAAGATGCAGGTTCCATATTACTCCATTACTTTTCTGAACTTCTTATTTGACGGGTGTCACTATAACAACATGCATTTTCATGGGAAGTGCAGGTGTCTTGAAGTTAATTTCTTGTTTATTTAAAACATGTTCCATGAGAACTTTTTTTCCCTTTTGTTGGTGTAAAAAGCCATCATTCAAAATCAATTGATAACAGAGAAACTCAATGCTTCAAGTAGATTTTAACAAATTAAAAACAAGACAAAACAAAAAAACCCAAACAAACCACAAAACAAAAACAAAAAACCCAAGCCCTAGCAGCATATTCGCACATCTTGTGCTCTTTTATTTTTTACATATGGTAGCAACAATAATGGTAATAATAACTATAGTAATTCAATGTACTGTTCATACTGCATCACTTTATACTCTTGTTCAGTGGCCGGAAAAGTCACAACTGCCAGATCTGAAAGAGTTGAAAAATTATAGCATTAAGGACTAATTACTTCCCAATTTAGTAATTTCTCTAAGCTGAGATTAGATGAAGAAATGAGGTCTTCACAAAGAAAGTGGAGTAATTCCCAAACAGCCCTCAGCAAAACTGATTGTTACACATCTGTAATAAAACTCTTTCCTCTGCTGAGAGACAGTGGCTCTAAGCTCTGTTTCACCTCGTAGCTTAAACGCCCACCAGTGAGGTATAGACTCAGTCTACTAAGTTCAGTGTCTATAATGGCATTGAAAAAAATGTATGTGATCTTGAAAGAAATACGGATGACCCATTTTGACAGAATTTTGCCATTTTTGAGGACATGGGAGCCTCTAAAATAAGAATTGGTTCAAAAAGTCTTGTGAACCCAGAAATCAATCTCCCATTTTAAAAGAAGACATCCTTGCACCATGATCACATCCAATCCCTCTGAAATAAACACTGAAATCAGATTCTTCAGGACAGATTGTCTGGTGGGAAATTACATGGATCCTTCACTGTTTCTCAAAGTTATATGTGGTTGTATATGTGCAACCTTTAAAGAAAAGTAATTCTCTAAATACTATCAAACACTTTTTCGGACTTTCTGAAATCCATGAGTCTCTCATTTGAATGCGTTAGGAACATCTGTCAGCGAGTGCAGTCAGAGTCCTGTAGGAACTAGCTAGATGAGTTGAGCATCACTTGACGCTAGATGAGTAGACCACTATGTTGCAACTTGTGAAGTCTTCATTTAATTCTTCTGTTAAAGACGCAGTTAAGCTTAACCAGCAATGAGTCCCTTTATGTTTCTTGTGGATGGTTGTGAATGAATAAATTGTTTCTGTGGCTGGTAGAAGGGAAAATGTATGTTTCTGTTGAAGTTCTGCTGGATTGTTAACTCACACAGCTGGTGTTTCTTTCTCCTGAGGATGTGGGAGAGTGAAAAGCAGGGTATTCACATTTTATTGACTATGTCTACTTTAGCAAGTAGTGCAACAGAAGGACACTAGTCCAAAATAACTAAAAGTACAGACTTCACATATGGATCACATGTGGTTCCAGCAGAGAAGTTGTGGATATCCCATCTTTGGAAATATTTAAGGCCATTTTGGATGGCCTGAGCAACCTAGTCTAGTGGAAGGTGGCCTTATCCATGACCGGGAGTTGGGACTGGATGATCTTTAAGGTCCCTTCCAACACAGGCCATTCCATGATTTTATCATATAGACACATTGGACTAGATTTAGTTTGGGACTTTGGGCAAAGTGTTCACAAACTTTGATTCAAATCTATCTCAAGGATGTATCAGTGATTGATTTGGGCATTTATGTCCTCATTAGCGGTGGAAGCACATTTTTCATGAACCTTAAACTGATCTTCCATTTCTGTTTCCTCAGATAAAACACTTGTTCATGTACACCAAGGTCTCTCTGAAACAGGAGTATACAATAAACGTGGACACTGGAGTTTTGTTTCAGAACCAGATTATTGCTCCATCCCAAAAGCGAATACAGATGCAGGTTTTGATGAATATATTTTATTTACTGATCTAGAAAGTGCTGCAGCTGGTATTCTCTCAGGATCACCACAAAAATACTGTTCCTCTTGACAATTTTTCCAGCACAGGTATTCCTGATCAGAGCACAGTCATCTCTGGTGCTTTGGAAATGATACTTAACATAGACTCACAGTTTACACCAAGTCATTCTGAAGGGGAGAATAATGTTTGAGATATGAATGACAAGGTGACAGAGGTGTGTCTAGAATAAATGAGTAGCTTCAGTGCCATTTCTTCCAAACAATATGTTTCGAAGAATTCAACATTTGTCAGTAGCTTTTGTAATGAGAGATTTTATTTCCTAATTATTGTGATGTCTTATTCTTCTGCTTCTTGGTAGGTCTGTCCTAGTTCCCAGAGCAGTCAAGCTAGATAGTGCTCTTTTTCAAGAGTTCTACACAAGATTTTACTAAGGGCAATCTACATGGATAGAATATAAACTTTGGTTAGCCAAAAAAAATTTTTTTAAAGGATGATGTATATTTTATTATTATCATTATTATTGCATCATTTTAGATAGTGTTTGTAGAGATTATTGCAGTTTTGCTGTGAATTTTGAATTTCGTAATGGCAACAACAATAATAAATTCCTGGGAGTTACTTTTCTCTTCTGCTTTGAATAATTACTTTTTATCAAGTCCTTCAGACACAGTAGGTCACAAAAATGTCAGGATCAATAATATGGCACCGTAAACCCCACAGTGACTTTGTCGTGGGCAGCACCTAAAGCTGTATCAGACTGCTTTTCAAAAGTGGTTGAGAAATTATTTGTTTCATGAAGAATCTAAATTCTTTTAAGTGTTTATGGATTTTTAACAAGTAAAACATTTAGAAAGGATGCTGGAATTTTTTTTATATATCTCAAAAATACATCATAGGACAACTATTGAGGCCAAGGCAACTAGAATTTTATAAATTTTATACTGAATACAGGTTTGTTCCTGTGCCTCCTCACCTGATATCCATGCTGGTTACTAGTGAGAATAGTGTCACAGAAACTGTCATTCTCCTCTTCTTGACTGATTGATTCTGACAAGATGACAAAAATGAATCAAGGAGTGGGGGGTTTTGTGTTTTTTTCTTCTCTTTTACCTTTACTTTGTCATCTTTTTTCAGAGTCTAAGCTTGGAAAATTCCTGAAATCTACTAGGTAAATAAAAGAAGAGCTAGATTCCCAGATGAAAGTGTGGATGAGGCATGAGAATTAAAATGATAAGTGACTTAGAACAGCAAGTTTACAAGTGCCTATGCTGCATCCATGGAGATGGTGAACACAGAAAACAATCTCCTTTTATGCTGGAGGTAAAATGTGTTCAGATAAAGATGACGAGAAGGAGCATAGGATTTGTTGTGCTGGATCAGACAAGTTTATGTTCCTTCTCATTTGCTGAGTCTTGCATTTTTGCTGCCTTCAAAAGTGACCAATGTCTGGTGCTTGAGGGGAGGTTGAAGAAAAACCCTTAATGCACTTAGCCAGTTGTGTGGAAAGAGAGGTAGAGAAGAAGATATCTTCTTGACCCCTGCAGCTATCAATTTACCCTCTGAAGCATAACAATAGATTACTTTAACATTCATATTGTTGTTATTACTCATAAAGTTATTCAGCCCTTTAAAAATCTTTCATATTTGACTTAATAATCTCCTGCTGGAGTTAATTCCAAGGGATGACAGCATGCTGTGAAAAGTATTCACTTTCACAGTTTTTGCTGTACTTTGGTGTTCCATTTATTTCACAGTACATCCTTTATTGATTTATTATGTCATAAGGTTAAAAGTAGGGTCTATCATTCCGCGCTTCATAAAAATAAATAGAAAGATCATTCGATTTTTCTATGTGAAATAAAATTCAAGATATTTTGGGTTTGTATGTTCAGTTTCTCTATTTTTCTGCAGAGAAGGTAATGATAACAAAATATTTTATGCAGTATATTATACATATACTGTTTCCCTGTGTATATTTCTATTACCAATAGTTGATGAATTTCCAAAGAAATTTCAGAACACCTCAGATATTAACACAGAAAATAATCCCCACCTATGAATTAAATTTTTGAGACTGATCATCTCCAAGTTTGAGTTCTGCTCCAGAGTAAGACATGGAAATAGGAATAGGAAATATTAAATTTTTGACACAGAAGGGAACACTCTGTTTATCCTACCATGCATACAAGTTCATCGACAGATTCCTATTTTTGTGTTAAGCTATACATTTTGAAGGATCTGGAATCCTTCAAAACATGATTCATAGAATTAATTAGAGACAGCTTCATTTATCACCATGAATGCTGGACTGAGATTCTTTCAGCATGTTTTTGGATTACACATGAGACCATCTTGATTCATAGATCATCACACTTTCTAGTATAATGTGGAAATAGAAGTTAAAAAATGTGTACCCAAACATACAAAAGCATCATCTCAGGAATACTTAGTAGAATATGTAATCTTACAGTCAGTGAAAATTCCAGAAATGCACATACTCATATTTGTATATTGACAAATACAATCTTAATTAACCTTCAGCCAAGTAGCTGATGAAGCTACTTTGCTGTGAAATCAAATCCTGAGTATCTATATTGATTTAGTTAAGCATAGATAATTTTTTTCTTCTTCCATTTCTAAATCAAAACTAAATTGTATTTACCCACTATCTATATTGCTTTAGGCAACTCTCTGGTAAGAATGGGAGCTGTGCTGTAGGTTTCAGCCTGCAGGTAAGTGTGGTCAGTCAAACAATTCACCTCCAGAGGAGTTCCAGCCTCACAGATCCTTCTATTTGTCCTGCTAGCTTTTCCCAGCCATGAAAATCTGAGAAAAAATTGCATCCTGAGCAACTTTATATTTCTCCTTCAACACTGAAGCCTGTCTGTTGCTGTAACAGGATGATGAGAAAGACTGGAAAGAAATGGAAAGGGCTTTAATGAAACTTGCTGCTTCTTGTCTTCTCAACTCTTCTCTGCATTTGAGAGGCAGAAATGGGTCATCAGGAGAGAGGCTACTGAGCATCCCTGCTCCTCAAGCTTGGCTGCTTCCTCTCTGTATAGGCTCCTAAACCCCAGATGCTTCAGTTTGGGTCCTTCATATTCCTAGCGTGCTTGAGGTCTAGCATGCTGTCTAGTACTAGTATGAAGTACTTCCAGTTAGGCACATGTAGGCAGGATGGGGTGTACCAGAAGCTGAATTTTTCTCTTCCTATCTCTCCTGAACATGTCTATTCATCATCAGCCTGCAGAACACTTCTAAATACTTTCTAAAGCCCTTTCTAAAAGGGCTGGGGCCTGCACAAAGTGGAATTGCAGGTGTTAATCTTTTTTTAGAAATAGTACAGAAAGAGTTTATGCATGTTTTCAGGGATCTGGGTTTCTTTCAAGAAGGCATCTTTGAACTAGATGGCGTGGTACATTTGCTCAGTATTCCAGATGTCCATCCAGGTGTGTATGTTTCTGTTTAAGACATAGAAGTGTCGTCACTGCTGACCAGCCCCTGTAATCAGATCAATGCTCCATCTGCTGCCATGTAGCAGCCTAGTATTTTTAAAGCATTCAGTCATTAAGTAGGTGACCCAGGTTCAATCCCTTTTTATGCCTGATGAACTGTATTACCTGTAAAATGTTTTATGTTCATAAAAGAGTGAAGGTGTTTTTGCTCCACTTTCCTTTTTGAAGCTGTGTCCATGTGTATAAAAGATTTCAAGTTTCCCTGGTCTGAGAAGAGAAAGAGCATAGTTGTGTAACTCTGCACCTCAGTGCTGAGTACTGTTGCCTCAGAGAAAGAGGGCTGACTGCATGGAATTTTTTTATATCCAATCATCACTTAATTTGATTGCAGTAACAGCCCTGGGAGCAGAAACTGGTATTTTCCAATTGGCTAGTGAATTAGTACTTTTGTGTTGCCTCTGTACAAAGCAATCTGGTCTTTATTTTGAGGTTGCTGAATGCCCCTATTCACTGCAGTGGGTACCTGCATGCCCACCAGAAGTGCTGGATGTCACAGAGCTATGTCATTAACACTGAGCTTTGCATTACTGGAGCTTTCAGGCATTTAAGCATTAGATTGGATCCAGTCTGTGATGTCTTTCAGCATCTGACCTTTTTACTTCTTTCTGCTTCAGTCTGTGCTGAAGATAATCTAAATTTGTGACATTGTTATACTTTGTTTGCTTTCTCCATCGTACAGGAAATTCTTATTTTCAATTCCTTTTTATATCAGTCACTTTCCAGCAATAATTATGGCTTACCTGATCAAGAGATTCAGAGATTGGTAGTATGAGTCACTTTTCCTATTCAGCTTCCACAAGTCATAGTGACATGTGTCATAATGACACTTTCTTAATCTAAACACCTGCCTGCCCTTTGCAGTACCAAAAAGCACCTCAGTTCTCCCTTCCTAGAATTCCATTTTGAGTCTTTTTTCTACTTTTTGTTAAACTACAATCATATAATCTGCATTTTCTTCATGCAAGCTTTTTATTTCACATCAATGTACATCCAACAAGTTGCCCCCTTCTGTGCAAACAGTACCGCTAATTGTCAGCGAGAATCCACTCTATAGTTACTTTTTTTTGTCTCTAATGTAAATCTCATGCATACAAATATATATATTTTGTTTGCTGCATTACAGATATGCCAGAAAAACAAAGTAACAAGTTAAATCTCTGAAGCTACTAAATTGTGTGTTCTCAGCACTTGGAGAATCCTAACAGTTGGGGATGGAAGGAAAGTTGATGGGTCAGGCTATTCACCTTCCCCATTGCCAGATTGTTCTCAACAATATACTCTTAACATTGCCCAGCCTATTTTTAAATGTAGCTTCTTTTCATTCTGCTTAAATCTGAAAAAGTGAGAGACAGATTATGACATTATAGCAGAATGACTCTCTTTGATTCTATGACAGTTGAATTTATTTTATTGAGTGTATAGACTGAGATGAAGTGCATTTCATTTTTATAAAGAACTAAAATAGGGGTAATATGGAATCTGAACTGAAGAGGGAACTGTTCCAGAGACACTAACAAATTTGTGAATTTTCAGGTTCTGAAAAATGCGTGATAATTTTTTGAAAGACTTGGAATTCTTGGTTATAATTTCCATGCTCTCAGCCAGAGAACTCTTATACTGAACTACAAATAGGCTGAACACTCAGCTGTTATAAATCCAGTATCCCTGCTGACAGTGCTGCTTGACCAATTTGCACCAGCTTAGGATCTGTCTTTTTGATCTGGCCATATGTTTTTTGATGATAAGCATCACAAATTAAGATTGGATTTACAGGAAATCTCCTTTTCTCTTTTATGTCCCTAAGGATGCATAGGTGAGCACAAGCTTTCAAACATTATCAGCTCTGTGTTTCAAAATACACTACTGTGTTGTAAACTTTCCAGTTTCCTGACTACAGGAAATTATACTGCGAGTGGCTCTTAATCAGCTATTGCACCGAGAAGTGATAAAATCAAAACTAACCAGAAAATATTGCAGGAGCTATATTATCAAAATTGGAACAGAGAATGTATCTTGCCTTCTTAAGTTTAGCCTATAAAATATTATTCACTAACCTTTTGTTGCTTTGATTTTGTTGGATTCAAAACAGAAAAAGGCATACATAATGGGAGAAAAATCAGAGGGATGTTGAAGGAGCAACAAAAATGATCAAATGACAAAATAAGAGAGCCAACATCAAAGGTAAAGAGCCAGGTCTTCCTGCTGTTGTATGGTATGTCAGTGGTCTCAAAAGAACCATATCAACAGAATGAGGAATCCTTCAAAATTTTTGCTTCTATCATTATTAATCAAGTTTTATGTGAATAAAAGAAAAAAAATCCTGCCAGGCCATTGCCAGTCCATGCCAGTCACATGAAGATATACTACAGCCTCCAAAATTTTACACAGGGAAAATAGGCAAAAAATTTACAACCGAACAACAGGAAATTCCCAGCATAAAGGGAATACAAAATGAAGAGTGCTATTGTGAATTAAATGAGGGTTTTTTTGCAATTAATTTAGCATATATGCCTCAGCTTTTTTGAAACCAAAAAAATATAGCATGTTGTCAAGTAAGCCACTACTAAAGGGGTAATAGCAGAAAACAGAATGCCTCAAATCCATTCTTAGTTAGGGGCAGAGTTCTGAGCAGCAACTGTGTATGGACTTACCAAGATGTTGCTCGTGTCTGGTACAGAGGGAACTGCACTGTCACTATGCAGACCAGCTTCTCTCTCTTCATGACTGAATACATGATATTTTGTAGATGGACCCCGACACCAGCACCCGGAGGTCTTGCATGCAGAGTTGGGACCTGGTTAGACAGCACTGTTGTCATGACAAGCTTGCTGCAGGTTTTATAGTAGCACACTGTTAAAGTGTATTATAAATGTGTTTCTACATGTCAGATTTTGGGACTGAATAATTATATCAGTTATATCAGTGTAAGGTTAAAAAATAACCCAGTGAGCCAAGTACACAAGAAGCTGGACACTGCATTCATTCATTCATTTGCTAAGAACTGCTGCAAAGATTGGTGGTGACAATGTTCCTCAAATGGAATGATGAGAGATTCCTTCACAATGCAAATTGCTGGGAAACCTAAATAGATGAATGGGTCCTAATTTCCCCTTCAAATTCTCAAGACAAAGTTGTATAAGATGTACTAGGTAACAGCACAGTGTAAGAAGATAGTTTGGTTTTAAAGTAAATGTCAAGAGCTCCTGTATTAAAAAAAAATAAATATTCTTTTGTAAGAGTATGTGCCAACACTAGAGCAGAGATGAGTGGAGAGGGAGAAGTGAACACTGCACAATGATGGCACTGTTCATCCTTTACTGATTCAACCTGCACCACTTCCACTTCCCTAACAATCATTTAACATGCAACAGTGACTATATTAAGTATTTTTACTATTCCCTACGAAGTCACCCTGGAGGAATGGCACAGCAGACCTGTTAAGGTTCTCAGCTTCCATGCTTTAAGCTCCATCTTAATTAGCTGGTGGAGTGAATGAAATTATTTTGCCATTCCCATGTACCAACTTGACAAACTGGGACTTGGCACTAGCTCAGTCTAAGGCACTCCATGCAACTATATATGGTATGTGTTAATGATGCTATTAGTAACACACTGCTGAATGTTAACATGCTAGAGCTTGTAGTTTCATCTCTCTATGGAAGCAACTTGATTAATGTTAGAGAGAACTTTTTAACAAAGGTATAATTTCTGAGACACTATTTTATATTGTTAAAGAAAGAGGGATAATCTTTACATTGAATATTATTATGTTTAATTAAAGAGACTCTGCCAGACTTCCTCCTCCCCTATCCACTCTCACATATATGGTATTTTTCTTTGTTTGTTTGAAAAGCGTACTAAGATTTGAGGGGTCATTGGTCACCTTAGTGAGTCTCCTAATGCCTGGTCTACTGAAGGCTGATGTGTAACTAACAGCACATGGGTTGCAGCCAGTGATATGCCACTTCAAGAGATCTGTAGATCCAGTATTTTTAAATGAAAGCTTGTCATTTGAGTAACTAAGAAAGGTCTTCTAATGAGAGTAGTGACAGAACAGGGACACATTCATCAAGGAATTAGCACGTAGGGTGTTTTTTTGGACAAAGAGATTGTTAATGATTAAATGGCAATCCTACTAATTAAAAGTCAAAAGCAGATAAATAAGGGATAACTCCCATGATAATTGCCAAATTTATATATTTAGAGAAATGTAGCACATCATAAATATTAAATTGGGCTATTATCTGTAGCGTTTCTGTGCCAGAGATCCATAAATAAAGACCTGAGGAACTAATCACTAGAAATTTTCATTATTTATCTCCTTCCACATTTTAGCAAACAGAAAAACTGTGTCTTCTTTTCAGTGTAAACCATAAAGGGAACATGCTCATTTTTTGGTGAACCTTTTGGGGAGGAGAAAAGAAAGAATAATCCAGTGAGAATGTGCAAACCAGAGAAGATCTCAACCATGAGAAAATCTTGCAAGAGAAAGCTTCTCATTTCTTCTGAGCATTAACCTCCTATTAAGTACACTAGTTTTATGTCAATGTGTAGCTCCATTGACTTCAATTAAGCTATCTCAGATACCCACCCTGAGCAGAAAGCAGCCACAAACTTTTAAAAAGTCTTCCTGCACAGAAATGCGTCAAGAGTGGTGAATTGCGGCATTTGTGTAATTTTAATCATTAGTCTTGCCTTGTACTTATGTAATAATTTATGCAAAAAAAAAGGTACCTAAAGACCTTTTTAGGGCCTGTGGTATTGCTACTGATATTAATGGGAGTATTTTATACTCATTTTTGCAAGACTGAATGTGTTTCATGTGCACAATTTTATGCACAGTTGGCTTCACTGGACCAGGATGCTGAGGCATTGGGACAGATCTTTCACTGCATAGACCTTGGGAGTGGGTTTTTTTGCTTATTCAATGTAATAAAAAAAAACACTGACTGAACAGGTTGAGTAAGTGGGTCCTACCTACAAGACTCTCAAGTGTTCTGGGAAATTAGAAGAGAGGATGGTGTCAGTAATTCATCAATACAGTATCTGGGAAGCTGAAAGCCCATTTGGAAATTTCCGCAGAGAATTGTGCCACAAACAACTCAGACTGTCACATTTGGATTATTCTTGGAATTGCTTGGGTTTGGCCAGATTATTTTTGATCCACCAGATGCCTGAGTTCCCATAACAAAGACAAAGTGTGGGAGAGATTCAGCAGCTTGACACTGGGGTATTGACAAAGAAATACAGCTACTGACAATTGGCAGAGCTTTCCTTCGTATCCCTGCTGTCAGTCCTATAGTAATCCTCTTTGGCTTTTTGACTACTGAAAAAGGATAATATTTTTCCTTATATTGTATATTATATGGAAGCTAGGAGTTCTAAACAGTTAAAATACTGCCAAGAAGTACCAAGAATTACTTGAAGGGCTCTCTAGACATCTAATGCTGGTATGTCAAGCCATCAGATCTTTTTGAAGCATGCCAAGTAAACATGTTGCAATATCATTCACTCAATTGCTGAAAGGTTTTAGGCAGAAGTGATATTCTGCAAGCTGAGATCCTGACTCTTTTCTGAATTCCAGTAGTTTAAGAAGGATAAAAGCCCAGCAAGTTTGGAAGTCACTCATTCAATATGTGAGGCCAAGAGTAAAAATAAGACCCCTGACCTCTGTCTTCTTCCTCATTTAGATACTTTTCTTCATAACAGTGGGTAAAGCACAGTAGTGAAATACTACTATTGCTAGTAAATGAAAAATGAGCTTTTACAGTAAGCCATGAAAATGAAAGTAATAATTAAATCTTCATATAACTTTAGGTTGTATTGCAAGTGCTTAGCTGAAAAATTCGTCTTTAACTCATGGCCCGCAGCAATCACATCTGTTATATTTTAGGAACAGAAAGCTAATGAGGTGGAATCTGGAGTACTGAGCTTAATTGGGCTTGTTTTGATTAAGTGTATGTGCTGGGAATATTTTACATACTAGTATAAATTGCAAAACAGTCAACATAAGCCACAAAATTTGCAAAATCCATTGTGGGTAGTGTCAAAGAAAGGACTGTTTCCAATAAACAATAAAAGGTAAAAGGTAAATATCTGAGGTTTTGATGAAAAAAAGTGTGTTTTAATTTGCCTAATTAGTGGCTTTCCGTGATTGTAAATGCATTTCTCTCTCTTGTTCACATACATGCAAATGCACACACAGAGACACACAAAAATGTGCTGTACAGTATAAAACCATAACAGCTTGTCTTTGGACTGAGTAGATTAAGTCTGACTGGAAAAGGCATTTAAAACTGCATAATCTTTATGAAAGCATGAAAATTTGACATATCCTCCATATATTACATATTTAGCAGAAAGAATAATATTTTACAGCAGTTTTAAGAACATATGTTTCAAGGGGGAGAGTGTATGTGGAGTTTTTCTTCTGCCGGTCCTTATCACTTTGGGCCATACTCTTAGATAATGTAAACCCACATAACTTCATTGACTCTAACACACTTTGCTGATCCACTCAATTTAGATCTGATCTCTCAAGTTCCCATGGGCATTCAAAACTTAGGAGGCAGAAAAAAATAGGACTACTACATTTTAGCAACACCAAAAATGGTTTTAAATGGATTTTCCCTGCAATAAAAAATGTTACAAGCTGGATGCCTGATATCTTGGTATCATCCAAATTACATATGAATAAAAAGTGGTGCTGTTTAGGCTGTAGTCAAAACCACCACCACTACAACAAAATTACCCACTGTTTTTATTAGTAACTCTCGAAACAACTTTCAAGAAAAAAATGCCTCCATCTTTGCACATAAAGAAAATAAGACACCAAGAACTGGCTTGCAGAAAGCCAGTGACAGAATTCCCTGAGTGGTGATGATGTGTCCAGTGGCCTCCTGAGCTGTCATAGTCCATGGAGACCGACATAAGCCACATGATAGGGCCATTTGACTTTTGAATCTTCCTCTGGCTAGGTGGGTTTAGGATTACAGTGCTGACATTTTTATAAGACTAACATATCTCAATATATTTTGTATTACTCAGACGTGGCTACCTCATGTTGAGCCTTTTCAGCTGATAGATATCTTCCCCCTGACTCCAAATCCAAATTAAAAATTCAGACTGATATTTTCAAACTTTTTGAGTACCAGTGGGATTTAGTTGTCAGGTTCCTCAACCTCTTTAAGATCTTAACTTTGCTTAATGAACGTTTCACAATAATTGACTAAGAAACCATCAAGAGCTAATAACTTCATTTTAGCTCTTTACTGGTTTTATAAATTTCAGAACATTTTGCCTGAGATACAGTTGTTGCTAGGTAAAGGAGACATTCCTTCAGATGAGCCTCCAAACAATTTCTAACTTCCCAGTATTCATGCTTGCTCTTCTCTTCCACAGTAAATGCAGTGAACATGAAAATCACACTGAGTTTAAGGACACATACTCTGCAGCCCTCCAACAAAATGATGATCATAATGTTTTATGATGATCATAATACTTTAACAGGCTGGATTAAATTCTTCTGGCAAATGAAAATCTCACTGGGGAATTGCTACTCCTTCCACTGGGGAAGCAGAATGGTATATAAGCACACAGAGACCTCCTGTATGCTACTAACACAGGCTGAGGGACCTACTGAACTGACAGGAGACAAAGTACAGGACTTGAAGTTAGGTCTTGTAGGAGCAAGCTCTTCACTCATGAAAAAAAATCTATCTAATAGCCACAGTTACTCAAGGCTTTGGCTTTACATTTCATTCAGAACAGTGACCCCTCACACTGTATTGTCTGATTGGTTCAATAATGACTCTGAGGAATGAGAGCCACCTACCCTATTATTGACTCCACCTCCTGGAGTTTCCCTTAAAGAGACTTCCATTCAAGTCTGGTCTAGAGTAACATATGCAATTACACTAGGAAGAATGAAAATGTGAAGGGGGCAGCCACTGCAGCTTCAGGTCATGAGACGATTGCTGGCTGTGATCAGGAAGAAATCCCCTCCTCTTAAATGAAGTATAATAGGGTTCATATCTGACGATTCAGGACTGGTCATTGTCAAAGACAGGATATTCCCTGTGACAGTTCATAGAATCTTGGATTTCTCTCCTCTTAGTCTTTCAAAATGAAGCAAAGAAAAAGAAAACTTTGAGGAATTTCCTAATTTTTTATTGAAAAAAAATCGAGTAAAGGGGAAATAAATTTTAGTACTCTGCTATTCTGCTGCCCAAACTTCTGCTACAGTTTTTTCCTTTAAAAGTCATTTGAATGTTCCTTTTTCTTTTTATAGACAGTATTTCATGTTTCTAGTATTTGATGTAAAAAATACTGAATTAATTTCACTGTATTTAGCCTACTGAATATGATTTCTTTTTTAAGCACGTTGATCTTGTGAAAGACTGTGGTCTCTAAGGATTGTCTGTCAGTCACCTCATAAAATAAAGGTTATTATTGTTATCAGTGGTGAACAATAGCTGATGACTTCAAGTTGAGGAAAGGTCAAGAGACTAATCACTGATATGCTTTCAACAGCTATCTTTTCCAGTCATGACTTTAGCAATTGTTAAAAGGCATGTTTTTTCAGCTTTAAAAATTTTCCTATGTTTCCTCATTGTCTGTATACATGCATGAATGTGCACACAAATTCAGCTCAAGTTAGGTCTTTTTGTATCTGCCAAGTTTCACTCAAGCAAATGAACAGAAAATCACAATAATTTCTGAATCTGGAGTATGAATAATTGTGACAAGTGGACGGGAACTTCCTTTTTCCTGTTAGTAGCTACCATGTCTATGCCATCCCTGAGCAAATTTCAATTCTATAGCATTCTTAAACATTGACTCTGCTACTCTGCTTCTCTTGGAATGCTTCTTCCATCCACCCCACTTAAGAGCACGGGATGCACTGTGGTTTCTTGAGACCTTTGTTTTAGAATTCAAGCACTATAAAACTAGACCAGGTTTTCTGGAAATACATTCTTATTCTTTTGATCTTTCAAACTATGGACTATCAGTAATGTATGAGGCTGCTCAGATCTGGGAGGTGGAACAGAGCTGGTGGGACGTGCTGCCTCTGCTCAAACTTCAGTTAGAGCCTGAGAAGTTTATGTAGGTCAACTGTGCCTTCCTTCAAGCTGAAGAAGCTGTCCA
Source organism: Pipra filicauda (assembly GCF_003945595.2). Classification (NCBI taxonomy): domain Eukaryota; kingdom Metazoa; phylum Chordata; class Aves; order Passeriformes; family Pipridae; genus Pipra; species Pipra filicauda. The sequence goes on from NW_024103929.1 coordinate 1,680,241, forward strand.
TGCTTGGAATATGTAATATAGGTGGAGACACAGCCTGACAGACACAGAGAACTATTCAGTCAAAAGCTGGTATCAGCTGAATCCCTTCATTGTTCCTGAATGCATTGTTTAAACTACTGAACAAGTAATTGTTGGTAAATGACTGTCAGAAGTACTCTGTTTCTTCACTATAGATTTAAAAGAAAATATTATAGCAGGAGAAAAAGTAGGTGAAATTGATTTCATTTAACAATAACCTTCCAGCCTTGCCTCACGTCTCACTCAAATAACGTTTGTAACTAATTATAGTGGAGCCTGAAAATAAAGCACTTCTAGGCTGAAGGATTTTAGAAGTCATCAAAATTATCCAGTGTTCAATATAGCCAAAATCCTATATGCTATTATGTTCTTGTGCCGGCAAGGCTGCCTGCAAGTTAACATCTATGGAGCTATGAGAGGAACAAGAGGAAAACATTGGTATCATCAAATGTTATATTGATGTCCGAAGACATTATAGTAGGCTGGGAAATCAATCATTTATAAGTGTTTTTTTCTTTTGACTTTACATTAAATTTTGAACAATTGTAATAATTGGTGGTTTTCCTCCTTCTTCAGGTCTGACAGTATATCCAGACATTTAATTTCATGCACTCTCCTGCCCTATTAATCTTTTTTTTCCTCTCTGCCCCTTAAAAGTTTAGAAGTACATATTCACATTTGTTGGCTCTCCTCTCTGATGCAGATTTACAATTATAAAAGCCTCATCTGACCCTCACTCCATTTGTCTTAGTTTGTACGATGTTTTTAATCCCTGGGAGTCAAGATTTAAAGGGACTTGTCATTCTTAAAAAAAAAAAAACAAACCCACATTACTTTCTTTGCCATTTTCCAGATGATCTGTGTCTTGCATCTACATGCCTGAGTCTCTTTCTGTCAGTGTACTTCCTTTACCCAAAATATAACGTCCCAAATATTCAGTTTTTTTTTTCTTTTTTTTAACTTTCAGGATACCAAATCCTTCATGCACATTACCGAAGGGAAAATTTTCTTTCTTATGCTTAGTTACCTTCACCATATAGTACAAGGTCTATCTGTTTACTTGGACTTTCTTCAAATCAATAGCTCCCAGCTGTAGACTATGCACCATTAGTGATTCATGGAGCACTTGATGGAGGTCCATAGAGAACAGCTTAGCAAAGCACAGGTTCCTTTGCATTTCCATCTGCTATCTTACATTAAACCAGCTAAAATTATATTAAATAGTTTCTGTATGCCACTATTCAAAGAAGGCAATTGCTGCTGTTACACAAGGCCAATATCTAATTGTGAAATATTCCATGTGTGACTAGTAGGCAGGGAAAGGGGGAGTCAAGGGGTTGAAATGTGACCCACACCCTGGAACAATATAAGAACACTTGCTCTTTACAACTTCTCTGCCTCAGCTACAACCCTCTGTTTGGCCTGCATGGAATATCCTTCTGAGTCAAATCAGTTTTATGATTTCTAAACTCTGATGGCTTTAATTTGCTGCAAATCTTTCCAGAGATTATGATACTTTGTACAGCATACCTATAAATAAATTCTATGACAGCCTCATTAATCAGGCTACATTTTAAAAGCATTAGCCTTTTTCCCCTCTGTTGAATCCACAGCTTATCTTTCCCCAATTATAATTAGTGTTCATTAAAAGCAGTACTTTTTTTGCAAAGTAGAGAGTTACACTGATCTAGACTTCCTGCATCCTCCAGCTGATGTACCCCTGTATCAGGGAGCTCTTGGAAAACTTGGCTCCACAATAGCATATTTCAAATGGACTATTTTAGGCAGGGTAAGCCAATCACAGTACTGTAAAGCTTGGTCTTGATATTTTTAACGTTGAGATGCCTGACTCTGGGAATGGAGCATAATTTGGACCCCTTTCTTTATCTTGGGGAAAGTAGGTGACAAACACAAAGATCGAATACCAACTCACTGGAAAAAAAACAATTATGTAAAATTGGTCAGCACCTAGAAACCTTTCACTTCCTACTCACAAAACAGCATTAGTCCATTTAAAAAAAATTATTATTTTCTTTATAGTGGAAAAAATGTCACCACTCTGGACAAGTAGAAAACTTTGTCATTTGGGTTTTGGACACAGAGAGGTAAAGTTATCAGAAGTAAATGTACTAGAGAAAAATATGGTTCCTTGCCAAACATTCTGATCGGTAGGGTAATGAGTGCATTAGTAAGAGCTATCACATGGAAACATTTACAAGTTAGTTATCAAAGTCCAAGGCTATGATTTGGGAAGACTTTTGGTTTGTCCCCAACATGGATTTAAAGCATGGTCTTGAAAACCAAACTTTGAAAAAGACATAAATTCTTTCAGTGCATGTGAAGGGAGTAGAAGGTACAGGATAGGAACTTGAGGAGATTAGAATGCCTTGCACCGGTACTGTTGTGTCAAACATTATATTGCCTAGAACTTCTTCCTAAACTCACCACTCTGATTTCTCTCTCCATCCAATGGAGGACAGATACTGTCACAGGCTGATTCATAAGGGATGGTTTTGGATGAAGTGTACTGCCTGCAGAGCTGCTTGACTCCATCAATAATAAAGACAGTTAAGGTAAATAAGAAGACAGTTTACTTTTAGATATTCAGTTTATGTGAGATGAATCCAATCATAGATTTGAAAACATTAGGGTACTTAAGTAGAGGAGGATCTACCTGATTGGAATTGCGTGTCAGACAAGTTTCTCAGTTCCAAGACATCAAAGCACATGCAGAAGAAGAACATGCTCAAGGAATTCAGATACTTTTAGAAGCCAGGAAGAAGAAGAACAGAAGTTTTCAGGATCTGACTTTTGAACCTGAGTAGGTAAAATTTGTTTACACTTTTTCCATATTTTACATTTGCTGTATCTGCCCGAGGGTATCAATGTCACAAAGACTGGCACTTCCAGAATATCTCTGAGTATATCCAGCTCTTAAATCTTTTGGTGAAAATAATGTGAAATAGAACTAGTACAGGTTCTAAATATGAGTCTTTTTATGGTGAATTTTGGGAAGGAGAGGAGAAAGGTACAAGTTTCCAGTTGGTGGAGATGGTGCACAGAGTTTGTCATGTAACACTGTCAGCGTATCACACCAGAACTTGTGAAAACCCAGTGAGGGATACTGAAAGGCATTTCCCACTGATGCTATCACTGGAAATCAAGTTAAGGCAACTTTCACACCCATCTTTCCCTGCTTTTAAGTCCAAACATATCTACAGCTCTAACACTTCCCTTCAGTTGTCAACAGGTGACCAGTCTTGAAAATACATTCTGATGTCTAGTATCATTCTGTCTTCACCTAACCCAAAAGCTGTAGTCTCCTGTCAGATGCAGGCTCCACTGAAATCTATTTCATACTTGTTGGGGAAAGCAAATAGTATGCCTCTTCTTTCTCTTGACTGGCAGGGAAATTAATGGGCAGGATTCTGGAACTCGGGTGTGATGAAGACCAGTGGTTACAACTGAAAAGGAAGCTGTGAACTGTATTCTTCTGGAAATTTGGCTCAGAGGTATCCCTTCTTCGATCCCATCATGTCAAGTCATGAAAAGGTTAGGTGATACTGTGACAACAGTGACTGTGACAACGACTAAACAAGTAGATTAAAACTAATCTTTCTAAAGAATAAGAATTTATATCTCTTTAAGAGAACTTCATAATATCAAGTGAGAGAAGTTCTTGACAGGCTTGTGACAAGGATTCCTGCTCCCACAGGTGGACAACTGCTAAAATGGCACTCTGCTGTGAATAGCACAAAGCTGCTGCAAAAAGGAATGATAAATCATATGTAAGGGATGAAGGAAGTGAAATCTAAACAGAGCTAGAAAGTGTCAGAAAGGAGAGGATTACACTGGAGGTCTGAAGGGTCTTCCTATTTTTTAACCTGAAAAGCTTCTCTTTTCAGGGTTAAATTTGGTGGCAATAAGCAATAAGGATTTGTTTTGGTTTGGGTCTTTTTTGAGGTTAAAATTGCAAGGTGACTGTTTTTCATATGAGATGTCGTGAGAAAATATATGTGATGTATGCAGTTTGTGATGACTGAGAATGTTTGATCACAGGTAGGGATAGCAAGAGAAGAGAGAAATTTTCAAGGTCAACTTTAGAAACTTTAAGAATTAAATATTTTGAAACCAGTCCCAGGATTCTAATGAATATATTCTATACAGTTTTATTATGGCCTATAATTTGTCCATGGAAGTTTTGCTAATGCTTGTACTTATCCACTGCTGTAAATCATGGTAATATTCACAAAGGGGTTAATGATGACTTTACATTGTGCTCACTTTAGCTAGAAACATTCTGTTCTCTCCCACTCTTCAGTCAAGATGTGGGCAAAGTGAATTGTAAGATGTTATATTTAGCACCTAGCTAAGTACATATTTTTCTGTGCTGTGCCATGTTTGGATACTACGCATCTACTGGGAAAAAACAAGCTGTCATTGCAACACTTGAAAGTTAATAATCCCTTTTTCTCATTAAAGCTCTTCCACTCAGAGACAATACGTATTGGAACAGGGTTATGCTGCTGTTGACTTCTAGTCTGTTGTCTCTATTACTTTGGATGACCTTCCTTTACACTGCTTTGACATGCCCTACCTGAACAACTGGGAGATGACCTTCCTTCAGACACTTTCCTGTGAGTGCCCAGAGGATGGCAACAGCCTTCTACAATTCACTGAGAAAGGCTCAATGGAGAAGCTCATCTTACTGCAGCATCGAGCAGCAGCTGCTGTGCTTCTACGAACCCTAGTGAAATGTGCAGATGAGCAGACCCTGGAAAGAACAAAGTCAGTCAGCTGTGGTTTTGCAAAGTGGATGCTCACATGCTCATTGAAGTACTGTAGACGTTGAAATAAAGAACAGGATCTTTCCAACAAAATGTGAAAATCTCCTTTTAAAGGGGGGAGGAGCCACTGACAACCACCAGACAAATTACATACTAGAATGTCAACATTTTCTCCAATGAATATAAAAAACCCTACAGGATAGCTTGAGTAACCAATTTCAATGTAGACAGCTTTACTGTTGATTTCAGTGGTGAGGAGACTGAATCTGAGATTAAATCATCTACCTTTAGCAGTCTACAGGCACTATAATCCCATCACAGTTAATAGCCAGATAGCTGCATCTGAGACAACCCCAAAGAACTCGAGGCATTCACACAAGACTGGCAGGTATGAAAAGGGAATTAGAGGAAATATTCCCTTCTTGAACTAGTAACAGCTGGAGATAGGCAGGGTCTTCTAAATCCAAAGTATTTAAGCTATTGAATTCCACTTCCCAGCATGCATTTAGACTGTTCCTTGTGGACTTGAATTAGGGTGTCATTAGTTTTAGCAGAATCATATCCATGAAGCTGGATGAGATGAATTCCATATAACAGATCTGAAAACCCATGCCAGTTTTGCAATGGGATATGATATCTTCACAAGTACCAACAATACTTTTGCTGTATGAATTTCTGCTTCTCTACCGAAAGATATGGAACTACTGGAGAGAGTTCAACAAAGCCAATGCTAACGGGCTCCAGGATGGATCTGCTGCTGGCCAAGGTTTAGCCCATCAGAGATGCTGGTAATGCCTCTGTGATAACACATTTAAGAATTAAAAAACACTATAGCACTAATGTAATGGTGCTCAGAGAAGAGAGGACTGAGAATGTGTGAGAGGAACAACTGTGCAGACCCCAAGGTCACTGCAGGAGGGGCAGGAGGTGCCCCAGGTGCTGGAGCTGAGATTCCCCTGCAGCCTGTGGTACAGCCCATGATGAAGCATCTGTGCTCCTGCAGCCCATGGAGGCTGATGGGGGAGCAGAGATCCACCTGCAGTCCAGGGAGGGCCCTGCTGGAGACCTGTGGAGGGAGGAGCCCCCGCTGGAGCAGGTTTCCTGGCAGGACTGTGGCCCTGTGGGGGACCCATGCTAGAGCAGCCTGTGCCTGAAGGATTGTATCCCGTGGGAGGGACCCACGCTGAAGTAGTTCATGAAGAACTGTAGCCCATGAGAAGGACACACACTGGAGGAGTTTGTGGAAGACTATCTCCCATGGGAGAGACTTCAGACTGGAGCAGAGGAAAGACTCTTCTCCCTGAGCAGCGTCAGGAACTGTGATGAAGTGACCGTAACCCCCATTCCCCATCTCCCAGTGCCTCTGGGGGAGAGGAGGTAGAGCCTGGAAAGGAGGGAGGAAATGGGGGGAAGGTGTTTTTAAGATTTGTTTTATTTCTCATTATCTGCTCTGATTTTGACTGGTAATTAATTTCCCCAAGTCGAGTCTGTTTTCCCCATCATGGTACTCAGTATGTGATCTCCTCGTCCTTGTCTCAACTCATGAGCCTTTCATTTTATTTTCTCTCCCCTGTTCAGTTGCAGAGGGGAGTGATAGAGCATCTTTGGTGGATACCTGGCATCCAGACAGAGGCAACCCACCACATGTAGTGCAAATACTACATTTTTCACGGGTATTTTTAAATGCTATCTCTTATAAAATACAGATTAACTTGTATGTGTGTGTCTATCTGTTTGCATAGTTTTCAAGATAAAATCTCCCTGAGGAGGAAAAAGTGCTGAACGTTTCTACAGTAATCAAGGCAATTGGCAAATCAGTTATACCACAGGCATCTTTCCTCCCATTTTGGACTGTTTGTTTCATTTTTACACCACGAATGTGCAATCTAGACCAACAAAGATATTTGAACTAAAAAAAGGCTTTTAACCAAAATTCAGGAATTTCCTGGACACCATATTGCTTGTGCCTCTACAGTGCTAGATGTTATCATCAAATTATACAATCTCAATGCATTGAGATAGTTTGGATCATGTTTTACTCCACAGACAGGACAGCATAGCCTAACATTTGTCCAAATTGCCTTGTAACTACAAATTCAGATTTGATTTTTTCCATTTGCCCATTTGTTCTGGATAAATTGAAGCCAAAGATCCTTCCTTCTTAACGTTTTCTGTAACAAATTCAATTTGTAGAGCTGTGTAATAACAGACTGACCATAAATGGTGCAAATCTGCCAGTAATTGGCAAGCAAATGCTGTCTGAATTTGATTATGTGTATTCTTATAGAGCTCAGGTCTTGCAAAGGCATATATTTTGTATACGAGCATTCAGGGCATTCAAATATCTGCAGGAGTGCGGACTAGTAATGCATGTGTATTCCTTGACTGACTCCTGAATTCACTAAGCAAAGGTGTGTGCTTGGCATTGGCTCAAGGCAGTACAGGAAAATCTTAATTTTGCTGGTCTCAAGACAAAGACCTGGGACTGAGTCACGTTCATGCCATGGCAGCAGGTGAAGCAAAAGTGGTTGAAAGAAGGGATGGGGAAGAACACTTCAGAATCACTTCTGCTGGTTTCACTGCCTCCACAGGGAAAGTAGAACTGTGACTTTACCTTGAGAAACCATCTATGTAGTTTTAAACATATTGCTTCCTAGCAGCACTTACCTCCTCTCACATCTCTGAACTTTCTTCAGTGGTGGCAATAATAAAAGGTAATCTAGCTTCTCAGGACTTTAGTAAAACAGGAATTAAGGCTTCTTTTTTAATTTGTCTTTTTTCCTTCTATCTATTAGTTTAGGGAATTGCCTACCTTGCTCATGTGTAGATGAATTGCCTACATGCATCCAAGAACCACACAAACAAAGTATCCTGTGCTTCCCATGGCCAGGTTAGTTCTAATAGCAAAGGTGTCCTACAACTAAAGAAAAGAATGTCTATGTTCTTACAGCAGAGGACCATGCAGACAGAGAAAGAAGTTAAGAAGCTTGCTAACAGCATCCCAGGAATTAGTTCTGAGTAATGAAATATCCAACTCAATATGCATAAGCAAGTGATTTTCTAACTAAATTACCTGATAACTCTGATACTGGCTATTGGGATTGTATAAAAATATGTGTTCGTATATTTTAACGTGGAACTCCCAGATGATTTTAGAAGAGAACACTGTAGAAACCATATTTATTGTCAGGCTGCCTCTCTGACTGAGTAGGACTGTGGGAGGCTTAAGTGTGTTCTGGGTAATGTAGTCTGATTTCTGTTTTAATGGACTGAATAACTAGAGCAGGCACTTATGTTAAATGGCCCGTCTGAGAACTCAGCAGCCATTTGAGGTAATAGAGAGTTTAGGATAAAAGTAATAATCTACAAGAGTTTAAATCCATTGTTCTAAAAGAGAATAAAATATCAAGTTCCAGAGCCCAAGAGAGGAAGTGGGACATTCAGTTTCATATCTAACCCAGATGGTGATCTGCTGTGTGATTTTATACAAATTTGGGGAATATTCCTGGGTGATGATTTAAATTCCCTTAAACCAGTTGTATTAATTTATTTTCCACTTGGGAAACCATGGGAGGAGAGATTCTGGAGCTTAACTAATGTTCCTGAGGTGCTTTAAGATTGTTGGATAAGTGCTATCCAGTAAATATAACACTTAGGGAGTTAAGTTCAATATATCTGAAGTGATTCAGGAGGATCTCCACTGAAGACAATTGAGTCGTGATGGTACAATGGTAGCATGAGTAAGATAATTTTCCATTCCATTGTTAGAAAGAAAAAAGAGTTGCTGTTAATACCATTGTACTGGGTTTGGACATAACTTTAGGTGAGCACTGTTTCGTGCCCACATTACGGAGGTAAATGTCTGCACAAGAGGATGTAATTGTTTTCAAAACCAAGGAGAAATTTGACCAATGATGACATGACTAACCATGGCTATGGATTAAAACCATTCAGGAGGTCACAAGAAAGAGAAAGTCACTGTAATTTTATCAAGGTAATACTATTTTTTAAGACTAATACTTTAGTCTCCTTATGCTTAAAAGATTCAGGATGGAGGAAAAGTCAGCAAAATGAAGTTGACTTGCAGAAAGTGATATTATCATTTTGTTCAACTTCTTATTTTAAATATTTTTCTCCAAAATTTTCAGATTTAAATCACTAACCCATTGAGTCTGGGGATATTTTGACTTAAAAATAAAAGAAATGTAGCATCCCAGTCAAAAGTGATTTGCATGAAAGACCATTCAAGATATTATGGAACATTTAAAAGATAAATATTTTAACAAAACCCTGAATGGAGTTTCTAGTTTTCCTCCTTTTTAGTACATGACAGACAGAAACTAAAACAGACTAAAGGAATTTAGTGAAAAGATGACCTGGTGAAGTACTTCTTTTTTTTTTCCGTTCTTTTGGGAGCAACAAGGGACAGTTAGCTTTCAAGTTTTAATCATAACACCAGCAGATGTAAGAGAAGAGCTGGTTCAAAAGAACATAGTTCCAAAGAAATTGAATTTTGCCATATGGTCTGCAGTGGGTGTAGAGCCTTGCTGCATGTGTAACCTAGGTACCTGGACATGGTGGTACTTCAGCTTCAATAAGTCAGTGAGAATATGTATTCCCAATCAAGTCAGTGAAGAAAGGTACAGGGTGAATCAGACTGCTTAAATTAAGCATAGGGGTTTCTTTCTCACAGGTCAGGGAAATAACAAGCAATGTGAGCTACCTTCTATTGAGAACTCCTACGGGAAGGTTTCCTTAAAAAATAAAAGGATGACAGCATTGCCCATTGATGACCACTCTCGTCACCTTCTGCCTAGGGGGTAAGAGGGTCTCTCTCAGCTCAGTCATATCGACCATGTCTGACAGAGTTCTGGACCAGCAAGTAGGAGCTGACAGAAGAAACTTTACTTTTAACAGGAAGAAACAGAATGATGCTCCAGAGTCTGCTCTCCAAAGTGCTGTTATGCATCTGGATCAAAACTACCTGATTCCTTCTGATCGCACAGGTGGATGACCACATGCAAGTGCTCATCCCGGTATTTTGACCCTGTTTAACTTTCCAGTGCAGGTGCAGCTTCAGGTCCACTCTAAGAATTGCATAGATTTATGTCCAAAACTGGTATTGTTGCACATGTGTGTATGCAAGCAAACTCCAGAGCATGACTAATGCGTGGCTAAATTTCAGTGTTTACAAGGGCAGACAGTACGGGAGGGCAGGTGAGCAGGTTCACTGTTAGAGCATTAGTGTAGGTCTAGGTTTGTGAGACCAACTTCATAAGTTTAAATGAACTGAGCTCCTACCTTTTTTCTTCTTTTTTTTTTTTTTCTCTAAATGACAAAAGTAAAATTAAAGGAAAAATATAATTTCGTTGTTTTACATGTCTATGTCAGGTTTGGGCTTCTGTGGACTGAGTGATCAACTTTGTCAGAGCTACTACAGCTCTGATTCAGTAGAATCCTCTTTGAATCTAAGTTAAATCTTAAATGCTATGGACTCTGTTTTCCTGAAGAGAACACAACCACCTTTCAAACTGAGAACTTAAAACCTAAATCACTCACATTTGTTTTTAAATTCCAGAAAATCTCAGCCCCAAAAGAGAAATAAGATGTATGAGAGCATTTCTGCCTATTGGTATGTAGATCATGAACAATTAAATGATTTCAGATATGATCTGAAGTAGCATATTTCTGGAATAAATGTTTTTGTTATAAGGTACTAAAGAACAATTACAGTCTTTTGCTCAAGCATGGAGAATATTTCTGGCCATACCCCCTCCTGCCCCCAAACTTAAGTACCTACTCTTCTCTCAGTGTGGGGGGGGTTTGTGTGTTAACTTTCTCTTGAACAGTTAGCTCTTCCTCAACCGCATGTTTTCTGAAAGATACATTATCAGGTCTTTCTTATTTCCGTCCACTCATTTATGAGCTTTTCAGCTGCTAACAAGATGTCTTAAAGTATGTCTGGTATTAGCAACAGTATTACTTGTCTTATTTATCTTTCGTGGTGCCTACACAGAGTTGCCAAAACCTTGCTTCCAGCACAGTCAGTGAACATAGAAAGACGCAGCACCAGGGTGAAAGCACAAGCATCCCACACCTGTCCTGCAACTCTGGATGGAGACTGGAGGGAAACAAAAAAAGGTATTTTGTTTTCATTGTTTGAAACACAACTATTTTATCTGCATGGGGATCAAAGTACTGTCTGCAAGGGGTAGGCAAGCTTCCATATCACTAGTTTCAAAAGTTCTTTATTCATAGCACAATTTTTGCTTTGAACCAGCTGTTCAAGTGATGGAGCCTGGACAATACCTTCTGTTGTTTTTCTATTTGTTTACTTCCTGCCAATTTCACATATAACACAAATGTCATCAGCAGCAGTGTTGTGTCCTTATGAGAGGGAAAAGACAAGCCTGTACAGAATTTATTACTGTCTCTGGAAATAGACAGGAGCCTGAGGCAGCATCTATACCAGTAAACTGAATAGTGAGGGCAATGCTTTTTTGACCCTGAGGCCAATTGACACCGTCTGGTCTGTTCTATCCCACTAAACACTCATCTTCCAAAACTGAGACTGTCTCTCAGATGTCTAATGGGGGTTGCCCTTGCTTGGTTCTGACACCCTGAGCACCCCTGGGAACTGCTTGGGAGAGTGCTAACCTGGACCTGGACAAAAGCATGCCAAGAGCTGTTTAATAAGTTAACAGTATGGATGCCTGAGCTACCTGATGTCTGAGCTCTGACACTGTTCATTCACTTAGGTAAACTTGCCTTGATGCTCTTCTGTGGATTTCAGATGTTACTGTATGTTGCCTTTGTATCTCACTATCAAGTTCAAGTTCTGTAGCCAAGGGTTTGGAGGTGGGGAGGCCTGAAGATGGCTGCAAGGCAGAGACCAACTGTTTCAGAAAATTATTGGGATGACATAGGGCACACAAAAGAAAAGAAGGTATCTTATATTGTCCCTAAGAACATAATATACCAGAGTTTGGCCTGAGACTTGTATTACAGAATTTAATTTTCGACATGGAAGAAAGTCAAATGAAAGGAAAGAACACTCTAAGACTTTACGTTTTTGTAAAAATGTGCAAATTAGATTTCTCTTTATATTAATTTTTTTTCAATGAACTAGTACTTTTTCACATACAGGAAAAGCTTTTATGTTATAGCTTGTATTCTGCTTGCATGAATCGTAGAATGCTTTAGGTTGGAAGGGACCTTAAAGATCATCTAGTTCCAACCTCCCTGCCATGGCCAGGGCCACCTTCCTCCAGACCAAGTTTCTCAGGGCCCCATCCAACCTGACTTTGAACACTTCCAGGGATGGGGCACCCAAAACTTCTCTGGGCAACCAGTTCCAGTGCTTCACCACCCTCAGAGTAAAGAATTTCTTCTTTATGTCCAATCTAAATTTACCCTCTATCAGTTTAAAGCCATTCCCCCTTGCCCAATCACTACAGGCTCTGGTAAAAAGTCCTTCTTCAACTCTCTTGTACTCCCTTTAGGTAGTGGAAGCTGCTGGGAGGTCTCCCTGTAGCCTTCTATTCTCCAGGCTGAGCAACCCTGGATCTCTCAGCCTTTCACAGGAAAAGTGCTCCAGCCCTCTGATCATCTTCTTGTTCTCCCCTGGACTCGCTTCCAACAGGTCCGTGACCCCCTTATACTGGGGGCCCCAGAGATGGATTGCAGTACTTTGGGTGGGATCTCATGAGATCAGAGGGGCAGAATCACCTCCCTCGACCTACTTTTGATGCAACCCAGGTCACTGGTGGCTGTCTGGGCTGCAAACACACATTACCAGGGCATGTTGAGCTTCCCGTCAACCAACATCCCCACGTCCTTCTCTCCAGGTCTGCTCTCAATCCATTTGCTGCACAGCCTGTATTTGTACTTGGGATTGGAAAAGAACTGGCAAAAGATACCACACCATTATTTTGGAGAGAGTCTTCATTTTTCTTAAGCAGACTTCATAGACGTCCATTGTGATCACGAATTCATTAGGAAAACAGCTAAAATGTAGGAAATACTTCAATGTATTCTAATGCTCTGTTCACTGACAATGGGTGACTTGTACTTGATCATAGCCTTGAATTTCTATTTGCGGCATGGGGATACAGAATAAAAAGCAGTGGAAAGTTGTAGGTAATTTTGGTTCAATTATCTGGTAGAAATTTTAATTTCCAAAGCTAAATTAAAAATAGAAGATAAGAATACAGTTGGCTTTATTTCTTCTTTTAAAAAACTGTAAAAAATGCCTCTGACTAAATGCTAGAAAGTAAATTAGACCTTTTAGCTGTTAGAATTGAATATCTCAATGAAACATTGAAAGAGAGAGTAGCAATGTGCACTGGGCAATATTAACAGCCTTCCCATGTAGATTGTTCCAGGGAGCAATGTTTCCACTTAACTGGCTTAGAAGGACAGGAAAAGCAATCAGAGCTTTTAATAAATGAAGAACTGACTTCTTTCATGTGTGACTTCCTTTGGTTTCATGCTATTAATTGTAAGTAGACTTATAGTCACCTTAAAAATGTCATGAATGGAGCCATAGTAGCGGATCGTATAAACAAATTGAGATAGAAATGTCATCTCTGGTACTATACAATTCAAAGGTATGTTTGTGCTGCATAGTGAATGTCAGTGAGATACACTCAGATGTGCTCATACAGAGATAACTCCAAGGCCAGGAACAGGATTGGTTTGAACCAAGGAGTGCTGCTAATGAGTAGAGCTCGTTCCCTAAGGCACAACCTCATGCCAGCACCACTTCCATTCCTCATGCTGGTACTTCTGAAGAAAGGTGCACTGTAGGCTGTGACCACACCTGTACATGCAGGGCTTTGAGGTCCAGGTTCCACATAACTAATTGGAACAGCAATGCTGTGCTGTGAGCTTGAGAGTTAGACTGTTCATCCAGGGAAGCAGTGGAGCTGGAGCTGAAGAGGAAGGTACCAGACAGCAGATGGTTTCAAAACAAACAAACACACACATACACACAAACACTCCAGAAAACAGATGGGAGAGCCCAAGTGGGGTGAGCATTACTGGGATGACGTGCAGCAGTCTAGAGCAGCAGCTTTGCTGTGAGTGTTCATAGGCTGGGTAACTCAGGTACTGCAGAAGGGAAAGGCATGAAGGTAGTTATTGCCTCTTTGGGGAATTTGGTAAGAACTGCTGCACTAGGCCTGATAAACTAGACAACAGTGGAAGTGCTTTTTATAACTAATGTCTGAAACTGATCTCCAGGTGAACAGAAATTAATTTTCACTATTCCAAAACTGAACTGAACAGGAAAAGACTGTGGTCCACTCCTAGTTTTGTCATTCAGTTCTACTACCCCTCAGCTGAGTAACTCTAAAACTCAGTAATGTTATGAGAAGAGAAAGAGTTTGACTTATGAAGAGCAAAATGAACTTCTGCATTCAAAATCCAATTAGCATTGCAAATCTTAATCTCCTTTTTGTCCCCTCACCTTATAGAAAGATGTATGGAGGTTCCTTACTTTCACACTGAATGATGGCGCTGTGGAATAAAAAACAGTGCAGGTCTGGATTTCCCACTTTCTTTTGGGTGCTTCTTTTTTTTTTAGCACATCTCCATGAATTTACAAATGCAAATGTGATTTAATAAAGAACGGTGGGTGTCTGTACAGTGCAGTTGCATGAAGCAGAGGGAGATGCTGGTGGAGGGTGGATAATTCTAATCAAACTACTCACACCTTGCCCTCCTTGACATGCAATACCACTTTAAACAGCAGTGCTCTAATAGAGAAAAGAGCTACTGTACTTACCCACTCAATAATTTGCATAATTTTGAAGAGCTGAAAATGTCACCGCTGTTTTATGATAATTGTTGAGAAATGATTAGCTATAGCATTTATACATTCCAGAAAAAAACCCAAAACTATTTTACTATTCTCTCTTTAATATTAATAAGGATTAATAAAATGAAAAATAAAATCACCTTTGAGGACAAACATTATGTATAAAATAATGGGTGTCATATGAAGGCACATAAGTTATCCATCCATTTGCTGTAGCTTGTCATATCTGGAAAAGTCTTAAAAAGACATACTCTTGACTGCCACTTCTGCAATTTCAAATGCAAATTTTAGCAATAGCTAAAAATAACCCATTATTTTCTTCATTCTCTGCTTTGTAGTTTTTGTTAGAATTCACCAAATTTATGTCTCCTGTAATTCAAACATTTTTTAGTTGTGATGGATAGATATGAGCTGCTCATCTCTTGTTCATCATTCTTCTTTCAGATAAATCCATTGATAAGAAGATTGAGACATCAGTTCTAGGTCCTCCTAGTTCTACAGTCCTCACAGCTCTCTGAACTTAGCAGGTTTGGTGGTTGTAGAGCCACATGAAGTGAAAACTAGCTCCAATACAAATTCTTGAGGAAGCATGGTTTCACAGAAGTCCATGTCCAACATCCTTTGACCTTCAGTGTCTTTCTCAGGCTCCTCTATTTCATATACTTTAATAACAGTATAGTTGAGATTTAGAAGGTCATTTTTACAATACTCGTGAAAGAGTAGAATGCTCTTCTTTGCCCAGCTCTATCTTGGAACTTGGCCATGAATTCCAGTCTCTCTTAGGGTTTTCAGTCTCCATGTGATGTGAATGATGTGTTTCTCCTGACAGACTGTTTTGACAGTCTGTGCAGAATAGAGAGCTTTTTAATAATTTTCCTCCCAGTTTAGTGAAACTGCTCAGTTACAGTCTAGAAAGAAGAGGAGGGAAGAAATGGCAATTACTGCTACACATATGAAGATAAAAGTTTTAGGAATGTCTTCTTTATCCAGCATAAGTTCACAGAGGATGAAGTATCACATATTTGTGATATAAACTCTCATTCAGAAAAACCATGACTTCCATCCAGATTTAAGTGTTCCAAAATATGACATATATTCTCTAGAAAGCTCTTGAGATATATTTATTTTTGTTTGATCAGGAAAATATTGTTAGAAATAGCTAAACCATCTCAATTTAAAAGAAGTATTTATTTTTAATGTTTACTACAGAAGAAGCCTAAAGAATTACTGCCTTTTAAAAATGTAGGTGAAGGAATAAAAGGTAACCTGCACTAGTATGACAAAACTAACACAGCCTCACAAGGAGTGAGGTGTACTAAAAGTTAACTGTGAGTAACAATCCAGAAGATCAACCACCATTTCTTGTATGAATTGACATTATTGACCTCATTGCAATAACTTCTCTGCAAGTCATAGTGGTAGGACTTGCTAGAAGTAAAGCTGATGATGGTACTATCAGGAAAAGTTTGCAAAGATTTTTATGACACAGAAATTCATATGGTTGTAATGAACTGTGCAGAATTGACTGTATTTATATAGACTATTTCTATGGTAGTGTATCCATCCTAGTCTGGCTCACCACCCACATAATTGACTTTGTGTCTCAAAATTTGTGTCTACTATATCTGTTATCACTAGAAGACATTGGATACAGCAGTATATATAGATCTCTCACTCACAAACTGCAATCTTAAGTTTGATTCTCTGGGTTTTTATCACAACATCTATTTTTCCAAGAAATCAGGTGACAGCATCCCTTGTTAGAAAGTGGCATGTTTTAACCCCAGACAGTAACTGAGTATCACACAGCCACTCACTCACACCCCTGCCCTGGTGGGATGAGGAGAAGAATCCTAAAAAAAGATAAAACTTGTGGGTTACGAATATACAGAATGTTATAGTAATTACTACTACTACTACTATTAATAATAATAATTATGAAAAGGGAAAAGAGAGAGGAATAAAACCCAAGACAGACAAGTGGTGCACAATAAAATTACTCACCACCTACTGACTGATACCCATCCAGTCTGTGAGCAGCTATCAGCCTCTCCTGGCATACTCCCTCCACAGGAGGATGTATGACATTCTGGGCACGACATTCTGTGGTATAGAACATCCCTCTGGCCAGCTTGGGACAGCTGTCCTGGTCATGGTCCCTGCAGTTTCTTTTGCACTCTTCACTGGTAGAGCATGGGAAATTGAAAAGTCCTTGACTCAGAGTGAGCACTATTTAATAACAACTAAAGGATCAGTGTGTTCTCAATGTTATTTTCATATCGAACCTAAAACACAACACTGTACCAGCTACTAAGAAGAAAATTAACTCTATCCCAGCCAAAACCAAAACAGAAAGACATCTAATCTTATTTTAGGGATTTGAAGATCTGGCGAGTGTTTAATTATACTTACTGCTACGATGATGCTGTTATTGTGCTATATCAAGTTTGAATTTCATAGAATCATGGAATGGCTAGGGTTGGAAGGAACATTGAAGAGCATCTGGATCCAACACCCCTTCCATGGACAGGGACACCTTCCACTAGACCAACTTGCTCAGAACCCCATTCAGCCTGGCCTTGAACACTTCCAGGGATGGAGCACCCACTACTCTGGATAACTTGTTCCAGTGCCTCACCACTCTCAGAGTAAAGAAATGTTTCCTAATATCTAATCTAAATCTGCACATTTGCTGTTTGAAGCCATTTCTCCAGCTTCAAATTCCAGCCATTTGATCTTGTCCATCTTTGTCTCCAAGATGAAAAAGGACTCCAGTATGAAGTATTTGTTCCTTGTGCCAGTACCTATTCACGGTGATCAAGCACGTCTCAACCTTTCTATTGAACTATTTAAACTTCACAACATAAGACTTGTTTTCCAACCACTGAAGAGTGTTTTTGTTTAGTTTGCTGGTTTTATTGTTTTCACTAATCTTATAAAGGGGAAGAGTTAGTCTCTAAGACTTAGAAGATATAGCCACTGCTACTCCCACCTTTGCTTCTGCTGCCCTTTATTGACTGTTAGAAGGGATACTCCAAATGAAACCTCTAAAATTTTATCTAGTGGAAACATATTCAGATAATTGAGTACATTCATTTGACATTGAATGCTGAAGTGCTTAAAAAAGCGGGAGGTACAAACTCTCATATCACTCAGATACCTTCAGATCATCAGTTCCTCCAAATGCCTATTTTTCTCTTCAGCAGTTGTGACAGAGTCTAATTTCAAAGCTAGCTTTTGTGTATACTTTCTATATGACTCATAAACACTTTCTTTTTCTGATGTTATCAATTTTGAGACAATGTTTTTACCAGTCTTTCTCCTTTAGGATTTTTTACTTAGTAGTTCATGCTACATCTTATTTATCAAGGAAGGCTTTGCAAATACTGAAAGTTCTGGACTTTTCAAAGAGTATCAATCTATCTTAAGTTGTTGGCTTTTTTCCCAATACACCCATAGCAGATATTTCATATCTCATCTGAGTGAGCAATTCAGAATGAAAAAATAATGTATACAGTTATATGCTAATTCATTAAGGTCTGAAGTTACCTGAGTGCTAATTAAAAGAAAAATATTTGAAGGATAAGGTAGGACTTGCAAGCGTATCACATACAGGTTCTTTTCTAATACATTTCCCATCTATCACACTTATTACTGCAGGGTGGGCTGACAGGTTAATTATGTACCTGCAGGAGAAGTGATGCAGAGGTTATTATGATTTCAAAAGCAAACACTTATAATCATTTTATCTAAACAGAAGACAGCCTCACCTTTATGAAGGTCTGCATTTAGTGAACATTTTTAAGGCAAAAGTCTCTGCATTTTCAAGGAAGATTGATAAACTATCCATCAGCAGATACCAAGCTAGTAGTGTGTAGAATGGGCTGCAAGAAGGTAACCTATGCATATGGTAGTACATGGGAGAAAAGGATTGATTTTGTGATGAAGCCATAGAACTGGGATTCACAAAATTCCGTTGTAATTTCCAGGTTAATAATTTCCAGATTTCTTGTGTGCAGAGCTGTTACTAATATTCCTTGTGTGAGATTATATCCACTGGGTCTCACAACATGGGGAGATCATATCAAAAGCATCCAGTGTGCCTGATTAATTGATTGTCATATGTATCTATGTCCTGTTGTTTGGAAGGCTTGCTCCCACATATATGAGATCCTCACAGATGGGCCTGTGTGTCCAGTGAGGTTACAACTGTGAGAGGAATCTTACTAAAAAGCACATGGGCTTCTACTGTCGTGTAGACCAAAATTTTTTACAGGCAAATGCGTCAGCCTATCATGGATCAGGTTATTCATCTACATCTAGCAGATCTTTTACCAGAGCTAGAGAATGATGTTCATATGAGTACACATGAATTATCTGACTCCTGGAAGGGGCTGTCTGGAGAGAGGCAAGAAGACCTAGTTACAAACTGAATATTTTAACTTGATAGGTGAAGATGTAGCTGCAGTCATATCATAAAGGTCTTTACATATTTTATTTAAGAAGAAATTCTGGAACTGAAGTTCATTAAATCCTGACTTTTAGAGGTCTCTTGAATTCTTCTTTCAGGTTTTTTCCCCCTCCTTTAATTTGGTTTTTTTTTTGCTTTGTTTTGTTTTAAATGAGCTGCATTGTTATTCATGTTTCTCCTTTAGCTACCTGCCATGCTTAACACTCACTCATTTGTTGTCATTCATTCTGTACTTTGGGCTAGTTCATTACCTACTGCAATCAAACCCAGACATTAATTAAATAATAATACAGGGTTCAGATTCCATCATGATGCATTTTACCTCCCTCTGCACCCCAAAACTACAAAAGAAGTTCTATATCAGCTTTTGGGTTTCTATGAACTTTCCATAAAAGTCCAGCAGGCTGTGCACAAATACAACTTCCCTCACATGGATCTGGCCTTAACACAAGAATAAAATATTCATCAACTAAATTATTCAAGGAGTAATTGTTGGTATTTGTTGAATAATGTATTCTGTTCATGGTGTCTGAATACTACAAGAGTGAGGTGAATAAATTATACGACAAAGCAAAAAAAATCATTGACTTGCATTTGTTGAATAGCATTTTATCTAAGTTAAATATATTTTTAATAAAAACATAACATAAGGGATAAAAAGTTTTTACCTTGTTTTCCTTTCTAACAAAGAGTAAGGCTTTAGGTATGTATTGTGATGGTCCTTAAGTTGCACAACAGATTTTGAGAACTGACAACTAGAACAATAATATGTTACATGGTAATTTCCAGATAACACAAAACACAGTATTTCTTCCCTTCAGAAAATGTTTATTTTACTGCTACTAGAAAGCAGTCTAGTAAGTGGGTTGCAGTAATTGTAAAAGTAACTTAAGTTCTGCTTATTGCGTATTAGAGTTTATATGTCCTACATATTCAGCTATTTTACTCCCCTTGCTTACTTGCTAGAATCATGTTCTTCACTGCATGAACAAATATTTTATTACTGAAAAATACACATGCTTTTATTTAAGGGTTGCATTGAACAGTACCACATGAATGGAAAAGTGCAATCTTCAGCAAAGAGCTGTCTTGTCTGGGAAACCTGTCAACCAGGAAGTCTGCTCTGAGTAAATCATGTGGACATACAACATGTGCCTGTTGAACAGAACTAAGAGTTGACAGTCCTTCTATTTGATACTGCTTCGAATGATGACAAATGTGATCCCAACAGAAAAAGTGTAGCTGTTCAGTTCACATGCTTCCATGTGGGTGGGAGGGATGTTAGAAAGCAACAACTGCACTTGAAAAAGTTTACATTACCATTGTGTCCTGACAGATATTCCTCGTAGCAACGTTTTAACTTCAAAGAGCTGCTAATATCTCTGTTTATGCAGAGGAATTTTTGATAGTTCTGATATGCTGGACTGCTCTCTCTCTTTTGGTTAAATTACAGTGATCGTTCACATATATAGAGCATTGCAGCAACCGAATCTAGTCAATAAAATTGCAAGATACCCCTTTAACGCTTACCTGGAAACCAGAACAAGAGAGGGTGGTATGGATTCTGTGGGTCCTGCAAGCAGCATTTACGACTTATTAATATTTATGAAAAGACAGTTTGAAACAATCTTTTCATAGTCACACAATAATTCACATTACATTGACTGTTTCCAACAAGCATAATTACAGATTACCTTAAAACATGGAGTTGAAATGTGCTCAATAAGTGCATGCCTGTGCAGACAAGTAACGCAAAAATTTGTTCATTTTGATTATTTCTTCATCCATCAATACAGATACTCCCAATATCAGTTTGTTTCAGTGTCAGTCAAGGAGCTTGACAGCTTATTTAAGGTGCTCAGGAATCAGTAAAATTTTCATAAATAAAAATAAATTTAGCACATGCTTACAAAGAGCATTCATTCAAGACATGGGTTTGATTTAAGCACTCAACTATTTTGCTACCTGGGTCCTAAATAAGCAACTGTCATTTTACAGAAAATCATATTCTGATTGGATTTAATTCTGTGTACTCTAGGAGAATTTGTCTTCCTTGTAAATATTCTTCCCAGTACTGACTGTGTGAATAGAAATGTTGGTTTCTTTAGATATCTCTTCTCTGCCCTCACAACACCACGTGAGAACAGCTTATTAATTAGAAGGAATTGTATTCCTGTTGGTGACTTCAGCCTTGATTGTTATGAGATTCCCATCTTGTCACAACCCAAGGTGAAGTCTTCACCTGGTGAGAGAAGCATGCAAAATACTGCATGCTATAAAAAGGAGAAGAGACATACTGACAAAAATAAGGCAGGTTTGTCTCAGAAAATATTAGGTTTCTAAATTTTTCATGCAGTCCAGCAGTTCATTTAACTCTTACTTAGCTTTGAGAGAGAAAAACTCTACTTGGATCTTTCCTCTTTTTTTTTTTTTTTTTTTTTTTAAATATCTACTTCATTGTTTCTTGCAATACAGAAAAATTACTGTAAGAGAATATTATTATCTCCATATTTGGCTCATACATAGTCTTATGTCATCAGAATTAATTTTCATATCAGGTTATTCTTTTGATGAAATAAAAGTAGCCACATGTAACATGCTACTAGGTTAGTATAAAATGGGCTTCCTCACTCACGAAGACCATTTTTGTTTTCTTGGACCATTGTGCTGAAATGGAAGCTTTTTTTTCATCTTCTTACCTCTTTAACAAATATAAATCTTAAAATGATTCTCTTTTAAGCTTTAATTAGGCTTTGATCATCTTTTTGTAGAATAAATTCAGCTGTAAAAAAGATTTCTGAGAATGTAGCTAAGAATTTGCCCTGTAACTTGTGAAACAGTTGGTTTTCTAATATGTCTGAGAGGAGGGCACAGTAAAGACTCTTTTGCCCTTGATTTAAATGGTTGAAATCCAACAGATTGGCTTGTATTTTGCAGTTGTAAATGAGTACTAAATATGTTCTCGGAAGGAGAATGTGAGTTAGTCATACTGGAAAAGAAAACATAATAAAAACTTACGACTCTGATGAGATTTTGATGAGCAGAGGGAAGAGCCGAAGGACAAAGATAACAGTAAATAAAATGAAATTATGAAAACAATATTTGGAAAAAATTGGAAATTAAGAAAGAAATTTCTTCTCAGTCACACAGTAATTGGTAATGATATACTTCAAAGAGGAAAGCTTACAGAGTTTATCTTCTACCCTGTCTTTTAAAATCACCATACAGAGATATGTATATGTTAAGTCCCATAAATGAAAGCAATAATTTACCCATGTATTCTTTTTGTCTACTTTGCAACTGCATCTGGTTCTTTAGAAGTCTGCATAACACTTCCATAATAAGACTCAGACCCTAATATGCCAGACAATATTTCAGCAAACTTTCTTCCTAAGCAGTTATTATTGATAAAAAGTGGGAGGAAAAAAAATAACAGAGAAGTCACGGCTCTATGCTTTGAGAAAACATCTAAATGGCCCAACCTATATCTTGGCTTTTAGTTTATGCCTTTTCTGCAGCACTTAATGGTAGTCTAATACCAACATCTGTTATTTGAGTCACTAGCTTATTAATTTCCTTTTAATAAAATTGTAATTAATATTTCTGAAGATTGTATATGCCAGACTATGCTAGAACAAGTAGAATGCTAGTTAGCTTTTACAAAAGTAGGGCTCATTATCTGTCCACTGCTCCTAGAAGTGGAAAAGTATGGCAAACTAACAAAAATTCCAGCTAGTCACACTATGTCTCTGTCTGAAGTTCATACAAGGAATGTATGAGAAACTCATACTACAGAGAAACTCACCTAAAACTCTGCTGGATCTTGCAGAGAAATGGAAATCTTTTCAATTTTTTTTTCTGTTGACCCCCTTTTGATCTATACTTTTTCCTGGTCATTCCCTTTAAGACACTGTATTTGAAGTGGAAGTTTCATATGCCATAAGCATAATTTTCTACTGTATTCTTTATTTATGATCTCCTGAAAACAAGGGAAAGGGTAGAGGGATCAATATTTAAAAAGAGTTCCATTTATAACATTTTTTGGCAAATTTGGTTTACAGTGAAAAAGAAATCGAAGTGGTACAGGCTTGAAATATCTAAGCTGCTGTACGGGTAAATTAGCCCTTGAATTTAGTCCCAATGCAGTACGTGCTCAGTAATCTAAGAATGACTGGTCTATATGCTGGTATAGTTTCATGGACTATTTGCTCATTGCCTTCAGTCTTCATCACGTGACAAATTCATTTGTGCTGATTGTTGTCCAGCAAAACACTATCATAAATGTATTTCCCCCCAAATGCAAGAATAGTGCTTCCATCATAGTTATGACCACATTTATTTTCTTTAAAACACTCATATGAGAGAAATTCTGTTTGTTGGAACATTTGTCAAATGTGAAAGCGGCGTGAATATGCATACAAGCATGTATTCACACAAACATTGATATCACATGTGCCTGTGTGACCTTTATGAAAGCTTTCTGTGGGCTGAGAATATGAAAAGGAAGGAAGGAGGGTTTTGGCAGTGAAATAGCAAGTATGGCTTTCTTCATAATGCCTACAGGAAAATGAGCAGCTGTTGTGGAGGAAGTAAAGGACAATATGCAAAACGACCTCCAGCATGAACATGGATGTTTGCCATGTGATACATTAAAACTGAGGATCAACCTGCTTGTTCATCTGTGTACCTGAACTCAGCCAGGAAAGAGAAAGAGCATTTAAGGCACATTCCCTGTTCTTATGTTATGAAATCACAGAATCACAGAACAATATGACTTAGAAGGGACCCATAAGGATAATTGAGTCCTACTCTTAAGTGAATGGACCATACAGTGATTAAACCCAAAACCTTGGTTTTATTAGCACCATGCTCTAAACAACTGAACTAATCTCAAAGGAAAGGGCAAAGGAGGTTGTAGCTCTGCAATGAATGGCTATGGTCTCTTCAGAAGGGGAGAGGTGGTGGGGTAGCTCTGTGTGTTAGAAAGTGTTTTGATTGTCCATAGCTTAATGATGGTGACAAAAGCGTTGATTGTTTCTGGGTAAGAATCAGGGGGAAATGGCAACAAGACAGATATTTACGGGTCAGCAATGTGCCCAAGTGGCCAAGAAAGCCAATGGCATCCTGATTTGTACCAGCAATAGTGTGGTCAGCAGGACGAGGGCAGTGATCATTCCCCTGTACTCAGCACTGGTGAGGCCATAACTCAAGTGCTGTGTCCAGTTCTGGGCCCCTTCCTGCAAGGGTATTGGGTGCTGGAACATGTACAGAGAGCAAAGCTGATGAAGGGTCTGGAGCACAAATCTTATGATGAGCATCTGAGAGAGCTGAGTTTGTTTAGCCTGGAGAACAGGAAGCTCAGGGGGTACCATATTGCTCTGTACAAATACCTGGAAGGAAGCTGTACTGAGGTGGAGGTCAGTCTTTCTCCAGAGTAACGAGTAATAGGCTTGCTCTATACCAGTTCCACTAATTATCAGATTCTGAAAGAAACTGCCACGCAATCAGTGGACAAGGATTATGACCACAGAAGAGAGTAAGCTGCAGTGATAATGGCCTTTCTGGCCACCATGTGCTGTGCTCACTTTGACCTAAAGGAGCTGCTCTCAAAACACATTAGGCCCTATCATGAGCTCTGTGTTAGCCAAAATCTGAGTAGGAGGTGAGTCAGTAGTCACAGTCCAACATGTTGTTGTGCCCGTAACCATATCTTCCTGTAACTGATCTGCAAAGTACAGGTGAAGAGGTAAAAATCTGTTCCAACTGTATCATTTTGTGACTATAGTGAATGACTGTAGGAATGCCCATGTATTTTCTGGAATTGCTGCTTTATTCTCTCAGGAAAGAACCTTCAGTGAAAGGAAATGTTCATTTCCAACATTTATTCATAGAGCTGCATATATTTACATACATTCAATCACTATAAACATACAGTTTTGAAAGGGGACCTTAGGAAAAAAAATGGAGTGCATTCTAATGCAACTGCTTTGAGTAAATGTATAAAGAAAAATATAAAATTTAAGAACATCTAAACACTTTCTCATTCACTCAGGGAAGGAACCACACATTTTAATAATGCTCTTGTACATATGATTAAAAAGAGAGATTAAAAAAGACAAAAGAAGAAAGAGAAGAGGAAAGGAGAGGAGGAGGAAAGGAAAGAGAAAAGAAAAACAAAAAAAAAGATTTACAGTGCTTTCCTGTTTCATAGTCCTGATTATCACCTTGTTATAATCTTGATCTCTTCAGTGCTCCTTGGACAACTACTTCTCACAAAAATAACCAAGATCTCTGCCTTCTTATAAAAATTCTATCAGTCAAGGACTGAGAAAATGAAATGAGCTCTGGCTGGAACTTCCAGTAAATTTCCCCTGAATGCCACTTTTAAGGCCACGGTTTCAACACACTCATGGACTCTTCATGTACCTAAATGAACCTCGAATTTTTAGTATGGCGTACATATAACAGAGGTTGCAATCTTTGTTTCAGTAACGGATCATAGCATTAGTAGGTGCATCCTGAAAACTGTGGAAAAAATATCTGTTAACTGGTCTGTAAGAAGGTCCAGATGTTAAAAATTCTGAATTGTTTTCAGAGAAATGAAAGGGTAGAAAACCTTTTATTTATCATTCTCAGCTATTTTCAAAATTCATTCCCATTTCTGGTTGTTAAACATTAAGTCCTGATTGTTTCTGAAAATCCTGGAGTAGTTAATCAATCACACAAACCAAGTGTTGACTGGTTGTCTCAAACAGCCCTTATTCGACAGGTTCATCTGACATTTGTTTGCAACAAACAAGTAAATGAAGACTACCATCTGTATGGACAATAGCTTTAAAGGAAAAAGATAAGACTGAGGGGAATGACTGATTTGTAGGCTATTTTTTCTGTCAGAGAGAACAAAGTAAAATCTACATATTGTCAGTCGTGTTGATTGAGGGTTAATTTGCCTGCAATTCTTCAATAGATGACAGAAAACATGAAAGGCATGCAGGTAAAACCTCAGCACATCATGAGCACAAGACACCATTATATATGCATGTGAGCACAATTTGCCTCTGACCTCAAAGGGATGTGGGAAGCAGAGCATCTTTCATTTGATCTTTGCAATATATCTCATTATATCTCCAAGCTGTATGGTACAGTTGACACACTGGAGGGAAGGGATGCCATCCAGAGGGACATGGACAGATTTGAGAGGTAGGTCAGTGTGGTGGTTTGAGACCCCCAAAATTCCTATTCCCAAGTCCAAGCCCCCCTCCCAAAACTCATCCCAGTGTGAGAGGGGTTTTCCAGACACAACACAAGACTCAGTATGGGGGAAATGGAATTATATTACAATCACTACACAAACAAATATTATAATACATTATATACACAATTCTAATTATCTCTCCTATGGTAAAGCAGTATTTACATTGGATCAAATCTCTTTTCCCTCCAATAAAATCCAGAAGGGAAGAAGGAAAGATCCTTTCCACATTCAGAGCAGCAGTGTCTCTCTTGTTCAATGCATCAGTCGTAATCAGATTGTTGTAGCTGGATCTCTCTCCGTCACACACAAGGGGGTCTCCTCTCACCCCTCTCAGCCCTTTGTCTCCAAGCGAAGGTCTCTCTCCTGTGGACTGTGATAGCCAGGACAAAAGCTCGCCTCACCACATCATATCATGGGGTTGAGTTCCCTCGAGTCAGAATGTTTAGGGCAGCTTTCAGTTCAGTCCTTGCCCTAAGTGTTCTATCAGAGCTCCTTTGCTCTGTCTCAAAACTGCCAGCATGGTATCAGTGGGGGGGGGACAAGGCCACTTCCCCCGCATTTTGTCTGGTTGTTCCGGTCCAGCTTCCAGGAAGTCTTGAGCTTCTCAGCTCTTCTCTCCGGTGTTGCTGCATTTTAGGACTTCCACCAAGTAGGAGTCCATCCCCTCCTCTTAGGAGGGGTCTCAAAGGGGTTTTGGGGGGATCTGATTCAGTTCTTACCCCAAAACTGTCTCTATTGAGCTTAGTCCTCTCTCTCTCTCTCTCCATCAGACATCTCTATGTCTCTCAGCTCAGCTACTTGCCATCTTGTTGGTTGTTTCTTATCTTCTTGGCTTTCAACCATAGTCTTCCACTCAGCACTGCCTCTGCCACCGCTCCTGCTGCCCACTCACAGTGGAGAAAGACTCCCCCAGCTCTTCACTCACAGAACCCGGTTCAGTTTAACAGTTTCCGAGTTTCTATGACCCCAGATGGGGGACTGGGGGGCTGGAGGGCTGGTCCCCAGCGAGTCTCCTGCCCCTTCTCCCCTCGTGGTCTCAGAACATGGCCACTTCTCCTCCAACTACCTCATCCTTCTTTTCCAGTCTGGTGTAATATGTTTAAATTTTGCAGGGGCGCTGATTGGGTCAACACCAAGAGAGATACCACCCCCTCGGGAGTTACCATTTTTTTTAACTCCAGGGGGAAAAACACTTTTTTTTCGCACCACAGCCAGTGAGGACTTCATGAAGTTCAGCAAAGCAAAGTGCAAGCTCGGGGCAATCCCAAGCACAAATACAGTTTGTGTGGAGAAAGGATTGAGACCATCCCTGAGGAGAAAAGCTTGAGGGTGTTGGTTGAAAATAAGCTCGGTATGACCTGACAATGTGTGCCTGTAGCCCAGAAAGCCAAACATATTCTGGGTTGCATCAGAAGAAGCGTGGCCAGCAGGCTGAGAGAGGGGATCCTCCCCCACTCTGCTCTGCTCTCATGAGATCCCACCTGGAATTCTGTGTCCAGCTCTAGGACCCCCAACATAAAAGGATGTGGACCTGCTGTAGCAAGTCCAGAGAAGGGCCACAGAGATGATCCAAGGGCTGGAGCACCTCTTCTATGAAGACATAGAGAAAGTTGGGGTTGTTCAGCCTGGAAAAAAGAGGGCTCCATAGAGATATTTTAGCAACCTTCCAGTACTTAAAGGCCAGAGAGTGAGTATTGACAAGGGCATGTAGTGATAGGATAAGGGGTAGTATCTTTAAACTGAGAGTAGATTTAGATTAGATATTAGGAAGGAAGTCTTTACTGTGAGGGTGGTGAGGCTTTGAAACAGATTACCCAGAGAAGCTGTGGGTATCCCATCCCTGGAAGCGTTCAAGACCAGTTCAAACAGGTCACTAAGCAACATGGTCTAGTGAAAGATGTCCCTGCCTTTGATGCGGACGTTGGAGCCAGATGATCTCTATAGTGCTTTCAAACCAAACTATTCTATGCTTTCATGAGTCTGTGAGCTCTGTGCTTTAACAGTGAAATCATGAGGGTTTAACACCAGGTACAGCCTTTTCAAACTTTCTGGCTATCACATGGGGGAGGTGTCAGGACTCTGAGCGCACCAGTAGCTCTGCAGTCTCTTCCCCTATTCCTGCGGGTATGTCTGCTGGCATTCAGGGGAGGGGCTGAGATGGTGGAGCTGTGTAACCTTGCACAAGCACATAGTTCATGTGCCGAACTTGACCCATTCTCTGAAAGTGTCTCTTGCTCTCTGGGTTCTACAGGAAGCAAATAGGAACCACATAATCTACTGGGCTGTAATAATTTCTTAAAACAGGATGCATGACATTAAAAGTTAGAGTTACTTCTTCAAAATGTTTCCTATTTAGCACACGTGAAAATGATTAAAAGAAACTTCAGAAAGCTACCCCTTTATTTTTAATAACTACAGAAAATAAAAAGGAGATAGATACCCAAAAAGTCCAAATGATTCTCTTCATAGACCTTGGAAGATATATTAGCATTTTTGGCATATAGGAAGAAAACACTGTGTTTAGAAGGAAACATAGAATTTTTTTTTTTGAAAGATGAATATCACTACTCATCCAACGCTATTCCATGGTTTAATTTGTTTGGGTTTTAAGATCAAATGTAAATTATTATATCTCCTGAAAACCAAATCAGACAAAATTTTTCCACACATCTACCATACTCTAATGAATTTAGAAAAGACATAAGAATGAAAGAATACAAAGCTTTCTGTATCAAAGCTTTTATGTTGGTTGTCAGCCACTTAGTTTTAGCAGAAAACATATGTAGGGATGTAATTCCCATTAGATGACTATTTCAGTACTTCTTAGCCCTTTTAGTGAAATGTTTATTATTGGCCTACCATGTGGCCTAGACACAATGCTGAATACCTTACTCAGATGAACAGATTCTTACTTAATATCAAGTTTTTTCTCTGATTTAGTGTAAGCAGAAATACTTTCAGTCATGTTTCCTCTGACACATAGACCATTGCAAGTTTTAAAGCCTTCATGGTGTGAAAACTGGTTATGGTACAGTTCCTATAAATTCCATCCATCCAAACATCAGTGCTTTCAAATATACCATATTAATAAGCATAAAAGAAGATGGACAATAGGTGATGAATAAATAATATCACAGAGATAAGAACTGTTCTTTCGCAACCAGTAAATATACAAAAACTTTAATCAGTATGAATATTACACTGTAACCGAGGCTAAGAGGAAGGAAAAAAGAAATCACATTTAATAATAGTATTTGCTCAAAATTAATCCTTAGACCACATAGTATACAAGGCATTGTGGACATATATTCATTTCAAAGCTCTATGTGAACAGTCGCATTTCAGACATCAGTACATTGAAACCACTAGAAATTCTGGTTAAGTTCAAAGCAAATACTGAATATGCAATTGTAAAATTTTGTAAAATTTCCTCATTCCTGTGATAATTGAATCTGCTGCAATAAACTATGGGAGGTAAAAAGAAAACAAAAAAACACAGTTAACTTAATGCTAAAATTACAATATGAAACAAATGTAACATACTTTCAGTGCAATGAGGACTATTTGCATGGTAATTTTTCTGACTGCCACCTAGAATTGCATGGAATTTGAAGGAGCTCCTGCGAGATTATCTTTGTCTCATGGCTCAGAGAAATTCTGCATAGCCATGAAACAATACGTAAGAACTTGCAAAAGTAAGTAGGGATTTCAGCAGGCTTTGAAAATATTTCTATTGCTTCAGAATCTACTAAACTTTTCAGAGTGGCAATAAGAAAACCATATATTTAATAAAAACAGGAAAAAAAAAAAAAGGTTTAATCCTAATATACACCACTTAGAGAATTAGAATTAATGTTTGGATTCCTTATGTGATCAAAATAGTTAACAGTTCCAGTATGTGAGAAAAAAAGATCATCCGATTTATATCTTTGGAATTAGATTCTGTGTAATTCTATGTATATATTAATTAATTCATTATGCACATTTTAAGAGAATTAATATGTTAAATGTGAACTATAAGAGGAAAAACTATTCTGAATAACCGTTTTTTCTTACTTCCAGAAAAACCCAGAATTCAGTGAAGGAGATTTTTACTTGAGTGCTAGAAATACATCTGGGTGCTTAGTTTAAATGCCTGTATTGATAAATAACTTTTAAGGAGGACTGACATAGAGACAGTTCCAAATCTAATACTGATGTAAAACAAATGCAGGAGATGCATGCAGAATTCCAAAAGTACTGGAATGAGACAATGACGTGAGACCAGTTTTTCTGTAGATGTTGATGTCAGTTACGATTACCAATGTATGTCAACAGTGAAGATGTGAGACTGCAAGAAGCGAAATCTTGACACAGATTTTGCAATACTCTGTAGTTGTGCATGAAATTATTCCTGAATAGAAAATTATGGATAAGCTATTATAGAACTTAAGTTGTTTTCATGGACATGTCAGGAGTAAATTGACTCCAATTTTGACTAACAGAAAGCTAGCAACTAATGGGATAGCAATTTCTGTGAGCCATATGGGCACATGAATATTTTCTAATTTCGTTCCATGAATATTATCTGTTCCTTTTCGTGTGAGCATATTGTGTTATAATTATTAGTGCTGCTTCTGGATGAAATAAACAAAATATGATTATTGGAAGGTTAAATGAGAAAAAAAGACAATGGCACCCTCTGCAATGGAAATTATGCTAATAAATCAGAAAGGACTCTGACACACACATTTTTTTAAAATACATTATCTGTGAAGCATTGCAAATTGGGAACAGGTATTTTGGTGTACGTTCAGGCAGAAGATTCTGGAGGAGTTTAAAACTGGATTCCATTTCAGGAAAAGGTATCTGCTCATTTGATGTAGCCAGTTTAACAAAGAGAACCTGTTTCTCTGCATTTTTCTGCACAGTCCACAGCTTACCTAGAAAATCCTTGCCACAGACCCATATGACTTTTCCTTTTTCCTGTGGAATGGACCATTGGGAGCTATGATGGTCAACAACCCGCAACATTGAAAAAAAAGGATGTGTTGTGAAAACCTAAGACACCAGATGTAATATCACTAAAATCAACTATATGGGGAACAAATTTTGGAGAAGGCAGTCACTGAATGCCAGGTACTCCATAGGGTAACATAAACCAGCATGAGTCCCAGTATAATGTAAAAAAATAGGAACGTAAAGGAACACTTATACAAGAGCATATATGCACTTGCTTAAATCTCATTGGCTTCAGTAGTAAATGATTGAACCCTCTTAAGGAGATGATATTATTAATATATTTAAAGTGTAGCTCATACTTAAAAGCTTTGCAGAGTCTAGAGAAGCCTTGAAAAGTCCTCATAGTCAAGATGTTTTGCCTATTCAAAACAGTGTTTTTCTGACTCCCAGTTAAAGACAATCAATATCTAGTATAGGTAACCTGATTACAAATGCATCAGGATTACATTTGTAATAATAAATCCATCTTCATGAACATTTCAAAATATATTTAAAAATTGAATTGCATTTAAGTTTCATTTTAACAGAAGAATAAGTTTTGGAGAGTAACAAAAGTTATGTTCAGAAAAAATAATTTATACACTCTCTACTTAGCAATCTCTTATATGCCTAAATAATTTAAACTATTTATAAATGAGAATATCTTCTGTGTATGCTTCAATTATTGCTTTCAGTATATTTTCTCTCTTTTTTCATGTAGCATGCTGCATATACTCAATATGTCTCCAGTGCCTATTATCACTGTTCTCGTATAATAAACTTCTTATCTGTGAGAATATGACCTTGACACTGTGAAAAAAAAAGCCTTTTAAAGAATAGCTCAATTAAAATCTAATACCTCTGTTTAGGATTTGATTTCATTACTATTCATAAGACCATGCAACACTATTTGAGTCATAAGTTCTCATGCAACTCGAATATTTGTTTCAAAAGAAGTCATTACAAAAATAATTTTTATTCTTCTCTCTGCCCTAATGATTTTTAGTCACCATGGAGCTCTCTTTATTGACTTTGCAAAGATCTCTGTTGAAAGTTCATGCTATTGTTGTAATAATAATTGTTGATCAGGGTCCATTTGGAACAGGTAAATTTAAATGCAAGGTAGGTAGAGGTGGGTAGTAGTAAAGATGCATGCAAATTGCTGAATAACTTGGGCAGGAGGGGACCTTAAACATCATCCAGTTCCAACCCTTCTGCCATAGGCAGGGACACCTTCTGCTAGACCAGATTGCTCAAAGCCCTGTCGAACCTGGCCTTGAACACTACCAGGGATGGGGCATCCACAGCTTCTCTGAGTAACCTGTTCAGTGCTTCACCACCCTCACAGTAAAGAATTCCTTCCCTATATCTAATCCAAATCTCTCCTCTTCTGTTTTAAAACTGCTTCCCCTTGTCCTACCACTATCTTCCCATGTAAAAATTGCTCTCCTTCTGTCTTGTGAGCCCTCTATAAGTGTTGGTAAGTCCCAGTGAGGGTCCCCAGAGACTTCTATCCCCGGAGAAACAGTAAATGGGCTGGGAATGTTGTATAATCCACAGGACTGTCACTCAGGAGCGTGAAGTTGCATGTCCAAAGATGAACTTTAGACGTGTCATTTAACCTGAATGTCTGTTTAGCCATCTTCAATTGAGAATAATAATTGTATACCTTGTAGGGGATGATGGTTCTTAATCAGTTATTTCCCCAACTGTTCTAAGAGGGACAGACAAACAGCATGAGATACATGAAGTAGAAAGAAGCGTTTAATTGAGACTTAAGTTTGTCTTCAGCATTATTGTATTTGCATTGGCATGGACATCTGTACTTCTGAAACAATCTATTTCTTGGATTAAAATTTCTCTTTTCTTAATCAGTGAATATATTTCCTGTTTTCTTCCTTTAGATTTCTAGTCAGCAAGCTTTAAAAAATTCAAGAAATCAGTTATCAAAACAAAGACTTGAATTTCCTTGAAGCTTCAAATGTATTTAACCAAAAAAATGAGTAAAAATCACCAAAAAAAAAAGCTAATAAAGTCATCAGCAAATTGAAAAAGGAGCAAACCAGTGAAAGAATACCCATAGAATTCAATAAATATCAACTTTAACAAAGATATCATGTGTAAACTGAGCATCTACTGTGAATGAAAAAAGTCAAATCAACATCACAAAGGTCTTACAAATCAGAAGGTGATTCAGATAAAGTAAGGGCAAAATGCAAGATGTCAAAAGTCAAGCTGAATCCAACTTGAGTTCAAAATGTGAACATGATTAGTAGAGTTTTAGCAATATATAGAAAATAAACAGAAAATGAAAAATACTTTGCTTTTCACTGAAAAGGACGATATGAAACAAAAGATGCAGAGGTTGCACAATTGAGACAAATATATAAAGGAAAAAATTATAGTCTGAATTACTACACACAAGGTAAATTGAATCTCAAGTGTAAATTGTAAAATAGATGAACACCATTGCAGAATTCTGTGGTACACTGGATAAATTGTAAAATTTGTATCAATATCCATCATGCTGACTATATGAACACTTGATTTGAGAACTAGATATATGACAAATATTTACAAGGGGCAGTAATTCAGGTAGGGACTAAGCTACTAACCTACCCTCAGCCATATAGAAAACTAACAGTTTAATGGGAAAGAATAATTAGAAAAATTGAGATATATAAAAAGGAAAAAGTGCAATGCAGAGGAACATGACAGTCTGACATGATAGCTTTTGCTTGTTAAAAATAACTGATTTTCTAGACAAAGAAATTGAAAAATATCTATAATATTTTCATTCAAACATAGGAAATTGTTGCTGTATAGTAAACTACTTGTTAAACTGGTTTAGAGTAGTAGAAATTGAATGGTGGACAGAATAAAGGATTAAAGGGGAAATTATAAGAGGTTGCTCAAAAATAAAAGAGGTGACGTGTTTTTTTTCCTCACAAACCAGTCTTGATATCAAACTTAGCTGGTGTCTGCGTTAATGACTTTGCCATAAGAATGTGCTTTTAAACTGAGAATACACCATTAGAAGGCATAAGCAGTGCAGACAATGAGAAATAAACCACAGAGGGCATGCAAAGACCCAACAGACTGAAATAAGGTGTTTCCTAAGACAATTAATAAAGTAAGAAAGTATGATGAATTTAGTTACTACTAACAAGAATTACCGCCATGAACAATGTTTGTGGGTGAAGGTGTTACTGTTGGCTGATAGCCTGTTTGATGTGCACTATCAATCTGATGTAAGAGCACACAATACAAATGAAAACTTACAATGTATCAGTCAGGAGATATTTACTGATGATAAGCAAGTGTTCAAGCAGAGCACAGCCAAGACTTTCTCTTTGTCTGATTGTGTATGACTCATTATCAAAAAATAGGAACTCAGTGAAAGAAGTGTGAAGAAGAGCTTGAAGAATGATCAAAGAAGAATAAGTAAATCAGAAAAGAATGGCTTGTTTAGCAAATTAGGCACCTAGGTCCTTAAGATTTTTGAATGTGAAGATGAGAGATGCCTGACAGTGACTCAAGCAGCACAGACTCATCTGCTATCCTTTATTCATTTGCACTGTACATGTGTAATTTTGGTCTGTATAGCTGTTTTTCACATAATCAAAACCAGTTTTCACCTCTACCTTCAGCTTTGGAATCACTGAGCCACTTTCCTTTTGTCTTGCTACTGAGAAGTTCAGAAAAATAAGAAAAAGTCCAGTCATCAGCCAGCAGAACTCAGAATTAACTGGATAATGGAGTGGTTTGCATAGTTTTTTTTTTGTGTGTGTAAGCTTATTCTTCATGATATTAAAGAAATTCCCAGTTCAATACATTATTTAGGAACTTGGATAGCTGATGATCTTTGTCAGACTTTAAGTTGTGTAGGTCTGACTTTTACATTTACTTCTACATAAATTATAATATTATTATTAATTGTAAAATTAACATGAAGTACTAAATGTCTGCAAAATAGTTTTTCTTAATTTGAAGGACTGTAGCACTGAAATACTCTTCTTAGATCATCCTTTGAGCTTAGCTAGAATTAATGTTGTCAGGATTATCATCTGATTGATAGTTTGACACTACCCATTTCTGACATTTCGCTGGTGTTATTTCATTTTGGGTTCACTGGCACTTGCAAAAAGTGAAGAGTTTAAAATTATTTCTGATGTCTCAGCAAAAGGAAGGTCAATAAGCTGCTGAGGAAGAAAATGTGCAAGTCAAACATACTGCAATATACATTTAAATGTCTAGAAACAAATGGAGAGAATACACCTCCATACACTTTTAGTTGATGACAACAACAGTTTCTTTAGTGGAAAAAATAACCTAATTTTTTGAAGTAAACAGTTGAAAAGTTTCTGCCTCCTAAAGAACATTCAGTGCATCTTGTCTGGAAAAAAAATTATCTGTCCTAAGCAACCAATTTTTTCAATGATCTGTAAGTGGTATCACAGCATAAAGTGAGGGTGCAAGACTGAACTATTTGCTTGATTATTTCAGGTGGGTCAGTGATTGGAGTTTCTTTTTTGAATCATGAACAGACCCAAAAAACTGCAGCTTAGTATCCACTGACTCAGTGGGAAGGTTGTTACAACCTTGAAGAATCTTGGTCCTTAAGAATAATATTGCTGCCAACTTAGAGGAGATAAGGGAGGAAATAGAAAAAAGACTTTGAGAAAGCAGATGTTTTATAAAAAAGAGTTCTGTGTTTTCTGGTTGTCCTCTCCTACTGAGCATGAAATTCCATAGAACAAGGGTTCTTAATATATATAAAGCTTCCAGAGTTTTAATAATGATATTTTTGCCTCTAGTAGTGACATACTACTATATCATATTTATGGATTTTAACATAATATCCATATCCTTCATTAATTTTTATGCAGTCTTGGGTTAATTAATCTGAACCTCTATTTACATATTACAGAACAACCATAATTTTATTTCTTTCAAATCAGAGAGAATTTTTTTTTAACATGATGGGAAATTGCCTGTAACAAAAATGCTCGCAGTACTAAAAAAATCCTGCAGAATAGTTTTAAATAAAAGTTAGAATGCTTTAAATCCTCCAATATTTAATGCTCTAAGTCATTAAAAGGTAGAGCTTATATGTCTCTTCCTGATAAAAATACCAAGCATAATGAACACCCCTCACTTTTTCATTCAAATTTTATATTTGGATTGATTTTTGTTTTATTTCTTAAATGATAAGAAAAAATATGTCTAGTTGTAAAATCCTCAAAACATTTACCTCTTTATCTCTTTTTTAAATATAGCATCTTAAAAGTCATCAGAGAGTTTGTCCTGCCTGTCTGTCCCTACAATTCCTTTATGAAGTTTAATCCTGTTGATTGAGGTCTACAGGGAAAGTAAATATCTCAGACCTATGAAGTTTCTCCAAATTTAATTAAATATAGCAGCTAGGTAGAGCAGAGAAATGTCTCAAATCCTGCCAATCAAAAAAATGCTTCAGGACCCAGTTATTTCCTCTCAGATAGTAGGTAATCCTCTCAAAGTACAACCATCAAAAATGCCTGCAATTGTGAAAAATCTTCATTCAAAACCCGCAGTCCTTAAACATCAAAATCAATAATATATGAGATGTAAAACTACATGAAAATTTTCCTTAATTTTCACATTCCTGGTTTTGCAAGTTTCCTTTGCCTTATTTTGTTATTTCAGTGTAATCTAATGAAGGAGGAATCCCAATATCTGTACAAAATTTGCAGGTTAATATTTTTAATGAAAAATTCAGGTTAAAGTCAGTCTGTGTTTCAAGATGTTAGGCAAGGCAAATGTTTTCAAGTTCCTCACTTCTTGCCACACAACTCTCCTATTTCTATCATTCAGTGCCATCAGCAGGCTGTACTCTTGGGACTGGCTATGTGAACCTGAAGCCAGTCTGTGAAGATAAATCCACACCATGTTGATCAGTGCTAAGGCTAGAAAACAGTTTGCCAGCCCTCAACAAAGCTAAGGCAGCTGTTGTTTTTGTTTAGTAAGAAACACTTACAAAGTAGATGAAGAATTTTATTTTCTTTTTAGACAGAGAAGAATAACTATGAACAATTTCAGAACAAGGCATTAAACCTTTGAACACAGTGTATGAAATTTTTACCTTTTTTAAAAAATAAGTAAATAAAAGGATAGAATGAGCAGTCATTCCGTCAACAGCAGAGAAACACACAAAAAGGAAACACTTTATAGAACAGACTAGTAATTTTTAAATGGAAATAGTCAGAATCTACCTGGAGCTGATGCCATAGTCATTAGTAAGAAAGTAAGAGTCACTGAAACAGAGCAGCAGTTTAAACCTAGTTTGGTGCTGTCAGAAGTCCCCCTGTCCAGGCTGCCTTGGCTGGGTTAAGCATCTTCTCTTCCCTGTGGCTCTGGGGAAAACGGTACCCCCAGCAAGGGATAGCCAGGGTGACAAGTAAGGACCCCTGAGGGGGTGTCTGTTGTCTCACAGGGGGTTTCCATTCTGCATGGGCATGGGAGTTTGCACGGGGCAGCACAAGCACACATAGAGCTGGATCACCCACATCTCCCACTCAGGGGGATGCCGGTAGCGCTTGCATCCCCCAAAGGGAAGGATGATGGGAATCTATGTGGCCTGTGCGGGGTGTGTGTGTGTGTGTGTGTGTGTGTGAACTGTTTGCAAAACTGTGAAAATGACATCTATATTGTCATAATCACATATTGTATATTGTGCATATTTAATTATAGATTTTTGAATTAGTTTTAAAAGGATGTTTAGAAAGTAGTCTACATATATTAACATTTTGTAGGTGTGCAGTATTATGGTTTGTGTGTTGCATTGTTGTTATTAATCCTTAATGTATAGTTCGCTGATTGCCAGTTAACTACATGCCATTAGTACTTCAATTAACTGCTTTGATCCTGATCTGATTTAGACAACATGAATTTTTCCCTTTGACATAGGTATAATGGCAACTAGTCTTGATTAGCTTAGCTAAGTGTGCAAAAATGTGTATAAGTTATCCTGACTGAAATACACATTCATTCTGCTTTTTATTTGAATGGAAATGTACGTTGCCAGAGTGATTAATTTCTTCTTAATTATACCATTACTTTGCTGTGCAATATAAGTAAAACAATCCTTGAAGCCAGAAATATTTTTAAAAATATAATTAATTGACCTAGTACGTAAGATTGAATGAAGTAATTATTTTATTGACTATAAATCCAATATGTGCTGTAATGACCCTTAGCTTTTCATGACTAGGATCTCATAATCCTACACTCTAATGAAGAATCAATGCCATTGCTTTTAAAATCTATTTCCCTTTTTTCAGAGAGGACAAACAACGAATGAATTTTTAGGACCTGCACTTTCCAACTTAAAGTTTGGAAAAAAGAAAAGTATTTATAGATGGTCAGCAATTCTTTCCAGCTCTGTAGAAAAGCCCTTCATAAGTTAATGCAATATTTGTATCATCAAGCTTTACACACCACACTCCTCCGACTGCATTATTTGACGCAGTCACCTCTACAATCCATACAGAGAGAGAGATGTATCCAGAAAACATCTGAAATGCTTCAGATAGTCTCCCTTTAAGGAGTTATATGATCTGGACACTGAGTTCTGAGGGAGTGAGGAAAATCTGGGTGACCAATTTCACGGCTGTCTGTGAAATCCAGAATTTCAGAAACACACCAGCAAACTTTGAGGAGCACTGCTTGTTACTGAGCCAATGTATAATCTTGCACTCTCTATAGGGTTGAATGCACAATTTCTTTTATTAAAGGGGATGGAGGACAGTAAGTAACAAAAAGTTGACTTGTCTGTGTTATCGGTGAAGGTAATCAAAGTGATGGTATGAGATACAGCAGGAGGAATGATGTTGGGACACACATAGAAAAGATGTTGAGATATTCAAAGGACTGAATCCTTGGAGCTGTGTGTAGGGAGAACATCTCCACCTTTGTTTTATCTCTGACAGGATCTTTCTTTTGTGGATCAGTTGTTGAGAAAACGTGTCTTTTGAAAAGGGTTCTGGGCTTCAGGAGTATACACATTTCTGCTCTGAAAAGTGGCACTGCTCCCAGGAGTTGGATCAGAGAAGAATCTGGGAACGCTTATCTCTTCACCTTTGCAAAGATTTTTTACCTTCCAAATTGTCATAAAACACCACCTTCTTTCTTACTTCTAGTCCTGCACGTGAGTAAGAAACTACTATAATTTGTAGAACACATATAGCTGCTGATACTGGAACAT
Organism: Pipra filicauda; assembly: GCF_003945595.2. Taxonomy (NCBI): domain Eukaryota; kingdom Metazoa; phylum Chordata; class Aves; order Passeriformes; family Pipridae; genus Pipra; species Pipra filicauda. The sequence goes on from NW_024103929.1 coordinate 1,719,814, forward strand.
AACAGCATAGAAATTTAAGTTTTGCATTAAGGGATATATACAGGGAGAAATCAAAAACCAAGTATAAAAGATCAGCTGCAATTCAACTGGAAAGTCCCTTAATTCAGGCTCAAGACCAATGGTCATGGGGAAATAGGTGCATTTAACAACAGTTGGTAGGATAGCTTATGAATAAGTGCTGTAGATGGAGTGATGCACTTCACTTGTAAGAGAAAGGCAGTAATATGCTCATAAATTATATAACCCAGCAATTTTATAAAGTTTAATAGTAAATGCAAGAGGGCTGTAACAAAATTCAGTGACAAGGTACGTTTGATTATTTAATGCTTAAAGAATAGGGTGAGACAAAATTATCAGGGAGACCCTCCCATCGAGTCATGAGGATCAGAAAGAACCCTCTTGGGTTCTAAAATTCTTCTTAGCAAGGGGGGGCAGTTCATGTGCAGTTGGATCCAATCTTAATCTCAGCATTGGTCAATGGTTTATGTCTGAAGGATTATATGTTAACAATCGATCCTTTATATCACTTAGCAAAGATTTCAAAGTTTCAGCCCACTTATTCCCACTTAACTTTCGGAGTATCTGACATGACAAGGATTCTCTCAGCCTAAATGATTAAACTTGTGAGGTATTGCTGCTCAAGAGGAGATCCTGGTGTGCACTGATGACAACCAGGAAAGCTCAACAGGCACTGGGTTTTCCCCTATTTATGGATTAAGATAATTGACTCATATTCATATTTGCATATCAAATACACATATTAACTTCTTGCAAATTTTGCCTTGAGTCAAACCTTGTCCAGCTCTGTGGTTAGGTTGGTGCATTGCTCAGATTAGCCCTCCACTGCTGTGTTGTTATCTGTGTTCCCCGAATCCATCTTGAGCCAGGTGCAGCCATCACAACCAGACCCAGCCTGGCACTGTCCAGGACCATGGTACATGCTCTAAAGTTTCAGGATTCCTGAGAGAAATTGGCATATTCTGACTGTGAAGTACACTTGGATTTCTCCCTCCTTCCTTCCCCTATTTCTTCCATACACTCAGTCATGTAGGATTTGTGTCTTTTCTACAGGAAGTTTAGGACGCGCACCTTAAGAACTGATGACTGGCTACTCCTCATGCTGAGTAAACTAGCAGAAAGCTTGTGGGTGAAACCAAGTTGTTATTGATATTGATTATTTTTTCATCACAGCGAAACTTACTGATTTTCAGACAATTTTGTGTTCAAAAATCTGTGCAAGCTAAGATCTATTTATTAGACTCGAATCTTGAAATAGTTATGTCAAAAATATTACACCCAGTGAGTTTGGCTGAAGAACATGGAGTACCTGTAAACTGTCATGAATCTCCTGCATAGAATATTTCTCCACCTACATGTTTTGTCACCAGTGCCATTGAAAAGATAGAAATTGAAGTTTCTGGAAACACTTGATGCATTTAATCATAACAATGGTAATAATGTGATATTAAAGTGGTTACAGTATCTTATTCACAGTGACTGACATTCGTCCTCTGGCCTTGTCAAAGTCTCTTTCCTGTGAAATCAGTTATCCCCTGAACTTCAAATACATCTGGTACATGTCAGTAAGTGTAACAGGACCAACATGTAGACTCAGTGGTTGTATGTTGTTACTGGGAATGTGTGTGGAAGGTAAATACTCATGAACAGTTGTAGAAAAAACAGGTGCATCTCCTCAGGCTGAGTCTGTTGGCTCACCCCCAACAGTGGTAAGAAATGGGCCATATTAGTTCTCTCAATAGCTTCTCACTTTCTCTTCCTGAGCTTGGTTATTTTAGATTGCTGAGGGACACCGAGTTGTGAATGTTACACATTGTGAAAAATTAGTATGACTACATCTTTATCTGCAGGTGTAGAATGGTCCCACCAGACAGTGTCAGAAACAGTCAAAATAAAAAACTCTTCAAGCAATATTCAACAAGTCTCCAAGAAATATTTTTAAACCCCAAAATTATAAAAGTTCACTTTTGCAGCTCCTCCCTTCCAGTGAAACAAACAACCCTAAAACCCGGGATAGAAAAATTTGATTAGTGAGATATCAGTGCACAGAACAAGAATTCTTTTATTATAATAACTGCTGTTTGGGAAATAGAATTTCAAATCCTCAAACATCTTATTAATAAATAATTTCTGTCTCATTTTTGCAATTAAATGCTCAATTATTTTTAGTCCAACAAAACGTATATGAGAGACTTCAATTACTTGCTTATAACCAATATATATCAGCTTTATTATGCATATGTAGACTAGCCGTTCCTTCCTTACACCTCCTTTTTTTGTTTGTTTGCTTGTTTGTTTGTGGGTTTTTTTGGGAGGGAGGTGTTTGTTTTTTATTCCCCCCTCCAGAATAATAGAAAGAAGAAAGTTGCACATGGTGATTACCTTGTGCAGGAATCAGAAGTGAATGTGAAACTGATCCCAGTGCATTTTGTTACAGGGTCCTCTTATCTATTGCTTTACTTTATGTTTCAGGCTGAAGTTAAACAGCGAGGGTACCTGTTTCTGTCAGTGTCTTTGGAACAAAAATCAGAATTGCTCTTTTTCTAGGAAGCACAGATTAAGAAGAGAAAAAACCCCATATTCTTTATAACATTGCAAAACTTTTGATGATTGCATCCAGACATTGTGTCATAGATACCTATACAATCCCTGTTAAACTCTCTGCCACAGCGTGGCACAGCGGTGCAGTCTGTTGGGTCTAGAGGATGAAGAAAACAAACTGCCACTTCCTATCAATTAGAAAAGTTGGATTCAGTGAAATAAGTTATGTATAACAATCGCAACTATAAAAATACTCATAAGACTTCCTTGTATAAGTGATATAAATAGCTGAAATAAGGCATTGTTGCTAAGTCTGGTACTACTCTGACACATAGTAAGAATCTCTACGCAATGCAATGAATCAGATATGTCTTCACAGATGGGTAAGATAATGTATGCACAATAGAGTTTGCAGATCATGGAGTCAGTAATATTCTTAATTATCTCTTGTAATAGAGTAGCCTTGCATCTAGGCAGCTTAGAGAAGTGTTTGTGTGGACAAGCCAGAAGTGGTTTTTTTCTGATCATGAAGTGCTCATGAACAGGAGCCATGGGGAGTTACTTCCGTCAGAAACCTAGTTTATAGCCCTAGGCATAAGATAATTCTTTCTATCACTATTTTATATGGGAAAAAATAATTTAGAGCTGTTCAGAATGCCTGAAAGAGTAGGATGAGTTAATATTAACAAGATTCTTCTTTGCTGTGAAAATGAAGCTAGACACCATTGATGGCCACTTAGTAGAAATCACTGAGGCACTCTGAATTGGGAGGTAGTTTAAGGCTTTTCTATTAAGGAAATAATGCAGTAAGTAATTGCTTTAATTTTAAATCAAGAAATAAGATTCTGACTGTTACACTTCTGAAAAAAAAAAAGAAATTTGTGTTTTATTGGAAGAATTAACAAAACCATTAAAAGAAAGAGCTTATGCTTTTTAAATAAATTAAGAAAACAACATTTAAAAAGATTGAAGGTCTGCTAAATTGGACTTAGTATTTGTCTTTTTTCCCCTACGCTCCTATTTTGTTGCTGAAAGCAGTTAAATGGATGTGATACTTCTTTACATAAGCCAACAATTTCAAAGCTGGAGATGTAAATCTGCGTTTAAGCACCTGGAGAGAATCTTCAGATGCTGAAATAACCCAGTTAGCACCCTTGAAAAAGCAGTCTGCTCCTATTAGGTGCCTAAAAACAGATTTAGAAACCTACATTTAACAAGGAAAAATGTAGCAAATGTTTTAGCAAGGGCGACAAGAAAACAAGAATCCTCTGTAAGTGCAATATGCTACCGGGGAAGAGGGAGATCAAGCAAAGAGTTCATCTGCTGCTTAACAAGGAGAGAGGGCTATTGACAGGTGATACAAAGAAAAGCCAAAGCATTTACTGCATTTTCTGCTTCAGCCTTCACTGACAAGAACAGCGTTCATCAGGCAGCTCATTACGTCACAGTGAACGAAGAGGGGTAAAATCTCAGGCCAGAGGAGCAGTGAGAGGAGCCAATTAGAGAGCAGGTAGATAAGTTTGAACTGTCTGAGCTTGATGAAATTCACTTTATGGTACTGACTCAAGCAGTCTCAGGGTCAGCAACTTTATGAACTCATAAGGACTAGAGAGGCTTCAGAAGCCCAGAAAAGGAAATTGTATTGTCTATTTTTAATGGGTGTAAGGAGTAACCTAGCAGCTGACCTTCAGTTCCTGTGAAAATACTGGAATAAATAATTGAACTACATGTATACAGCTAGTACATGCTTGTAGGGAGATGAAGAACTGCTGAGAACAAATCATGTCATAGCTATTCAACTTCCTTCTGTGGGAAGTTAAGAGCTTTCCTGAAAAAAGAAGAGAAAGAATAGAGATCATGTGGCTAAACTTCAGCAGGTCTGTCTTAAACAAGATAAAGAAATATGGCACTGCTGGAAGGGAAGGATATCATACTGGGGAAGTAGCTATTAAGGTTCACTGCCAAGTTGGAAGGATACTGTAAGTGGAATTTCACAGGGTCTGTCTCCAGTCTGCCACCACTCGATATTTTCCTTAATTATTTCAAAAGCCTGAAGTATATACTTATTTAATTACTAATCAGCACCAAGCTAGGAGGGGCTGCACTAAGATTTGAGGGAAGGACTAGAATACAAAATGATCTTGACAAATCAGCAAAAAAAGATGAAGGAAACCTAAAAATTCAAGACAGTTCAAATAGGAGGGAAACAAAATGTTTCTACCAAGGAGTAGCAGGAACAGGACTGCAGAACAAGGAAAGCCAAGTTGGGACCGAGGGTGACCATAGCAGATGTAGGTTGGTGGCCTGGCTGACCTGGGTGTACTCCTACAATACTCAAGCAGGGTCAGGTCTGTGCAGTAACACTGTCCAATGAAAGTTTGGTGAGCATCAGACAAACACAAAATGTCTGAGGTCAATGGGAAGTCAAGTGAACAGGTCAGGATGGGCAGGGGACAGGACAGAATGCACATCCACCTACACCACGCCAGGCAAGGACTGGGCTCAACACTTACACTGTGCTCCCGGGCCAAGGGTTGGAGACCTGGTGATGTTGCTCAGAGAAATTCTGACCTACTAATGCACTTGGGATCTGGTCAGAAAGCTTTACCTATTAAAAGCATTCAGATTGCTTTCTTTATAAAAAAGAATTCTTAAAGGAGGGATGATAACTTATCTTCAACAAATGAATATAGGAAAGGAGACAAATGAGCTTTCTCTATGACTATTGTACATTAAGAAGCAATGGACTTAAACTGAAGTAGAGGAGAATTAGTTTAAACATAAGGGCAACATTTTCTAACTATAAAAATAAGCATTGCTGAAAGAGATTTTGCAGACAGTAAAATTTCCTTCGTCTATCAGAGTTCTAAGTATAGTTGATCATGGCTTGAGACAAGAAAATGGACTGAGTGACCTTTAAGTCCCTTCTAACCCTATTTTCTCTGATTCAGTAACAATGTTGATGAGCATACTGCAGGAAATATATATCTATAAGTAATCAGTGAAATTATTTGTAGAATAAGGTACTAATATAACATTATAACTCTTTATTCTTAAGTGATTGGAGTAAACATAAATAGAATTTACATTTTATACTACAAGTAGAAGTCATCTAGAAGAGCTGTTTTTTATTAAATTATAAGATGCAACTATTGATACTGAAATATCTACTTCTAGATGACACGTTTTGAAAATAAACATTAATGCTTTTCCAGTGTTTTCTATAAAAGCTTTCAAGATTGCAAGTAGCTCTAGTCAGAGCAGAAGACATCTTGTTTTGTCATGTGTACCTTAATACTGTAGAGATTGAGGATGTGGATTCAAACACAACACAGAGCTTGATTCAAACAAAATTAGTGTTAATCATTTGTGGATCACTTTAAAGTGATTTGCTCTGTCTACTCAGCTTTGTCTACTTGACTGAGTTTAATACTGTTGACATTTCTACTCTCAATTTTAAACTTCGTATTTTTCTCTAACTTGCTTTTATGATAACTTAATTAAAGAGCAACCAGTGATACCCAAAGCTTAATGCAGAGACCAGGGGGACATTTGCCTTATAAAATATGAAGCAGTGTACAAGGTGTACACAATTAATATATAGCAATGTCAGAGGCTGGAAGACCCTGATCAACCAAACTGCAGTTTCTTATTTATTCATTTATTATCTAAATCAGTCCTTTATTGTGGCCAACAGATACTTAACCATTGAAGGTTATACTACACGTTAACCATGTTATATAGCCGAGAGCTTGCTTGACACACGGCCACCCTCCATGAAACAAAACTGGTAACATCATTCTCAATAGCTTTGCATATCCAAAAGTCAGGCATCAAAGCTAAGCTGGAAATATTTCATCTGACCATCCATGAGTGGACTCTGGGATTGTCTGAATAATTCTGCCAATGATACTAAATGTACTACTTAGGACTTGATTTGGTTACCTAAAGACAGGTATTTAGTACCAGGGAAGATGATCTGGGCTCTCTCTGCTGCACTTCATGCCAGTTCAGGTGGATATAGACCTCCTGTAATTCCTGTGTCATATTTGTAAGCTTCTGTAGGTCTGAGCCCTACACAGCAGAAGATATCTTAAATGGCACTTAGAGGCATGTGTTTTGACAGGGGAATCCAGAGCATACCAACTCTGGCATTTAGTTACCAACATCTCAACGACTTAATCTGAAAACAGAATCCTGTGTAGTAGATTGATTCAGTTGTTTAAATATAAACCTCCCATACAGTTTGTAATTCTCTGTGGTATCAGACGTGCATACATTGGTGAGAAGATTGCACCTCACTTGGACTGACAACTGGAATGGTGCTTTACATAGCAAAAAAGTAAATTTAGAGAAGATGTATTTATCCACAGAGATTGTTAGATGTATTGAGAATTCCAGGTTGAGAATATATCACAGTAAACCTAGCTTTTGTTTTATAAAATCCCACCTATCAGATAATCCCACTTGAAATAGTCAGACTCACAACCCTATTTTTCTTTCCTGTTTTTACTACTAGACAAAATATATTTTATTTGTATCTGTTCGTTTTATAGAACTCATGGAGAAAACACAATTTATTAGGAGGAACAGCAGAGTCTAGAGAAGGAAGACTGTTCTTGCAGTCTTGCTTTTTCCTTCCTCAGAATCTGCTTTGCAGATGATACTTAATATATATATTACACACAATATGATAGCATTGCAGCAGGAGATGTGGTTATAGCCCATCTAGGTGTCAATCTATACATCTGTACTTTTAAAAACTGTACTTGTGAAGCAGATCTCATAAGCTGTCTTGTGTCACTACCACTTTGCAATATGCTTGGTTACACTGAAGGGGACTTCAGTCACGCATGCTAAATATCCACTTTCATCTTCCTGTAACGGGGATACCCTTTGCTAATTATAACTCCCTCATCTATGCACAGAATGAGCTTCATCTTCCCTAAATTTAAGTCTGTAGATACTTGCTTGTATATTAATGACCTTGGTCTCCCTCTGTGATTATGGAGAGGAAAAAACCTCACTTGGACCAGTTTCATCTGCCCTGTTTCAGGTGTCTACCTTGAGATGAGACAGATCATTTGCAGAAGTGCCCATTTGTCTTCCATATTCAAAAAAAGCCAGAGAACAAACTCAGAAGCAGAGACTTGCATTTAGTAATGAATCTTCCACCATAACTGCCTCTAACCACTTGGTTGCAAAGCAGAAGAAAGCATTTTAAAATGTCAAAAAAGTGACTACAGTTCACCTTGTTCCATTTTCCATGGAACTGGATGGAGGGTATTTATATAATCAAGTATCATGTCTCACCTTGGGCTTGGATAGTAACTTGCTGTGGTTCTCAATCTATATTATGATTGAGACTATATTATAAATGGGAACATGACTAAGTTACCTGTGGACCACCTATGTTCAGTGTCCTCCGCAGGAAAAAAAATATTTCAAAGACCTGGCTGACTTACATCTAGCATGCTCAAAGCTGACTCTTTTCTGTACTTACTGACATATTGTATCCTCAGACGTAGGGCTGCCATGCACATGGTAAGCCTAAAGCTATTCACGCAGAAACAATCTATGTATGTCCTGATCCAGAAGACAGGTGTATGTATAAAATACAGATTTCACGGGAGTATTGTTCAGACCTAATCTAAATAGCAGTTAAAATTACTCCTTTAACCCTGTACTTAGGTATTCTTTTTATGATGCCACTGAGTTCAAAGCATTTTGACATGCTGGTGGCTCCTATTATCCTGGGTATCCCTATGAATTACTATGGAAGGATCTGTATCGACCTGGACCCTTTGTATTATCCCTGTTTTGAAATAGTCTAGAACTACAGGAGGTAGAACCTTGTGTATTGTATTTCACTCTTCCTAAAGAGCACCAAAATTATCACACAGAATGTAAAAGATTCAGGGAGTCAAAAATAATTGTAGAACTTTGTCTTTGCCATTTATCTAAGGTTTTTACCAACATATGATAGACTGTGCTAGCCCATATAATAAAGCTGAGTTTTTCTTCAAAATTAAAGGGGAAAAGAGTGAAATGCACTGTGCATGAAAGTGACATTTTCATTTCTATTTAAAGTTTCTTTACAAAATAGAGTTCAGGAACTGTTGTTCTAGTGCTCCCTCATTTATAACCTATTTTATTACTCAGGGAAACCTTGTATAAACAATCATTGTGGAAAATAAACTAATTCTCTCCTCGTCTGTTAATCCTGAAATGCTATTAGTGTAGTTCACAAACATGAACATAGACTCAATATTATTCATTAAAACACTGGTTAACAAGAAACAACGTAGAGGTTAAAATAGAACTGTAGTTTAGATAAAATATTACTACCTATGCTGCCAGCAAAGATTGAACTGGATTCCATTACGTTTGGCATAGGAGGCTACTAATAGCATAAGAACTCCCTGGAGAAACCCAGTGAAGCAAGGCCATGACCCATCTCTGCAGGAGGGGATCCACCATCATCCTTCCTTTGTGGCTTTGCTGTAAGATGAACAGCTTTAGATTACAGAGGAGCGCTGCAGGTAAAGCTGAATCCACTTTGGTTTTGGACTGCCTTAACCACAGCAGGAAGCCAATCCTTCCCCTTCCTACTCTATTAAATAGATAATTTAAAGTGGCATCCTACAGCATCTCAAATTAATTGAAAGTGTTAAATGAAAAATGATTGACAGGACCAATTCTTGATTTTATATAATTTGCACAGGCTTGTGGGAAATGTTCTATTCATTTACCTTTCCACTCCACATTTAGGAATACATCTTGCTTATATGTTGTAAATGTTTTTCTCCTGCTGAAAAGACTTTATACTTTACCAGGTTTCATGCAGGAACAAAAGTATCTATGATGTGTGCAGAACTCTTTCAGTTATTTTGGAAATAATGATGAAACTCTAAGTATAAGATTGCTGAAATTATTAAATCACCATAATTCACAGGCAGAATGTCTAGAGCCATCAACTCTGCTTGAGGCCCTATAGTAAACTCAGTAAAACATCTGAAAAACTGACCTTGATGTTTTGCAGCTAAAATACTTCAGACTGATAAACAAGTACTAAGAGGTAAATATGCCACATAAACTACACCAGTGATACTGTGCTGTATGAAACTACATTTTCAGTGGTGTAATCAGATCATCATCTTTTGCTCAAGAGTTGACATTGAACTATTATTACTCAAAGTTAAATAACTAAAGAAATATTTTCAATTTCATCAAGACTTTTGTAGATTTAATCATTTCATTTAGAAGTTTAACAGAGAGTGATCACAATTAAAAAGTTCTTTCAATTTGTAATGTAGCTTTGGTCTGGGAGATGTTTCGTTTACACAGAATAGGAAATAGCTGTGGAACCAGAATAGGTACCTGCAGGAAGATCTCTTTTGAATACGGCCACATAATGGATTTCAATGCCAGTCTTGGAGCTACCAAATGTGATGAAGTGAGTCTGAAAGTGTTACAGATGACTGCATTGTAGCCTAGGTTAGGCAGTTATTTGAAGAGGCAAGTTGGAGTAATTAAATGATCTCAGAGCTTCGATCTTAGTCTCCAAGTAGGCTGAGAAAAAGCAAGAAAGATGCAAGGAATTCATTCTTTTTCTGAAAAAAAAAGAAAAGGTCATTATGTCAGGCTGCATAGATTCTCTAAGGCATAGGAAATACATGCTACACAGTAATGGATAGGGAAGAGTATGTTACAAGATTGTCTGTTGAACAGAATGCCAGTTTTCCACATATTTCTTGTTTTGGCAGTGGGAAAAGTAAAGGAAATTATATTTCCCTATGCAGATTTTTGTACAAAAGTATTCTTAGCTGCCCATTGAGACTAGAAGAATTATTAACAATAATTATTTAATTATCTTTGGATATTCAGAAACAGAAATGATAATGATACACCCTGCATTTCTACCCGTGGGCAAGTTGTATGATTCTTTAAAAAGAAAAGCAATACAGACTTCCCTGATTACTTAAAGTATTTCAGAAGCTTTGGGGTCATCACATTGCTGATTAAGATTCATCTCTCATTTTATAAAACTTCCTCAGTGCTTTTTTGGCACAATCGTAATATTTTAAGGCAATTTTATACTGAAATCTTTCTAATCAGAACCTCTGGTGAGAATCCCAAATGGAAAAAGAAATCTCAGCCAGTATATTTTTAAAGCATACAGCCATTCAGAATCTGATTACCTTTTCGCATTTTCATACAAAATGGATTAATGTGTCCCTGTCTTTATTACATTTTCAACACTTGTCATTCGTGATTAAGCCAACACTATGAAGATGTATTACACAGCAGCATAAATAGCCACATTAAAATAGGGTATATATGTGCCTGAGAAGTTAAAGGCAGATTGATTTGTGATACTTTTACATTAGATGTAATGTATCTAAAAATATTTTACACAACTCGAGAGTCAACTATCTGGAGGGAAATACAAATAAATAGATGGAAGCTTACAGAAAGGGGAAAAAGCAGGAGAAAAGTGTTAATTAAATCAACCACAGAGACGTGGTGATGTGATAGAGTGCTACAAAGAAAGTCAGATGCAATTTCTTATAGATAACAGCTCAAATTAGAAATTGCCACACAATTGGAAGCACCTACTCTAGAGGTCCAGTGCTGGGATGCAGTGTTTAAACCAGGGCAGGATTGATGTGTACTAGGAAGGATTTTGGACAAATCTTACTTTGTGCCTGTGTTAAATTATTCCTAGTTCTCTTGTGAAAATATTTCACCCATTAATCACAGCATTACCTCTATATGCAATTTATCTCACTTTTACTTATCCTGCAACACAGTCCAGAACATGCAGACTTTCCGTATATAAACTGCTATTAAGAAAGATGGAGAGAGACTTTTTACAAGGGCCTGTAGTGACAGGAGAAGGAGTAAGGGTTTTAAATTGAAAGAGGGTAGATTTAAATAGGATACAAGGCTTTTTTTTTTTCACTGTGGTGGTGATGAGGCACTGGAGCCGATTGTCCAGGGAAGCTGTGGTTCCCCCACCTCTGAAAGTGTTCAAGGCCAGGTTGAATGGGGATTTGAGCAGCCTGGTCTAGTGGAAGATGTTCCTGTCTATGGTGGAGAAGGGTAGACTCTATGACCTTGATAGGTCCTTTTCAACCTAAATCATTCTGTGATTTTTTTTTTTTATTTATTCTAAATTCGTCAATCCAAATTTCTGCACTTGGGATCTAACAAACTTTAAAAATCAACAAGGAATAACAATTTTTTATTTTTTTTTCTAACCTGTGACTAACTCTTCTCATGCAACCCTATGAAAATCTATCTCAATGTAACCTATTACCTGATAGGCTTTAGACCTCTATCAAGAAAGTTGTAAAGAAAGGCAACCTAGTCCCATTAAAGTCTCTGTACGTCTTGCCATCTGCTTCTGGAGGTGAAGTTTCTACTCAAATATTAAGTATATAGTGCAGCTGTCAGCAAAAGGGTGCAGCTGCCATCTTAAAAGCCAGCGTGCTGACAGATCTACCAGACCATCATTACAAAATGATTGTACATCACCTCTAGCAAAATTTCAGCTTGGAGTGACTCTTAAAATATCTTTTTGCTGTCTTTCCTGTAATCTGTTGCAACAAGTACAGGAAGTATAGTAGTGTGATTTGTACTGTGGAACTGACTCACTGGCCTTTCTCGTTGCTTGTGGATCACTGACCTTTCATACAAGATACTCAGACAGATTTCAGTAGAGGGGTCAGGCCAGCCTGAAGGAACAGTTTCGGATCTGCTTGGCCCCAGATTTTTAGGGCATCTGCTGGTTCAGCTTATGGTGCCCATTCATGGGAAAGAGAAGTGAAGTAAGTTCCATGGACAGCTCACCTTCCCTCTCCAGTGTGGCCCCGTCTGAGCAGCAGTCTCTCCTCCAGCAGCCATTTACTCATGGTCTCTGTGCATACACGTATCTGAACCAGCTAAGTTTCATCTTGTACCCTTCTAATTTATCTCACTAGTACTGAATTATCATCTCTCCTGTGATTCCCAGCCCTATTCCCGTTCTCCATTCATCATCTGCATGCTTATTGTCTGTCTCCTTGCTGCTGCTGATAGCATCGGCTGCCGCCACGCTCTGCGCTGTGCAGAGATTATTCACGTCTGAGCTGCTTGCTCTGTGTACAGGCAATCTCTCCACCTAAATGAGAATAGCTTTACAGTCTTTCTGATAAACACTGACCCCCTTTGTATGCCTCTTATCCATTTTTCTCTCAAGTCATTCTCACTGCTTTGCCAGTAACAGTGATCATTCTGAAGACTTTAGTGGGAGACTTATTTATCTGCTTTGGGGTCATTTTTTTCCTCATGGATACATTTAGTCTCTGAGTCTGTTTCCAAGGGCAGTTCCATGCTTAGGGAGAATTAGGAGGAGAGTGCAATTACAGTTTGGGGTTTTTCTCCTGAAGAAGGAGACACAGAGTTAGCTGTCTATGGGGAATTATGAGAACAAGATTCTAAATCTCACTGCTTTAAATTATTCCAAAAGCCATGGCCTGGAAGGTGTAATTGGCAGGGAAGTGTAGAATTTGTCAGTGCAGCTCAATAATTATCTAGTCAGAACTCCTGAATGAACTCTTCCCAGTAATTTTTTTCAGCCCTAGACAGTTCTGCAGCTATTTTATTTCACCTTAACCATTGTGAAGTAGTCATGATTTTGTGTAGCATTCTCAGTTTTCCAGATGAATAATGCATTTTATTTTGCCCACTAATGCTACTGGGACCCAGGTATTTCTATTTTTTTAATATTATTATTATTATTTTGAAGAAAAAAGTGATTGAGTGCTAAATCTGTTTTGTACAATACAATATATGGCAGACTGAATACCCCACTCTCTCATTTTTTTTTTTTCATATGAAACATGAAAAATGGCATAAATGTATTTCATTGTGTCACCTACAATCTGTGTAGCCAGCAATAATGAATATGCTTTACTCTTCAGCTTGGTAGTGTTTCATTTCTTCCTGACAAGATTATTTGACAAGCAGACCCTGCATTGGCAATGTTGTTTATTTTCATAGGCATGTAAATTATCTTGACAGTCTCATAAACATAAATTGGCAAGCATACTGTCCCACAGCAATGCTTGTTAAAATACACTAATGGAATATAATAAATAAATTATTCTACTGTATTTATAATATGCTAGCATACCATTACATCATGTGAAAGTTATACAGTACAGGATAATCTGTTCTATATTTCCTATGGTTTAAAATAACTTGTTGGTCAGATATTTAATGCAATTAACTATGAAGAAAAATACATAGATTCATACTCAGGGGTGTATTTGACTTCAATAAAAGTCAAATTACTAACTTACCTGGACTGAACGTGTTAGATAGTATTTACCACTTTGCACACATGAATTTCATAGAATCACAGAATGGTTTGGGTTGGAAGTGACCCAGTTTTGGGTTGGAAGGGGCACAGAATTTCATTTGGTACAACTGTGCAGCAGGTAGGTGAAGGGAAATGTACATCTATTCAATTATCAAACTGATTGCTTGGTAGCTGTTTTTTGGGCTGGATACAAAAATACTCATAAATGTGTGGAGAACACATGGGAAATAGGTCATCATGGCCAGTCTTCGTGAACGAAGATTTGGGAAAGGTCTTTACCCTTTGAGCCTGTGCAGTGGACTTTTTAGGTGAGACACAGTGTGCGCTGAACTGAACCCACCCTTTAATCCTGAGGTTCATCTGCCAGGACCAAGCGAGCTTGGACAGTGGCAGCGAGGTCCTCAGGACGTAGGTTTGTTTAGAGTGAGCTTCTCTTAGATGGATGGCCTTACAGGGCTGACGAGCTCCATCTGCCTGGGGAAGTCCCATGACCGGGAATCGAACCCAGGTCCCGGTGGTGAGAGCACCGCATCCTAACCACTAGACCACCTGGGGGCCCCCTGGGAAATAGGTATTGCTTTGGAAATCCACAAACAATGGATACTAACCATTTACAGATGGTCCAGGTGAATGTCACACTATTATTGATTCAGCTGGTTCCCTATTGAGGCCATCAGCAATTTGAAGTTGCCCTGGATACCAAAGAAAGAAGCTGCAAATTGCTCTTTGATCTCTTTGGAGCAGAAGCAAGTTAAGGACACAAACATCAGTGGCAAATATCACCTCAGACTGCAAGTCCACGTCCACATGATAGGTATCAGCTCAAGATGGCCTTTAATTTTCAGAAATTCATTCCTCTGTCCTCTAAATTCTAGGCCTGTCCCTAGGGTACCTTCGGTACCACTGGAAGAGAGAGGAGCTTTTGAGGAACAAACCATTTTGCATAATTTACAATGTGATGAATCATAGTCTCAAGGAGATTATATCTCTTTTAAGGAAACCTCAATGACTAGTTAAGATTTTGATAACAAATTTTTAGTGAGTTAAAGTCAGGGAGAATTAGTTCCACCTAGAGAGTTTGGAAACTGAAATGATATTCCCTTCAATGTTTTCCCTCATTATATAATCACCATTTTATGAATCAACTGTAAATAACAAGCAGCATCTAATCTTCTCCCTGGAGTAATTAAAATTATGATAAGGGAAACAACTCCGGAGCACTTGGCTACCTCCTATTTTCTTGACACATGTCAAGTTGGTGTCACAGCCAGTATCTTGTAGAGACAGCATTACCTGCTTTGTCAGGCTGGATAAGAATTTGTCTTTGTATTTTTCTCTGAAATCCCAAATTGTTCACTACTGATATGAGCAGAAGTTCAAAAAGGTGACTAAATACCTCCAAATTCTTGAGCCACTTTAGCACCTATCTGAGTCGCAAGTGCTTTTTGGAGCTGTCTAATTAATATCAGCTCCCAAAGACTCCTGAGAGCCACTCCAGGACTCAGTGACCACTTCAGTGGTCAGCAACAAGGCAGCCCAAAGACACACTCCAGCAATGACCTTTAGTCCCTGACTTGTTCATTTTCAAAGCTGGCCAGGGGCTGCCAGGCAAAAGTTTGTTTCTAAATGCACAATACAGAATGCAAGAACTTAACTGGTGTAGTTTTGTATTGGGCCAGCTTCAATGGGAAGATCTCTTAAACAAAAATGACTGCAAAATATGGCTCATAATTTCATTACTTTCTTACCCCTTCCCTCACTGAAAGAAATATTTATTGAGCTCAACAGGGGGATTAAAAAAATCCCTGGCATTCTCTGTGTGCCACTTAATGTATGAGCTTTCCTATGTCTCATTTCTCCATGACAACCTCATTTGACAGGCAGTCCCTGCTTTGGCACTGTTGTATCATATTTTCTTAGGCATGTAAATTCTGTTGACAGCCTCATAAACATAAATTGGCAGGCATACTGTCCCAAAGCAATGCTTATTAAAATACGCTAATGGAATAGGGTAAGTACACTATTTTCAAATGCAAGCAGAAAATACACACAGTTTCATATGATATTTCTACTACTGATTGATGGGAGTTACAGTCAGGGACAATTACAAAATTTCCAAGTTTCTGATTCAACTTCTGTAGGAAGCACTACAGGTTTACCAGTACACCCAGTTGCTGCCACATCCTTTGCTTCCCAGTCCCAGTGCTAATGCTGAGACACAGCGAGAATTTTGCATGGTGCTTCCTGTGTTTCTAATCTGTGGCTGATACTTCGTTCTCCCCCAGTGTCTCTTTAATACTTTTCCTAACACTTTAATCCCCACAGATTCTGATACCTCTGAGCCACACAGCAGCTGAGTGTCACCCTGCCTTGACGCTGTCTCATCCACTTCTGTGTTGTTGCAACAGAAACAAGATTGGTAGCACACCTTGGAGTAAGTTACTGCAGTTTAGGAACAGGAGGAAAATTTCCAATTTTCCTGAGTACTTTCGGGATGACAAAACCAGACTACAGAAATGGTTTTTGTGAAAATAACAATCTTCAGGCAAAAATAATAAAATTTCTATCAATTACTCAGTTTCACAAGATTTTTTTTTAATTATTATTTGAAAGGTGTTCTAAAAGCTTCTATTTACTTCTAAAAGCTAATGTATTAGCATTATAATTAAATAAGCACAATTATTTTAACAGTAAATATTTTTATTCAAATTCAGGTAAATGTTGCCAGAGTGGTTATGGAGTCCCTATCCCTGGAGGTGTTCAAGATCAGGCTGGATGGGGCTCTGAGTGATCTGTTCTAATGGAAGGTGTCCCTGCCCATGTAAGGCAGGGTTGGAACTAGGGTTTAAGATCCCTTTTAACCCAAACCATTCTATGATTCTATGACTAAATCTCTTTGTTAATCAGAATTATAAAAAAAACCAGTTTTAAAAATAGGTCTAAGTTAGGTCTATTTAAAAGTTTACAAAACTTGAATATCATTGTTCTAAAATTAGAAAAGCGAAAACCAGAATACCTTTGTGACCTTTTATTTACCATATATTATCCAACCTCAGAATGTCAACAAAACTTCTTTTTTATAATATGTCAGAAAATTTTACAGTAATACATTTTTATTCCCCTTGACTATGTTTTAAATATAGATTGACTAATTTCATTTCAGTTGTAATAAAGGTTTCAAAACCTTACTAAAGAAAGATTTTTGTGCAAATAAGGCTTTCTTAAGAAAGGGAAGCAGAAAGGGTGTTGCTAAGCATAACTGAGAATTAATCAGCTTCCAGTTTTTTATATATCCCCATTTTATTTGGGGATAGATGAAGTAATTTCTATGAGACAGGCTTGGAGCACTCAGTAAATTATTTGCAAAATAACATTATATAAATGTAAGTTGCAGGAGTAACATTTTCAGTAGAAACTTGGGAATTTAGAAGCAATTTAGAAGAAACTTAGAATTGAACTTAAAGACCTTAAAACCCAAATTTTCAAAGGTGAGGACAGTCACCTGCACAGATTTTCAGAAGTGTGTAAAGAGGTTAGTTAGCAAAAACCAGAATAAATAGAGCACTTATGAGCGAAAAATTATACTTAGGCAAAATTGAAGTGTGACTTCCAGAACATTTCATGAAAATATTCCCTGATCTAGTATATTTGAGACGTACCATCGATCTACATATTTAAGCGTGTGATTAGGTTGAAGACATCTACCTATGAGCCAGTCAATCTAAGTGCCCACTGTAGGCAGCGTTGAGAAAAAGGTACTTTTAGGACGCAATTAATAAAATTCCTATCAAATCCCATCTTTAGTCACCCTTGAAGTGTCCTCGTCTCTTTGGTGATCATAAAGAGTCTTAACAACTATCCCATGGCGGGTACTTACATCTGGTCAGATGAATTCTACCTTTGGTCATTGGATGCTGCAGAAAAAAAGACCAGACTGAGGCACAGAAGCAGTACCCTGTGGAGTGTCAAAGCTTCTCTGCCGTGCAGTAGAGGAGCACGAGCTCTGTTCCCAGTGTAGCTGGGGAGTCATTGACTCTGTGATGGACAGTGCATGGTACGGCGGGGACACAGACAAGGGAGAGTCTTGGGAAATGGGATGTTGGAAAGAAGAGCACCTCAGTTTATCGTTTCCTACCAAGCAGTGCTCCTAAAGGAGAACACTCTTGTTGCTTCTCTGGCAGTTGCTATTTAAACACTTTTTAAAACCAAGTGCATAGCTTCTGTGACAGAGACTGGACCACTGACTTTTCTCTCCGCTCTGCTCTTCCCAGTGATATGTTGAATTTCCTGGTGCAATTTTCACTTTCCAGCTGTCCAAGCTGATACTTTAATCCCAGACTGGGACTTTGGGTATTTTCACTTTTGGGCTCAAAAATTCTGTAACTCCAGAATTGCATATAATTATTTTTATATGTGTACACAGATAAAATCTAAATGTAAAATTAGCATTAATTAAAATTTTCCCACATACTTGACTCATAATTATTCTCCAGCTAGAAGTAATAAATATAATTAGGACAAGTGAGAATCGTGGGACAGGAATAGTACAATGAGTTGGAGAGAGAAGTAGCAGAACATAGGTTAAGAAGGGAGGAAAAGCATTATGGGATTATTTTTACTTCAGAAAGAAATTAAGCTTGATGGTTTATGACATTTCTCCTACTGGTAATTTTCAGGCCTATTTTTATGTGGCACTTTAAAATATTTCTGATGATAGCTTTAAAAAATATATATTTGAACTACATCTAAATAAAAAGCATGGGAATAGGTAAATGTGTGTGAAGTGCAACTATATTGATACTGTGTACAGGAACAAGAATTATTTAATTTGCAGAAGTTGTTAAGAAAGATCCCACTGAGTTCACTAGACATACCACCGCTGGGTTTAATCTGTATCAGTAAGATGGAGGGATGATGCAATTAATATTTCCACTTTTTAAAGGCAACAGAAGAGTAGGATGAAAGCAGGCATGAAGAGGATAAAGTAGGAATGTGGAGGCTAAAGATATAAAGGAATATAAAGTCAACATTTTTGTGTGTCTATATCACTTGCTGAAGTTATAGCATTTTGCTGACTATTGCTTTGAAATAAAAATTTTGTGAAATGCTCGTAGCAGGGCAGAACTCACTTGCTTTAATGTGTCTTAAAATCTGAAAGACAAGGTTTGTGGAGCGAAGCAATATCTTTTATTAAACTAGCTGATACAGTTATAAAAAGAGACCAGTTTCCAGGACACTAGGAAAAGGTTTGTATGCCTGAAGCATGTCTGGTTTTGAAACTATAAAGTTGAGTTAATAAAAGATCCTTTCTCTCCCTAAACCTTACCTCTCTATATCCTTGAATATCATCTCTAATGATCTTATTACTTGAAAATATGAAAAACTTCAGCTGGCTCAAGAAATATCCCTCCTATCAGATTTCTGAATTCTGTCATGATCATTGTCCAAGCTGAACAGAAGGATAGAATGAGGGACAGTTAGTTACGAGCCTGTATGTAACTCACAGAGACCTCATGGCTCTTCATTTTGCTAACAGTGGTATGAAATTTTCTCTGAGTTTTGGATCAAGAGGATGACTTTTAAAGGCAGAAATAGAAGAGTCAGTCTCCAATTTACAATGCTCACGGTAGAAACTCTGCTAACTCCTGTGTAAATATTAACCCTTTTGTAGATCAATGGAAGCAACTGATAGATTTTTTTGGTTATTTTTTGATTAGTTAGATAAACAGTAGATTAAGTGAAAAACACTCCTGGCATTGATAAGAAACACATTTTAAGCATCCTCCATAAAGTATATGTAATGGAGTTTTTTGCACCTGCCCTTCTGAACTATTTCAGATAAGTGACCAAAACATTCACATTGTCTGCATTACGGTGATGCTCCTGATGTTATTACTGTGTTCAGTGGCTGACTGATGTGCCTTGCTCTATATATTACATTAATGTGCTTGTTAGAGCTGGAGTCAGAAGAAATTTTTCCAGTAGACTGTTGGCCAACTGCTAAGCCTTTATTTTCTTCCTAGTAGGTTAGTATTTGGTTTTGCCAAGACTGTCCAGAAACAAAAAACTAGATTGCTGGTTTTGAAAGCAAGAGGGACAATGGCAATGCTCTCCCCATATCTCTATGCTACATTAGATTTGGGTATTTTCTGTTCAGAACAAATCTGTTAGAAGACACTCAGGAATAATTGGAAATCTATTTTTAGCAGATGTGTAAGATAGATATTTCTAAATAATGTTAGCATCTAATAGGAATTGCAGAGTCTGGATGGACATAAGAACACACAAGTCCTCTCCTGTATTTCTTTGGTGACATAAGTGTAAATGTAAATATTAATATATTCCCCATTATTAGATTCAAACCAACTGCTGAATTTGCTGTGAATAATTTCAGTTACACCAAAGCAGCAGTGGATAAATGGTTTATCAAAACATTCACTAAACCCTACAAGGAGATTCAAATAGTTAATGAAATAGTTTAATAAAGTATCATGGTAAGAAAAAAAAAAAAGAAGCTAATATGCATTTAGCTAATCCTCCTACATTATAATTAACATGAGAAATAGTAGACTCTTTTTCACTTCTCGGCAAAGATTAAATAACTGAATGTCAGTATTGAGGAAACATAATACTTGATTTCATAATTTAATAAAGTACATTACACTGAATAGAGAAATGTGAACCAGTACAAATAATTAAAATTTTAGAAACTGCACTTTTCAAGATAATTAAAAAAAAAAAAAGAGCAGCTTTTATTTTGAGAGTTCTCCTGTTTAATGTTTCTCTCCAAATATGCTAATTCACAGTGTAACCCCCTGTGTTTAAGTATGAACTGGCAAGAAGCTCTACACTGATTCCACATAGGCTGATGTAGATAAAAACATAACTAAAGACCTCCTTCTTCTTTTTCTTTTGGGTGCCAGCTCATAGAAATCAAGGGATTTGTCAGAACACTGAACCTAACAACTCAAATACACACGGACAAGTCTTAGTTTAATCCCCTGATCAGAGACAATAAGTGTCTCCTCAGACATGTGGAGGCTGCCACACGCTCTGTTCATCAGCACCCTAAGCCTGTAGGACACAGGAGTGCTCTCATCCAGCTGCACCCACTTGGGCTTCCCACAGGGTGACAGCCTCCTCCAGGCATCCATTTGGTCCAGCATGAGGTATTTCAGGAACTGCAGGTGGGTATCTTCTCTCACATAGACTTCCATGGGCTTCAGGGACACAGCTGCCTCACCCTGATGTGAACCGAGGGTGACAGGGGAATCTCTGCTCCAGAACCTGAAGCACCTCCTCCTCCTTCTTCACTTAACCTGCAGTGAGTCTGCAGGATTGTTGCTCTCCTATTTCTCACTCCTGTCTTCTGACTGATGGTGGTGTTGCACAGGGTGGAATTCTTTGTCCCCTTTCTTTAAAACATTATCCCTGAGGTGCTACCACCATCACTAATAGGCTTAACCCTTACAGGCTA
Organism: Pipra filicauda; assembly: GCF_003945595.2. Taxonomy (NCBI): domain Eukaryota; kingdom Metazoa; phylum Chordata; class Aves; order Passeriformes; family Pipridae; genus Pipra; species Pipra filicauda. Next base: position 1,741,218 of record NW_024103929.1, read on the forward strand.
TACTGTAAATCTGACCAGGGGTACAGCCACCCCTGTAATTCACTGATGCCGAAACCTTGCCGTGCAAACCTAATACAGTTTTATAATTAAGGTCCCTTTGGTGCATTCTGCAGTTAAATCTAGACTGGACTGCTCAAGGATGAAGCCCAAAGTGCAGCTGCAGTGTACTGAACAGAGGACAACACCCCGAGTGAGGAGACTTCACCCCCTCTCTCACCTTGCTCTGTGCCTTTCCTGTTTGCACAGACCCTCTCTAAAATTTCCTTGCACTGATGTATATCCTGGCACAGAGCAGGGGCCCTACTACACATGCCTGCATCTGTGATGGTCTGAGAACTTATTTCATTCAAAATAAAAATTTCTCTCTTGTTCTTAGCAATGTCCCTGTGGTGTCCCTGCACTGTGCTTCCAGGACTGGAAGTGCTGTGCAACACAGTGCTAATACCTCTGGGTGTTTTTGTGATACGTTGTGAGATTGGACTCAGGGACAACACTGCTGGATCTGGTAGCAGATGGGGTACGACTAGAGAAGGAGTAGAAAAAAAATAAATGTTAAAACACTCTTGGGTTGGAAAGGGCCAAGGTAGAGGCTTTGTGACTGCTAATCTTCCCAGTAAGCCAGCAGGATCACCTGAAAGGTTCTGTGACAGTCATTCCTGGCAGCTGAGTATCCCTGAAATTCTCTTTCCAGTGTGTTCTGTATGACTCTTTCCCCTAAGTTACCCAAGTGCTCCAACCTAGCACTAGCACTGCAGAGAAGGAATATGATTCTCTGAAACATTAAAAAATACACTACAGTTTCGAAAGAAAGACAGAAGAAGATTGATATCTTGGAAATTATACAGAACTGGGGGGAAAAGCTTCAATATAACAACATCTCCAAATCTCATGCTCAGAAAAGTGAGAGCTAGATAATAACTTATCCCACATATTGAGTAGCAGGAGAAGAGTGTGACTGTACCCCAAAGGGACAATTTAACCCTATTTTCCTTAAAAGTGCAGCAGTTAAGCACTTAGGAACTGTTTCCATCTGTAGTCAAACTGTTTGATAAAAAATCACAGTGCCACAGACTAAGTATAGTAAAGGGAAGGCAAAGCAGATTTCCTATCAGAAAGCACAGTCCTGTCAGAAATACATTCTGAGACATTTCAAGCTTCATAACATATTGCTGTCTCAGACATTACAGTAAACAGTCCGTTAACAGTTTTGCAAAATGAATGCTGACCTCCACGTATTTATTTACTTGTATTTCTCAATATTTCTAATAGAAGTTCTGGTTCTGGACCTCTCTCAGCTCTGAGGCAGCACAAAGTTCTGAAGCTTAAAATGACTGGTTTTGCTGAGGTTGCTTGTTTTTTTTTGCTGAAATATCATCTTATTTTATACAGTACAATATCGACTCAGTTCTGTATCCTCTTAAGATAAATCCCAATGAGCTCTGTTCCTAACTTGTTCTTATTTAATGCTCCAGTTTACTTTTTCCTTTCTGTTCCTGGGAGAGTCAGTGTCATATTTAATGGATGTATATAATTAGAATTTTTTAATAATAATTTTCTGTAGGATGAAGAAGAGACAAATATTAGGAATTGGTCAGTCTATCTGTCTATTTATCTATCTGTCTATCTATCTAATACTGGTCAGAATATGTGACCAATACATCTGTTCTAGAACAAGCAGCCATCACAAGCATTGAGGCCATGTTGCTGAGAACAGAGCTGCACTGGGCAGGGCACGTCTCAAGGATGAAGGACCACCGCCTCCCTGAGATCCTGCTTTATGGTGAACTTGCCATTGGCTGCTACAACATCTCAGCCTTGACCATATTGATCAACATAACTGGTCTCCTCTGGCCTCCAATCGGGAGGTTTGGAGACACACCATCTATAATGCTGTTGCTTCCTTTGAGAAAGCACGCAGGATCACTCTCGAGGAGAAAAGACAATGCAGAAAAAATCGTGTCTTGCAGAATTTACCACCTAAGGAGTCTTTCTGCTGTGCCTTTTGCAGTCGGATGTGTCTATCTCGTATTGGCCTTTTTAGCCACCAACGTGCTTGTAACAAATGTGAGTAGAGCCCTTCCCAAATCTTCATTCGGGAAGCCTAGCCATGATATCTATCTAATCTATCTATCAAAAAAAATTAACATAGGGACATCACAGCATGATTCCCCCCTCTACTCAGCCCTAGTGAGGCCACATTTGGAGTATTTTGTTCAATTCTGTTCTCCACTCTTCAAGAAAGACAAAGAGCTACTGGAGAGGGTCCAGTGGAGGCCATAAAGATGATTAGGGATCTGGAGCATCTCTCTTGAGAGACTGCAGGATCTGGGCCTGTTTAGTCTAGAGAAGAGAAGACTGAGAGGAGATCTCATCAATACATATAAATATCTCAAAGGTGGGTGCCAAGAGGATGTTGCCAGACTCTTTTCAGTGAAGCCTAATAACAGAACAAGGAGTAATGGCAATAACTAAAACACAAGAAAGGTCACCTCAACATGAGGAAGAACTTCTTTATGCTGAATGTGGCAGAGCACTGGAACAGGTCACCCAGGGAAGTCAATGAGTCTCCCTCTCTGGAGATGTTCAAAACCCACTTGGACGTGTTCCTGTATCACCTGCTATAGGTGACCCTGCCTCAGCAGAGGGGCTAGATGGTCTCCCAAGGTCCCTTCCAACCCTAACAATTCTGTGATTCTGTGATTTCATTATTTTTCTAAATTGATCAAGTGGTAGTTTAAATTAGATACAAAGCAGATCGATTTACCATTAGACTACTTCAGGTTGAAGTCCAAATTCAGAAAACTGTTCCTATTCTATTAAGAACTTTCTGCAGTGATTAACTATAAATGTTATTGCAGTCTGTCCTCCACTGGGATGTTTGCAAATAAGGTCACAGTCATAAATAATAATCTTCTAAAAACAGTGTTTGTGTCAGAAAAAATCCAAGGGAAAAATCAAATTTTTAAGTTAAAATGACAACTTTTATGTTATGTATGCAAGGTCACTTACTTAGCATACGTCTGGTGAGTCACACAACTGAAGTCAAAATGAAAAAATGAACATATTGGCAGAGTTACGTGTCCTTCAGTAGCTGGTCTGACAAAGAGAAATTTTCTCCCCCAAAACTTAGTGTTTTATTTAAAGGGGGAAAATAAAAATAAAAGAAAGTAGAAATGATTCAAAGAAGTACAAACTCCATAAATGAAGAATCCATTTTGGAGATCCAAACCTCTTATTTTACTACTTGCTAAAAAACTAAGATTTCTTCAAATAGCAGGGTGATAAATACATGGTCTGCCAAGAAAGTGGAATCATCATGGAGTATAAAAGTCTCTAATGTTGTCAGTATAATGGAAGGAAAAACCCCAAGCTAGCTGAGAGTGCAGTTTTCGACATATGCTTTTCACAAACTGACTGATGCGGCTCTTTCAAAGAAATCAATCTGAGGCTTTGCAAATCACTGTGGGACAGATTCTGCTTTTCAGTCTTTGTCCTGTTTGTATTGCAGACAAAAAACTGCATTTCTTTGCAGATATAATTCACTGTGGTAATTATACCCTACGACTACAGTGTGAGTCAGCATGCGGAGGCTGGCAGAATGCATCCTCCTCTAACTGAGCAATCCAGACTTCAGGGGCTCATAACATACAAACTTAAACTACAAATGTTTTTTGTGGTTGTGGGTTTTTGGTTTTTTTTTGTTGTTTTTTTTTTTTCTTTTTGTCCTTTTAATATTTTCTCATGAAATGTAACAGTACCGATTCTTTCAAATTCCTGCAGTGATCTGCTGCTGTCGTTCACCAAATCAAACCATAACCTTAATGGTTATTTACATTATTTGCTGCATGCTTTGTGTTTATAGTTCCATTTGGCTCAAGGCAAAGTGATGTAAGGCATTCATGGGCATATAGGAGTGTAAAAGAGAGAAAGTTTGATCAATAGGACACCTTTGTTGTTGGTAAACATTGTCAGAAAATGATCAGTGTCAGTGCTCTAAGCCAGAGAAAACTAATAACATGAGTGGCAGGCTTCCTGCAAGCGCTTGGAGTATTTATGTGGCATTCCAGAGGAAGATCTGTAAACAAGACTAAAACAAAAATACAATTTTATTGATATCCACCTGATTTATGTTTACAACATGTGTGGATAATAACCCTATTTGTCAGAGAGTCTATCATGAATACTAATTTACTGATACTGAATCAAAACCAAATAAGTGAGGTTGATGTGATGGTGCATTCCATGCATTTTCATGTAATCACATTTTGAGTGACCTGAGTCTGCAGTAAAGAAATCAGAAGACTTTCACTAGGCACAGAATGTTTTCTGATGAGTTTATAAGTGTATCCTAATATAAACGGAGCCTGGAGACCATGAAGAGAATCTTACCATCTGTTTAATGAAACATGAATAAAGATTATTTTTAATATCTTATGCCATGTTTTTATTTCACCACCTTACTTTTCAAAGTAGAACATCTCAAAGTTCCAGAAGATCAAATCTATAAAAAGTTGTTACATTTTAAACTTCTTTCATCCTAACTTGAAACATAAGATGCTAAGATGTTTCCTGTGATTATGTCAGAGGGAAATAAATAGTAACTTGGTAAATATTAGAATGGTCTGATCAGAAGAGTTTTCCATAACACAAAAAGAATTACATTTAAAGTTTATCGCTCAATCTATGACAATAACATAATAGTGAAATGAAATGTTTGAGCATAAAAGAAATGGATCTGTAATTGTTCATGTATAATTTTGTTAAAATTGATACGCTCCTCTTACAAAGCATTAATTTTTGACTAATCAGTAAAGTTCAATGAAGAAAAAAATCTACTAGTTTTGTTCCAAGAATTGATGAATATTATTCAACCAGTTGAGAGAAACCTGAATAAAGAGAGAAGGTGACGTGCCTAAGTAGTAAGAAAACCAAATCTCAGATGGAATAAGTCTGTTCAGCAGAGTCTGAACAATATATTCTAGTTCATCTCTAAGAAACCTAGTTCATAGGACCACAGAATGTTAAGGTTAGTAAAGACCTTTAAGGTCATCAAGTCCAACTGTCAACCCAGCACCACCATGACACCATTAAACCACATCCTCTTAACAATTCTATGAGGACTGTTGTCTGGCACCACTTCCAAGGTTTCTATTCATCCCAAAAGACAGAGAGTGGATTTACTTCTGTATGTGTGGTGTAATGCCCATTTACCTATCAACCACTGCTAGAACAGCAGCAATCAACCAGCCAAACACAAGGACCCACAGCCTCCATAAAACAACCAGTAGATATAATAAAATATATATCAAGTTATTTCTTACTTTTCAGAATGATTTTTTTTGTGAGTTGTCAAAGTTCCATAAATAAATAAATAAACAAAACAAAACAATAATAACCTAGTTTCCACTGTATGGAGAAATGCAGGAACACGGGTGTGGAAAAGACTAAATGTTACATAGATGATATAACACTTAATTTACAATAAGAAACTTTCTTCTTGATTTTTTTTTTAACTCATTTCTATATGTGCTGCTTCCCTGAAAGCTTTAAACTGCATCGAAATGAATTCCCCTGAAATTGCAGGGTCGGAATTCAAGGCTTTGCTAAATATCTGTAGTTCCCTCTGCAGTCCCTGCTCTCTTCGTCTGGACCTTGTAGAACTCAAAGGTTTTAAAAAACAGCTTCCTGGTCGAAACTGGCCGAGAGTCCATGCTGGAGTGCTATGTCTGTTGAAGAAAAAGGAATTAAACTGCATTCTTTACCATGGGAATACAAGGCCCAAGCCTTCAGGCAAATTTATCAGCTGATAGTTGGTAATTAGCACTGTGCTTGCACACGACTCTTGTGCCTAATACACCTGTTGCTAAATTTCAGCATTGTTCAAGGTTTTGTTTGCTGGCATAAGTGCAACTAAAAGCAGCACTTGTGTATGGGAGATTCATAGTAGGATTTCAAAGGCAAATGCTAAATTCTCTCTTCTGGTGATTGCTCTAGGTTTCTAATGTGAACAGCATCACTGCTGGTAAAGAACACTTCTCCAAAATAGCCCTCTTTAATCCAAGGGAAAGCCTAAAACTACCGATAGTGACATCTGGTGGCACCTAAAAATGTCACATTTGAAAGTAAATCCCTTCTTTGTGCAAAATGAGGATCGGCAGTCTTATGGCCTGACACTTTTCCAGATGGAGTTAGTAAAAATCTTATTCAGTGATATATCAACGAAATCCCCCCTTTTCCTCACCTCAGTTAGAGATGCCTGTGAAACCTCAATCCACACGCAGTTATAGCATGGTCTCCACTTCATCTGTATGTTGAGGAAATGAATGAACTAAACACCCAATTGCTTCTCAGGGACTCTTTATATTCCCTATGGTCACTGCACAAAATATATCATGTAAATGTGACTTATACATATGGTTATTTAAATGAGAGATGCTACCATCTATGAAGAAATAAATGTGGATACAAATGAACTTTGGCACTATGATATATGATACTGCTCCGACCTGGAGAAATATATCAGGTGTCTTCAATTAAAATAATAATAATCCTCTCAACCCTGTTCAATTCAAGCCAACTATTCAATCCAGCTTTCTCTCAGCTGATCCTAATAACTCTGCTATAATTCCTAGAATTCCCTCTGAGTAACTTCTGCTCTGCCCACTGTTGCAGAAACATCTGTCTGGTCTTACATCCCCTACTCCCTTCTTTTCTTCAGCTGTACAGACAGCATCTTATCTATTTTTCCTATGGGTCTTGATACAGAATCCCTGATAAGTATTACATCAGAAAAACAAATTGTGATGTAGGAAGGAGAAAGAATACTACATTTGCTGCTAGCACCTTGCTCTCCCAAAGAAACTCTGATGAGATTGCTGCTAGTGTTTAAGTTGAAAACCAGAACAACTCACACACTAAGAGTTGTCTGCATGTCCATTTTGGTTCCTATTCTGTTAACTAAGATGGTAGCCAAGAACACAGTTGTCTTGATATGGAAGTGAAGAAATATTTTCAGCCTTATACATTTAGCTTTGCTTTCCAAAAAAGCAAAAGGAAAAAACATCATATTTCTCCACTACATTTCAAGTCATATTTCTTTATAAGAGAGACTTCTAGCATTCAAACAAGTGTGAATGATAATAGTAGCTTCTTCAAGCAAAAACACAGTGCTACACTTGAGATGAAGTATTGTCACCTCCAGATTACACTTTTCACAGCAATATTATTTATATTACATCAATTTCAGAGACCAATAGGAATTTTGAGACCCTACTGAGGTAACTGCTAAACCTCAGAATACGCAGATTTGCTGAGGCTCAGGAAACTCATGTTATTCTCCTGTTTCCCCTGAAGTACAAGCTGGAACTATCTTTGCTGAGGACTTCTCAGAAGGCATTCCGTGCAGCTAAACCTGAAACACACATCCATTGATGTGGGTGAGCACACAGATTGGCAAAGGAGGGTCCATGCTGGCATATAAATGCATGTCTGAAATTTAGGTATGAATAATTCCCCTGCCAGTTGTCTACTGTTCTCTTAGAAAAACAGGTTGTTTGCTTAACAGAGATATATAAAAATGAATGAACTTTGCGTTTATACATTGATTATTAGTATTAACTTGCAAACAAAACAGATATGTACATAGTCTTTCCCATCTGTCTGCTAGACCTGCTCAAGCACAGCATTTGGACATTTTTCAGCTTGCTTTACTTTCCTGCATTTATGTAGCTTCCTCACCTCAGATCTTCTTGCAGAGATGGTTTCTCAGTCTCTGAGGGATAACCACGATATGCAGTGAGTATGTCCTGGAGCTGGCAGAGCTCGAGGAGAATTGCAGCTTCTCAGTTTGTCTGTAAACACTTCACAAACCTGCCAGCAAGTGAACAGTGAGGAGTCTTCACAGCAAGCAGCAGAACAGGTTTTGAGTTAATAGCTGGTTGATCCTCAGATTTAGGTGAAGGCAGAAACATCTGAGTTTGTGTCCAAATTACACCAATTCTGGAATGAGAAACAAATATTTTAGTCTCACTTCATGACAACTAGAGTCCTTCAGACAACCCTTAGTGCCTATATTTGTAATTTCATGACTCATCTGTGCTTGGATTGACTCAGTTCTTGGAGGGTGCGTGCATTCAGTCTGCCTGGCAAAGCATCCAGGGTGAAAATTTCCTTTGGAGGTTCAGAAACATAAACTGTAGCAGCTGAATTCTTGAAGTCTCTGGGTCTTGGTGGCTGAATTGCTTTACCCTGTTCCCAGCATATGTGTGGAGAGAGAGCACTCCAACCTAAACTTGTTTTTTCTTTTCTGGTGCTTCTTTTCTTCTTTTGAGGAGCTTATGAGGCAAATACTACCATATCAAGCATACAGATTGCACAAACAAAAAAGATGGTTTCTGCCTCAAGAAAGCCTTCCTTCAGAAGATAAAATACCATTAGATAAATTAAGGGCTTTAACCAACATATGTAGGACCTGAAAACTGCCAGAAAAGCAAAAAGATTATTTTCCAAGTAAAAAATTTAAGACAGAAATTGTTTATAAGAGAATTCCCGCGGAGAATCTGTCTTGGAGAATGCTCTGAAATGCTTTCACCCCTTTAACTGAGCATGTTTGTCAGATTTGCCCCAAATAATCCTACGGCTTTGACTTTATGTGTGTTCATACATTTAGCAAATACTGTGAGTAGATTTCCTTTTCAGGGGAGACTCACAATACTCTCTCATGTATTGCCTAACATATAAAGCTTTGTTTTGGAAGTAAAGATATAACACTATGTTTGGCTTTTGATCACGGGTGAAGATTTTTGGCAAATGAAATGAATCCAGATGGTGATTAGGAAAAAAAAGCCTTTTTATATTTCCCTGCTGACACAAAAAACAGAGTTCATTGTTTTATTAAATGGATTACAATACCAACTCCTGAATTCCTGCTTGGAACAGACAACAAGGGGAGCTGTCTCAGCAAAAAGTAGTTCTTGGATAAGCTGTTCAGAGATTTTCATTTTTGCCTTAAGGCATGAGAGATTGAAGAGTTTGCCTTCTTGAAATTGGAAGCAGACTCATGCCAGTGGAGTATGAGAGTCTTGTACAATAACTGCAGCAGAGAGGAGACAGTAGAGGCAAAATAAATACACAAAGACAGAGTAATTCTGTTTCCACTTAAAAAAGTTTCTGCAAACCTTTCTTTGGAAATTTTTGATTTTGAGGGGGAAAAAAGCTTTTGTAAATGACCCTAGAATGAGATTCAGAAGGTTTCTGTGAACTTCCTAAATTAGTTACAGATTCCTTCTGTCAATTTTGGTATAGGACTTAAGATGAGATCCAAAAGAGCACATAGGAGCTTAAAATACAGCTTAAACAGAAATTAGGCACATATGTCAAAAGAAGAAATTCAAAATCTATTTCTTATGAAGGACAAATAAATTCAAAGTGAGATAATTCAGGTGTGAGTTGGGAGAGGAGTAGGTTTCTGAAGACGTATTGAACAAACAAGAAATGTGAATTCCAGGTAGTTTCCAAAAGCACTTCAGCACTTGAGAAAGTAAGGATTAAGACAAGTAGTAAGTAAAATCTATAGTTGAAGTTTCATCTCTTCTTTTGCAAACCACCATTTTATCTTGATTTGATAGATTAAAGAAGCTTCTTTTAAATCTTGGCTGGTATCGAAGTGATTTTAGGGTATTCTGACAAACTTGTTTTCTTGTCAGATTGACAAATGTGACAGACCAAAGTGGAATGCTTCTTTATGTACAGGAGAGTCCCAAGAGTTGGGAAACATTATCTGAACATTACTCCCAGACACTGACAGCTACAATACAGCAAACCAATTTCTTACTATATGCTTCAACATCTATTCTTTGGGTAAGAGTTAAATCACGGTGCTAAAGAAAATAACATTATTGTCATTAGAGAGACCCAATCAGAACTGGCTCTGGGACAGGTCAGGAACATGTGAGGCATTGGACTTTTTCTAATAAATATCTGACACTGTACAACAGTTTTCAGGTCCTAAACTAATCTGCTCTCTGACCCTGCTTTATGCAGATTCATAAGATCAATAGATGCTAGATCAGTCTCTGCACAGTATAGTCTTGCCACATACCTAACTCACCTTGAAAATCGCACCCAAAATTGAAATTTTCTTTTTCTCTGTAAGATCCAGGCTTTTCTGTTGAGTTGCATAGTTCCAGACTTTAGACAACCAGGCAAACTTTATTTACTCCGAATAAGAAATTGCTATTTGTCACTTGGTGGGTTGTACTTATTTCACAGAGAGGGAAGTTTAGAACGAGTTAATTTTGGCTAGCATGTTAAAAGGAACTTTGCATATAGTCTGATCCATCTAGATAATTGGGAGAATCACTGATTTCAGTGAGTGTGCTAAAAAATCTGTAAAGATGTAATGGTTGTCAGTTTCCAGGAAACTTCATTTGAAAAGCTGTCGTGTGGTGTATTTCCAAAGTTCTAAATTTCTGATTCTTTAAGAGTATGACTTCAGTATGCAAGTGCGTGATAAATCAGTTTTTTGATAAATGAAATCAAAGTGTGATAAATGATTTTTTTGGGATAACTGCTTATGATTAGATGAAATTTCTGGGCTGATGTTTTTCACAGTGACTCAAGATCTTCAGTATTACACTGGAGACATTCAATGCAGATGTTTGCATATGAAAACTGTTCAATATCTATGGGCAAATTTGTATTCTTATTTTGGTTTCAAATACCATTTTTTTAAAGAAAATCATAGTAAAAAAAACCCCAGATCCTAATTTAGCAAGCTTTTGCAAATAATGATCAATCCAACCAAATAATATTATTTAACTAAGATGGAATGAGGGCTTACTGTGGAACAATATATCACTAATGATTGGAACAGATGCACAAAGTGTCTTAATAAATCAGTAACCTGGAAAACACATCAATTATTTTGAAGGTTAATGGATTTTTTTGTTTGTTCTCCAAAACTCATGAAGATATTTCCTTGAATACTTCAAACCATTCAAAACCAAATCAAACCAGCAACCTTAATATATATATATTAAAAAAAAAAAAAAGCTTAGGGTGTTTTATAAAACAAAAGAAAGCACCAGAGACACAAAAATAAGCAGAATATATTTATGAATAAGAGCAAGTGGAACTGTTGTAGCGTGATCTATATTGGACTGAAGATAAGATGTTAAAAAGAAGCAACTAGAGTTATATCTCTCATCTCACTTGAAAGTAATTCAGGTCACAAATTTTCTTAGAAACTTTCTTTACTGAAACAGCATTTTTTTTGGTGAAAATCTCTGGTGGCAAAGATTTCTGAAAAACAGAGTGAGAATCTTGTTACAATATAATGTAGTGACTAATCTGATACTTGAAATACTTGTCTACAATCTAGTAGAATTTTTACATTAATTTCCTAATCAAAAAAGGTGGAGGCTTATAAACCTTTGAGAAGTCTTCATTTAATTTTAAAAGAGTAAAGGCCTGAATCTTTTCTTGAACAGGCTGAATACCTGTTTTCCCATCTACACATGGCATATGAATTTCCAAAGGATATATGCAAGAGGGAAATCACACAATAGCACAAGCCAAATAGGAATGTATAATATATGATTACAGCAATATAGTTTAAATTGCAGAATCATTAAGGTTGGAAAAGACCTCCAAGATCATTCAGTCCAACCTCTGAGTGATCACCACCTTGCCAACTAAACTGCAGCACTAAGTGCCATATCCAGGTATTTCTTGAACACCTTCAGGGGTGGTGACTCCATGATTTCCTTGGGCAGTCCATTCTAATGTTTAACCACCCTTTCAGAGAAGAAATTCTTCCTGATATCCAACCCATTTTGTCTTGTCTGGCTAGTTGCCTGGGAGAAGAGACCAATCCCCACCTGGCTACAACCTCCTTTCAGGTAGTTTTAGAGTGAGATAAGGTCTCCCCTGAGCCTCTTTTTCTCCAGGTTAAACACCTCCAGCTTCCTCTGCCACTCCTCACTTTCTCTCTAGATCCTTCACCATCTTCATTGCCCTTCTCTGGACAACATTTCCAGCACCTCAATGTCCTTCTTGAAGTGAGAGACCGAAAACTAGACACGGTATTCAAGGTGCAGCCTCACAAGTCCTGAGTACAGAGAGACAAAAATGCCTTTTCAAATCCAATAAAAATGACATGAAAATTAAATAAATACAGAAACATGCAAAATAAGGTCAATACAAGTTTGTTTAGATGCTCTGCAATTTTGAGAAACAGCTTGCTTAAAATTTATGGCCGCAGTTTTGGGCATCATTTTCTTTACAACTTGATTGCAAAGTCTTTAATGAACATCACAAAAACAAATAATATGCAAGAGATTTTGTATAAAAGATGAGACCTCATTACTTGGGATACGGAGAAGACTGAGATACTCAATGATTTTTTACCTCAGTCTTCACTGGCAGGTACTCCAGCCACACTGCCCAAGACACAGAAGGCGAAAGCAGGGACTGGGAGAATGAAGAACCACCTGCGGCAGGAGAAGATCAGGCTCAAGACCATCTAAGAAGCCTGAAGGTGCACAAGTCCATGGGACTTGTCATGAGGTAACTGTTTGAGTGAGTGGCTAAACCACTATCCATCACATTTGAGAAGTCATAGCATTATGGAGAAGTTCCTATTGATTAGAAAAGGGGAAACATACCCCCCTAACCATAACCATATCCCTGGGAGTGTTCAAGGACAGGTTGGATGGGGCTCTGAGCTACCTGGTCCAGTAGAAGGTATCCCTGACCATGGCAGAGGAGTTGGAACTACATGATCTTTAAGGGTCCTTCCAACACAAATTATTCTATGAGTCTGTGATTGTAAAACATGTTTAATACAAAGAAAATGTAGTTAATGTCACCAAGAGTGAAGCAAAGAGAGAGAAAATAAAATTAATTATTTTGAACTTTAAGGTATTTTAATAAAATGGGAATTCTTGTTTTGCCTTTTCTTTCAGTATGATATTGGACTTCCAGAGAGGCTGAAGAACATGAATATGTAAATACATCACTTGGAAACTTAGACAGTAGAAAGTTTCACCTACAAAAAGAATTTTTTAAAGGAAAATGGTCGTGTATAAGCAAATTTCATAATGGAAACTAACTTGTGAATTTAATGCTATTACTAAAAGCCATTTATTTTCTTTACTGTTTGAAAAGGAATTATCTATGTACATTTTTAACATGCACTGTGAGGTTCTCTATTTTGACTAAATTATGTGCAGCTCAGATTTGAGTTCATTTTCTCTTCACAGTTTATTCCACCTTTAAATATTTTGTTGTTAACTGTAGTCAGATGTAAATCCCTTAGATGCAATGATTCATTCCAGATTTATAGACATAGAAGCTAATAAATCAGCATCACAGATTCAGCTACCAGTTCTTAAGTAAGTAAGGAAGGGTTTGGAGGTAAAGGAAGAGAGAACAATGCCTGTCTCTGTTGATTTTTTTTATCGATGCCTATCTCCGTTGATTTTTTTATCCTATCCCCTTCTGGGTTTTTACCATCTAGAAGGATATTAATTTTTCCTTGCTTTGAATATATCAGATATGATTTTCACTTTCCAACAGTTCATGAATTGTTTTGTTTAGAGAATTTAATTCACTCAGTGATGAAAAGAGTCTGTTTCAATTAAAACCAGTGTTTCTACAGAGAAACCTCTGAGATAGGTCAAAGTTTGGACTTGATGAACTTGGAGGTCTTTTCAATTCTAAATGATTCTGTGATTCTATGTCTGCTGCTTCCACAGATGAAACAGATGAAACTGGTAAGGAAGGGGACTTCAGTTCAGGCAATAGGTTGCTACAAGGACCCAGACCCTTTCCTTGGGGAAAAGGTAAGTACTTGAGTAAGGTGTGCACAGATTGATGATCTGTTGCATCAGGTGGTTGAGTTGCAGGAAGCAGTTAAAAGACTTCACAGCATTAGAAGAGCCAAGATGGAGATAGATGGTTTCAGAACCATGGTCCTGTAGCAGACACCACTGAGAACGAATCATAGAGTCATGGAAACATTAAGGTTGGAATAGATCTCTAAGATCATTCAGTCCAACCATTAACCCAGCACTGCCAAGTCCACCACTAAACCATGTGCCTCAGTGCCACATCTATACATCTTTTAAATATCTGAAGGGTTGGTGACTCCACCACTTCCTTGGGTGGCCTGTTCCAGTGATTAACAACCCTTTCTTTTTTCCTAACATCCAACCTAAACCTCCCCTAGTGCACTTGGGGTCATTTCCTCCTGATCTTGTTACCTGGGAAGAGACTGACCTCCATTTTGCTACAGCCATCTTTCAGGTAGTTGTAGAAAGTTACAAGGTCCACCCTGAGCCTCCTTTTTTCCAGGCAGAACAACTCCAGGCACTTTGGACCCTGGTGACCCACAAAAGCAGGTCTCCTCTTCAGTCTCCAGCCTCCAAACCCACAACCAAAACCAGATGTGATACTTTAACATCAACAGACACCCATGAGCAAGGTCTGCAAGGAGTAACTGCAGCAACACACAGTGGATATCAAAGAAATTAGTGATCACAGTGGGTGACCGTTAGGGGGAATGTATCAAGCTCTGCATGGGGGTGGATGAAGAATGAGTTGAGATCTTATGTGTTAGAATTAAGGGGGAGCCCCAACCATTCTGTGATTCTCTGTAATTCTCTGCAGTTCATATCAGGCCCTTTGAAATGCACCAGTGAACTCCTCAGGGCATCCTACAGATGGCAGCAGCCATCTTGCCATATGTTCCCTGGGGCAATGCACTACGATAGTAACACAAATTAAAAATAGTTTGTCATTTTGAAAGACATATTTAGTACAAAGTATTTTTCAAGCTAAAGAGCAGGGATGGTGTGCATCTGGAGGCAGAAAATTAGACAGCTTTACTGCAGGAGTGGCAGAGATCTATGGTGCTTCCTTATAATACAGCCTAATTTAGGGAAAAGAAATTGACCTGTTAGACAAAGCCTGAATATTTGACTATGATTCATACAGGGACAACTGTGCATCAAAGAGATAGACAGAGGAGTAGAACAAAAATCTGGTTTCTTCCCATCTCATTTAAAGTCAGTTCAACTCTTTCTTTTCTCATAAACTAACCCAAAGCTAAAAGTTAACTAGACTTCATTGTATAACACAGCAAATTGATTAAGAACTGTAAATTGAGATATTTCAAATAATGTCTAAGGTAAGATTTAGCTTCCTTACAGCAACCCTGCAGCTCATAGTCCAGTTCCAGAGTTTGAGCATCATGCACAGAGAAATAACCTTCAAACTCCATTGCTTTTGATCTTATGTAAGCCAAACAACCTTCTTTTCCCTATTATCCTGTAGTTAGTATTCATGTAATCTCGCTTTCTTACTCTCAAGATAAACAAGCAATTGACAGTCCCTTCATTTTCAGCCAAGCTTACAATTAAAAAAGCTGCAACCACTTTCACAGACATAATTAGAAGCATGTGGGAATTCTGGATCCAGCCCTCTACCATGACTTTCAGCACTGAAGCAGATCTAGTCTGCAGAGAGGTGATGGAAAGTCCTACCTGAGCTGTCTCTAGCTAACTTGGGTTTCAGGAACAGAGAAGTTGCATGAAAGGGACCTCTGTGTAGTTGCACCATCTAAAAAAAGCACCCTTGAGATCTTGCTGTGTCAGTTTTGTTATCATTTGTACTCAAAAAAAATAAAAAAAAAAGGGAAAATAAAGGGCTAAATGTTTTCCTCCTTCTGTTCTCAGATTCAGATCAACTGTTAACATCAACTATATCTCTGTGGAGCAAATACCACTCCTCCTCTCTTTGAAAGTCCTGATGCCACCTTTGCTTTGGGCCAGCTACAAAGGCAGTAGGTGTTCACAACACTCGGGCTGACCATCACCGCAGCACTGGTTTAAATCCAGCTATTCCTGCACAAAGTTTGTCAGTGCCTGAAGAGTGGTATTCCTTATATGTAGACTTTTGTAGTGGTTTGGACCTTGTTTTCCCCAGAGGCCAAGAGAAGTGGTAGACCCCAAGGGGTGGAAACCCCTGGAAGTTTTGAAGTTCTGCCCAATGGGCGCTCCTGCAGAAATGTAAACATACCACAACCAGACCGGAAAAGAACAGTTGTAGTTTGGTTGTTGTAGGAGAGGTGGCCATGTTGTAGAGCCACGAGGTAGGGGCTCTGAGCCCCTCGGGGCCTCTGGCCCCCTCCCAGCCCCTGGTTGGGGGGCTGCAGGGACCTGGAACAGCATAAAGCTGGGCTAGGTGCCTGTAGTTATGCCGGGAGATGTTTTCTCCATGGGCACAGAGCAGCAGCCGACGCTGACCAGAGAAACAGTGGCCTGAACTGAAGGAGCAGCAGAAGCAACATGCAGCACCAGAGAAAGGACTCCTGGAAGGAGAGCCGAGGAAAGGAGAGCCAGCAGCTGAGAGCTACAGAGTTCTTGGGGGTAAGACTGTACCACACTCCCCTAAAACTCCCTTGAGACCCCTCTTGGAGAAGAGGGACATGGACTCCTATTTTAGAGAGCAGTTTTGGACATGCAGCACCGGAGAGAGAGAGAAGCTGAGAAGCTCAGAGCGTCCCGGAGCTGGATCGGGACGGCCAGATGGAATGCGGGGGGAGTTGACCTTGGCTCCCCCCCCACCTTGCACTGCTGCCAAGGTGGCAGCCTGAGAGACAGGGCACAGAGGCCCTGCAAGAGATACCAGACCGTCACGAAGACCCCCCTGTGTCTTCGTGATATGACGTGGTGATACGACCTTGTCTGGGGTTACGAAGACCACGGAAGACCCCTCGGTTGTGAGGCGATGGGGCCGAGAGAGAGGCTTGGATACCTCCCTCGTGGAGTGCTGGCAGAAAGCCAGCTATCAGCTGCTGCATGCGTGAGATGAGGAGAAACCTGCTGCATTAGAAGATGCTGCTATTCAGAGACTGGAAGGGATCTGTCCTTCTTTCCCTCCTGGACTTTTATTTGGAGGGGAGAAGAGATCTGATCCATTGTAAATACATATGTCATGCTGCTATTCAGAGACTGGAAGGGATCTGTCCTTCTTTCGCTCCTGGACTTTTATTTGGAGGGGAGAAGAGATCTGATCCATTGTAAATACATATGTCATGGTAGAGATAGTTGTGATCATGTGTATAATGTGATATGGTATTTATTTGTACAGTCATTGTAATATATTCCCTTTTCCCCACTTTGAGTCTGGTGTGTTTTGTCTGGAAAAACCCATCTCACATTAGGTTGAGATGTGGGAGGGGGAATGGAGCTAGGGAATTGGATTTTGGGACTATCTCAAACCATGACAACTTTGAAAGACATAAAATCCAGTTATCCTACTGTATTTTTCTTTGATTCACACTGAGTTAAAAATAGGAAATTAAACACAAATTTGAAAATTTCAACATGATGTTCATCTGCTGATGTTCAGCATGCCTTTCTCTGCCTGATTAAAGAAGTCAATGTTTTTTCTGTGGGGGGATATCAGATTGCAGTGAACTTCTTTTGATAAATTAATAGATTGAAGGTTTAAAACTCAATTTTTAATAGATTTTCCTAAGTCTAAATCACTTTTGGGACATTTCTTTCTTTTCCCTTTGCCAACTTTATTTTAGAGGAATACTGTCACAAGACTTTTATGGAATACTAAAGTTTCTGTTTCAGCAATGCCACATATTGGAAGAAAATAAAATAATTTCTCTTATTCATTGTTCTCTTGATAACTAGACCCAATGAATCTTCCTTCCACAGCATTTTAACTCAGGAAAATTAAATTTGTCTACTGTAACCTCAAAATCCTTTCAGGAATCACAGTCTGCTTCTAGAAAAATCAGTTTATTTTTGATTCCATTTTGGGTGTGCATGTATAAAAATGCAGTGCAATACATTGGTGCAAAAAGTAAGTGAACTTTTTAATAGTTTATTCAGAAAGACTCTACATTGTAAAATATACATTCAACTCTGAAGAAATTAGTAGATTGACAGACACAGTTAGTAAAGGAAAAACTAAAAATTACTGGTTGACTGACACAGAACAACAATGGAGAATGAAGAAATTATTAAAAATGTTAGAAATGGGTCAATTGTAAAAACCTGATGCAAGTACTTAATGAAGATAAGGATTTAACTAGTAATATTGAAATGAAAGTAGTAAAAATTATGATAACACCTGAAAATGTTTTTTCCTATCAATGTGTGATGCTGTAGAACATTTTCTAAAGGATGATTTGTCTCTTGGGATATGTTAAGCCTGTACTGGAAAAAATAGTTGGATGGAAATAACCTCACTTGAGTAGAGATCTGGACCAGATGGTCTCATTATTTCAGTAAATAAATAATGTAATGAGTCTAATACCATGATCTATTGAGTAAGCAAATGCAATTTTTCATTACCAATTTTCTAAAGATACTTTATGGAAGCAAATGGTCACTCTGAATGCAAAAAAATGTTCAGACTTTAAAGGAACATTAATATGATAATAATTACATTTTCCAGGAACTCTAAGTAGATATGAAATTAAAATATGATTCTACCCCTTAGTCTTAGAGTAGAGATGCATTTTAGGCTATTTTTGTATAGCATAACCTACAGTAAACCAGTTTCAGTGAAAAACATACAAAGTTAATTTTCTATGACTTTATTTGCTACCTTCTTTAAAATATTGTGGGAACTCATTGATTTCACCAATATTTGAATCAAGCCTAAATTCACTTTACAAAAATAAAATAAACTATAGACTCTAAACGTAATGAACGACTTAGAAAAAAAAATAGTTTTTTCTTCATCCATCAGAAAAATACATTAAAATAGCATTAAAGTTGTGATGCAAAACAAAAGATGTGAAGGAGTTTTGTTAAAAGTAATACTTACCATATGGCACACAACACACTGACACAACACAGGATATTTAAAACGTAGTTAAGGGGCACCCTGTAGTGTCTAGGTGTAGGGTGACATCTGGTAACTCTTCTTTTGTGACTCAGAGTTTAATTTCATTTGATTTTGTGTCACAATCCTCCTTTTAGTGTGCTGAACTAGCTTCCTATTTCAGCAGGTGGATTGAAATAAAGCAAAATGGACACAGTTCAGTGAACAGTTTAAAATAGGGAGATATATACACAGCGTATTCATACAAACTAAGTTATCTTCCTCCTCACCCACCCTACCTTCACCTTGATTGAGATTAAATACTTGCTAATTAGCAAAGGAAAGGTTGTTTTCATCCAGTCTTTTACAAAACATATAAATAGTTATTTGGAATGGAAGCCCATTTCCTAATTTCCTGTCAGCCATCAACCTCACTCCCAAGTGTTAGATTTC
Organism: Pipra filicauda; assembly: GCF_003945595.2. Lineage (NCBI taxonomy): Eukaryota > Metazoa > Chordata > Aves > Passeriformes > Pipridae > Pipra > Pipra filicauda. The sequence continues at coordinate 1,760,523 of NW_024103929.1, forward strand.
TTTCCCTCTTTCTCACCAGGTGCTGTTATTGAGATGTCTCCCCTCTGTGGTATATATGTGGTTATCTGTTTAACCACATAATGTATCACCACAAAATTTTTTTTGCGTGGTCATCCATCAAACATGTGGTGCCCTGATCTTTCCTATGTTATTTGGCCAAAGTGCATCTAAATGATTCCTCAGGCAGGTCAAGCGAATTATGGTCACAGTTCAGTTGTTAGATGATGAATCCCTGTAAATGCAAGTGAGTTGCACTTTTGAAGTTAAACATTAAATATAATAAACTTGCTATTGTGATACAAGTGCTTTAAGCCCCCTTGGTTGTCTCAAATGTTACTAGAAGCCTACACAATTCCCTAAGTGCTGTTTTAGGCTTCCCACCACCTGTCCCATTGGGTATTGTAAGTCATCATCCTATCTGTCATCCATTTGCACTTAACTCAGATATTATGGAGCAGTCATATAAATTTTTTATTGTTCACCTCTGTCATTAAAATCTTTCTAGCATGCATCATCGATATATGTATATATCAATGTACCTTCTTTTAGGTCTCTTCCAATACAAACCATTCTGTGTTTCTAATATTTCTTTATTATTAAAATATATACATCTATTAATTTATTAATATACTATATACATTGCACAAAAGACACACAGATAGAAATAGGAAATGGGGAGATAAAGATGAATTAAACACTATTTAAAATATTTTATTTTATTCATCAATAATAGAAAAATATTTTCTTCTTCCACTTCAATGGATAGTCTTACAGAGCAATCACTTTACGTACTGACACTCTACTTCCCAGGAAGGGGTTGGACGTTGTTTGGTGATGGGAAGTCAAGAATAATATTTTGTTTTCATTTGCTTCCTCATACAGATTTTGCTTTATTAAACTACTTCTATCTTGATCCACAATGCATTTTTCATTTTTATTTTCTCCTCTCCCCTACCCTGCTCAGAAAGGGAGTGATAGAGCAGCTTTGTGGGCACCTGGTGCCCAGCCAAGGTCAACTCAGCACGTGTATTTTAGCCTGGGATGCTTAGCACTTTTACAGACATTTCCAAAGTATAGTCCAGAGTTTACTACATGTCAGAGACCTCTGTTGTGGGGACCAGGAAAAAGATTAGACAGATAGCCTCAAGACCAGAAAAATGCCATTAAAAATTATGGATTCTCTTATGAACAGACACAGTTCCTGAACAAATTCCTCAGAACCTTGGAGTCTGTGGACCAATTATATTCAATAGACAGATTTACTTCTGAAGGCAACTGGTAGCTAATGTGTTGACATGAGTCACAAGAGTAACATATCCCAGAGAGAACCTGTTCAAAAATGTTCATGTAATTATCGTATTACTTTGACATTGAGGTATTATTAATGCGAACCTCAAACAAGGCTCCTCAAACGTGACCCTTTATCATCATACCTTCAGTGACCAAATTACTGTAGCTTGAGAACAAATATTGTGTTTTTTTATCTGAACTGGCCTCTGGTTTTTCCATACACTGCTTTAATCCTGCACATTGTACATGAACTCCTCAGCTTAACTGAACTCAGATTCCCACACAGTCCCTATCTTCCTCTTCTGTCTTTAATTCATCCCTGCCTGTCTCATCTCTAATATCTGAGGGCTAACAGTAACTCCAATCCAATCCTTATCTGAACTAATCTCACATATTTATCTGTAGTCTCTTTTTTCCTTCTGCTTCTTACTTTACATGGTCTGCTAGCCTAAAAGTTTGGCAGAAGGGGAGATTTCAACTGATGGAAGGTGCCCCTCAATTGGAGTACTTCTTCCAAACATTTCCTGTTATCAACGGTGTTGTGCAATTTACCAAACTTCAGTTTATCATCCAATGAGGTGTGTATTTCCCTAATGAAACAAGATAGTTCAAAAGGATAATAACTATTTGACTGGCAAAATAACAGAGAACCTAAAAGGAACCTATCTGGATTAGAACAAATATCTGTCTAGCCCAGTTTTCTATCTTTGTGTATGGGTCGATACAGAGATTGATTGAACAGTAAAAAAGAACCACATATATTTAAGATAAATCCTTCTTTTGACATAGTGCCTACCAGCTTTTGGTATGCAGACATTTGTGACAGAGATTGTATCTGAACTGTGTTTTACCACCACCACCAGATCTATTCCCAGTGAAACTGTCTGACTTTTTAAAACTCATTTATGCTTTTGTTCCTAAAGCGATCTATGGCAATGGATTCTACAGTTGAATGATGCATTGTGTGAAAAGCACTTACTTTTGTTTGCTTTAAACTCTGCCTAATAATGCATTGGGTCTTCCTTAGTTCTTGCATTGTGTCAAATGGTGAATAATTGTTCTTATTGCTATGCAGCATGTCATTGTGATTAATGTCTTCCTTGCATTGGTAGCAAATGGAGTTCTAGTCTATTAATTGTCTACTTTTATGAAAGATATTACATATTTCTGATCATCTTTCTTTCACTTCGCTTCTTCTATTGTATCTTATTTCAGATAGGTGTACCAGAACAGTACATATTGTGTGAGATATAGGCGCACCATAGATTTATACAGACTGCAGTGCTGTTCTGTGCTCTGCTGAGTACTTAAGATATTACTATCACCAATATCAGTAGCACAGTTAAGTCTTCTGCTACTGTGATTTTACAGAAAGGAGGATGAGGATACAGAAGATAATATGGAATAAATATTGTTGTCATGGACAAGATATTTGCAAGCACTCAGTGTAGACTTCCCATTTAACCAAGGCTATTTTATACATACCTCCATATATATAACCTGTCTCATAAATAAATATATATATATATATATATATATATTCATGTATGTCTTATCTGCCAAAGCTTTTCCCTTTATAATTTTCTACTTACTTTAAGCTTTTTTTAAACACACCAGTTTGGGGAATTGAGAGAGAGAGAGAAGAAAGAAGAGGAAGTGAAAGAAAGAAAGAAAGAGAGAAAGAAAAAAGAAAAAAACAGCAGAAAAAAAAAAAAAGAGATGGGGGGGGGGGGGGCAGCCGAGCGAATGCCATGCAAAAAAAAAAACAAAAAGGAAAAAAAAGAGATAGAGAGAGAGAGAATGAAAAAAGAAAAAAGAGACAGAGAGAGAAGAGAAAGAGAGAAAGCGAGAAAGAGAGAAAGACAGAAAGAGAAAAAGAGAGAGAGAAAGAGAAGAGAAAGAAAGAGAGAGAAAAAGAGAGAGAGAAACAGAAAAAGAAAGAGAGAAAGCAGGAAAGAGAGCAAGAAAGCAAGAAAGAAAGTGAAAGAAAGAAAGTGAAAGAAAGAAAGAAAAAGAAAGGAAGAAGGAAAGAAAGAAAGAAAGAAAGAAAAGAAAGAAAGAATAGAAAGAAAGGAAAGGGAAGGAAGGAAGGAAAGATGGAAAACAAATAAAACTGTGAACTTATCATAGACAATGATCAGAAGTTATCACAAATTATATTAGTGTTTATAATAACTTTAAAGTCAATTAGGACAAAGAATATTGTTGTATCAGGGTGAATTTATGCTGATACTTTTGGTCTGTGTTTGGCCCAGCCACCTGTAAAAGTTTTGTTCTTTCCCTGCCAAGTTATGAGAAAACAAGCACTGATAAAATGGGAACTTCTTCCTTGAAGATTGTTCTTGCATAAACTATATTTAATTGATGTTTTATTATTGGTTAATTGTCCTCCAAGGTCACTTGAAGGAGAAATTGAAGACTATAATGATGAAGTAAACCCCTAGGCTCATTTGGAAAAGACCCCCCCGGGTGCAGTACGTAAGCGCAGGGAAAGCCACGCGTGCGCAGAAGAGATATTACAGGCGTAACGGGGGTGGGACTGAGGGCCTCTGGCTGGGCGGTGCTGACCACACCTGCCTAGGTTGAGGTCACTCAGTTAATTGTATAAAAGCAGATATCTCGTTTTTGGGGGAAGCAAGCTTCACATCGAGGCCTTTGTTTTGTGGGAACGCCCGTTACGTGTGAACTTGTTGACTCTCCAGGGATGCAGCTTCTGCTATGGGTAATTATAGGCATTCTGGGTCAGTAGGATAACTTTATAAGCAACAGCTGGGTGACTGGGGAAGTCATACCGAGGGTTTATTTCTCTCCTCCTTCCTCTCTTTTGGGCTTGTTCGTTTTGTCGGCCACCTCTTTGTAATAAATGTCAGTTTTGTTGAGCTTTCAGTGGTGTTGTGGTTTCCAGCTTCTGTATGCTCTGAACTCTCCCTATTACAATTGTCCTAAAAGGAATGTTTTTCCCTTGTAGATGAATGAGCAAAAAAAAAGGATTTTTACTGGGTTGATCTTCTAACCAGTGCCCAACTGCAGGTGATCTAGAAGCATAAAATGCAGGCATGACAAAATAATAAGTGACTTTGTCATAATCTGCCTGTTTTTTCACTTATCTAGAAAATAAAATTCAGAGTAATGAATCTGTAAGAGAACATTAAATAAAAATGTTTCATTAGAATAATGTTTTAACTAGAGAATTGAGTGTGATACCTTTAATAATGTTTCTGCTATTGTGGCTCAATACTACTCATAGGAGGCAAAATTATAGTGGATCTGCTTTTCAAAAATTAATAATTTCTCTCTTATTTAGTGGATTGGTAGGATCTTTTGCTATAAGAATATGGTTCAGTTTAACAATAACATTTGGTGGATGGATAATATGGAGGAATTCAAAGGACAGCAGCAAACAAAAGAATAGTTAAAAATCTCCAGACAAAACAAACGACACTCCTTTGCTAATGTCTGAAAACTCAAAAAAATGTGCAGATTAATCATTGCTTTATGCCTGTTTACCAGCAGCATTACTTACAACAAATTGCACAAGAATTTAAAGTCTAATGCAAACATTTATCTGCAAGGTACATTTCTAGGACTGCAACTTATTCCATCATTAATTTCCACAATGTACTTAAACAGGGACAATTTTCATCACATTATCACTAAAATGAGAATTATTCTGAATATTTAGGGATGATCCTATACTAGTTGATTTTTACATGCCCTTTTCTATTTTTCTTTGTAGCACAAATGGTCAAAAATCTTTACTGGGTCACACAAGCCCTCAGGTCTTGGCACACCATGCTTGTTCTGTGTGTCTCTATTAAGTATCAAAACCTATACCCAAGAGGTAGCCTGCAAAACAACAACAGGATGCTCATTTAAGACAGAAAGTCCAACAGACAAAACAGGCTGATCTCCCATTTGACCTCAGCAGTTCTGTGTATTTTTGCATTATGTACTCAGTCAGCTCTTTAGCTAAGTTTACCCAGCTGAACTTGAGAGAGTGGTATTCTAGGCTGTACACTCTGATATTACAAGTGTAATGAAGCTGACCACTTAGCTAAATTGCATTTGTACTCTGATTGAGTGTTTTGGTGCCACACTTCTGGTCAGACAACTCTCATCATCAAACCTACTCAGGTGATGAGTCTCTTATTTACTATGCATTTTGGCATTACACTGGCACTTAGCACTTGCTGTTTTTAGAAGATCCCTATGGGACTTCAATGCACTTGAAATTCAGGTTTTTCTTTTACTGAGATATCTATATATGAATGTAAGAACAAACTTTTAGCTTTCTTCACCTGTAATTTTGAAAGAATAAAATTAATTGGCTGCATACTTTAAACAGAACATAAATTAGAATTGCAAAAATAGCTTCTTAGCTTAAGAATGCTTTGTATGACTGTTTTATTTCCCATTCTTATTAGTATAGAGCGTATTGTCAGAGCTTAACTTATAATAAATAACAGATAATTAAAGTACGCTCACTCACAGCGAGGCTAAATTTGACCCTGTATTTATGAACTGACAAGTCATCCAGGCAGCTACCGTGCCTCAGGTGGTGCTATTGTATTCCTAATCATACTTACTGTCAATTAAAAAAAAAAGAAAAAGTAGAAGTTGCTAACATAATTATTTCAATGAAATGAAAATTCGTTCCCACAATAGTATTGAAACAGCTAAAAGGTCACAGACTGTCTTTCATTAAGAGTCTTTTAAAATATGATTTTTAAAGCACAATGAACATAAATATCCATTTTGTTCTTGAGCAAAACTCCCAGATCATTGCAAAGGTGTTGTAATGAGATACTGTTTTAGCATAATAGTTTTTCAAAGCAATAAGCAGTAGTTGCTTCCATCTGTCCCCATACAGAGGACTGTTACATCTGCAGATTTTACAGAAAAGACGGATTTTAGAAGAGGCTAAGAAGTCAATAATGAGGTATACAAATCCTTCCTATTGTCTTTAATTGTTCGTTTTTTACGGAAGAGATGTGAGTTCTATATTCTTTTAGTATTTCAAACATGTCATAACTTGTAATTATTATTATTTTTTTTTTTTTGGTAATCCTGAAAGCCATTACATCTGTCTTTACTCTCTCATTTGAGAGGCCAAACACAACAAGGAAGTATACAGAGTATGGAAGCAAGAATGAGGAACCTGGGAGGAATACAGAAACACTGTCTGAGTATTCTCAGATGAAGATAGGAAAGCTAAAGCCCAAACAGAATTGAATCTTGTCAGGGATGTCAAAGACAAGAAGGAGGGCTCCTGTAAGTACATGGGTGACAAACAGAAGATTAAGGAAAACATTGGCCCGTTTCTCAGTGAGGCAGGGGACCTAATTCTTCAGGACATGGAAAATGCCGAGGTACTGAACACCATCCCTGCCTCAACCTTTACTAGCAAGATTGGCCTTGAATCCCAGGCTCCAGAGACCAAGGGGAGTGGCTGTAGCAAGGGGGTTGTAACGTTGGTGGGAGAGGCTCAGGTCAGGTAAAATTTAAGCAAATTGAACATGCATAGGCCCATGGGCCCCGATGGGATGTACCCATTTTTTCTGAGGGAGCTGGCAGATAATGTGTTCCAAAGCCATTCCCAAAAATCTCCAATCAACCATGGTGAGTGGGGAAAGTACCCAAAGAGGGAGCTGGCAGATAATGTGTTCCAAAGCCATTCCCAAAAATCTCCAATCAACCATGGTGAGTGGGGAAAGTACCCAAAGACTGCAGGAAATTAAACGTCATTCCTATCTTCAAAAAGTGCTAAAAGGAACACTCAGGTAAATATAGGATGGGTAACCTCCCCTCTATCCCTGGGAATGCAGTGGAACTGCTAATCCTGAATACTGCCTAATTTCCAGGCATTTAAGGACAAGAAATTAATCAGGAGTAGTCAGCATGGCTTCACCAAAGGTCATGACAGGGCAGAGTGTACCCTCAGCACGTTTGTTGATGACACAAAACTGGGAGGAGCAGCTGATTTAAGCAGTGATCCCTTGGGCAGCAACCTAGTCCATTTTATTTATCTTAAAATAAGAAACCTAGACTGAGGAGAACAATTAAATTTATGGGTAACAATGTAACACACATGAGCAGGCAGCTCAGTCACACAAGTATAGAACAAATGTTTTCTTTTGTCCCCAAATGTTTATCTAATTACAAATTATCTCTTCTGCAAGTAGAACGTATTAACAATTTTTATGTATATCACTCTGTAGATGATGCATATTTGAAAGAATGAGAAACAAGTTTACCTGTGGTTCAAGTGCAGTGTTTACAAAAGAGATGCAATATGGACAAATTAGATCTACCTCTTTCTGTGCTGAATTCAATACTGTCATGGCATTTGAAGCACTTCTATTTACAACTGTGCTGCTACTCATGCAGAAGCTGTAACGTTCAAGGTCGTGACTCGTAACAGAGAAGATCAAATTTCCCATCAAGTCCTTTACCAATGTCTGCCAGTAAGTCCCATTACTTGTTTTAGTTTTTCAGAAGCTCTCTCCCTTTCTAAGCACAAAGAAAATATACCTCAATCCTTTTCAGGCCTTTCTTCTTTCTGCTTCCTCTGAGATCTCTCAGACTTCACACAGCTGATGATATCTTTCTCAGACTAGCAGACACATATCTCTAAGTAAAACTGCCAGAAGCAAATGTCAACTATTTTCTTTTATCAATACTAAGATGGTCCCTAACAGCCTGGTTTAGTTTCTTGGTTCTTAGCTGTAGTTGAGAACTGTAACAGCTAATGAAAATGACTTATGTTTGTCTAGTACTGTTCATCTAGCTGCATCTAGCAGAATCCAAAAGTGCTTTATCCGATCGACAAAACGTGTAGAGGGAGCTCTGTGCCTACTGCTGAAATGCAGCCAGAGAGGAGAACACTGAAACTAAATGAAAGTAAGGAAGAATTCACATAGGCACCCTGTACCTTCCTCTGTTGTGATAGCTGGGAAATAATATTGTGGATCACGGCTATTGTAGGCTCCCAAAAGATGTCTCATGCAGCTATTTTGTATTGTTATAGCATCTCTTCATCATTACCGAGGGAACAAAAACCAGTTAGAGGAAGAAGATATGAGGTTGAAAAGGAGGAGAGAAAGCAAAAGGACTGGTGTCAAGAGAAACTTCCAGTAGAAGAACAGCGGGGATCCTGCTTACAGCAATGACAAACTTGCCACTGTAATTACACTTCTAGGTCTGCGGTCTAAAATTCAAGAGAAAGATTAAATTATTGCAGAATCACAGAATATTTTCAGTTGAAAGGGACCCACTAGGATCATCAAATTTTAATTCCTGGCCCTGTACAGGACAGCCCCAAGAATCACACCATGTGCCTGAGAGCATTTACCAAGCTGTGGCAGGCCTGGTGCTGTGACCACTTCCCTGGGGAGCCTGTTCCAGTGCTTGAACATCCTCTGGGGGAAGAACCTTTTTCTAATATCCAACCTAAACCTCCCATTGTCACGGTCCGAAGGGAAGAGGGGACAGGACACGAGGAAGGGTGCAAGCAGACTTGTTTATTCAGGTGTGCACCCGATTCTTAACCGTCCCGCCAGGGAAAGGGGGCAGAACATCGGGTGGGCTATCAGACAGACAAATGGGGGAGCAAATCAGAACAGGGCACAGGCAAAAGGGGGAGGAGGAAGCCTGGGCATGTGCAGTTGTGCACTGTGTAGCATGAATACAGTGAAACCACATAATAACAGTAAAGTCCATATGAAAGTCCTGCCAATTGCTGTATGCTTTTCTCCATGCCTGGAACTGTTCCCATCCTGAATCTTGCTTCTCTACATCTCACCCTTTCTTATTAGTTTGAAAAATGCCTGTTGTGATAGTCCTTCTTGCAGCATGCTGTGACACAAGAAATAGTTAGTAACAAAACAGAGAAAGCAAAATTTCAAAACAAGTGGACAGCTGCATTTGCTGAGTGACTCCCCCCCTAAAAATTGTTTCCAGCCCGAGATGCCACTGTTCTATGGTGTCTAAAAGCTTAGTGATAGTGGTCTTTTGTGGACTATGAGATCCTGGAAAGTAAGCAGAACATGTAAGAAGGGAGAATTTAGGATTGGGATCACGTGATAAGGGCATAACTTGCATAATCAGTTCATCTGATTTAAGCTGAACTGCAGGGATTGCTGTGGTTTCCTGGCACTTGCTGAAGGGATGGGCTACGCAGGATGGAACGCGGTTGAGGGGGTGCTGCCTTGTTTCTTGACAGCTCACAGGTGCACTGTTTAAGATCTGGCGTTGAATTAAAAGTCACTTTTCTTCTCAAGTCTGGTGACTTTTTCGGGGGTAACAGTTGTCCATAAATGTTAGTAAGGGAGCGGCAATCTTTAGTCCAGTGTCTGCCTTTCCCACATCGTTTGCACGGCGGCTTGGGAAGCTCAGTCTTTGTAGTTAATTGTGAGCAGTTCTTTTTTATATGTCCTGTCTCCCCACAGTGAAAACAGGTTTGTGGTCCAGCTAAAGCTTTAGCTATTAGTCTTGCTTTATGAGATTAGACCCCACATTCTTACAAGCTTCTATCATCTCCAGGAGTGTAGGATCTTTTAGCATTTTTAAGGCTTGTTGGAAATCCTCATTAGCCTTTTCACTCACAAGTTTATTAAACAAAATGTCTTGGTTTTCCTTTTGCTTGACTTGCCGTGCTATAGCTTCCCTTAGCCGGGTTGTAAAGTCCACAAAAGGTTCTGTTGAGCCCTGATGAATTAGGGTGAAGGAGGGTGTTTGGACATATGCATCAGCAACCTTTTTAAAGGCTTCCATTGCCAGATCTTTTGTAATATCCAGGTATTTTAAATCCACACGAGCCTGGTCTTGTCGGCTCGCATAGTTGCCTTCTCCATACAGCATATCAATAGCATTTTTTACAGGAATACCACGCCTCTCCATCTTTTCATTGACATATTTAACTATAAGACGTTTCCATTCCTCTTCAAAAACGGATGCCTGCACAGTCGATAACAGTCCATTAATTACCGCTTTGATATCATAAGGTATTAAACGGCAGGCGAGAAAAAACGATTCAAAAAGTCCAACGGTATAGGGTGAGCCTAAACCGTACTCTACAATCGCTTTTTTGATGTCCTTTAACATAGTATAAGACACCGGACGCCACTCGGGGGCACGACCTTCCTCTAGGTAAATTGGAAAAGCTTTTAAAAACTCGGCGTCGTTAGCCTGTGAGGCTTCTGTCCGGAAAGCTTTCCAAATATCCTTGCATGGAAGAGAGACCTTTGGCATCCTGCAACTGCCGGGAGCCTCGGTAACAAAGGCTTCATGGGCGTGGCCATCTTTCTGGATGTTACCGTCAGAAGAGGCTCTGACCCTGCTCCTTAGTTTCCGTCTACCCCGGGAGGGTGATGATGTGGGGGTAGAGGCAGCGCTGGAGGGAGAGGGTGTTCTGGTGGGAGGGTCCGTGGTCGTGCCAGGGGCGTAGGGGGACGGGCGCGAAGGCGGGCTGGGGGGTGGTGCCGACGGAGTCTGCGTGGGCGGGCTAGGGGGCGGGACCAACAGAGCGCGCGTGAAAAGTTTGTGCACCGTGTTGCCACGCGGCGTGCGTTCCCGCGATCTCCCCCCACATGCTTCGGCCCCGTGCCCGTGCAAGCGCCCTTCACCCCCCCCCCCGTCGCCATGTTGCCAAGACCGCGTGTTCCCCGCGCCGCTTTTTTCCCTCCCGCCGTGCTCGTCTTTCCGGGGCTTGTCCTTTGTCGGGGATTTTGAATTGGAATTTTTATATTTTCGTGGTGATTCTTGGAGATTTTCATTGGAACTCATCAACTGATGCTGTAGCATCATCAGAATCAATCTCGAGGCAATTAATGCCTCAGTAGCAGTTTTGTCTCCCCTCTCTTTCGCTCTCCAGATATTGTACCCAATTTTCTCCCAGTCTTTTAGAGACATGCTGTCGGAGACTGCTTCCCCTCTGTTTTCAAACCATTTAGCAAAGGTTTTTGCGGATTTTTTGTCTAAGGGGTGTCCATTTTCCAAAATAAAGTCTTTAAGCTTGCGGTATACAAACTTTTGAGGTGTAGATAGAGAGAGGCCCATTGCAAAATTACTTAGGCTTCTGTTGGTCTGCAGTTGGTTTTAAAGTTGATTTTATGAGGGTGGGAGATGGGATTAGAGGTTTTTCCGGAGCTCACCTTTCTCGGTGCGGTGGCCATCTTACCGTAATCTGGGGTTCTACCGGGAAGGACCAGCGAGACGAAAACGCTTCTCTCAGCGCCGTCTGAGCCCTTTGTGGCGTGGGGGAGGTTTTCTTAAGGTAAAAACCTTTTCTGCCCAACGCTGGGCACCGTCTGTCGCGGTCCGAAGGGAAGAGGGGACAGGACACGAGGAAGGGTGCAAGCAGACTTGTTTATTCAGGCGTGCGCCCGATTCTTAACCGTCCCGCCAGGGAAAGGGGGCAGAACATCGGGTGGGCTATCAGACAGACAAATGGGGGAGCAAATCAGAACAGGGCACAGGCAAAAGGGGGAGGAGGAAGCCTGGGCATGTGCAGTTGTGCACTGTGTAGCATGAATACAGTGAAACCACATAATAACAGTAAAGTCCATATGAAAGTCCTGCCAATTGCTGTATGCTTTTCTCCATGCCTGGAACTGTTCCCATCCTGAATCTTGCTTCTCTACATCCCATGACACAACTTCAGGCCATTTCCATGGGTCCTGTCACTGGTCACCACAGAGAAGATATCAGTGCCTGCCCCTCCTCTTCTCATAAAGAAGTTGTAACTGCAATGCGGTCTCCCCTCAGTCTCCTCCAGGCTGAAGAGACCAAGTGACCTCAGCTGCTCCTCATACAGCTTCCCCTCAAGGCCCTTCACCATCTTTGTTGCCCTTCTTTGGAAAGTCTAATAGCTTAATATCTTTCTCATTTTGTGGTGCACAAATTATCATGATGTATTCTAGTGATGATGAAAAAATCGTCAGACAACATATTTTTTTTATTATACTTATTTGCATTTGTGAATTTGGCACAAAAGGAGAACTTTATAATAATTATAGGTATGAGTAAGCATAATATCAGTAATAGAAAGTCAAGAGAAAATGCAAAAGAGGTGTACTGGGTACTCAAATACCATTTAAAAGAAGCTATGACAAATGCAGTAGTAGAAATAGAAGGAGAGTAACATTAAAAAGTCCAATATCTTTTGGGTATCTAAGGGAAAAATAATCCCTGCTACTCTTTGGAAGCTCCACTATTATAAGTGTGAGAGGAGAAGAAAGGCTTTTTGGTGGGTATGGTAATTATGCTTCATTAACATCATGTATTCCTGGGAAGATCAAATGATCTCTTAAGTGACATCTGAGGAAGTATTTCCTACTGTAATGTGATTGCATGAGGCACTGCTGAGATCATACCTGTAAAGACTCACCAGTGCTGCACAGGTAAGATGAAACAGTGCACCAGTTGTCCAAGAGGACTTTAAAGGAAGTATAAAGGCTCCTTTATGAGAATAACTGAAATAACTTATTTTGCCTGGCTTATTGAGGTGGAGTCTGAGAAAAGATGTCCCTTGTTTCAAGAAATGGAGAAAAGATGAAACGCCTAGGAGAAAGAAAGATTTAAGTAAAATTGATCTCAATCAGATATGAACAAATGCAGTCTCTGAATAAGAAAGAAAATATTTCTGAAAACGTAGCAGAAAAAAAAATGGTTTAAGATCAAGCAAAAGCACTTCTGAAAGGATAATACCATGTAGCCATTGACCTTAGCAGAGCCTGAATTCAGTAGTTCAGGATGTCATTCCCAATAGTCATTACCAATACAGCTGTTATGGAAATATGAGCTGATCAGCAGGAGACACAGAGACCAAACACAAATTATCAAAAAGCTACAAGTAGCCACATGTCATAACCAGAAATACTATATGTCCCTGACCTTTGCCCCCAGCAAATGCAAGACTCCTTGACAAGTGAAGCCTTGTTTTATTGTTGTGCAAGCCACAAGCCAACTATTTCACTAGATATGACCATACCTATCAAAAGTAAATGCGGTCACAGACCCATAGCACTCACTTTTGAAACTGCCTACCTTTTTCCTGCTCAGATTTTGAATGCCCTTTTAGGTAATTTTTGAGTTTTACTTACGAGTACAATAGGTTGAGAATTTTAAATGGCTAAAATAAACATATATATAGTCCATATTAAGTATCTAATAATAGCAGTAATATCAATTATAACAATAATAATTCCATCAAGGTAATTTAGATTTGGTGGAATTTTCAGGAATTTTCAAGTCTGAATCAGAATTGGAAAAAGATGTTGGCTCTGAGAAAACTGTCATGGGACTGCAAACATTTCATGACAATCTCTAATTTACCTTGATGTGAAGTGAATGTTAAACTCCTTAATTGGAATACTAATATTTAGGATGCTGCTTGCTATGATATAAAGCAATACAGAAATGCCGGGGCAAGTTTAAACAAGACATGCATTTACAGTTATTTCTCTCAGGACCAAAAGCCCTTAAAACCCAACAACATAAAGCTGTGGGGTTTTTAACCTGAATTAGCATCTCCGATGTTCTTCCCAGTGTGACACCAAACAATGTTTACTCTGATTTGTCTGAGGGACAGAAATGAGACAGTGATAATCAGTGAGGCTTAGGGGATGAGTAAGCAAATACTGATGCCTAAACAAATACTTGTGAAACTAGAACCTCAGATTTACTCTGAAATTTTTGTTTCTGCCCATTGCTGCTTACTTATCCCTCTAGGTTTTTTATCTGTTTCTGGTCTATTTGTTTGAAAGTGTTCCTCAGCAGGACTGAGTCATATGAAACATTTCTAAGTACACCTCTTCTTTAAAGACAAAGTTTTGTTTTCGTTAGGGGAAAAAATATATGATCTGGGAATACTTGTGACCATGAACAGCTGTTATTTCTGAAAAGTATTCGTTCCTTGAATAAGACAATCAATTATTATGAAACAAAATATCTATCTACAATTTATTTTGGTAACAGGTTAAATGAAAGAAAGTGTATGCTAGTGTTTTCACAGGGTATAAACATACATGGGTCACTTGAAATTGTTCTTGGGACTCTAGAAACTTACAGTCAATACTTTTTTCCCCAGTCCATGGATTTTATTTAATTAATTGAAGCCATTTTAAACTTGTTAATGTTAGTCTCAAGGTAGATAATTCTTCTACTTTAACCAGCATGGCGGCAAAAAAAAAAGAAACAAACACATTTACTCTCAAATCCATCTCCATTTTGCACAGTTCAAAATAAGGGTAGACTGAATTTCTTGATACTTTATCTAATTTAAACATTAAGTGTGAAACATGGGTTCTCTGTAGGTATAGAATTATTTTTTTCCTTGCAACATACTCCTGTTTATTGCTAAGGCTGAGTATAAGGTAATTCAGAATAGCAAAGGATTGTTTACTTACAAGCTAAATAATTATTTTATTCACTCCTGTATTTAACAAAACACCAGCTTGAGTGATTACATTCTGCCTACCTAATTTTCCTCTATACTTATAGTAATAAGGAGTTTGAAGCTGATCTTGGTTGTTCAAGTGTACATCAGCGTAGCAGTGACTCCATCTGCCCATGGAGCTAGGCAAAAGAATAAACGTTTTGTAAAGGATATTTAAAAAAGCTCTCTTTTTTTATTCCTCTTGTATGAACACAAAGGTGGTTCTGTGTGAATGACAGGTAAATCACTCCTAGTTTTAATTGCGTTAATGAAGGAAGGAGTATGAAGGCACACCTTCACCATTGCTATCACCAGAATGACTTTCAGTTACAGCAAAAAGATAAATACATGAAAATTATCTTTTTCAGTGCACTTTCAGAATGAAAGCTGATAGCTACAATGAGGAAATTTCAGTCTTATATAGCTGCTTGAAATGCCTTACTTTCTACCTCCTTAAATAATTCAGAGATGCAGTTCCATCTACTATTGTGCTGTGTGTCCATGTGCAGTTAACAGTTGCCACGACTTACCTTAAAGCTATTGAGATCATTTCCAGAGACATGGGGTGAAGCACAGTTCAAAGAAAGCTACTGTGACTTATTCCCTTTCCCCTTACCTTTAGCTCAGCTGTAAGTAAACGTGACTTGACTTAGAGAGGAGGGGACAAATTGTCCGATGGTCTTTCCTGTGGGGGACACAGAGATCGATCTGGGAGAGTTCAGATTGTATGATTCTTTTTAGACTAAAAACAATACAATCTTGTTTTACCCGTCTGGCTGAGCACAGTGCACTGACAATCCTTTTTCTCCCTATAATAGAGCTAATGGCAACTAGAAATGACAACTTCAAAGTTAAGTTAGTGCAACATTATGTCACTTTTTGAGAGAACAATGTTAATTAATACATCACTTTGCACCACGCTGTAAAAATACTGTTATTAATTTCATTAAAACCTCAATCCATGATGTTAGCTTAATACAAAAGGTGTGTCCTTTCTGGTACTGATTATTTGACAAAAGATTAAATGGAGAAGCATAGTTCTTTATATTTTTATTAAAATTCTTGGAAACTGACCTGGATTTTGACTGGAAGATTCATTAATATTCATTTGTATATAATTGCCTTAATTTTAGTGATAATGACTTCAGTTACCAACTGTGTGATTGATGGGACTTGTGTCTTCTCTCTGAAGGAGATGAGCTAAATAAAAAAGTAGAAACTTGCCATTCATGCATGATATTTTTAGCTACCTTTAATTACAAGTTAGCTAAATAAGCATGCAAACCTTGCTATGATTGATAGGATCTCTATGCTGTAGTGATTATTTTACTTGAAGTTAGAAGGTGCTTGAATCAACTGAGTTCTAAAATTAACTGGAAGTTCTATCTCAAAGAAACCTCAACTCAGTTAAATTAGCAATGAAGAAGAAACACTTGGCTGTTTTAAATGCATACACACACACACCCTCTCTCTCTCTTTCTCACACTCACATACACAATCATCTTCACAGTTATCTGCAAAGATACCACCTAAATGGGTGTTATGTAACCCAACCAGACAGAAACAAATTATCCTTTACTGCAAAAACATCCCTGTGGCCTCAAAACAGTCTCATTTTTCCCTGAAATGGAACATGACCTTCTAAACTTCTTGATGAAGTGATGAAACCCAAGACATACGAGCCACACATAAGATTATATTTGTTGTTATGCCAGGCAGTAAATATCTCTGCTTTGGTATTGCCCCAAGTTTCAGAGCAATGCTCTGAAGCAGACAGAGTAGTCTAAACCTCATAACCCTCCTCTTGCATCTTCTATTATCAGTTGTATCTTCCCTAGAGCAAGTGCTCGGCAGAACCAAATCAGCTGTCTTCTACTGCTTATTTCAGTGCCCTGGCCAAAAGCTATTTGTCTCCTGGGAAAGAAAAAAGTGTCTTTTCTCTTACGCTCTCACCAGAAACTCTATCATGTTTCTGAGGGAAGTGCTGAAATTAATGAATAACCTTTCGTTATATTATACACACATGGAGTGAATGTATGATGCTCTTATTATCATTTGTTTGGTTCAGTCACTGTACAGAAGGTGACTTACAAAAGCACATTGAAACAGTGTTGTATTGTAGAAAGCTGAAATAATCTCTCATAGTAATTGATATGTTTTGCTGATTTTTTTTTTTTTTGTGATCAGGAGCATTTCTCATTATTCATTCATCATTTAAAAATGTATCATACTGTACATGAAGCCCAAACTAAATTTATGTTGAAAATGGTGCTAGAGAGGGGATTAGAACTTCAAAAGAGGAATTTCTTAACCCAAAATGACCTACATTTTCCTTCACTTACTTTAGGGAAACTGTCCCCAAATAATGCTATTTAATAGCTTTTTAAAAATTATATTTCTCAGTAGTTCTATAAATAGTTCTTCCTGTGAGTTCCTTGACTGATTCTACAGTTGCTGGAACAAACATTTAGGAAATCCCCTTGCACCCACATGCATTGTGTGTGTGTCTTATACCAAATTTCTCATGTTGCGCTGTTGTTCTTTCTCAGGATATGTCCAGTAAAGAGTAAAGAGCAGCTTGGTTTTGGCCACAGTATGGTTTTACCTCAGAATTTCTGAGATTACAAGCAACCACCTACCGACTGGAGTAAACCATTCAGCCCTGGTCTAGATGAGTGGTACAGCACCAGGGGACATTGCAACATTACCATTACATTTTCTGATCAGCAAGAACCACTTGATGAAAACACTCTCAAAGCATTGCACAATAAGGAAGAGACAAAACATCCTTGTTTACCTTCTTGGAATGGAAGACTTGACTGTATTCTATCATAATGGTGAGAGCTGAGTATATGGCACTGAGAATTTACAGAAAGCACAGGCTGTATTGTGCAGCTTTTTCTATGCCACTTGCTTTGTACTAATTGCCGTGTTTTAGCTGTTATTATTATAATGTAGCGAGGAGCCTTCACTTTCTTTCATGTAAATAAGGCCAAAATGAATGATTTTAAGCTGTTTATAAGTTATTTATTATTTTATCCTTAAAACATTTATTTACTAAAATTTTAATTTATTAATCAATTAAATAAAATATTACATTGCTAATAGCCTCAAAGACAAGAGCAATTAGCAATGAAGACTGTTTACAAGCTGATTTATCTCCATAAATACCAGCTTGATATTCAATTGCAAATGCAATAAAGTCATTTTCATTTCTCTTCATTACTTCTTTGCCTATCATTTACCTGTACAATTTCAGGTGTATTCAATAGTGGTCAATTGAACTGTGCATATTTATTTCAGCTGCAGATCTGGCCCTAAATATCTAATGCTAACTCACACATATGTCTCAGTCTTTTGGAAGACAGATAATCAGCTGTCAATGAAACTTGAAGCCAAGTGTTACAAACATTTTACACTTCTTGGGTGGCAGCCATCAGTGTGGAAATGTCAGGGTTTGAGCACATACACAGAAGAAGGTTTCTGAGGATGTCTGGACAGTTTCTGAACAGTTACAAATTCTCCTAGGCTATCAACTTCATAACCTTCTGTCACAGTATTGTTAATATTTGTTTTAATTGGGAAAAATAAGAGAACGTCTAGTCTTCTAAGAGTGAGGAATATGTAATGATTTGGAGTGGAAGGAACCTTGAAGATCATCTTGTTCCAACACCGCTGCCATGGGCAGAAATACCTTCCATTAGATCAGGTTTCTCAAAGTGCCATTCAACTTGCCCTTGAACACTTCCATGGATGGGACATCCACAACTTCTCTGGGCAACCAGTTCCAGTGCCTCACTACCCTCGCAGCAAAGAACTTCCTCCTAATATCTAATCTAAAACTAGTCTCAGTTTGAAGACATTCCCCCTTTGCCTGTCACTACATGCTGCTGTAGAAAGTCCCTCTCCATTTTTCTTGTAGGTTCCCTTCAGGTATTGGAAGGTTGCAATAAGGTCACCCCAAAACCTTCTCTTTTCTGGCCTAAACATATTCAATTCTCTCATCCTTTCCTCATGGGAGAGGTGAACCTTTCCTCTATTTGTTTTGGTTTCTCTCCTCTGGACTTGTTCCAACAGGTCCATGTCTTTCTTGTGCTAGGGATCCCTGAGCTGGATGCAGCACTGTGGGTGGAGTCTCACAAGAACGGTGTAGAAGGGCAGAATCACCTCCCTTAACCTGCTGCCCACACTGCTGTTGATGCAATCCAGGTTACAGTGGGCTTTCTGGGCTGTGAGTGCACATAGCCGGCTTGTGTCCAGCCTCTCATCTGCCAGCACCCCCAAATCCTTCTCAGCAGGACTGCTCTCGATCTGTTCATCCTCCAGCCTGCACCTTGCACTTGGTCTTGTTAAACCTCATGAGATTCCCACTGGCCATATTTTTATTTGTCTCTTCTTAATTATGACACATTAACATTATAAATGGATATATCTGTATTAACAAAGCTGCTAAGTGTTGTGCAGTCTGAAGGTGGCTACAGCAAGTATGTGTAGGCAACTTCAGCAAATTGTTCCAACACAGTTCATTGACTTAAGATAACAGCTACTAAAGATAAGATGGTACTGGGTATAATAGACACAATGTAGGAGTTGTGTTTCCTTCACATTGTGAAGGAAAAAAATATTGTGCATATGTGGCTGTTCAAGCTTTACAATGTGTCTAGTCTACCTTTTCTACAGACACAGCTATGTGTGTGAACTCATGACAGCACCCTGATCTCTAAGTCATGAATTTTCATAACCTGGCAGATCTTTCCCATCTTGTAAACACATAAACATGGTGCACAGTCTACCACTGACAGTGAGAAGATGAAAAGTGCTCTAGTAAATCACAAAACCAAGAAGAGGGAAACCATGGAAAGTAGGTTGTGCTTGAAAGTAAATAAATTTTTTCATACATATTATCTGACAAGAATTGTCATAGACTCACAGAGGGGATGAGACTGTGAGGGATCTCTAGAGATTGTGTCAGCACCTCAATATCCTTCCTGAACTGAGGAGCCCAGAACTGGACACAGTACTCCAGGTGTGGCCTCACCAGCATTGAGTACAGGGGAAGAATCACTTCCCTGGACCTGTTGACCACACTGTTCCTGATACAGGCCAGGATGCCATGGGACTTCTTGGTCACCTGGGCACACTGCTGGCTCATGTTCAGCTTCCTGTCAATCCAAACTCTCAGGTCCCTTTCTGCCTGGCTGCCCTCCAGTCACTCTGTCCCCAGCCTGTAGTACTGAAGGGGTTGTTGTGGCCAAAGTGCAGGACCGGGCACTTGGCCTTGTTGAATCTCATCCTGATGGAAGCAGCCCAACTCTCCAGTCTGTCCAGGTCCCTCTGCAGAGCCCTCCTGCCTTCCAGCTGATCGACACTCCCCCTCAGCTTGGTGTCATCTGCAAATTTGCTAACGGTGGACTCAATCCCCATCCTCTCATGATACTCATCCTGTAGAAACTCCCCCTCCGTATTCCCCCAAGTCATTTCCTTTCCAGGGTGATTACACCTAGACTACTCAACTCTTTCTCTAGAGAAGATATTCCATACTCTATGATAATCCTGCACTTTTTCCACCTCTAACATATATTGTACACACTACTCAAGTTATGGACAAATAAGGAATTAATAAAGTGGAATATTTTGTTCTATATACATCTATTAATTAGTACTACCATTATATTTTCAAATGCTTCCAATACTGATTGGACACTCTCAGCTACCCACAAATTAAATCATAAATCTTAAATCACTAACACATTAATTTCAGATTTTAATCTAGAGGCTTTTACTCAATTGAACTAATAAGTTCAGTAACACTGTGGTACACCAGAAATATCATCAAGGAAATATTTTTTAAATTTTTTATATTGTTTTTCATAATCTTTATGGTTTTCCCTCTGTCCTCATGTAAGAACAGAATGCACAATATAGAGCAATTTTTCAGTAATTTTCTGTGTTTCTTTAGTCAATATAGTACCTGAAAAAGGTACTTTCTGAAGAATGTGTTTATTCATGAAACAGTTAAAATCCATAACCCCTTGTCTTGTCAGAGCATTTCTACTGCTAAGGGAGAGGCAAACCCCCACAGGCCTCAAATTTTATGTTCATCTTTATACATGACTATGGGTCAGCTAAGAAACCTATTTCATATCTTCCTACCCTCTGATCTTTGATCTTTTTCTCTGTTAAGTGTGATGCAAATGATTAAGATCTAAGAGAAAACGCAGCAATTAGATAGAAACCGAATGTCAGTCAAAGTGAAGAGGGAATACATTCTATATTTTTCAGCTAAGGAAAACAGCCCTGATACATCACAGAACTGTAGCATTATGTTTCTGGAACTCTCTTCCTCTTAAAGCAAGCCTGCCTGAGGTGCTTGGTTAATTATTCTGCTGGTTCAGAAAGCCTGAGGAGAGCATGGGTACTTGTGTACTCATTCATCACTAATTATTAGATTCAGAGTTGGATGCCAACTAATTCTACTTGTGTATAAATTCCTCCAAACAGATTTAAGCCCTAACACTATATAAAAAACCCACAAGGAACACGTAAATAAACTGTCAACCATATGCAAATCAGTAGCCCAGGGGAATAGGAAGACCAAAACTGGCAACACCACAAAATGAAGAACAAGCTTTAACTGAGCAGCCAGACTGAAATTCTGCAGCTAAATTGATGGATGCCCTAGGAAAGTCAGAAAACAGCAAAGCAGACTGCAGTGGGCTGCATAATGCCACATATACCCTTAAACTTTGAGAGATAGTTGCTAAAGATCCATTCAACAACAAAATAAAAAGAACTTACGTGACACAAAGCGGATGCTTTGCTGTGGGGAGATGCTCCACGCATCAGTGGAGCACTTTTACCGGTCACCGTTGTAAGTAAAGCAGCCGAGTCACCTGGTCATTAGAGATGAAGATGAATTTGTGAAGTTCCATATATGCATTTGTAACCACTACTAGCTTCTCAGGCACATTCCTTCTTCCAGAGACTTAATACTCACTAAAAAAAATAAACCGGACCAACCCAGAATAAAATCATAGGTCCTTGTTCATTCTTCTTCATATTTTGAAACTTAATTGTTACTTAACACATTAGACATCTATTAACATATATTCCACTTATAGCCCAGGGAAAAAGATGAAGTGATCAGTTCAGTCCATTTCTCCTTGGGACTGTCGGAGGTACTAACAGTGGTTTGTCTGCCTCAATGCTTAAAATAAATAGACCTGTATCCAGAATGTAGGCTACAATTTCAAGAGAGCATCTGCACTCATTTCCTTCTTCAGAATGAACCAACATTTCTTTATTTTCTCACTGAGAAGATTATTGACACTATTAAGGAGGTTTTTTTAGAGGGATAATAAGGCACTATGCCTAAATCCATCAGCAAAAAGAACAGGTTTTAAGAATGAGGCGCAACACCAATACTACTGCTTCATGTGAATTGCAATTGTAGAATTAAGTAGATAACAGCAGCATATGTGAATAACATGGGATTTATTTCTGGTTTATTATAAAACTAAAGAATTCCATCTGATGAAGTGCAAATAGTTGGTAATTTTGGTCTTAAAGTCTTCAGTAAAATTGAGAAAGCACTGTTTCTCAGTTTATAAATCTTTATAAAACTTAATCCAATCCAGACGAATCATGTATCAACTTAGGGATTTCTTTTGGTTTGGTTTGGGGTTTTTTAGCGTATTGGAAAAACACAATTCAAAACAATTTCCCACTGTGGCTTGATTGTCAGACCGTCATATTTTAATCATACACACATTTTAATGGACAATTCCTATAGGAACTGATTGAATCTTGTCCTGAAATTTGTGTGGCAATATAAATATTGCAGGGAAAAAAGATAATAACAATATAAAAGGCAAATAAAAGGGAAAAAAAAGTGTGAAATGTTTCCAGGTTCAAATATTGTTCTGAAAAGTGAAGCCAAACACTATATAACAATGGGGGCAAAGGTTTGTAGCCACAGCATCAACATCTATGTGTCTGTTAGTACTTGGTAAACTACAAAAAACCATATAAGTAAAATCACAGAAATCAGCATTATAACCATGCACTTTTCCCTCTTCATGAATACACAAGGGTGATTTCACCTGAAACATTTTGAGTAGCAGTTGAATATAATTGTCACCATAAAGCTTTCAAAAAGTAAAGATGTCAGTTTACACTAAATGGAAATAAATAACTAGTTTACGTATAAATATGTATGTATGTATACAGAAATTTATGAGGAGAAAGATATTTTCTAACGGCTCTGCTTTGAGTAACTTTATGGAAAGTTGTATATTGGTGTAGTTACAATTGATTTACATCTGATAAGAACCTGTTATTCTGTTCTATTCTATTCTAACACATACATGGAAAATGTGCACAAATCAACATTTGCCATCTTCAGAAATATCTTATTCCATCACAGGAAAAAAGCTATCATCTGTCAAGATCACATTTCTTATCACAGATTTTCATAGTATGAAAATAACTATATAACTTAATGTATTTTTTTCACTGAATCAGAAGTCAGAGAACAATTTTATCACGTGTCTGTGTGAAGAAAATCTCTTCTCCCCTGGACTACGACCTCAGCCTAGGCATCATTGCAGAGTGCCCTTTGATGAGTGAGTCTCCAAATGAGAAGTGCTGGAGGCTGTGTTGATGAGGATTGCACTCTGTAACTTATTCATGAGACTTTTTGTATGCAGTAAAGGGCAAAGAATAATGAAACATAATGTTGTTGTGTTTCATTCATTTATATACTTTTTCATAGACTCTGAAAGAACTTTCAGGCAAAGGCTAAGCCTTACATCTGAAGAATGGAGCACTGAACACAGTCAAAGATGCAAACTAGAAACAACTTTTAACAGTGCTGTTGCAAAGTTATAAAAAAAAAATAAAAGACATTATTTTCTCGCTGAGTCTTTAACCCTGTCACACTAAAACATCATAAGTAGTAATGAAAGTTGCAGGTGAAGGCAGGGAATATGTAGAACATTCCCATCTGTTTCTCCTGCAAGCCTAGTGGTCAATTAAAACAAGTCACATCTTCTCACTGTGTCTCTTTTCCATAATTTTAATTTTGGGGACAGTGACACTAATTCTGTTTCCAAGGTACTTTGAGATCTTTTAATGAAAAATGGCTTAGTAGAGCTGTGTATTGTTTTATTCCTTTCTAGTACTTCAGATTTGCCATCGTCCAGGGTATCAGAGACCAATTTTTTCACATACTTTAACTCCGCTTACCATCATCATTTGACTCTGCAGATTCTTCTTGCAACAAAAGAGTTGGTTGAATAAAGACATTTTTAGCACAAGAAGCTTAGCAAGCTAAGCTTCTATATATGTTCTAGAGCAAGCAACTATCACAAGTATTGAGGCCATGTTGATGAGAACACAGCTGCGATGGGCAGGGCACGTCTCCAGGTTGAAGGACCACCACCTCCCTAAGATCTTGCTTTATGGTGAACTTGCCACTGGCTGCTGCAAGAGAGGAGCCCCGAAGAAAAGATACAAAGACTCCCTGAAACATCATCTCAGCCTTGGCCATATTGATCACCACAACTGGTCTACTCTGGCCTCCAATCGGGAGGCCTGGAGACACACCATCTATAACGCAGCTGTCTCCTTTGAGAACACACGCAGGATCACTCTCGAGGAAAAAAGGCAATGCAGAAAGAACCGTGTCTTGCAGAATACACCATCTAAGGAATCTTTCTGCTGTGCCTTTTGCAATCGGATATGTCTGTCACGTATTGGCCTCATAAGCCACCAGCGTGCCTACAACAAATGTGGATAGAGCCTTCCCAAATCTTCATTCGCGAAGCCCAGCCATGATACATAATATATACATATATACATTGCTTTATGGTGGTGAACTTGCCACCGGCTGCCGCTTGAGAGGAGCCCCAAAGAGGAGATACAAGGACTCCCTGAAACAACATCTCAGCCTTGGTCATATTGATCACCATAACTGGTCTACTCTGGCCTCCAATCGGGAGGCCTGGAGACACACCATCTATAACGCTGCTGATGCTTTTGAGAAAGCACGCAGGATCACTCCTGAGGAGAAAAGACAACGCAGAAAGAATCGTGTCTTGCAGAATTTACCACCTAAGGAGTCTTTCTGCTGTGCCTTTTGCAATCGGACATGTCTATCTCGTATTGGCCTTATTAGCCACCAGCGTGCCTGTAACAAACATGGGTAGAGACCTTTCCTGAATCTTCGTTCACGAAGCCCAGCCATGTGAAAAAAAAATAAGTAAATATGTATAGAAATAAATATAATGCATTTTTTACATATATTTGAAGATTAATTGCACTGTTCACAGAAATATAAAAATCTTTTTGTGAACACAGAATATTGTCCAATAAATTTCTATTTGACCGATAGGCCATAGTGTACAAAAAACCAATAACAATATAACAAAGTGAAATGAAAACTTCATTTGGTTTACATGGAAATATCGTAAAAAAAGCTCCACTACTTAACTTTTTTTTATCCAAAGGACTAAGTATGTTAATTGCCAAAAAATTTAAAGGGTTTCATACCTTCATAGTTCCAACACACTTTTTCTTAAGTCTTGATCAAGTTTCTAAAAATGCCAAATCCCTCTCTTTTATGTTAAACTTCCCATTTGACTTAGGCTTTAATAAATTAAGGACGTAAATGTGAAAAAGAAGCAGAGAAGAAAAAATTTTATATTGCAAATCCAAGTGTAGACAACAGTAACAGAAAAGAAAATGTCAGGTATTTTACCTAATGTTGGAATATACATAATCACTAAACCTGAAGCTTCAAGCCTTCTAACTCGATGTCTCAGTAAACTTCAGGATGAAGTTTCCAATAAGCTGCATCTGTCATTTGTGCCCTGGGATCATCAGATAAACCAGGGCAGATTGTTGCCTACAAGGTCTGTGAGGTTCAGGATGTGGAGGAATGCCTTGCTAAAACAACACAATTTGGAGCTGCACTGGCTTTTGTTTTTTGTTGCACTCCTATGGGAGACTAAAATGTTAATGGTTAATGACTCAAATCATGGCTCATTTGCAAAAGCAACAGGTGCTTTGCTGAGGCCAAGTTTGCACACTAGGCCAAAGGGGAGAAGGAGAGGTTTTGGGTACGTGATGACACCTCTGATCTGCATAGACAGCCCAGGTGCAGAGTGGGTGAGCACCCACCAAGGTCAGATTACCAGGACAAATCAACCTTTGTTTATCAAGGAGCTGGGTTTAGAGCCAAATAAGGGAAGAGGCTGATAAAAAGAAGATCCTGTGAGATGAGATAATGTTTTTTATCATGCCAATGTCCTCCCTTACACAACTGGCTCAGTTGTAAAACTCCCCACCCTGGGAAGGTATCAGGACATTCACATTTACACATAGGCCTGAAGCGTTTGTCCCTTCTGATGGGGCATAACTGGCTCAACTACACTGATGTGAGAGGCAACTGTCACATCTGAGAAGGTGTCATAAACCATAAAAGCCCCCTGAAGTGCCCCCAGACCCATTTCTTGGGCCTTCCACCTGAGGACTGTGCACAATCCACAGTGTTGCAACAGATCCACAATGTTGCATCAGACAGTGTGGAATTCCACCCTCCAAAGGAGGTACCTGGGCATTCCCATCCAAACCTGAATGGGTACTAACCCATTGAACTTTCTGTTTCAGGGTCTTCCCCCACCCCCAAGGGATCAAGACTGACCATTGCTTCAACCAACAGACGTCGAAACTGCAACAATCAAGTCTTGTCACTGTATCCACGGGTGGTGATATCTTCCCTCTCCACTATCTACTGTTATCCTTTCTTTCTCTTTCTTTCTTTTCCTTTTATATTCTCTTAAGTGATATATTTATACTTTTATAGTGTTATATTACTACAGGTAATAATAACCAAAACAGCTACATACAGCCTTTCCATTGAAATCAAATTGTTCTAAAACAAACCCTACGTATATATACCCATATATATAGAGAAAGAGAAAGATAGATAGATAGATAGATAGATAGATAGATATGTATATAAACACCAGTCATTCAGTGTTGTTGCACTCTAATGTGCCCCAAGGGATCTATTAATAAGAACCTCAGTTACCCTCCCTTGCCTTCAGGGACAGGTCATAATTACACCCCGGGATGTGACATCCTGATGAACTCATCTCTGACCACCTGCATTTCAATGCAGCATTCACACTTTCAGAAAAGCTATCTCTTAAAACTTTTCAGGGATTGCATTCAGGGCTGTGAAACTATTGTAGACCAAATATAACAGAAATAGGACACGGAAAGAAAAAATCTGCAATATTGCTGCACTCTCTCTCTCAGACACAATGGCTGCAGATGAGCAAAGAGCTCAAAGTGCAAATTAATGCAGTGATATTTTCCGTAACAACCATGATAAAAACATCAATTCTGAAGATCTTGCTCTCATTTTAATAGCATAATATTCTATGCAGGAGCACCATATCCTTTTTAGTGGACACGTACATTGATCACTATATTTTTTTCATCATAATGTCAGTTCAAATATTATTTTCTGCTTTCATTTCAGAAATAGAATGACTGTAAAATACCACCTTGGGGGTAGCTATGAGAATTTATTCAGTTAGGATAATATTTCCATGTGCATATGTGTGACAGGATCAGCTCTACAACTCACACTGTTTTTTGTTTCAGATCAGTAAAATCAGATCCATTGCAGTCCTACTGATTTCAGTATTTTCTGGTATGTGACTGCTATGGCAAGATGTTGTTTATTTTATAATATCTATGTGAATGTAAAAAAGTGTGAAAATTGTTTAAGAGCTCAGGATTTAATTAATACTGGAAAAGTCAGGGATGGAAAAAAGAGAAATATGTAGGATATACATGTGTTTCAGTAAGCAGATAAATCAATTACTAGACAGAAACACTTGAATTGTTGTGGCTCTACAACACTCAAAAAATAAAAAAAGGAATCTATCCATTGAACAACTAGAAACTCTGCTTTTGAACTACTCATTGTTCTTGCTACTGTAATTGAAGTTTCCTTCTCCTTCTTTCTTCTGTTTCTTTTCTTATTTGTCTACCTGTGATTTCCACCCACTTAGCAAGGTCATGACATGTGGCTTATAGCAGGACTGGAAATTAGACTTAGACTTTGAAGAATGAGACTGAATAAGACACTCAGACAGGCTAAAAGACCTTTTTATCCCACTGTTTCCTTAAAAGTATTCTTTAAATTTACTCTCGGTAGTTTTTCACAGTATGCAGATAAAGTTAGCTGCTTTCCATGATTGTCCATAAAAGGAAATACTGAGAAAAATACCTAATCTTGTGCGAGAAAAGAGAAAACTTTTGCAGAAGGCGACATAGAACTTTTTCAGGGAAAAATGCATGAAAATTAAAATAATCATTTATAAAGTAAAAACCAAAGAACAGTACAGCAAGCAAAACAGTAACCTTATCTAATGTGATGAAAATGCTCTTTCTGTTTCAGAGCAGTTCAGCAGTTCACAAGCAAAGGGAATTTCATTTGAGGACATCACCAGCATTGAGGAATGTGGGCTCCAACCACTGGTCTACAGTCTCTAATCTACAAGTTCTATCATCTCAAGTCTCTGATATTTTCATCAGTCTCATCATGTGTCTGAATAAAAATGAGCAACAACGTTATGAGAAGGTAAAAGGAACAAGATATATTCCATAAGGAGAACTGGGGAAGACAAAAGGGGGTGTGTAGAGCAGATGTTACAGCAGTCAGGTAGATGAATTTTTTTTGATCCTGGGAAACTCCTTTGAGTCAACCCTGCCCTTTTAAAATTAGGGTTTATACTTTTCTGTACAGTCAAACAAGAAAAATAAATACTTGTCCCTCTTCCTAAGGTAAAGTTTGTCAGATTTAAGCGGTGTGGGAGGGGAAATGGTCTTTATAAAGGAGGTGGAATAACAATCATTAGGAAAGAGAACAGTTTGATATCCTGCAATGAGAAAGCTTTGCCAGGAAATAGGAAGGAAAATTTCACATTTCAAGCACTGCTCTAGAGTTCAATTAAAGGGCTTCTGCAGTCCCTTACATTAGATGGTTAACTTATCTGGCTTAGAACATTTACACATTTCTTATCACTATTCTCTTCATAAATACCATTTTTTTCTTATTTTCTAGATAACCTTTGATTCAAGAGTTCTTTAGACAGTTAACTTTTTGTATAGTGATTCAGCACAAGTTGCTTATCGCCTTAATACAAGAGACCCCACAGCTGAAAATTAATTTGAGGGAGATTGCCAGCCTCTTTTTCCCTGTTCACCTGTTTGTAAATGATAAAGCAAATAAACAACTCTTGAAATACCTGTGTCTAGGGCTTCGTTCTCTTGAAACATTTTATGCACCTAAGCACAGTATCATACATCTATGATTATGCATCATTTTAATCTAATGCATTCTTCCCACTGTGAAATTCAGTTGTTCTTCCCAATTTAATGCACAGTTTGTTTTTCTTGTAGAAGAGAGCATACACTAAGCTGCATCCTGTCTGACTAGCAGTTATAAAATATCATTGTCTGTCTCCTGTTTCAAATGATTAAAAATAATCTACTTTAGCACAGATTCTGGTATGTTGGCTGGCCAGGAAGGACTGAGCCCATATATACTTGCCCACGTGGGAGAACTGGAGTATCCCTGATCTCTCATATCAGTCATCATGAACAAAGATAGCTCTTGGAAATGAAAAAATCAAACACATACATTAAGCATTCCTTTCTGAATCTGGAAGGCAGTAGACAAAATATGTGAATAATGTTGATTAGTTGTGTTAAAAGAAATGTTTTAATAAAATTGCTTAACTGCACATATAGATTATTTTATTGTAGGTGAATGCTAAGCAAATTTGGAATCAATGAAAGTATAAAGAGCATATTAAAGAGTATCCAAAATAGTCCTTTACAGATGGTAAAGGGCCTACAGGGGAAGCCATACAAGGAGTAGCTGAGGTCACTTGGTTTGTTCAACCTGGAGAAGAGTGAGGGGACATCTCATTGCAGTTACAACTTCCTCACAAGGGGAAGTAGAAAGGCAAGTACTGATCTCTACTCCAGTGACCAGTGACAAGACCTGAGGGAATGGCATGAAGTTGTGTCAGGGGAGGTTTAGGTTTGATATTAAGAAAAGTTTTTTCACCCAAAAGGTGGTTGGGCACTGGAACAGGCTCCCCAGGGAAGTGATCACACCCCCAAGCCTGACAGAGTTCAAGAAGCATTTGGATAACACTCTTGGGCACATGATGTGACTCTTGAGGCTGTCCTGTGCAGGGCCAGGAGTGACTAATGATCCTTGTAGGTGCCTTCCAACTCAGGATATTCTATGATTCTAAGATATTTTTGAAGTAATCAATTGCCTGAAAAGTTGTATAAGAAAATAAGTCATTTATTAACTCTCATTCCTGTCCTATTTCAAAACAATTTCCCAGTGATTTAGTGTGGCCTAGAGGATAGGTTTTTCTAGAAATCATGCATAGTGCATGCTAACAATCTAGAAAAAATAAACACACCAGGATTTCAAATATTTGAGTTAATTAAAAGAAAAATCCTTATACAAAAATGAAAACAAAGAGAAAAATAAATTGTGATAATTTTTTGGTAATGGCAAATTCAATAGCAAAAAATAGCAAAAAAATTTAAACTTTGTTCAAATACACATGTAGATAAGTAAGCCTTGTCCTGAGGGCTCACAAAATAAACAGGATATAAGAAATTATTAAACTTGCCATGAAAAATTTTTGGATGAGACAACTTACAAATATTAGAGATAGGGATGGATATAGATGAGGGATGGATAAATTTCACAAATGGTTAAGGGGGAATTGTGTGAGAAATGGTCAAACTTCAGAAATAATTGAAAGGAAGCTTTGGGAACACTTTGGGGATCAGTCTTGCAAGGCCAAGAAGGACCATAGCCAATCAGTAGTACCATGTAAGACCAAGGTGACCTAGGTAAGAAAGTTAGAAATATCAAATTTGGGTATTGATGTAGCCAAAAGGGACCCTTTGGGAAAAAGTGATTAGGGACAGGTTGCTTATCTAGGCAGGGACAAGGATGAAGAAGTAAAGGATTAAGGTGTATCAGGGAAAAGAAACATGGCAAAATGGAGAGGAAGGGAGATTGAGGGGACATATAAGCAAGTAATTGCCTCCTCAAGCCATGCATTTGATCACTGCACTCTGATCTGTCTTCCTGATGAACTCTGTTCCTGGCTATTTGTTGTGCAAATGTGGTCTCCAGTCTGTGTGTGTATATACATGTGTGTGCATATACATACATATTTTACCAGCAAACTTTGAACTGTGCTAGCCAGCTGGTAGAGAAAACCAGACTCTGGTGAGAGCCAAGGTGAGAGCTGAAAATGGATGAAGAGGCCCGGGATCTGGGCATGGTGTCTGCATAGAGTGCCATGGAATCCTCAAATGGGGGCGATATTCCTTAAGTTAAAGGAGTATAGGACTTGTGTGCCTTCTACCAGTGAACTATAAGTCTGGTTAGCCAGAAAGGAGGTACAGTATTAAATCGTTTGTGTTGTTTATGGTTTATAGAGGTGTCTGTTAAGTGCATATTTTCTCTGTATAGGTGTGTATTTACACCTCTGTAACACAGGCTCTGCTACAATTTTCCCTGCACTTAGGAATGATGACAACCAACATATTCACATCTATCAAACTGAGATGGGATTAATTGCCTAGATCCGAAAGTGCAGTGGAACTGACCTTCCTTAACAAAGTTTCATGTATGAAAAATTTACTTTTTGTTCCAGATAATAATTTACCCAGATCTGATAATGGATAAATGGCTGCATAAAATTAATATAACGTGTTATGCTCTTCAGAAGAAAATAAAAAGATGAGGAGACTATACATCTATATCACAGAAAAGAAATATAGCTGAAAAAACCACCAACTTGCCCAAGTTTGCAAAATTCATTCCAAACTTTGTCTATAAGGAGAAGATTGAGGCATCTGATCATGATGTTCATGAATATGACAATAAATATATAATGCTTGACCATATGAACTAGGACTGTGTATTATGAAAGTAATGATGAAACAATATTTTTGGTGTTATATTTTTTAATTAACTTAAAACGCCTTTGTATCCTAAAATCAGCTTGAGGGTTTTAGTTATGTTTACCTGCACTTTGAAACAAACACTTTCACAAGGCTTTGAAGTCTTATATTTTTCATAATTAAAATTAATTTTAAATTAAAAAAAGTTTTTGTAAAAAAACCCAAACCAATAAACAAAACCCCACTACTTAATTGAGACCACCTAGATTTGTCTGGAAGGGAAAATCCCTACTGATGACAGGGAGTGATGTTAAAATCGAACTTGTTGCATTTTCTTAGATTCCTACAACCACTCAGTCAGTCCAGAGAACACAGACATATATGGATTTTGTTGTATTTGTGCTGCTTTTTCTGCTATTGAGTTTTGCTATGGTTGCTGGGTTTTGGCTGACACAGGCATGTATCCTTACCATAAATATAAAATAATGGAGTTACTCAGAGATATCAGCTAGCCAAACTCTGCAAATATTTTCATATTCATAAAGGGAGTTGTGGGAGTTTTGGTCTGGTTTTCTAACAACAATAAAGTTTGATAAGTTTTACATTTTCAATACAACATTGAGAAAGCTTTATGCAATTGGCCATCCCCTATCTCAAGGCTTTTTGAATGTTTATATGTATTAAAAATATTCCCTTCTCTAATATTTAAGATATATTATGCTTGTGATACTATTTGTGAAATGCCTCCCTCTTTTCCTTTATTAATGTATTGTATTCTTCCTAAGATATTTTTAAGAAGGTCTTCAGGGTAAATCTCTCTCTCTCTCTCTCTCTCTCTCTCTAAAGACACACAGGCACAGAATTACCAATGAGAACTAAAGGGATTTCATCCCTTCTACATTAGTATTGTTCCCATGATAGCTGAGGTAATTTAGTTTTTTGGCCTTTCCCTATTTGGAACAGGACTAAAGAATTCCTAGAGTGCACTCACATCTTTCTCTCTATAAATACATACATACATATATATAATTTATTCAGTAAATGTATAAGATAATGAGGGTAGTGAGGCACTGGCACTGGTTGCCCAGAGAAGTTGTGGATGCCCCATGTGTGCAAATGTTCAAGGGCAGGTTGGACAGGGCTTTGAACAACCTGGTGTATTGAAAGGTGTCCCTGTCCATGGCAGGGGTGTTGAAACGAGATGACTTTTAAGATCCCTTCCAATACAAACCATTCTGTGATTCTACGAATGCTCCAAATATATCACTATCCTAACTAGTGACTGATACATTTGTAAGATAACATCCTACTTTCTTACTGCTATCCCCATAAATAAATAACTATTCCCCACGCTATTGGGATATAACTTTAAGAAAAAAAAAGTTACTGTAATTGAAATACTGAATGCTTCCCATTTTAAATAATATTGGATTACCCCTTATGAAACATCTGATAGATTACAGAAAATAAAACAGAGTTCACAGGTATTTAACAGCACAAAGACTGAATACAAGTATGTTGCCTGTTTTCAGATTCACCAGTGAACTATTACTTTCCTTATGCCAAGTAGAGCTGAGTAATTGATCAATGAATGCTACTGAGTGAATAAACAGAAAATGCTGTGTGAGCTGATGGGAGAGAAAATGCCTGAGGAAAAGTCCATTCTTTTGTATCAAAACCTACTAGGAACTGCTGTTTTACTGATCTATGCTTGTGCATCTCTGGAATACTAGCTGGGTAAAGCAATTTTGATGTCTGTATTGCCATAAATAAAGATTGCTTTTTTCCCACAGCTATTTGTTTTCCTACCCTGTCCTTTTTGAAATGGTTAAAGGCCATAACTGGCAAGGGATTATGATCTAATGTTTAGCTGACCGGAAGATAAGGTGCATCCTGTTTCCCTGTGCAACATAACAGTATTAAAAAAAAATACAAAGTCATAAATCAGCTTTCTACATCATTCCCTCACACATCTGTATATAGAATTCAATAAGACTTTGGTTTTAAGGGCTGGATTACAATAAGGAATTAGGTGAGTAATTGTCACCCTGCCTAGCCCAAGTACTGAAATATGGGTTTTTTAGGTTTTGTTTCTCTGCGGGTATGTAAAATTTCCAAACATCTCACCTGTCTCACAGCTCAGCCCATGAGAGATTTGTGAGAAGGATAGGTGTCATTCACAGCAGCAGCTGTCCTTACCACGCTAAGATTGCAACTAACGTTTTGCAGAGAGGTTCTAGAGAAACCTACAGGAAATTGTTCAGAAGATTACCTATTAATATGATAATCAAAACACTCAAGTATTGGTATAAAAGGTTTAGGTCTTAAATGAAGACATGATCAGCATGTCAGAACTGTTGCTGAATCACAACTAAGGTAAATAATTCAGCTATCCAGACTGGTTTTAAAACAAGAGGATGCCTTCACCAGTTGAGTAAGCAAAGTGCCTTTTTGTTTTCCAATGCATACACCAGATGCAAGTTTGGAGTGGAGCACGGTTCTGGATGAACACTTAATCGCAGGCTGTAAACAGAGGTCAAGTTGAGAGATAGTGCATGAATTCAAGATATATTTCTCCATGTGTCAAATTCAAGCACCAATTTCTTGTCATGAGGTGCCAGGAGCTATCGTGCATTTACTGATTTGTTCTGTGCATTTCTGGAACTGGAGCTTTCTGATTAGCTGTAATATAGCTGTGGGTAATAGTTCAGGGAAGTAAAAAATATTATAAGCCTAATTTTAAAATCCTAGCTGTAGAGGCTGAAAGATATAGACAGGAAAAGATAATTTCCCTGTGATATTCAAATTGCTGCAAACTTCCATATTTAATTTGCAACCACCATACTACAAGGCTCTAATAATCTTTCCCTTGTAATATAGAAGCAAATGTGTGGAGAGTTTTTGCCTCAAAGATTGGTAGAATTCTATTAATTTTCAAGTATAAATTCAATTAAAAGCAAGTATTAATTTCTGAAATTTAATTTATTTATACTACTTTACCTGTTCCATGGGCAGATAACTCTGTAGGTTTATAAATATTTCACTTGTTAGAATACAAGTCTAGCTTCATTTGCAACTCTTTTTGTGTCACTGTCCTACTTTTTGCATAGTCTGTTTGACAAAAAGTTTCTGTGCCTTACCTACCTGAATTTTATAACAAAAACCTTTGGGACTAATTAAGATTTTTATAGTAAAATAATGAGAGAGATTTCTGTCTCTCTATTTTTTTTCCCCTAGTTTTGTGCCTTGGGTTATTCTTGGGGCCGCCATAGTCAGATTAAATTTATAGAAGCATATTTGTTGCTCATCTGCATTAATAGAGCATAGTACAACGACAACAACAACAACAGCAGCAAAGATCTTGACAAGTTCTAATATTTTCTCTTAAGCTAAATAATTCCCTGGCTTCTTTCTGTGTAAGACTCATAAAACAAAACATGTGCTAATTAATGTAGGAAAAATCCAATTGTTCTGAAAAAAAATTTAAATGAACTGAAGGTCATTTTTTTTTAGTAGGCAAATTTAATCTGGTAAGGAGAAGTTGGTAGAACAGGCTAGACCAAAGTGCAGAGCTCTGCTGCATCTGCCATAATTATTCATGAAGCCTTCAGCCAGGCAGGCTATATCTGGTTATAATTCTTGCACATGTCAGTGATAGGGAACATCCAGCTTTTATCCTTCAGGATGATGACAAGGGCAGGAAAAGGTATGATCCTAGTGCTTGCAGGTTCTTCTGTTACCCAAGGAAATTCCTGTGTTAGCCTTTCACTCCCCAAAACAAAGCACCAGCAGAGTTCAGGACTGAAGGGTTAAAGTCACAGCAGACATCATTCAGAAAGCCATCTCACAGAGCCAGGAGGAAAAGCCAATGACTTCAAGTCACATTTCTGGGAGAAGTCTTAACTAAGAGATAATAGCTGTCACATCCATTTGGGAAATGCCAGACTGGAATATCGGTTCCTCTTTTGTGTGCTTGTACTTAAACCGATGTTTCACAGCTTGCACAGAGGATGCTCCAGCTTTAACAGCAAATAAAATGACCCAAGACTCACTCTCTGGCTCTGCTGGCAAGAGCCTCATGTCCATGCAATTTGTCCTTCTATCTGTGAAGTGGTACACCTCACACAAGCTGCCTTTGACAACAGCCTCACAGAGGTGACACCCAAACCTGGACTCCATAGGGAATAGCGCGTCCTGGCATGGAGCACGCGGCACCATTCATTACACCACAGCATACACTAGCAACTAAACATCTATAGGACCACAGGAAAAGGTCTTGCTCCGCTTAAATTTTTCAGGTGGAAACATAGCTGAGGATGGATGTGACAACACTGATGACTAACTGTCTGTTCACCAGTTTTGAGGTAGAAAGTTGGGCAGAAACCCCCCCCCGAAGGCTTTGTTCACCTCGGTGGTTGCAGTCTCTCAGTTGCTACAGCCATGTAAGGACCATGCTGATGTCTGGTTTGTGTGGAGCACATCCGTGATCAGCTGGGCTCACCTTCCTATCAGTGAACTCACCATCCCAACAAGTCACTAAGCTGAGGGTCACTCTTAGTTGTCCCTTCAATTTGAATGAATCAATTACTGTGTACATCAGGGCAATACATGGGCAAAAAGAAAAAATCAAGAAATGGTCTCTAAACCTTGGTGGCTAAGAAAAGCTCATGTGAGGTGTAAGAAATTTAGGAACAACCTTCTTGACAAGGAAAGAGGTTCACTGAGTGTCACTAAGAAATATCTAGAACAGACAGAAATCCTGATGGTAGGAATGTATCTTCAGAGGAATTCTGAGGACTTAGGTTTCAAATTAGATTAGATGGTGGATGGATTTAATTACATTTGACCTCCCACCTGGAGGTGGGTTACATAACTGTAAATATCAAGGAACTGGGCTCTGTCCTTATGCAGCTCCTGTTTTCCGGCAGCTTCTATAAGACATCAGGGCATCAAGTGCTTCAGAACATGTTCAGGTACATGTAAGACACTTTGTCACTGAGTAATTGAGCATCTGGCAAATTTAGCCTATTTCTGAGTCATCAGTGCTCTTTGGGATCTAAAACTCAAAGTGGCAGCTGGGCATGTGTGTCTCCCAGTGAATTAAAAGGATTAATCTGATCCATAACAGCTTAATGCTATTAGACCTTTCCAAATGTGAGATAAAAAGAATTGTCTCAAGACATTTTTACAACAGACTAGTTTAAGGTCCATGATTTCCTGACTGCAGCAGACATGACCACCAAGAACATGAATACAGGAATTTAAAGCAGATAACTTAAAGCCCTCCTTTAAGTCAACACCCTCCAGCACCCCTGGCTACAGCTGTGCAATCCTTTTTACAAGTGTGGGTGCTGGCACTTTCTAAGGGCATCAGAAACTCTTAGGTTTGCACCACTTGGCACAGGATGGTCCAAATCCCACTCCTTTATTCTCTACATTTATGCTAACTGTTTTGTCTGTTCACTAGTCTCCAGCCAGATATCTGTCTACCTATCTGTTACCCATTTTTTCTTTTCTTTTACAGGGCACTAATTCCTGTATGATGATGTAACTTTGTTTGTTGCTAAAGGACTGATCTGGGCTGTTTCCTCTTCTGTTCCTAATGCTCCTCCCTTAGGAACTGTTGTGTTCATCATGCTAAATTTTGTGATGATGTTGTGGTATGGACATGTACTCAGTGGGGAATATACTGAAACCAACAGAGATATTTTCAGTTGAAGTCAAACTTCCATAGGTGCAAAGTTAGTTCCTTACTATCTAATCAAACCCTCAGCAGGAGTCTGCTGCTAATTGTGACATTTTTCAGCAAGATGCTTGAAGACAGGTCACTGGGAATGCATGTACTTCAGATCATTTTAATAGAAGTAATATAGTATGCACAGAAGGGCTTGCCTTCTTAGCCTTACAGAGTTTCAGCTGAAAAGGCCATTTAACATTTTATAGTAAAAACCTTTATAAAGCAAAAATGTAAAACTTGGGCATATTCTCCAATGGTTAATGTAATATACAGTAATGGCAAGGCTTGGCTATTAAATGCTCTCTCTAGTCCATTGAAGCATTTGTAGAAATAATCTCAGTGACTTCAGAGCTATAGCTCCTATGTTTGGAGTTTAGCACACCATCAGATGTTCTGTTCAGTCAAGAACCCGGAATGTTTTAATTCATTAATATATTTTTATTTAGAAAAAATACCCTTTTGTATAGATACGCCACAGAACAAAGGTAGAAAATGAGACAGTTTAGGATCAAGTTCATCTGATTAGTTTTATAGTTTAAGTCTCCTAATTGAGGAATTAATCTAAAATAGGTCCTTTATTTTCCACTCTATAAAATGGAGAAAAATCAGTGCCTTTTGAAAGTTATCAGAAAGAGAAATTATTTGCTTAAGTAAGCTACATAGTCTTGAACAGAACTGATCATTCTAGGCTTTTGAACACTCTTTCTATCGATTAAAGTGAGTCAGGCTAAGGAAACCATCATCCAAAATGAAGGTAAGTGTTAAATGCTTAAATCAGAAAGACAGCTGTAGGAGAAAACAGTTCGTGTTTTACATGAAACTAAGGAAAAATGACAAACACAGGAACAAAACTCAGAGATAAAGAAGTTTGTGTTTTCCCCTCTTTTTTTCCGCATTCCTATACAATTAAATTTTTCTATAAATTTTGTAACACTGAGATTAGCAAAATTTTGTGTTCAAGCTTTGTTACGCCAAAGAAATGCATAGATTTACTATGGAAATTTTATTTCCTTTTCTCTGGTATCCACGTTCTCTCTCTTTTGGGGTCCTGTATTCCCGCAAGATTCTTATGCATTCTCATGCCACCTTTGAAAGCAGAATAAGGAGTGCTCCAGCCTGTGAAACCAGGCCCTGGATGAGCATTAGGATTCAAGGTAAGAGAACTATTTTTTGTGGTGCAGTGAAGTAATTCAACTAATCTGAAATAAGCCATACATTTATGGGATTTAGGCATTTTTTTCCCTCTGTTAGAATGTTTGGATTTTTAAAAAAAGAAATGGATGGAAAGTTTACAAATGACTCATAAAAAGCCTATAGCCAAGAGATTTCAGGCCTGACTTGAATCAGAAAATGTAAGAAATACCCTGAGAAAGTCTTTCAGAATTTCTGGCCTGAGTTCATAAAAGGAGAGTTCCTGAGACTTCATTTCCCTTCTGTTGACAGCCAACTTTTCTGAAGACAATGATTAGCCATTTACAGAAGTTGGCTCCTATCACACCTTCAGTCATGGTTCTGTGCCTGGGAGACTGAGCTGGTTAAAGATCTGATAAATACATTGTTAATTTGTATGTTAATGGACTCTTTCATCTGATAATCTATCTTTAAAATTTATTTATTAATTAAATAGTGACAACATCTACAAGGGAGTTAGGCTAGTACAATTGGAATTTGCCTTTCTTTCTGGCCCAGTAGAAGTTGTATGTAATGCTTTGAAAACTACTCAAGTGATTTAAGAATTTCCATGTTATTTTTTAGGAGTGATGGACATTTGCAACTGTGTGAAATGGTGTACCTAACTTATTTTCAGTGCAGATAAATATATAGCCTTGAAGGTATCTTTGACAATTCCACCGTATGTAGAGAGATTGGATCATTTTAACTCATAACTTCAAGGCAAATTCAAGAACAGGACATGTTCATATAGACTGCTAGTTATTGGGGAAATTTCTTTGTCATCGGGTGTACTCACAGACAAAAAAAGTAGTGCATTGTTCATATTTCTTGAAACAGTCTTCTGGTGTGTATGTGAATATCCTATACATAAGAAAAGAGCAAATAATATGGTCAAATTGCTGCTGCTCTGATAGCTTGTCTTCCATAGTAGATAGAATATCTATATTAAGGTAATAGTTATTAAAGACATAAAGGCAATTGGAAAATATGGTAAAAATATAACAAAAGTTTATGGATGTAGATGGTGTCACAGTAACTTGATATCTTTCTATGATAAGATAGCTGATTTTCGAGTTAAAGGACACACTAGATCTAGTCTGTTTAGGTTTCGGTTAATCACATGATATGGTGTCAGATATAATATTACTAGTCAAAGTAGATAACGTAGGGATTAGAATAAAAATTGTAATATGAGAAATAGACTGGCCAAAAGAGGCAAAAATGGATATTATTAGAAGAGGACAGTTCAGAATGAGGAAAGGTTATTTTTAGAGTCTTCAAAGACTGGTCTTGGGATTATTATTATTAAATACTTTCATTAAAGACTTTGTGCAAAATAGGTATGAACTAATAAAATTTACAGTTGAAATGATGTTGAGAGGCATTGTGTCTGCGGGGGGTTGTGTGTGTGAAAATATCATACAGAATCAACTGAATGACCTTGAGGACTGAACTTACAGAAATTAGGCCAATTTAATGTATCTGTGTGCAGGGCCATGCACTTTTACACTAATTACAAGAATACCTGCTTTACTTGAAGGCCAATCGTTGGAAGTAAGTGAGGAGGAGAAATATATGTACTTATTACTTGATCCCAAAATAATGTGCAAATGGCAGTGTGACTCAAAATGGGTAAGGTACATCCAAAGGAATTAAGGAAATATTATTTCCGTATCTGGAATAAAGAAGGACTAAAAGAATAATAAAGTGGAAGGCGGTTGTATTTTATGACTTAAAGCTAAAAGTGCTGTGTCCATTTAGGCTGAAAAATGGACGACTGATAAAGGTTACTATTGTTATTTACAGACGACAAATCAGACTAAATGTGATGCATATATGAGAGAAAATAGGCATAAATTTGAAATTAGCACATTAGGACTGATAATCAGAAAGATGTTTTAAACCATACATAAACTAACATTCTGCAACAAGCTTTCAAAATGTTCAGTATGGGAAATTTCCTCATTTTAACAGTCCCAGAAATATTATGTGATGTAGTTGATAAAAAAAAGTAGAGACTTGGGCTTGAAGATTCAGAAGGTGCCTTCCAATTCTGTCATTCGATATTCCTGTAAATTAATTTAATTCAGAAAACTAATTTTTTTTGCAAACAGTGTTCACGCTTATATTTCATATACAGTCATATTTACTATTAGATTTCCTATATACTATGATTGCAGGCAGGTAGAATAGGTCATCCTCAGGGTCATAATAATAGACATAACTGAGCTAAAATGCAACCTAAAAGTCTGTTTTTCCTCTCCTCTATTCCAGTTTTTTTATTAAGATGGTATAACACCTTTAACATTACTAGATATCCACTGCAATAGAAGAATCCAATTTCAGACTTTTTGACTCATATTTCTTTTTCTAACTACTACAGTCAACTGAGTCCCTAGTATATATATATATGCATATATTTATGTATATGCTTATATATACACATCTCTATGTATGCCTATACTTGTATATACAGCCTTAGGCAGAGCATATATTTTAAATGGATTTACCGGGGTATTTCCCCAGAGACTTATATTCCCTGGATTTGGGGATTTCGGTTTTTTTTGTTTATTCTGATGATAGACTGTATAAGATTAGCTACACCGGAGGTGCAAATGCACCCCAGAGGGAAAGCCTTATTTATTTTTCATAGTATAATTGATTATTTTGAATAATGTGTGTGATGGCTAGGTAATGAGTGGAAAAACAATAACTAAGCATGACTTGGTACCACTTCCTATGGTATCTGTGATTTGATGACCTAACATATGAGGTTGGCCTCACAGGACAAGAAAACTGTTACATTATTTTCTGTAAGTAAAAGTCATTCAGCACATTTTCCTCTCCCAGAAAAAGAACACGAACATGCAGAATTTCATCTGCATTGTTTTATCTGAGATACTAGTGTAAAAATGATGTACAGAGTTAAATTAATACTAAAACTTTTTTTTGAGATGGTTTATCAGAAGGGGAAAAATAAATGTCTCTATGAAAAACATAACACACCAAGAACTGAAAGAAACTGAAAGAAGGAAATCTTTAAAGCCTTTGACACAGTTCCCCACAACATCCTTCTCTCTCAGTTGGAGAGAGATGGATTCAGTGGATGGGCTCTTAGGCGGATAAGAAATTGGTAGGTTGATTGCATCCAGAGGGTTGTGGTCAACAGCTCAGAGTCCTGATGGACATCAGTGACAAGTGGTGTCCCTCAGAGGTCTGTACTGGGACAGGGATTATTTCATACCTTCATTAATGACACAGATGGTGGGATCAAGTGCACACTCAGCAAATTTGCAGATGACACCAAGCTGAGTGGTGCGGTTGCCACACCTGAAGGACAGGATACTATCCAGAGGGACCTGGACAAGCTTGAGAAGTGGGCCCATGGGAACCTTATGATTCAACAAGACCAAGTGCAAGGTGTTGCACCTGTAGCACCCAGTATCAACACAGGCTGGAGCATGAGCAGATCGAGAGCAGCCCCGCTGAGAAGGACTTGGGAGTGCTGGTGGATGAGAGGCTGGACATGACCCAGCAACGCGCACTGGCAGCTCAGAAATTCAATTGTGTCCTGGGCTACATCAACAGCAGGTCCAGGAGGTGATTCTGCTCCTCTGCTCTGCTCTGATGAGACCCCAGAACAGAGGACCTGCAGTGCTGCGTCCATCTCTGAGGCCCTGCACGGGAAGGACATTGATCTGTTGGAGTGAGTCCAGAGGAGGGGCACCAAGATGATTAGAGGGATGGAGCACCTCTCCTATGAGGAAAGGCTGAGAGAAGCAGGATTGCTCAGCCTAGAAAAGAGAAGGCTTCAGGGTTACCTCATTGCGGCCTTCCAGTAACTGAAGGGACCCTATGAGAAAGGTGGAGAGGAGCTATTTACAAGGACATGTAGTGATAGGACAAGGGGGAAAGGCTTCAAACAGACAGCGAGTAGGTTTAGATTAGCTATTAGGAAGAAATTCTTTACTGTGAGGGTGGTGAACCACTGAAACAGGTTGCCCAGAGAAACTCTGGATACCACATTCCTGGAAGTGTTCAGGGCCAGGTTGGATGGGTCTCTGAGCAACCTGGTCTAGTGAAAGGTGTCCCTGCCTATGGCAAGGCGGTTGGAACTAGATGAGTTTTAATGTCCCTTCCCAACCAGGACATTCTATGATTCTATGAAACTCAATCTTCACTAAAAATAACATTTTTTAAAAAGTTGGAATTATGACAGGCTCTCTGCTTGAAATCTAAGGCATTACGTGAGCTGTGGTGTGACCTGCAGTTAGAATGGGCTCATGTCATAGCACCAAAATTTTTCTCTGTGTCATCCTGCAGACAATGTGATGCATGAGATCTTCTTTGCCTTACACAGGGTTGACTTTTAGATGTGCACTGACTTGGTGTTTGACCTTGGGCAGCAGGCCAGGTCATACAGTGTCTAGCTTACCTCAGCAAGACCACATTTACACTGTGAATCCATAGAGCCTCTAAGTGCAGTCAGTGTTTAAAACAGAAGAATTTTTACAAATTAAATCTGTGAAATATCAAAGTTAATTTCCTTTAACACAGTCAGTTGTACCTGTAGAAAAGGGACTGTATAAGAAGTACACAGTGAATATGTTTTGTTACATTTTTTTTACAGCTTGTAGGTTGCTGAAGGGAAAAATGAACAAATTGATGGATTTGGTTATGTGTGAAATGGATACGTAACAAGGGAACTAGAAAACCTTTAACATTTCCAGAGATCAGAACTTCCAACCTACCGTATAATACTCCATTCGAATTTCATTCAACTGTGATGGAGGGAAAAATTCCATAACATTGGTGTGCACTTAATTGTCACAGGGAAATAAAATTACGAAGTTTAGTAATACCATAAAAATGTGTGGTGTTATGCAAGAACTTAAAATTACATGCTCCCTAAAGTAAAATTATTATACTACAGAGGCTCGCAAAAGCTTTCAAACTAAGCAGTATAATCTCACATTTAAGAGCTTTAACTTCTGGTTGAGAAAGAATAGAAATATAAATGCCATTGCTGTGAGGACCAAACAGTACAACAGACTCAAGGTGAATTTTTATGTGTTTTTCAAGCACTTTTCTTATGCTAATGGTGTTGATAAAAACATAAGACATAATATTTGTATTTTTCGTGCACAGCTGAGATATGAATAGCAAAGTCAGAACAAAGGAATGCCCATTAATATACGGACACAGGGAAACAGATATGCACAACCTACTGACACCTTCCAGTCAATGAAAAAACAATAGGAAAAGACAGATGCTCATTGTCCTGAATGCATCAA
Source organism: Pipra filicauda (assembly GCF_003945595.2). NCBI lineage: Eukaryota > Metazoa > Chordata > Aves > Passeriformes > Pipridae > Pipra > Pipra filicauda. The sequence continues at coordinate 1,804,483 of NW_024103929.1, forward strand.
GCTAAAGCCATGTATCTCCCATTTTATCAAGAGTCCCAACAGGCGAAGCTTATCTGTGAAAAGATTTGAATGCAGGAAAAGGCAGACTCTTCAAGAACCAAATAAAAGGTCAAAGTGCTAATGGGTGGATAGAAAGGTTTAATCATTCATACTTTACCCTACACTGAATGTTCTTGTCTTCCAGCTTGATGGCCAGGACTTCTTGGCCAGCAGAGCCATTTCACACAGAGAAACAGCTGATCAATATGCATTGCATGAGCAGACACTGGACTGGAGCATAGAATTTTCTAAATAACTCTCACTCTGTGTCATTGAAAAGATTAAGCAAATTCATGAGCAGAAAATATGTATTCTGGATGATACAGACCCAATGCACTTTGGTCCTTTGTGGTCCCTGCTGTGAAATTCTAGGACACCTCAGGATTAGTCACTGAAGTGCAAAATAGATCCATGCTTTTTCAAGCTGATGCAAGGCAGTGAAGAACAACTGTTGACTTCTGCCAAGACAAGTTATACACGTCCTCTTGACAGAAATGAACCAAATAGCTTTTCTGAAAATCATGTGACTGTAACCAGTATAAAGTAATGCAGTAGTCCAAAGTCCAGAGAGTCAGGCTAGAATCTAAAAGTGTCCAAAATTTTCATCAAAGTGATAATAGCATTCTGTAAAAAATACAAATGCTTTTTAAAATTGTGGGCATGCACAAAGGTACCTAAATGATAATTGTCTCACAGGTAAGGAATTAAATTAAGTCCTAGACTAAGCTGTGAATTATGAAAATCTGAACAAGGAACTTCCATGTAGATAACCCACTGTGCCAGGAGGTGCAGTTCATCCAAAAGAGAGGTAGTGAAGGCACCATTTGGCACCTTGGGTTTGTGGAACTTTCATCATGCAAGTTGCTAAATCCCTATTCTGAAGCTTTCATTTTAGGGGAATGTAGCTGCTGTGTTTTGGTTACCCTAGTGATGATTTTCTGCCTCTATTTTCTGTTCAAGTTGTCAGTTTGTAATGACAATTGAATAACTAATACATAAGGTCTGCAGATCTGTCTTCTGCATTTCAGGTGAATTCCCTGATCAATGAGCTAAGATCAGCTACTCTGCCTCACTCAATATTTCAGTTCATTTCTGAGTGAAGAAGTTGCAAGAAGCTTTTCCTCTTTTTTTTTTTTTTTTTTTTTTTTCCCCAGGACCAGCCTTCTCAGGATCCTTTCCTTTTATATTAAAAAAAGACTGAAGGTATCGCCTGGAACTGGGGCTCCACTGAGTTCAAGCAATGAGAGGCTGAGTTCACAGACGAGAAATTAAGTGTTTTCTAAATAAACAGGGGTTATTTCTGGCTCAAGACATCCCTGAGAAACCAACAGTTGCATGATGGGAGGTAAAGCACTGTCTGTAACTGCTAAACCCTGCTGATTTTAGTCACTGTCAGAGTCAAAATATTAAATAGATCTGATTCTTCACCACCACTTTTTTATTCTCAAAATTAAGGTGGCAGGTTAACCAAGACCACAAAGAGTCACCTCAAGTCCTCTGGCCACCCATCATTTCCAACTCTCTGTTCGAAGGCATTTGACCAGAGTGCTCAAATGGCAAGGCGACAAGACCACTAGAAGAACCTAAGTGGACAAAACAGAACACTACACAATTTAAATTCTTTTTCTAGAGCACAACCAGAAACACTGATAAAGTTTACAGGAAGCTTTTCATTGGAAAAAGAAAAATCTGAAGTGAAGAGGTGGAACGTGTAACTTAACATATACTATTCCATTCCCAGTGCTCTGAAACTGTAAAAGCTTTTTATGAATAAATGCTGACAACTTTATGCTGCCCTTTTTACCTTTCTAGTGTCTGGATCGTTTTGGCTAAGGGCCTGGAAGATAAACTGTAATTTATTATGTCCTGGCATCTTGGATAGATAGAGTGCTTTGTTATTTGGCTAAGTTGTTTTTCACTCCTTTTTTCACAAAAGGCAAAGAAAGGATTGGCTTCTTTCCTGTAATATTTTTGGAATAAGAAAAAGGTGTTTTTCTCAAGGTGAAACACTTTGATTTCAGAGTCAGATGCCAAATTATGAATTGAACTTGATATTTTGTTTCATGTTCATTCATGATGAAAATATGTTTGATATTAAATACCACAACTTTCTGGGAAATTTAATTTTTTGTCACAATCTTTAGGCATTGCTACACAGAATGCTTACCCTTGTGAATAAATTTATGGACTACTATACTTCACTCTTCTGTGTCTACAAAGAAGGGATAATAACACTTATCTATGTGACAAATGAGATAAGCAGCTTAATTTATTAAAGTTTGTAAACTGCTTTGAGATCCTCCAATAAAAGTTCCTCTGCAAGAAACAAAGTAATAGCAGTCATATCATAAAGGAAACTAAACCTTTAATTTTGCCAAAGTTCCCCGGGTGAGTAGATAACTCTTTAATGAGATTAAGGACGTGTTTGAGATTGGCAATTTTATAACAAATCCTCAGTGGATACAAACATGTAAAGTTGCTTGGCATAACTTTTTGCAATTGCATTTGTAAAAGTAATTGGGTATTATGAGACTGTGAATAGTGGAGAAATACAGCTGGGATTTCCAAGTTGTAAATTATATGTCATATTTTATTGTATAGATGTGAGTGTTGCTGCTGTTGTGGAATTTGAATGGGTTTTCTTTCAGATGATTTATTAGCATATGGACAATATTTGACCAGTATTATGTTTATTTATTGATACTCATAACAACCATTTGATCATATGGTAACATGAAGAAATAGTTACAACACTGTGATTCAAATGTGTATTTTTTTACTATTTCAACTAACCCTGATGTGCCAGAATATTTGTAATCAATGTTTAGATGACATAAAGACTCAAAAGGACACTTTTGAGCCTAGGATGAAGAAGCTAAAGGAGTATAACTCTAATTCATCATTAGTTTTCGCTGTATGGAAGGATGGGAAGAGTTGTACTGTTTCCTTGTAAGAATGAGAGGCAGGTCTCCTTTGAAAGGAACCCTCATCATCTGAGGTGACCTAATATGTGTTTTCATTGAATAATTCTGTGCTATCCAGTAGAGAACAATAGCCTCAGAACAGAAAAATTACATCCATTCATGTTTTGACACTTTTCTTTTGATTTTTTTTACAATTCTCAGAGCTAAAATAAGGAAATAATTTAAATTGCAATGGAATAAAAGTGTGCAGTTTTTGAGTATTTACAACCTTCGCTTACTTAAAAATAAGTATTAAATATTTTCAAGCAGTGCTACAACTGAGAATTTCCTCACATAAAAAGAATAAAATCCAGAGGTCAAGAATGACTCAGAGGTGTAATATTTAATCATATAACAGCTTGAGCTGGAAGAAATTTTAAAGATTATCTAGTTCCAATCCCCCTCCCATGGGGAGAGACCCACCTGTCTTGGGGGGACATTTACGAGATATCTTCAGTATATCTTATCCATCTTAAATATGATTTCTTCTTTGTCATACTCAAATGTTATTTCAGTGTAGGGAAATAAAAATAACAACAACTGAGCAGGATTCCCCTGCTATTATTATTAGTGGCAGTCCTGGTGTTAATAGTATTGCAGGTTTAGTAGGAGATTATTCCAGGCCTTAGGAATAGTTTTGTAACTCAGAAATCCAGTCTTGTCCTCAGAAGCAGTCAGCATCTCCAGGGTCAGCTGAATTGTGCCCAGGTTGGATTTAATGTTGGGTCTGTCTGACACATCTTAGAGCAGCAGCAGTTTTTGTTCCTGTCCATGGGGTCAGGTGCCCCAGTTGCCTGGCTCAGATGCTTCTCCTGACGCTAAGTGCTGGGGTGAGGGTGAGGTCCCTCTTCTTCATCAATCCTTGCTCTGTCAGAATTGTAGGAGGCCTTTTTGCCCTATTAGTCTAGACACCAGAAACCCAAATATCTTCTTACACTCTGCCAGCATAAAATGACCTCAAAATGTTCTTAAATTACAGTGAGCTGTGTATTCACTCACAGTTAAAGGCTCTTTGTAATGCTTGCTGCCAAGTAGTGCCAAATGTAAATCAGAGCCAGTATAAATCAGGGCTCATTTAATGTGCTATGGAGAGTGGGAACTAGAAAGTTTAGAGTCAAGTAACAGTCTCTTTTCTCTGTTACAAGATTCATATCAATTTGTATTCCAATCACTAATGAATGGTATCATTTGCACCCTACTATTACAGAAATATATTACGTTCTCAAAATAACTTTTCTTATTCTTAAGTTAAAACAATTTTCATATTAGTTTCCCATAATAAACTCCATCTATTTTAATAAAATTATAGAATTAAATAAAAAGAGGAAAATATTTGGGATGATGGAGGGAATTTCTTAATTTCCGGACACTGTTACTATCTACCTGTCATTTGCAACAAATGCAGCCTGAGTACTAAGATAACGTTTTATGGTATAACGTGAAGGCAGACTACAGTTTTCTCCTTAGTCTTTTGTTATTAACAGCCCCGTTAGTCTAGTTAAACAAAAAAGCTTAGATCTGTATGATGATGGGAGAGGGGCTCTTTCTTCATGGTTTGTCAGACACACATCAAAACTAAATGCTGTCCTGTAACACTAGCAGATTGTAAGTGGATCTAAAATCAGATTTTTTTTTTTATTTAGTTACTCTAACTAGATTCTTATAGCTAATTGCCAGCTTTACTCTTCTGTGCAATTCTGCAGTCCTTGCAGTTAGTTTCTTAAATAACTACCCTCCTTCCTTCCCAGAAATCACTTTCTTCATGAGACCTGTGGGTATCTCTTGGCTTGGCATCATAAGATAGTAAAAAACACGTCAAGAAAAAAAAAAAGGCTCTTAAAATTGTGATTTTTCTAACAGTTGACAGTTATCTTTTGAAAAGTAATTTCACCACAAGCTCATCTTAAAAAATGTAACAAAATAAAGCATTTTTAGAAGTAATTTCTCATGTTAGATTTTACCTCAGTTTTAGTCTGATAGGTCATTTTTGAAACTGGGAAAGAATTCTCTTATTTTATCTCTTTCTGTTTCTTTTATGTGGGGGCAATGCACTCCCCTGTGACAAAGAACTGTGTCTTCCTACTGCCTGGATTTGGTGTCTTACTAAAAAATCTAGCATCACTTTTTAATTGTATGCTTTTTTTTCTCCTAATGATTCATCATCTGTTCTGATGCCTGATTCCAGTAAGACAATTCCCCTAGGCAGTATTCTGTAATTGTTTAAGGATTTGTTCAGTTTAAATGTGAATATTGATTATCTTCAATCATAAGTAAACTACAAGATGCAACAATTTTCTCAGATATATATGAGGATAAAAATGGGGAAAGGTTCAGCACAAGATGAGAGAGTTTCCAATAAGTAGTGACAGACAGACTGAGGCAGACAGACCTGGTCTGTTACAGCTCATAAAGTTTAGGGGAAAAACAAAGGTACAAATCACTTGGTAACAACTACTTTCAAAATATTAAGAGTATATATTTTTTTACCTTTTAAAAAAGGGTTCAATTCCTCCATAAACTTTGGCAAAAAAGTTTATTTATCATTCAGATCACCACCATATGTCTGTTACTTTTTTCCTGTGTCAATATAGGATTTCAATATTTTTCCCATTTTGAGTGAGCTTAAGAGACTCTTATTGTAAAATATTTTCCTATTGTATAACCTTACCTTTACTGGATTTATCTACAGCAGATTTTGGAAATACTTTCTTAATTTTCTTTTTCTAGTACTAACATATACTGAAGTATGTTATCATGTTATCTGCTTCCTTATAGTGCCTTGCCATGCCCTGCTGTTGAATTCTGATTTTGCAGAATTCAAAAATTAGGTCTTCTTAAAGACCTGAGGAAATTTCAGGTCAGCTCTTTGGATAATCAACAAGTCTCTAGTACTTTCTCTTCCAAAGTATGAAGGAGACTAAGGAACACCAATAACAGACCTCTGCATCTTCAAGGCATAAATGTCTCAGTTCCCTAAAATTTTCTTTTCTGAAATCAAAGGTTTCATCTATGTTTCAATTTTTCTTATTATGTTGAATTCAGCTGGCTTGCCAGCTGACCTGTTATTCTCAAATTCAGAATCGGTTCAGTTGTTGCAGAAAGCGGATATAGGCAAGACTTTCCTCAGTTTATATCATCCATATTTTACATCTGAACAATCTTTTTATAATTCAGCCATTACTTTGATAGTCAATGTTACCCTATTTTTTTTTTTTTTTTAAATCAAAACAGATACTGAAGGAGTTAACCTCTTTAAATATAAGTTGAGGAACTCAGAAGATCAATTCTCAGATTTCTTTCAGCTGTTTTGGGGATTTCTTATCATGCATTTGTTTTCGTCCTCTATTACCGTCTTTCTTCTAAATCAAATAATTTTACCACTGTTCTCTTCCACATCTGCTCAGTGGCCATGGAAGGAGATTATAAAAACATAAAAACAGCCTTTCATGTTTTTCTTCTTCTAATACAATTTTTCAAACCCAAATCAATTACAAGTTATTTTCTTTCCAGCTACTTTATGTCTGTGACTAGTGTAATTATAACCAGAAGTGCCACATCAGAATCTTCTGTTTATAGCACAGAAGCCTTTAAAGGCCATAATATCAGCGATCTACCAACCGTGACTGTGATTAGAAAGGAATTTGTTATGGGGGTTATCCCAAGTGGATCGTGGGGTAAACAATAACTGCCAGTGTTAATCAGAAGCTCAAGTTCGTTTTCTACCTTCTGTGAATAGATCTTTTAACTCCATAAATCATTCTTTTTTTTCCTTCATCTTCTATCTCTTTTGTGATGTCTTTCTGTATTTTTGTTTTTGTGTTACATCTTTTTTTTTTTTTGGTAGAGTACATCCGTTGCTTTTAATGGGATCATCTCTGTCTGTCTCTTGCAAATAAAATCTAGATGGCAATACCTTTCAGGAAGCAAGTTTTCCTCAAGTCATGATATCATACCCAAAAGAAATAATTATTGAAAAACATGGACTAACTCACTACTACAGTCGAATTTAGTTATGCAGTTAACAGACATTCTTTGGCCTAACAGATCTGACAGTTTGTTCAGAAATATGTATCCTCTTTTCTGGCTCAAATATTATTGATAATGAGGTCTTGATTGCCTTGCATTCAGCCACACCAGAGGAACTCAATCACTAAGAAGAAGCTATTACCTGTGAATCTCTGAGTCTCCATGTTTTATTCTTCTTTATTTGAGCAGTGTTTGATCATGTAGTATTGTCTCTGCTCTCTAAACTCAACTAATAGCCAGTAAGTGTATGAATAAATCACTGCTAATTCAGTCATTTCTAAGAGATGCCAAAATGAAGAATGCTGTACCTGTAGAAAATAGACAGAAAAGGAGAGAAAATTAGTGGCCCTTTAAAGAACAGTATTGCAACAACAGACTGTATCAATACTGTTTGACTTCTCCTCTGACAGAGGAAAAACTGAGATATGACAAATTTTATAAGTATCTTATTGCTTACCACTGGCCATATTAAAAGCACTTAGTTCTCAGCTTCCAGTGTTAACATTGCATCTTTTTCTATCCTATGTTTCCTGATCTGACCAGGTTGCTCAAGGTTTTATCTAGTGTCACCTTGGAATATGGAAGTGAACAATGTCCACCTCGGGCCCAGGATGGTGGACATTGTTCGACTAGTTAGCAGAAAGCTGTGGGAACAGTAAGCAGGACAAAGAAGACATGGAAGAAGAAGACACAAGACTGCAAGAAGGACCTTGGTTGTTAAGAAATGTAGTTGTTTGTATCTATTAAAACATATGCTGCATTACGTAGACTTGAGAAAGTAAGCATAAGTAGAAAATCACCAATTGTTCTGCTTGAATTACCTATTGTTCTGCCTGTATATAAGCTTATGCATTGTTAAAATAAAGGTCTTCGCCTTCGTTTTACCACCGAAACGGAGTCCGTGCCTTTTAAAGGCACATTGGAAAACCTCCAAGGATGGAGACTGCACAAGGTTTTTGGGCAGTCTGCTCCACTGCTTGCTCCAGCATTCTGTCCCCCTTCTCCATGGCAGCCCAGAAACCCGGCTGTATTCCTCCTTTGTCTGAGGTTGGTGTCATACACCTAGAGAACAAAGGCACCCTACAGAAACACTAATGAGAGTGTGTAGTAGAAGAGCAGTAAATCTGCATTATGTGTCTAGGCTGGGATCTGACCTTACAGGGTATAAGTAAAGGCTTATCTGATCCCCAGAGTGCCATGGTCACAGCTGGAAATGAAGGCTTGAAAAATAAACTTTATGATAGCTGCTAATATTACAAATTGTAGCACTATGGAATAAATCACAGGAGCTGTGAAACACAACATACGGTACCCTGTTCTCAGCCAAATGATTTATTCATGAACGTTCGTAATTCAAATGAATTGGCCATGAATATTCATGGTACTCTTTTATAACTAGATATTGTAAGGAAATCTAGGCTAATTACAACAGAGGCTCTTTGCTAGCATGTGCACAGTGGCAGTGGGAACATTTTGGAAGTTGGAATTCCTTACTGGAGTCCCAGCTGTAACTACTTCATGTGATTGAATGAGTACAGAGGTCAACAAAGCAAATGTGTAGTAATGCTTGGATGTAGTTTGCTGGCATCTACCCAGTCTATTTGTAGAATATGCGCCATTAAACCATGAATATTACATAACTTGCTGCCAGTAAAACAGTAGACATTCATGCAGAGCAAATCTTAAGCACAAGTAAGTCAAGTGGCTTTTGGGCTATGTTCCAGCAGGCACAAGAGGTCAATTTCTGCTCACAGTTACATTAGTGCAAATTCACTGATTTCAATTAAGTTCCATTGGTGTGAATATAAGACAAATTTGGCCCCATCTACAGATTCATAACTCACAAACTGGCAATTTTCTTTTCCAGTAACAGCCCTGAGAAACAAATTATACCACGATTTTTTATCTATTTCCAGTGATATAGGCTCAGGTTAAAATGTCATAAATCTGGCATAACATTTTTTCTTGTTTTCTCAGAAATACCAGCAGGAAAGGATGTTTTTTCTCCTCTCTGTTCATCTCACTCACTTAAAAAAAAAAAAAAAAAAAAAAAGAATCATATAGAAACATCTAGAAGAGAGATGTAGCTTTGACATTGATGACAAAGAAAAAAGGAGCATGAAACAAATTTAATAACTGGATTTTTCTTCATCTACAGAATGACAAGCAGGTAAGATCCTTAGGGAGTTCTTACACTCATATCTTCTAAGCTCACAGAAGACAATTCTGATTTGGTGTCCTGAATATCACAAATCACATCATTTTCCCCAGTAATTGTTTTATCAAGACTCAATTTAAAGACACAGAAGTGATGAGTCATTTCTTTTACTGTCGAAGTCTATGAGTTAAACACACATAATCTGGATATCTAAGGTGTAGGCATTGAAAGGGTGTAATGCACAGGACAGATTTATAAAGCAGGGTAGGTGAATCATGAATATAAAGAGTTTCTAGATAATAAGAGAGCTCAGATGTAGATGTCAATGCTTACAATGCCCTACATTAGGTAGGCTTAATCGCACTAGGGTTCTCCACAGCAAAAAAATCTCCCCAAGAAAATCCAGGATTTCCCCCAGCAAATAGTTCAAATATTCATTTCAATGCTAAAATATGCATCTGAGTTCTGGTATAATTTTTCCTGACTTCAACATTCTCTCAGAGCTGGCAGAAAGTCTTTGGGGAAAAAAAAAAAAAGAACTAAGAAGAAGCAATAATTCCTGCAGGAAATGCTTTCACTTTTTCTCTATTTGTTAATAAATGTCCTTCCTTGGCCACTGTCTCCTGTTATGGCTTTGTTCACTTTGTCCCATGTGATTATTACGGATTGTGATTATGTCACCTTGCAACCTTTTCTGGGATACACTGTTGATGGAGCCTTTTAAACTTTTTATTTCAGACCATGCATTATTCCTGCAGTTTTCTTCTGAACCTCCAAAACTTTCCAGTATTATTAGTGAAACATGAACACTGGAAATAACTACTATTTTTCCCTCTAGTGCTATAACCAAAAGTAAATACTCTTTATCCCCATAAAATTTTACTTTTAATTACGGTGGTTTGGCAGTGTTTAAATTCATTATGTTTTCATGTGTGTGACAGCCTTGGTCATTCTCAAAGCAACTGCTTTCTAGAATATGTCTTGTAGGAATGGTCTAAAAAAGCCTTTGTTTCCCAGGTAGATGGTGCTACATTTGACTCCCCTCAGATGAATGTGATTGCTGAGTAGCATAATATTATACTGCTAAGATATTCTTTTTTGTCTTAACTTCTTTGTGTTGCCCTTATACTTTATCAGTTATGATTTTATACTTTTATATTTTTCTTGCAGGACATTGATAAAATATATTGAATACAAGAACTCAGGTTAGATACTCTTCTGGGACACTTGAGCTATCCTCAGCTAAATGACATTTTTTTCTTAATGGTCTTTCTGGGGTACTTGCCAGTTTTTAAGTAATGCATTGTGTACAAATCTAATGTAATCATTGAGACAACAAGAAAATAAAGTTTCTTGCAATTTGGGTGAGGTCAAATCAATGAAGTTCCTTTTCTAACACCTAGATTGTATAGCTATCAGGAAGGAAAAATTACAAGAAGCAATCAGGTGGAAAAGATCCCCATTCCTCACCTTCTCAAAGTTTTGAAGGAAGAAAATGGAAGTGAACTTTGGTTGGTCGGAGTGCACATTAAACTAGCACTAAAGACACAGAAAAAAAAGGAGACAAAAACAAAACGGAGCAGAAGATAAAGGAAGTACAATCAACATAAGCACAGCAGGAGAGGCTTTGAGTGCCTTAGATATGAAAAAGGGTGCTCTTATTCCAAGCTTGTAGAACACAGCAGTTTTACTCTGCGCTTGATTTATATTGTGCCCCTTCTATGGAATCAATTGCTTGAATGCTGGCAAGAGCTCCGTACTGCTCCATTAAATGTAAGACCCACTGTGCTACAGGGTACTGATTAGCATGGACAGGAACAGACAGTAATGCCTGAAAATTCATTGCAGCCATGTTTTTAAAAACTATCAACTCATAGCTTAACAAAAAGCCTAATTAGTGCCCAAATATCTTGTCTGTTTTCTCTAGCTATGGCATTACTGTTGTTAAAATAGATTAAAACTAATGTATAATTCCCAGAGTGTAAAATGATATTACAAAATAAATATTCTAAATGAACTGTTCTCTATCCTGTATATGCAACCCAAGATGTAGAAACACACTATTGTATGGATGATAAATGAAGATCACTTTGAATTTGTGAAATGAACATTAAATATATACAGCAAATGAATAATGAAATAACATTTTTCCACCCACATGCATATGATCTATTTCTGATGAGTTGAAATTAGTCATTTCAATTATTCTTTTTAATTTTTCCCTTAACAGTATATTCTTGGTATTTGGATGTATTTAACTAGAGTCATAAATGTTTCCTTTATATACCATAGGAAACAGAAAAGGGGCTAGGCTTTTTAACAGCTTTCGTCCTTGAAAGGCAATTTCTTAGTAAATATTTGTGTCCAGGAATCACTGAAACACAATTTTGAAGTCATTTAAGTGAAGACATGTAAAGTGTAATGTCATTGCACTTCTATAAAACTATGGTCCTGGATTTTGTTCTTTTTGATCAGGGTTAAAACATGACATCTGGTCACTGTTGACCTATGTAATATTTTTTTTTTTAAGAATGTCAAAAAGCAGCAAATAGTGTGACTGTGTACTTGTCTTGTCCAGTCCGGAGATCTTTGTATCTACCTGATTCTGAGACAAGGATTGCAAAATTGTGATAAGACTCGTTCTCCATAAAATTATGTGAAATTCAGGGAGTTACCAGACAGAGAATAAGACTGGACCTGCTCTCTAAGGAAGCAGTGGAGGGTTGAAGATGTTTTCAAAACTTCTGTCCAGAGTTATCTCATACAGAAGACCTGAGTTTCCAAATTTCAAAACTATCTTCTAGCTTCCATTCAAGCAAAATGTAAAAGTGGAAATTCAAGGCCTTACAGGTGCTTTTTGTATGAGTTTCTTAATGAAAGACCTCTGCATCTGGTGGGTGCCTTCACTGACATACAGGATTCTCAAGCATCATAAAGAAACAGTGCTTGAATGCTATTAAAAATGTCAAAGATTGCTGTAAATATAACTGACATAACTTCATGCTGGGAAGAACAAGAAAAAACATTTTTAACAAATCATATTTAGCATACACACTGGGAAAAAATAATTCTAACAGTGAAGAAAGTGAAGCAAAAGAAGACATTGCCTCAGATTTTTGTAAAGTTAGTGAAAGTCTTCAAGAAACTGTTGGGAAGTCAAAAGGCAGGAATTACATAGGTAACATTGATCCTGCCATGGGGGAACAAGATATCTTAAGGTCTTGGATGCAGTCCATAGTTCTGGAGCCATGACAAGGACCTGAATGCATTTTAGACCATCCTACAGAATAAAAAAAGTGGGCAACTACAGGCAGATAGTAAAAATTCAGATGTTCACTTTCAATGCAGTTTGTAAAAATTTAAACATTCTGGTCCGAAAGCTTCAGCTAAAATGCAACAGAAAGTGGGACTAGTAGATATATGAGTCAGATCAGAGCTGGTCCCTCTGCCTTGAGACTTTGCACTGGAACACACTGATCTTTTCCCCCACAGGGCCCACATGTTCACTCAAAAACAGGAATACATTATTTATATTAAATAATTATCCTCTCATAAGACCAGGCATTTCATCTGGAGAGTAGAATGCTGCAGAAGGTGTCATAGTGGGCCTATGAGAAATGACTTGGTTAATGACATCACCATAAAAAGTCTTTTTTTTTTTTCATCAAGGAGTAACATTCTCTTTTCAGGTTTCTGTTATTCAGCATTTTGAAGGATTTGCATGTCAAATCTTTCCCTCTCTCCCTCACTCCAACTAACTATTATGGTGTTTCATTGCAAAAATAACCCCCTCAGATTTAACAGAAAGTAAAGAAAAGAGCAACAAAGATGATAGTGCAGATACTACCACTTTTATTTGTCTTGAGTTGAATCTTACCTGATGAGTAGTTTTACTCATATTCTCTGTAATTATCATTTGTAATTATTTTAGAAGGGACAGATTAGAATCAGAATAAGGTGCTAGTTTTTGTGTTAAACTTGGCTTTTCACACACCTTTCTTCCTCCTGCTTATTTTAGTTTTAAAACTACTAAAGAAAATTACTCCACAACATTTAATTCAAAAGCTCCAAAGTAAAGCTATTGCAGGATACTTTGTTGTATTTTGCATTTCATTAATCTTTTTCTATCATCTGTTTACTGGATATGAATTGTAAGAACCACTGTGCCACATTTGCGTGCTTCAGAAAAACAGTTTGCATGTACAGGCAGCATATGGCAAATGTACAAACGGTTATGAATAAATCATGAATCATCACAATTATTAATAACTGATAAAGTCCTGAAAAAGCCTTTAGCTGAGCAATCTGAAAGAAGAAGAGAGTGCAAAATGCCTTGTAGAAATGTTCCCTCACTTAAGAAGTGAGCACTCCCACAGCGTTGAACACTGGATTTAGCATGAGACTGAGTGGAGCCAGCTATCAAAATGGTTTTATCAGCAATGACTTGAGCGGAGTGTATGTTCTTCTGGAATCTAATAATAGAGGAGGTGGCGAGAGGAAGACAAGGGGATAGATTGCTCAAGGGATTTGTGATGGGAACATCAAGATAACACTTGCCAATTTAATTGTGCTTTTCATCATATGATCTCAGAGTGCTTTCCTCATAGATTCATCGCTTTTATGGCCAGAAGGGACCATTAGATCACCCATCTTGACCTCCTGTTTAATGCAAAATTTCATCCAGTTATCTCTGCACAGAATCCAATATCTTCAATGAACTATCAACCATGTTGAGAAGCACTTGCTTAGAAGGGGAGTACTAATTTACATGGCATAAGTTTTGTGCACAAATATTGCAATCTGAAAAGAGCTACAGAATTAAATCCACAAATATTTATTATACAAATTAATATCCAGGACATAATCCTGGTGTTACTGTTAAAGGGTCTGCTGAGATGCACCTTTTTCTTTCCCTCCAATAATTATCTCTTCAAATACTTTCAACATTTACACTAACTTACACATACTGAAACACCTCATACCTTAAAGAAAAGGGATTTCTCTTCTGCACTTGGTAGGGCAAATTGTTCTATTTTTCCATTCTATTTCTGTGTTGTGAGAGCCTGGAGAACCTGTTCAGTTTGGAAAAAGGTTAAGTACCGAAGAGACTTTTTAGGAGGAAAAATCCTTAGTGTGGGTCTAATTCAAAGACACATCGTTTCCTCTCCTTTCCCTTCTTCTCCAGTTTTGGTAAATCAGACCAGCCAATAACCCATTCACTCACATTACCATTATTATCTCAGTTACTACTCTCTGCAACACATCTCACGTTTCCTTGCTTCTGCTGCTGCTTCCTAGAGATTCCTTTTTCAGACACAGAGCCAAGCTAACACAGTTTTATGCATTTCAGAGAATATCTCCTTCCCAGAGAGTCCATTTGTGGAATGATCGGAGCAGATCTGTCTGTATCTGCTCACAGAAAAAGACATTTAGTTTCTTTCACCTCTCTATTTCTTCTTGAGATGCACAGCCTAGTCAAATGGGACTAGAAAATACGTCCATCTAATGAGATGCACAAAGTAACTTAGTTCTGATATTGTGCTACTGAGGCAAACACATTCATTTAATGCTGCTGGAATGCTGAAAGCCAGTGGTAAAATTTTTCACCTAGTGACACACGTCATGGGAAAAGAGTATACACAAATTTCTGTCCTCTCTTTAAGTTTGACCAGACACTGCAATCCATCACCAACAATCGATACCTATATTATTTTTTTTCCATATTACAACATCTCAGTTCACAGAAAATTTCCTAAGATACTATCATAAACTTTTGTTGATCCAGAAAACTGTACATTTTTGAGGGTTATTTCATTCCCACTTTGCAAGGATCCTTATAACCACAAAAAGGGAGAGGAAAATAACCATTCTCTCAGCTGGACTAATTTGGCAATTCTCGTTCATCTCACTTTTAGATCATTAGAAAGTCTGTAATTCACAGAGCACATTGTAAATATAAAATCAGAGCCATGGCATGCTAAACTAGCAATAATCGCCAACAACTGGCTTTGTGATTACATCATGGTGAAAATGTTTGATATAATTTTTGTGTTGTTGCCGATGGAACAAATGGCAAAGAATTTGGGAACCATTCCGATACATTTTGGAATAATAATATAATGGTTTTCTACACATTTAATGATAAATTAATCACATTTTTCTGGGAAACTGATGAAAAAGGAAAGAACAGTGTTTCTTAATGCATTTTAACTGACATTATCTTCCCATCAGCTCAGACACAATGCTGCACACAAATGTTTTTATGCAGAATTTGGGTACTTGCACGTCAAAATCTCAAGAGACCAAAATGTATAGTATTTAGATTCATTGACACAGAAAATTTGTCATTTGACTCATATTTATTATAAACTTCATGCTTTTTATATAAACCAGGGGTCTGTGGTTGCATAAATAAGAAATAAAAAGCAAAATGTACCAGAGTAATGATCAGCAGATCAACCGGCAAATGGTTTTTAGCACTGAGGTGTCAATACTGAGACAGATACTGTCTAATATAATTAATAATCATCAGTATGAAAGATGGAATCCACTCTCAGAAATTTCAGGTGTGACAACTGGTTTGAGGGGAGCTGCGGATGGGAGAAAGGTAGGGTATCTCAGCAGGTTGGTTAATTAGGTTGAATTGAAATCTCATGAAGTTCAACATGTGTAAACAGAGAACCTTGCACCTGGGATGGAATTAACCCTTGCACCAGTGCAGGTGGCAAGGCTAGAAAACAGCTCTAGAAAAAGACGTTGGAGTTGGTCTTGGTGGACAAGAAGTGTGCAGAATATCCCTATAATGGACAACCCCACACTAAATATTATTAACCAGAAGATCGAAGTAAGTGATTATTCTTTGGTATCTGCCACCTGCAAGTTTGCTTTGGAGGCCACTATACTTCATTTTGTCCTCCCCACTACAACAAATATGCTGTAAGACTGGGAATGATGCAGTGAAGGGCCATCAAAGTTGTTAAGAGCATGGAACACATCATATATGATAAGAAAATGACACCAAGCTGTGTGGGAAGGGATGCCCTCGACTGGCTTGAGAGGTGGGCCCATGTGAACCTCTTGGAACTCAGAAAGGCCAAGTGTAAGGTTTTGCACATGGACCGGGGTAAACACAGTATCAGTACAGAGTCGGGGATGGACGGATTGAGTGCAGCCCTGAGGAGAAGGACTTGGGAGTATTGGTGGATGAAAAAGGAAATATGAACCAGAAATGTGTGTTCACAGTCCAGAAAGTAAATTGTATCCTGAGCTCCATAAAAAGAAATGTGGCCAGCAGGTCAAGGGAGGTGATTCTCCTCCTCTACTCCGCTCTTGTGATGCCCTGCTTAGAGTACTACATCCAGCTCTGGGACTCTAAGCACAAGAAAGACACAGAACTTTTAAAGCAAGTCCAGACAAGGGCTATGAAAATGTTCAAAGGAATGGAAAGTGTCCCCTGTGAAGAAAGGCTGAGAGCTGAAGTTGTTCAGCCTGTAGAAGAGAAGGCTCAGAGGACACTATATTGCAGCCTGATAGTATATAAATTCTTACATGAATGATGGAGACAGATTTTTCACCAGGCCTGTAGTGGAAAGACAAGGGACAATGGCTTTAAACTGAAGGAGGGCAGTTTTAGATTATATGTTACACAGTAATTCTGCGAGGGTGGTGAGGCACTGGAACAGGTTGCCCAGGGAAGATGTGGATGGTCACCCCTGGAAGTGTTCAAGGCCAGGCTGGATGGAGCTTTGAGCAATCTGGTCTACTGGGAGGTGTCCATGACCATAGCAGCAGGGTTAGATCTATAAAGTTCATTTTGAAGCCAAACTGTCTAAGATTCTGTGATTCTATGAAAGAAAAAATTAACAGGGCAAATCTAGTAAAGTTTTTGTGTTATATTGAGAGTAAAGACATTAAGCATTCAAATTAATTAGGCAAAGATTTATAGCATGAAATTTCTCAGATTTGCTGAATCCAGAAATATTGTCACCAGCATTTTAACCTTTGAACTGAACATATGGTTGTAATCTTCAAGGACACTATCCATATTCTGATTTACCTTACAGCGGATTTTTTATTTTTTTTTTCCCCTGAAGGTTTGTTACAGTCTTATGCAACCCCATACTCCAACATATGTTCTCATAATGCAGCAGTTTGTTTCCTAAACATTTTCCCTTTTTGAAGAGTAACACCTCTCTTACCTGAGTTTTTTTATTAAAATAATGAGCCCTATAACACCTTGAATCTTACAATTAACCAAAGAACACTTTATAAATTAGAATTTCAATACCCTAAAAGAAAAAGTTTTAAATACCACTATTCCTATTTTCCCAAAGGTTTGAATTGAAACTGACTGGAGTTCATTGAAGTTCCTATTTGAAAAAATTCTTCATAAACAATTTTCTGATAAGGCACAAGTAATGGCTGACACTCTTCCCTGACTTTTTTTTATCTACTGCCTATGTAACACCTGTGCCAGGTACCTGTAATAGGTAATCTGAACTTCTTACTGGTGTCCCTCCTTCAGCTGCTGCCCACAGGCCACATGAGTGGCACAGCTGAGCAAATATTAAACCTGCAACAGCTGCATTGGTGATGTCCACGTCTGTAACACCCCAACCTCCTTTTGAGGAATAGGTCTCTTTCCTGGCAACCCTGATTGAACCAGTGAATTCTGTTTGACTTTAGGTGGCAAGAGAATCCAGCTGAAAAAAAAAGAAAATCTTTTGTATCTCTATATCGAGTACTTGACAACCACACTCATTTATCTCATACATATTTATTAATGTAAGAGCTTTTTGGAAGTCATTTGACATTTCATTTGACATACTTGTATTATTACTCTTGAATGCTTATTTGCAACATTAAAAATCACTTCTAATTCTTAGAGGGTCATAATTAGGATGATACCAAAGTCATTCCACATATGAAGTCAGACTGTATGTGAATGTGATGAATACATATGTAGACATGTATATGCCTATAAAGTAGGTATACTTTTTTTATCTATCTTGCAGTCTTTAGTTATTTTATCTTAAGTAACAGTTTGGAACTCTGCATCCCATAACAATAACCACACAAATTTGCATGATCATTTATCAAGAGACTTTGACTTCTGAGAGATACCAACAGAAAATCTGACTCCATCTGAACTAGCCTTTTACACTCTCTTGATAATCAGTGGAGATAAACCAGCAGTTTTAAAGGGGAAAAAAAAAGTCTTCTACCTTATTAGATAAATCTTGAATGAAATCTGCCTGCTCCCTTGGACAACCCTCCTTTTACTTTAAGAAAGTCTACAAAATTATTTGAGAAAAAGATGTCTGTTCTGTGAGTAAGACAAAGTCCTCTTTTAGACTTTAATATGTCTGTTTTCCAGTTCTTCTGGGAAACCTATAGAGATTAGCATCTTTCAGGATCAAAACCACTTTGGCAATAGTGAGGGACTTCAAAGTCAAGCCAGTCAAAAAATTGTTGGTATCATTCCACTAGTAAAATGATAAATTTTCATATCAGAATCTTTTCAAAGGAATGTACCTATTTCTATGAAATGTCCTTAATAAGGTTTCTAGTCAAAACAAGAGAAAGAGGAAGTAAACTAAACAAAATATAAAGTGGAAGAGAAGGAGACAGGAAACGAGAGATTAAAGTAAGTTTTTAATAAAAGGTTGTTCAAATAATGTCAACATTCTCCAAAGCAGAATATCTGGATTTGTGTTCTGAGAAAATCACTATTAATGTTGAGGGTTTTTTGTCTTTATAATGTCATCCTAAAACATGGTGAAATGTTTGAGCCTTCTAATGGTGACAGTGATAATAATTTTTCATTCAAATGCAGGATGCTTTCCCTCAACCTCTCTCATATCTTAGGCTAGACTATTTGAATATTTTTAAACAAAACATTTATTTTTTGACTCTTCTAGCTTTAAAGTAGTGAAATGTAAGAAAATAGAAACATTCTGACTCATCTACAAAATAAAAAGTAAAAAGCACACACTTTTGGAAGGCCATCCCTCTAACATCATTATCCTCTCAGCTACTTTCCCTGGCACACAACAGCAACAGAAAAGAACCAGTTTTATATTAATGCCATCATCCTGTCTCTTTGCAGATAGTTAGTGTGGTCCAAAATAGATGTATGTGCTTGAAAGATTAGTCCTGGTTTTATATGCACAATGTATCAACATCATTGCACAGTTCTAAGAGTAGTTAATTTTTATTTAAAATGAAGACGCATAATGAAGACTCTGAGCTGGAAATGTCATAAGGAACTGCTTGTGTATATTATTCACCTTCAATTTCTATGATTTATGTGACGGAAATTGTAAGCGTGCTGTGAAAAGTGAAGCCCATGACTTCAAAAATATGAAACTGAATACTACAAAGGACTTTGGCATTTGAGTTACTCTGAGAAAAGATTTTATTTTACTGTTATGAAGGTGAAAGAAAAATATCTTTCCTTAAGTTTATGCTTCAATTTACTATAACATCTGTACTTAGATTTCCTTGTTCTTATATCAAGAATAACCTTAGCACAAAATTCTGTTTAGAGGATTTGGAATTTTTTTTTAAACAAGTGCTTACTATGGAATGTAGGCAGATTCACACTATTCCTCTACACATGATTAATCACCAAAAAGCCACATATGTAAAAAGGATATATAATTAAAATAAGTATTATCCGTGGCCATTAGGAAATGCTCTTCTTATCAGAGTTGCAGAATGCTGGCTGAAGTATTACATGAGTCTGCTGGGAGTATGGTTAATGTATTAACATCTCTGGTTAAGTATATACTAACCAATGGTAAATGTTATATATCACTTTTAATTTGTACATTCCTAAGGGATGAAAGCTTTACAGTGCATCCAGCTGTGAACCGAAGCCCCTCAGAGCTGCAGTGCACATTAGCTGCACTCTACAAAATGTCAGGATTGATTGTAGAATGGGTTTTATTGTCTCTTTTTTTTTTTTTCATTACGGTAGTTTATATCTCAAGTATCTGTTTTGCAAATAGAGATCATAGAATAGTAGAATCATGTAATGGTTTGCTTTGAAAGGGAACCTTCAAAGACCAGTTAGTCCAACCCCAATGACTCTGGGTAAGGGCATCTTTCATGAGACCAAGTTGCTCATAGGCCCATCCAACCTGACCTTGAACACTTCCAGAGTTGGGGCACCCATGACTTCTCTGAGCAACCTGTTCCAGTGTCTCATGACCTTTATTGTAAGATATATTTTCCTTAAGTCTAATCTAAATCTAACGTCTTTAAGTTTAAGACTCTTAACGCTTGTTCTGCCACTACAGGACCTGTTAAAAATTGTCTCTCCCTCTTTCTTATAAGCCACCTCTAGAAGATTGCAACAAGATCTCCTTGGGCTTTCCCTTCTGCTGACTGAACAACTCAAACTTCCTCTGACTGTCTTCACAGGAGATATGTTCCATCCTTATGATGGAACATCCATCATCACCTTGTGGCCATCCTCTGGACCTGCTTTAAAAGGTGCATTCTTTCCTTGTGCTGAGAGTCCTGGAGCTGGAGGCTGTACTCCAAGTGGGGTCTCACAAGAGCAGAGTAGAGGGGGACAATCACCTCATAAGTCAACATACTCAACTTACAACTAAAGTTTTGGGGTTTTTGGTTTTTTTTAATGCCTTTATACACTTCATAAAAGAGATAGTGTTGTCGACTCTCTTATATGGCTCCGAATCATGGGTCATCTACCGCCACCACCTGCGTCTCTTAGAACGCTTCCATCAACGCTGCCTCCGCACAATCCTAAACATCCACTGGTCAGACTATGTGACCAACACATCTGTTCTAGAGCAAGCAGCTATCACAAGTATTGAGGCCATGTTACTGAGAACACAGCTGCGATGGGCAGGGCACATCTCAAGGATGAAGGACCACCACCTCCCTAAGATCTTGCTTTACGGTGAACTTGCCACTGGCTGCCGCATGAGAGGAGCCCCGAAGAAAAGATACAAGGACTCCCTGAAACACCTCAGCCTTGGCCATATTGATCTTCATCACTGGTCTACTCTGGCCTCAAATCGGGAGGCCTGGAGACACACCATCTATAATGCAGCTGTCTCCTTTGAGAACACACGCAGGATCACTCTTGAGGAAAAAAGGCAACGCAGAAAGAACCGTATATTGCAGAATACACCATCTAAGGAGTCTTTCTGCTGTGCCTTTTGTAATCGGATTTGTCTGTCACGTATTGGCCTCATAAGCCACCAGCGTGCCTGTAAGCAAATGCGGATAGAGCCTTCCCAGATCTTCGTTCGCGAAGCCTAGCCATGAAAAGAGATAGTAGATAAAAAAAAAGGCAGAGAGAACAAATAAAAGCCAAATGTGGGGCTACAGAAATTCAAAGGAAACAAAAACCCACAAGTATTCACAAGAGTAGGTCATACACCAGAAGAAAGGAAGGGAAGTTAATCCCACAGTTTTTGAAACCCAAAGTCTTTTGCAGGATGTCTATGTAGTGGGCAGGCTTTGGTAAGAATGAGATTTTAGACTTATCATAGGGTCTAGTGAATGAAAGTCCAAGGCTTGTATCAGACAAGAAATCAGATAAGCTGAACCTTTCTGAGCTCAGCAATATTTGAAATCTGTTCAGTGTGGACCATATATCAGATGAACTGAAATAGGCAGGCATCCCACAGAAGAAGAATAACTTTTAAGGTAACAGGAAGATGTATAAAAGTTGAATTAAATTTACTTAGGAAAACATGCATATGTCATTTAGCATTTATTTCACCAAATGTAACAGGATTATTTCACTGTAAGACTTTTATTATTATTTAATATTAGAGACAATATAATCTCTGCTGGTATAAGACAGCACAGACCTACTGAAATCAGCCGACCTATACTGATTTATAGCAACTGATGACCTCATCCTGTATTTTTCCATTAATAAGCTTAGAAAAGCCATTTCTTCACAAATAGGAAAGCTAATTGTCTGACCTTTCAGTCTCACCCCTTTTTATAGCTGTCTTGGGTATTTACGGAGAAGAGTTATGAGAAACAACGCATCTCAGGACAGGGTCAGATGAACCTCTGCACCACTCAGGTGATGAGCACAACTGTGCTGTCCAGTGGGGCATGATGCTGGAGCAGCTCAGGTGCCTCAGTTACTGAAGCTCTTGTATTTCATATTACAACCACAAGACAGCTCCAGAGCTGAACTTCAGCATCTGGTGTGCAGATGGGGCCTGGAATCTCGGAGGGAACCATCTTTGGCTTTTCTTGTCACAGCTTGGAAACTGCAGTTCTTGGGTGGGGTCATGTTCTTCTTTTTAAATGCTTTTCACATTATGGTTGGGACTGAATGGGTTTCAAGCAGCTGTGCTTTATCCCATTCAGAAACTTCAGATGGTAGGTTTGACCAACTTCTTCCCTAAAACAAAACAATTCTGTTTAGTATTTTGTAACATACATCAGAAAACACATATTTTAAAACAATGATGAATACTTTTTATATTGTACCTCTCCATCCATCTTGTAGTTAGTCGCACCTGAT
The DNA here is from genome assembly GCF_003945595.2 of Pipra filicauda. Lineage (NCBI taxonomy): Eukaryota > Metazoa > Chordata > Aves > Passeriformes > Pipridae > Pipra > Pipra filicauda. The sequence continues at coordinate 1,827,197 of NW_024103929.1, forward strand.
CTTATGTTTCACTACAAATCAAATGAGATAAATTTTCCTCTTAAGTTACTGGGGCAGAACTAAATCAATCTGCATCCTCTTAGCCAGCCTAGACCCTGCTGCGTCTTTGGCTTCTCTCAGTCTTGTTCCCTTTTATTCAGGCTACCTTGAGTGCTCCCCATGAGAGTGGACTGGAGCCATTAAGACTGTTATCTCCAGTATTGCATCTTAATGACCCTTAAGTGTAAGCTGTTAGGCACCGATTAGAAGGGCCTCCTTCCTCTTTCTCTAAGTGGGTAGGCTCTATTAACTTGACAAATCCTCAAGGTGAAATATCTATTGGGTACAGATTAAAGTTGTTTAGGAGTTTTTTCTTCCCAGAAGGAGCTGATTCAGCAAGACCAAAATGCTTATTAGGAATATATTGCTTTTGAAAAACACCCAGTGAAATTCAGCCAGAGCTTAATGAAACTGCCTGTTTTTCTGCTGATGCATTCAGTGGGGAAACCTGACTTCCTTTACCATATGCAACGATACGATACGGGAATCGCACCATGAATACTGCCAGCAAATCTCGGTGCTTTACTGACGTGGAGCCGAGAAATTGGAATTTTTTAGATCACCATTTTCAGTCTGGTTTAGGAGTGCTGGAGTGTGTACCGATGAATTTGGTGATTTCAGACCCTGCCACACACCCTATCTATATGTTCATCTATCTATTGCTCAATTATGCCCTCCCTGGATTCTCAGATTCCCCCTCTTGTAAATCATTCAGAAGCTATGGTTGACATGAGGACTTGGATTGTCAGGTCTAACAGTATTTATTTAAAATAATTGTTTGCTTGTTGTAAGTATTTTATTAAAACTTCATTGGAACAATTCTTTTTCTTTCACAATGAAGCATTTCAGTTTCTCTCCACTCCAAATGTTGGAATTTTCTGTGATCAAGATTTGTAGCATTATACTTAATTTCTAATATTACAGTGTGATAGTAGGAGACTTGGAACCAGTCTTGCTAATTATCAAGACACTCCTACTTTTATTACACCTCAGACAAGAGCTTATGAAAAATAATAGTCGTAGAGTATTATCTACTTTGTGCCCATGGTGCAAAGGTAGAGGAAAATTTAATACCCATCATGAAAGTTGCATCAGTTTGCATCAAATATGGATCTTTTTATGCAAATAGGATTTCCCACTGCTTCTATTACAACTTGCTACTAGAAACCAGTACCTGCAAATTCTCTTTCCTTCAATGTGTTTGGGATTTCATTTCTATTGATGACAAGTGCTATTATAGAGTAATGGATTATAAGAATTGATTTAGAACCAAAAATATGAAAAGGATTATATATGCAAATGAAGGAAGAAAGGCCAAAAGAGTAGATTAAAATACAAGAAATAATGGAATAAAAATGAGAAATAAGAATGTTTCTATAAAAAATAGATAGCATTTCTGATAGTGAGAATTAGTCTGTATGACAGACATCATGCAAAAGTGAATATATTCAGTGCTAGAACATCTTTGGCACAACAGGAACATTTTTGAATATTACCATGTGAAGAATACTGGGGTTTTGACTACTATTTGCAGAGAATTTTGAGATATTCAGTGATTAGTAAAGAAGCTCCTGTTCCTCTGAACCCATGCAAGATGCTACATTAGTTGAGAAAAAATTTCTTTAAAAATAATGTTGTCCTTTCCACCAAAATAAGTAGCATTTTTTCCACTGGGAATGTGTTTCTCTCTCTTCTACCTGCCTCTGTTACATGTTCCATCAAAAGAGAGAGAGAAGTTGTTTAGTTCTTCCAAGAAGAGTGGTCATATATCTTCCTTATAGAGGTACACGAACAGGTAATAAAAATCAATTCAAATGTTTCCAAAGTAATCAAATAGCCATTGGTTGAATTTTCACTTGACAGCAGAAAAGTATAATATATGGCAGAGTATAACACAAAGTGCTGTGTTTTACAGTAGGAATACACAGTTGTTTTTCACTGAAACTAACTCCTTTCAGAGATAATTACCTTGTTTATTTACTAATGATCACTCCAGATACAAAGATATCTTTGCTTATTTTCACAAGGAAAAAAGTGCTGTTAATTTAAGAAGGAAATTTTATATCTTTCTCTATATTTAGAAATCATTAAGCAAATGATTTGTCAAATTGCATGTAATAGATTTACTTTTATTGATGTTGATTTTTCACAATATTGGGAGAGAGAAGTAATAAAGATAAAATCAGTGAAAGATGCCAAATAGAGAACATTTATTTCTATTTTTTCCTAATTAAAGAAGCTTTGTAAGTAAACAGTCCTAAACTTTATCACGACCTCTTCTTAGTCAAGATGAATACACTTATAAGAACTGCCATAATAATATTATTTAATACTCTCTCTGGGCCTGTTACATAAAACTTTAATGAATAATTTGTCAACACTAGACATAAATCTCTCTGCTGATGCATATCTTAATCTTTTTCATAATTTACAGGTCAAAGTCTGTTATCTTTATTGCAAAAAAATGTATTTGAGCAATATTGAAGATACGATTTTCAGACAGGTTTATTGCACATGCATTCATTCACAGTGGATGTTCCTCATTATTAGCAAAGATACATATATTTCCAAGTAGTGGATTTAAATTGCACCTTTTCTTTCTTTACACAGCTGCATTATAAGATTTCCTGGGCTCCATTTAATTTATTGCAGCTTCTTGTTATGCAAAGAAAGCACCTACTTAAAAAAAAATCTACATATCAGATTGTATAGAGCTTTCATACTGGGAGAGAGATTATTAAAATGTGATTTATGTCTCTGAATCTGAAGCAAATCACCTGACTGTGAAATAGTTTCTAAAATAAGCTAATTTCTCTTACTTGTTTTTAGTATTTTGTAACTTAAATTAAAGGTAAGTTTACCTGCATTTTGTGTCTTTGCAGGGCCATTTTGCGAGTTCCCATTTAATCTTGATGTTGCTGCAATAATGTTGTTTATTCCTTGTTCAATGCTCCTATTTAATCTTCTCTTTTTTTTTTTTTTTTGTCTTTCCTTAAAATAGACTGAAATTAACAGAATCCCTTGAATTTCAGGTTATTTTACTGATGTTTTTTGCACCAATTAATTTTTCTCAGAAAAGTTTTCAATTAAACCCCTGGTGATAGGAGGTGGAATTCTCCAACACTAATCTGGAAATTCCACCTCCCAATCACTGGGGGGTTAATTGAAGGCTTTTTTGTGGAAAAAAATGAGTGGTGTATAACCAATCAGCAAAATATTATGAGACTATAAGGAATACTGTTAACCTTGGACTGTCTAAGGAGAAGAATATTGCCTTACTTGAAAGAGAAAAAAGAATTGCAAGAAACATATGAAATGGATCAGCATACTGAAGGAAGAATTCATTAGTGAGCTCCAAGACAAATTCTCATTGCCTTTTAACACAACACCTTTCAGACATGGCTCTCTAATTTTAGCAAGGCATGGTGTGTCCTGTGTTCCTGCAGAATGACCTCTGAGAAAAGGACAGCACTTTTGTAAAAGTCCTTACATAGTGTTAATTGGTAAATCGGCTTCTTTGTCTTTGGTCTATAGATCTATGGTGGCTAAAAGCACTGAAGGTTCTGTGCCCGAAACAGCAGTTCTCAAAGAATTAAAAAGTCCCTGCCAGTAACTGTATTTGCCTCAAACTACAAGCCAAATGGGCAATGTCACAGCTCCAAAGAAACTTTGATAGGTTTTCTGGGTAGCATGCATGATGCAATAACATCACAGGATTTTTATATAATGGATAAAATAGGATCCTTCAAAACCCAGGAGTGGGAGCTCCAGCATTATTGAAATATATTCTATTAAATGTAAAATAACATTTATTCCCCAATCAATAGACTCCTGGTAAATCATATCCTGCTGTGAGTGAATTTTGTAGATTACATTACAAATTCTTGATATGCATCTGTCGTTCTTTGCAGAGCTGCTACTTTAACTTCATGCATTGATCAGCTAACAGAATGTGGATTCAAAAAGAAAAAATAATTACTGAACTATAGTCTTCCATTGATCTTCTTGTAGTTTGATAGCTAAGCAGAAGCATATTTGCTTATTCTGATCCACTAGGCACTTTCTCTAATAAGTATTTTATCTGTTTTTTAGCCATTTCTGAAACAACATTTGGCAGGAGAGAGGGAGATGTTACATTTTTTTTTACTGTTTTGGTATGAAATGTATAAAGGGCCTAGGACTCTTCATCCTCAGCTCAATGAATTAGCAACAGATTGGAGATATAGTTCTTGTTCCCTCTTTGACCCCATGATTTGCATTCCTGTCTGCACAGGGGGGCCAGTTAATGGGAGGAATGGAAATACATTCTCCTTTAATACCCCATAGCCAGGTGGCTAATGTGTTTATTCATCATGTAGATTCAAAACCTTCCAGGATGAGAGCCTAATCTAAACTGTTGTTCAAAAGCAAAAATCGCTGCTACCACATCCTCCTTATGAGGAAGCTCTGACCTGCTGTCCAATCACTTACATTTTCCAGTTTTTTGGGAGCACCCAACTCAGAACTTCCAAAGGAAGGAGGAAGGGTTTCTGGTATTCTTTGATCCTTTATCCTTTACATTTCTTAATGCCATACATCTACTGTTCAGAACGGTGGGTGTTGCTAATCTCAGTAGAGACACTGAATAACCCTTTGTCCACGTAGAGAGAGACCTTAAAGAATGTGCATCACCCTGATGAGTTCCTCTCCTTGAGCTGAACACTTAAGGGTGACAGTGCTGATTGCCACTTCATCCAGCAATTTTCTTATCAGTTGAATGGACAAAATCAATATTTTTCATATAATATTCCTGTTAATTCATATTGCCAAGATATTTTTTTGCTATAGGGGATTACTTCACTACCAAATTGCTCTGAGAAACACTTCCTACATACATTATGCAATTCATGTTATGAGAAAAACCAGACATGATGATGAGACAGGGAGGATTTCTAAAAGTGAAGCAGCTACCAGATGTTGAGTTGAACAAAGATCTGGAAAGCTACCAGTATACAATCAGTTCTTTGTTGAGGCATGAAAATACTATTAAAGAGTTTTTCTGCCTTACCTCTGTAAACAGCTGCATGTGTCTTTTGACCATTCTCTCGTACTTAGAAAAAAAATGGAAGATGACAATCTGATAATCACAAAACTATTCAGTCGAACACTAGAATCTATATTACCTCGAAAGTCTAAGGCAATAATTGATGATTCCTTAAATATATTTCAGTAAGAGTAGTTAGACTATTATTCTACAAAATATATGAGGAAGCCATGATTTATTAAGATCTCAAAATAAATAGAAGGGATCGTATTTCTTAAAATGTTTCAAAAGTTATCTAGGAAATACAGTTCATTAAACAGGTTTCTCAACACAATCCATTCTAAATATTCACAATAATGTATATTCAATAAATATTTAGCCATCCATCTCCCATTATCATTCACTGAGAACAACACACCTTTTTCCTCCTAAGAAACCCAGAACCTGATACTTCAAAGAACGAAGGAAATTATGTCAAGTCATTTGTCAAAATAATCATTAACTTGCATCATAAAAAAAATTCACATAGTGGGTCTGAAGAGATGCATCATAATATATGAAATGCTGAGTAAAATACACTGGCATTTCAGGTGTACATTGAAGTGAACGTAATAGATCTTTCATTTACTTGGATTGCTTTGTCGATTCCTGTAAATTTATGGTTCAAGCTAAAAGCACCATAATTAAACAATCACGTTCAGTCATGAATTTTCCCCTTTCATATCCAGATATGTTTTTTCAGATGGATTTCATAAAGATATCTGCAATCATTGTCTCTCTGCAGCTTCTAAAAAGAAAAATTCTCCTACTACTAAGCAGTGGATTTACTCAATTTATATTCACCATAAACGAGATAATTCTAGGTTTATTAGACAAATATAAGGAGTTTGATTCAAATTTATCAAAATATTTGAATATACATTTTATCCTAAATACATACCCAGCTCACCCTGGCTGAGCCAATGTTGCCTGTCCCCAACACTATTTTCCTATCTACTGTGTACATATTCATAATCCTGATAAATACATCTTGTAGCTGCCTACAAGATCACGTGTTGCACTTGGAAATTCTTTGCTGTAGAAGAATTTAAAATATGGACCCTTTGTTCACAAAACATAGTAAGTTATCTCTGTGGTCTAGAGAGGGAAATCTTGAGACATCATGGGGTTTATCATTATATAAGGAAAGGGGAGCTGTAGAGCAAATTTATCCCTATTTTGTTACCAGTTACACATGTTTTCCACTGCTATACTTCAGGAATTTTCCCATATAGCTGCAAGCTGTACACTTGAAAAAACAATATCTCAATAAGTCAAGCATGAGGGTAAGACTGAAGAGAACACTGCCCCTTTTCACATGGTGTTAATTTACATCACACATCCCATATCACTCATTTGAACTCCAATTAATATTTAGTTCTCTTCCAATTTGTTATTTCAATTTTAAGGCTACATTTACTTGAGAAACTCAGAATAATTTAGATGGAAACAGATTTCAGGGGTCATGTGGTCCAACTTCCTGCTCAAAGCAAGGCTAACTTCAAAGGCACTTCCAAATCTGAAGCTAAATCAGGTCTCTCCAACTCTTGCTTAGCTATGGATGAATACTCCACAATTTCCCTGGGCAACATTTTACTCTTTTGACCCACTTCATTGTGAAGAAATAAAGAAATAAAAATAAAATAATAATTAAAAAAATCTTTCTGTGTTCTAACCAGAAATTTTCTTGAAGAAAATTGTTTGTTTTTTTCTCATCCTACCAAAATGCACTTCTTAAAAAGGTCTTACTTTGTCTTCTCTGCAACTTCCCACCATGTATTTAAGTAAAAAGTATGATCTTCTTTATATGGGAATATAATTCTCTGTATTTCTTCTTCCTCCACCTCTTCTTCCACCACCCAAATGTTATTTAATTGAGTGATTTTAAAAGAACCTCTTTTCTATGTTTTTTCAATAAAGCTTAAAGATGTATGAAACTATGATATGCTGCTTGAATTAGATATAATTTAAAAGTTAGTTATAATTGCTCAAATTCAAGTGTCTAAATGCTCTATGATCAAGAAGCTGTTTCTCCTGTGAACAATGAAAGGTATTGCTAAAATGAAGATACTGTTTTGCTTTGTTTTGTTTTGCTTTCAGATACCTCTCTGCATTTATTCTTTCATATGCAAAAGTGACATATGCTGAAATACACCTGAGATTGTCAGGCCATTGTGATTTTAATTCCAAAAAGCAAACAGCAAGTGACTGTTAATGTGAGAACTATGACTACAATTAGATATTCTCAAATGTAAATTTCTTATCAATATTTCAGATTAATATCTCTACCTATGTTTTTTAAAAAGGTTGTATTTGAAATTCAAATCTAAGATAAGTTAGTTGACTTCCCTGAAAATATCTAATAAACAATAGCAAATTTATTTTGTTATTGTCAAACAGAATTAAGCAGATACAGACAATATTGCTGTTTTGCATTTTCAGAAGTAAATGCAAAGTAACATATAGTGATGAGCTTATTATTGTCTGGGAAATCAAAATTATTTCTCTAGATAAAACCATCTTGATTTCACCTTATTTTTCAGGTTGCCATTTTTCATTACTAATATTGTAACAGAGATATAATATAACACCACTGACTATTTTGCAGAAAGCTTTTATTAAATGTTACTGCAAAATAACAGTTATTTTCTTTGACTGAAAATAGAACAAATCATACTTAATCCAAGCAATCTTCCAGCAAATCCATTTAAACAAAATCTACCCTCTTTGAGCCACTCCTACGAATCCATCCACAGGATCATGACTTTAATACTTTGGGAAAAGAAACAAACCAGCTTGAGAAACTTGGTACTTTTAATAATCATTTTAGCTCTCATTTTTAGAGATACAACTAAAATGAACAAAACTGTGGTCCAAGTTCTCACCTATCTTACTTATGCATTGTGAGACTCAGCATTAATGAAGAGTGGCCAGTCAGGCTTCCAGTTTCATTTGTTAATGTCTTCTTAGATTTTTAATAACCCTGGTTCCTTGTTGCTCAGTGATAGTAAAATAAGTCAGGATCAATCCAATGAAATGGTATTACAATAAATACTCCTATGTATTTATATATTCTTAGATGCTGTAGGACAGATGTGAGTGGAGCAGGCTGACAGCTTCTGACAGCAAGTCACAACCGACGGCCTTAGGTTTCCTTGGATCTAAGCACAGAGGTCGGGTTAACATTTACAGCCCAAATCTGCAAAGGTATTTGCTCATCTAATCTCCATTTGTATTCCTAAATTTCAATTGAAATCCCTGGGTAGGTAAGAACCAAATGTGAGCCTCTGTGGCTCCCTGGGAGTTCTCAGTTGGTCTAGTGGTTCCCAGCACTGGAAGATTATCTCCCACATATTCCTTCCTGGTCTCTATCCATCATGAGATGCCTTAGTGAACTTACTGGGACCAGTAAACATTTAAAAAAATATTAAGGGTTTTTTTCCCTCTTTTTTTTGGTGCCTTTTTTTGATGTATTTCTTAGGTTGTTGTTTGGGATTAATTTTTTTTTGTTTGTTTTTGTTTGTTTTTTGTTTTTTGTTTTTTTTCACTAAATCACAATCCTTAATTAATGAGTTTAAGAGTCTTTCTTTTACTGTTGTTCAAACTGGGAAAGCTTTCTTCCTGGCATCCTTTCCTTGTGAACTTGAAAGCTGCTCAAACATATAGATATGCATAAGGTTACACTTTCACACTCTCTAATTAAGGATTAAAAGTGGAGTGTGTATCTCAGATGACAAAAAAGCAAAAGGTGAGATGGTAAAAGGGAAATGAAGCACTTGTAATGACAGGGGTTCACAAATCTTTTGTTCTCAAAGTCTTCTTACCAGAATTTCAAAGCCAGAGATGCTATTGCTCTGTCATCCTCATTTCACTCTTTCCAGGGGAAGAAAGAGTGGTTAAAAAGTTACTGATACTGTGACCTGTCTTCTATCATATCATTCTTCCATCATGTTGCCTGTTGGGGTTAGGAGTAAGGGTGTCTTGTCCCTAACTTTTACTTACCTGACTTTCTTTTCCTTCAGTTTCTCACACAGAAGGGAGATTAAATTTATGCTGTGGATATGCTACACCGAATTGAAGGCAGAACATCTCTCGATCACCTTGACTCCACAAATAGTCCAGTCAAAGTGAACAACTGAGGAAAATACTCCCTTTACATTTACCAAGGAATGCACACATGCATATGTAAAATATTAATTGAGAAATACAGAAAAGGGAAAACTGGCATGATTGGACAAGGCAAAAAACTCTGTGCTGACTTCCATGAAGTTAGGAATCAATTTCTGCTATACTCTGCATGTAGTCAGCGAAGACAGGTTCCTACAGAGCCAGACTTTATTAGGCAAAATGAATCTCTGGAAGTATCCAAGCTCCTGCACTGAATTTCGAGAATTTAAACATTCATAAGGAGAAGTATTAATTTGACTAAAACCAATGTCTATATTATAAATTTCTATACCTGAGATAGTTTTCAAAATCAGTATCATTGTGAACAGAGGGAAAGTGGTACTTTGACAGTGCATTTCATCTCTTCTTGCTATAGACATCTATCATAGCTCAGATACGTTGCTAGCCAAATTACATTTTTCACTACAAAACACAGTCTGAGGTGATGTACTCAGATACTGATGTTAGGCAGGATAAATCCTACCCTCTGTAGTAAGGAGAATAATCTAGTATTTCAGTATTTGCATATTCAATGAGTTCACATAGTTCTGCTTAGAAAACAATGTCTATATTCCCATTTGCAAAACTTCTCAATTTTCTATATACTTCCCTGTAATTATATTCCAGAATAAGGGACAATTCTGGGGATAGGGATTTTACTTCCATAATATTTATTACCATGGGATATCACTGAGGCCAAGAACACAGTAAGATCAAAAGAAGAAAAAAAGAAACAAAGCAGGATAAGCAGCTATATGGATAACAAGAACATCTGCAATTATATTAGATTAAACAAAAATTCATAAGGGATATAAACCTTCATGCTTCAGAGCATAAGCTAATCACTAACTGATGGGAATTAAGAAACTTTTGTTATGGAGAGGTTAATCCCTAATTGCTTACTAAAGTATTTCTTGCAACATCATCTGAAGCAAATAGTACTGCCACTGGATACTAGACAAAACAGACAATTAGTCTGATGTTATATAATAATGTCTATCTTGCTGACTTGTGACTGTAATGTACAAAATGCAAATCCATGTTTATCCTCGTTTCCTAAGGAAATGAGTCTTACACAACCTCACTATTTGCTATCTACTATACCCCCTGAATCCATTAATCAGATCTTCTGAATGCATTAGCCAGATTCAACATTTGCCACAGCAGCCCTGGAGGATAAAAAAATTCTTACACATTCTGCAAAATCAGAAGCTTGGCCAAGAAGAAAGGCCCAAGTTAGTGCCCCACGGCCAGAAAATATTCAGGAAGAGATCATCATCCATTTGGTTGGCCTGCTGTTAGCCAACCATCTTGTTAATCCTGGCTGGCTGGCCAGTCCCTAGACCACTCAGAAGAAGCTTGTGTATGTCAGGTCCTTCACTGGCAGGAATTAGGGGAAACATGAGCGAAAGGACATTGCAGATGGAAGAGGTGGAGGTTAAAGATGTGGATGAGGGCAGAAGGAACATCTGAATGGCTAATGGGCATCTGGGCAATAGAGTCAAAGTAGTAAAACTTTATGGTGAATAGATGAGTGGATATAAGGCAGTAACACACAGAAAACCTGAATTCATTCCCTTTGTTGTTCATATAACAACTCATTTGAACATTCAAGAAAAAATATATCTGAATAATAAAGATGACATAGGATTGTTCTGAATGAAGCAGTGCACCCTCAGCTCTCTCAGCATCTTCTCCCCTATTTTACTTTATTTCTGCATAAAAAAAATGGAGATCCATACTAACTCTGATACTTTTATGCATAAACATTCTGTCCTTTCTTTTTCCCCTTCACAAAAGATATAAACCATGGATCCACCTTCAATTTCTGCTCACCACATCACAGACAAAGGGTTAACACAGAAGAGTTTGCTTTGTTTAGCTTCAGTTTCAAAGACTGTACAATTAAACAGGGCCTGTAGTCAGAAAGGGAGATAGGAAAGCCAGTGGTACTGTGACCTCATCTGAAATAGTTTGAGGGCTCTTCTGTCTTATAGCATTTTCATGAGACTGGTGAAAGACTGTCTTTCTGCTCTATTATTCATTCTGTGTATGTCCATCCTACAGGGTTGACAAGGTATTTATGGGAATCAGCTGTGCTGACTTTATACAAGTAGAGAATTTCTCTCTGCTGGGAGCACTCTCCACTTGCAGATGAAATGCATTCGCTGTACTACAGAGCAGTGCAAAATGATTAGAGCTGAACCAAGACCTTAACTGACACTCATTATTATGGTGTGTCTGCACTGTAAGAAGATGTGTGATTGCGGCATGTATCAGCATATTTGCACTGCCTTTAATTTAGGCAGTGAAGATACCATAACATGGAGCTCGAGGCAGAGTTTTACAAGTCTGTTACAGACCATTTGTATACAGTTCTTATACTGGATGTGTATAAGTGTGCATTTGTGCATGTATGTATATATGTGTGTGTATATATATATACATATATATTTATAATTATAGAGTAGGACAACAGCAGGAGAATAAATCAAGTCCAGGAATAGGCAACGCATTCAGTTGTCCATTCTAGTAAATTACTGGAAAGGCTCCTGGCACAGCTTTGTTCTGAGATCCAGCACAATTTCTCAGATGTGTACAGGAATTAATGTGGCTCAAGAACTGCAGCTAAAAGACAGTTTGCTTAAATTTGTTCCCCATATCCCTAATTTCAAAGGCTAGCAGAGAATGGGCACAATTAGGATATAACAATTTATCTAAGGGTAGCTGAACAAATTCCAACATTGCTTTATTAATATTGTGCAATCAGTGACAAATAAATCGTCATCAGCCCCCAAAATTACTAAACAGTAGCTATCCCTAATACACCTTCGTGCTTGATGATAACTGTACTAATCACTGAGCAAGCAGATTCTTGGCTAGATGAGACACTGGAGAAAATAATATTGTTCGGTTTTCATCCTCATGCATAAAAATATTTCTCCTATTTTGAACTATTCCCTCTTTACCTTAGACCCTGACTCCCAGATCACCATTGTCTGTTTTGTCTCTGTGGAAGAAAAAATCATGAAAGATGATTAAATAACACCTCCAAGAAACAACTCTAAGTGGAGTAGTGAAATTTAAGTGGAGCATCATTAGGTGCAGGAGTGATTTTCTGATCAATCTCCAAGGTTTTGCATAATACCTATCCCTGTGACCAGGGTTTTATAGGAAAAAGGGTTGGAGAGAGGAAGTTTTTGTAGAGCGTATGGTTATAGAGTGGAAGGAAAGCTTTCAAAGTTGTTCCTATTCAATAAATCTCACTAGTTTTTGCTGCACAGAGACAATATACCGGAAGAAAGAGGGAAGGATTATTAATTTGGGGAATAAGTAGTATATTTCTCTCTATATTAAATATGTGGTAAAGGGAATTCAGCCCCCCCCCCCCCCCCCCTTCAAGAGCACTTGAGAGCAGTCCCTACTTCTCCCTAAGTAGCTAGTTTGGCAGTCTTCAGACAGGAGGAACAACACTCTTGCCAACTGTCACTAACAAATTGAAAAAATGACAAATTCAGCTTTAATAGAAAACTTGCACTAGGGAGAGCAAATAGCCAAGGAACATATGTATATATTTTAAAGCATATGGTCTTCTTGCTGTCCTACTAATTAATATAATACTGTGAGTTCTTTTATGTTCTCTCTTTTTTCCTCCATAAACTGTGAATATAGGGGGCTGTTTGGGACATAATTAACATTTTCCACTGTTATACATTATAAAGGACTTGGAAGACATGTGCTGGCAATTGGATACATTAAAATCAGAAGAAGATGAGAGAGCAGTAGATTCTGACAAGAAACACCCAAAACAACAAATAACCAAACACATTCTTAAAGACCAGATAGTAGATCCTTCAAAGTACAAACCAGACACACAAAACTTAAAAATAAGAGACAAGGGAGTTACAGGAGACAACTTGACTCAAGCTTCCCCCTACAAACCATACATCCCATTATTCTCGTTCAATGTTATGAGATGAAAACTATTTCTAGAGATTCCATGGAAAATCTGTGCTCTGTAAATGTATCTTACCCACCCTGTGGAGACATTTAACATTAACTCAGCAAAAGTAAAAAAAAACCCTTGATTCACCTATGTGTTAGATTGCTTAAAGATGTGAAACAAATTCCTCAAGGATTCTGAGGTGAGAATGATTTGATGAAAAAGTAGCAAGAAATTTTTATGTAGAGGATGAAGACACCATCTCCCTTTAAACTAAACAGGAGACTAGTGATAAAGAAAAATTAAAGTTTTTAGTCTGAAAAATATTTTTTTAAGAGAAGATTCAATTAAAAATCAACTCCAAATAGTACTTGCTTTCAGATTTTTAATAGCTTGAAATATAAAATTTGGAAAGAAACAGATTTTTAATTTAATTCTAAATTTTATCTTGGTCAGTAATTTTTAAATATTTGCATTACAAAATCTAAAATTGACTGAAAATTTGGGGTTTATTCTTCTTTGTTTCCTACACCACCACCACTACCTCCAGTGCAAAATAATGAAGAGGGGCCTTGCACTTTCAACACAATTTTTTTCTCGTTTTACTTTCTCTTCTTTGCAATCTACAAATCTTTCTTGAGCCTAGTAAAAGTCTGAACTATCAGAAGAGAAACTCTGACCATTTTGGAATAGTCACCTCTGACTAGGGGAAACATTTCAGAATATGAGAAAACCACTAAATGAAAGAGTTTTAGACTGGCTAGGTTATAACATAATTGTCCCTAAGAGGATTTCTCATTCTGTTTGTCTGAAGTGTTTGATATTGGCTTTCTGTCAGAATTATAATATCTGACTTCCTGGACAATATTTGCTATAGTATAGTAATTCCCATAGCCTTGTATCATCCTTCAAAGTTCACAGATTCCAGGTACTCATGCCTTTCTTGTGAAAAAGAAAACAAAAAACCCAAAACAGACTTAAAAATGCCTAGCACTGTTGTTCAGTGGTAGATCTAAAGAGTGCAACTCTGTCTCTGATCACTCTGTAGATTTTTGTGACTTTACAGAGCAGGGTGCCATTGGCTGGCTGCATAAAGAGTTACCCACTATGCTGAAAGACAGGAGAGTGCAAGATATTAGTGCCACAGTTCCTAGAACACATATTGCAACTACCAATTTAGATACTATTTTGATGCAGTGGCATCTGTTTCTATAGAAAAGTGTTTCTTTTGTCTTCTATAACCATACTACTACCATGTTGTCAAAGACCGAGAGAAATAGCTTTTACTCATCCAAAGTGTAAAACAAATTATGCAGTTTTGGTGAAAAAAAAATTTGGGTGACTGCCAACACCAAATTAATTGAAAATATTCAGAATACAATGCTAGTATTTACATTTTGAATTTCAGTATTTATAAGCTCAGAATATTCTCCAATATTTGCTTAAAACTAACTATTATCACATTCATTCTGCCATTAAATTCACTTTATAGAATATTCACAAAAGGCAAACACAAAGGAAGCAAAAAAATAACATGGAGAATTCAATTATTTTACTTGAGTGCTTACTCACAGAAATACTTCATAAGTATTCATTCAATATTGGCACCCATTGCTAAGTCAATAAATCAAATGATCTTTAAGAAGTACCATTAAAACATCGTCACTTTTTCTTTGCTAAGTTATAACTGTAGTTCTCTTCGCTAGATTGGGCCAGTGCTCAGTTGTCAATCAGGAGGAAAAAAAATCCATTGTTGCGTCATTGTTAATGAAAAGGTAAAACTGTTGAACACACATTCTCAATATAGGGATCAGAAACCATGGCATGCAAGACAGAGTTGTCCTGCTCTTACCTCATCCCTGGAAGTGTTCAAAGACAGGCTGAATTGGGCTTAGAGCAACCTGGTCTAGTGGAAGGTGCCCCTGCCCGCGGCTGGGTGGGTTGGAACTAGGTGATCATCAAGGTCTCTTCCAACCCAAAACTCTCTAATGTTCTGTTACGACTGGAATGAAAAAATGTTAGTTTTGGTTGGTCGGAGTAGAGGTTCCCTCTTTTCCTTGTCTGAGAAACTGGTTTTGAGTATGGAAAGCCTTGAGATTTCCAAGTTAAAAAGAAAACTAACTGACCTTGAAAATAGGAAACTAATATTATTGGAAAAATATAATTGTCTCTTCTGAAGAAAGATGACCACTGGAACTAGTAGTAACCTAATTAGATATGTGAGCCGTTTTGGCATTTACAATTTATAAGGCCAGAGTAGTAAAATATAAAGAAAAATTTCTGTATGATCTTATTAAACCAAGGAACTCCAAAACTAAGTCACTCTGCCAAGCTATTGGGAGAAAAATAGTTTTAACTGATAGGTGGAGAGTTAACAGACTAGTTGAGCTACTCCTCAGAACACGTAGAAATTCTAGAAACTTTTTGTAGTTTTGATAAATTAGCAATTTTATTAAAAATAGATTATAACTCCAAAAACTTCCCGACACTCTAAATACGTGTTCACTCTCTGAAGATCCCTTTTGAGACTCCACTGTCTCTCTAGGGATGAACAATAAAGCATCTCTTCTCCCTTCAGCCTGCTTCTCTTAGTGCTTTTGAATCTAGCCCATGCAGTGAAAATGGCCTTTTGCCTTCTCTAACTTTCTGCAGTTCATCAGCTGACTGTTGCAGCATAATAGGTCCCCCTGCAAGAAAGGTGCTAGAGAATTTGGGACTATAAAGATGGAACCTCCAGACAGTCATTCAAACAGCCTTGCTAAAGACCAAGTCTTTCACGTTACTAGCAAATTACCTGGCATCCCAAGGGGCTCAATTTAACAACAGTGATCATCAAG
This sequence comes from Pipra filicauda, assembly GCF_003945595.2. Lineage (NCBI taxonomy): Eukaryota > Metazoa > Chordata > Aves > Passeriformes > Pipridae > Pipra > Pipra filicauda. The sequence continues at coordinate 1,843,245 of NW_024103929.1, forward strand.
CCAGTTTATTGCTACCTTCTCTCTGGAAGCTGAAAAAGCTCTTTACTCTTTTCTTCTGTGAAACTCTTTAGCTTCAGAGTATCTGGTTTAACAAGCTCAGCTCAACATGGGATTATCTATAGATGTATTTCTTTATTCGTCTCCCCTCTGCCTTCCCCTCGACCTTATTAAGGGGGTAAAAACTATCTGGGATTAACCACTGCCTCTCAATAAATACAAATGATAGCAGAAAAATGACTTAATAATTATTTTGCAAAATGACAGTTGCCTGATATGTATTTGCTTATCTGCTCTTTTGTGTAAAATTATGCCTGTGTTTACACAAGAATCCCAGCATTATAACTCTCAAAGATTGAACTTTGAAAAGCTAAACCAGTTCTACCATAATTATAAATTTGAAATAAAACTAAACTGGATCTCACTTCACTGAGGACACAGCAAGTGGCCAGAACACAAGCCACTTCTATAATTTTCTTGAGACTGTAATAAATCCTCTAATCTTTCAGGCTTATAAAACTGTTCATGTCTATTTCAGTCAAAACAATTTCTTGTCCAGTTACTTTTAACATCACCAAAGTTTCCTAGTGTCATTATACCAAGTATCCCCTTGTAGCTTTGTCCTCATTCCCTTATTTCTTTAAACCCAGAGGAGCTCTAGGGTATATAAAATTCAGCAGAGTAGCATGCATACAATATACACCTATCATTGGAGGCAGGAGCTGCCTTATTTTACTAGCAAAATCAACTCAACACCACAAAAGTAGCACACTCCCAGACGTAAGGATAAGAGACCTTCCTCCGGGCTATGGATTATAGCTCATGTATTTGGGTTACATTAGCATTTCACACTGTAGAGGCTTGATTCAGCCATAAATTCTACCAGTGTAACAGAGGATGAAGGGTCTGAAGTTACAAAAATTTACCCAGCATGGCCTGCACTCTCTGCTCCCTAGTCTGACATGGAGGGATCCACACAGCTGCAGAAGCACAAGTCACAGACCAAAGGAGTACAACCCACAGCTCTATTTAAACTATGCCTTGAGCATGGATCCTGCCTCTTTGCAAACACTCATACACTCATAGATTTCTAAACCCTTTTCCTCAAGGCTAGGAAAAACTGTTATTAAATGAACAGGGCTCCATCCAAATCACACATTGCCGATACACATTTCTTGCTCCCAAATCCTTGAAACTGAGGAAGTATGTTACTCAAGGATATATTTCCTACAGCAGAAGGATGTCACATCTTTGTTTTCCTTACATATTTTTCCATTCCTTTTTCACAACAGAATCAATTTGACCTGTGTCTTAGAAGGGGCAGTGACAAATGGACAGTAAAGTTACACAGCAGTTACTCTGTTCTTCACCCCATACACTCATACCACACTCAACGAGGACTCATGGAGAAAATGAGATTACTGCTCCCCTCCTTCCCCTCCCAGTCTCCCACTTATAAAATCTGCACCTGGGTTTGCTTGGCAGCATAACACCATTGTTGTATTCTATCCAGCAGGTACTGAGAGATGCTGATTATAACATTTGGGATTGTTCCTCTTCCTATTCTTCCTGCAGGAGGGGGAAATGTTATTTGTAAATGAATACAAGAAGTAGTAATTAACTGTTATATAAACCTAATTTCAACAGTGAAATCCATAATAACAATCTTTATATTCATTTCCCTGTTATCAAGACTTCAGACTGCTGAGAAGGATTTGGATGATTGGAGCATAGGCAGCTATAGCTCTGGGGAGTGCTGGAGTGGTGGGGCTGTCCTGGGGATGCTCAAAGTCATGGATCCCTAGCCCTGGAGCAGACGATATTTGCAAGTGTGCCCTGAAGCCAAAGACCCTGAAAGCTGATACTACCAGTGAAGCTGACAAGTAGCATCAAATGAGCTGCTGCACAGTCTGGAGAAGTTTTGATTCATCACAAACTTGGAAAAAACCTTGGATTTACATACATATTAAAAAAATTAGGTGGATGAAATTCGATTTTCTTGAGACTCAGAAACCCTTTTTATGCCTGTGTGAGCCTGTTTCTATTCCATAGATTTGAATACAGTTTACATCTCCTGATTTTTCTGTTTTCTGAACTAAACATTTATTTTTTCATCCTTTCCTGACAATTTGTCTTTATGATCTTTTGTTTTCTTTGTTGATCTCTTTTAGACTCTACAACATTTGCCAGTCTGCTTGTTAATGAGTAGTGCAAATTCTACAAACTTGAACTGAATCAAAGAGTTCAGTAGTTTGAGAAGAATTAAATAATTACCTTTTTTATTCCTGCCCACAACTCTGAAATTAATATACTTTAGAATGATAGTCTTTCTTATAACATTGTATATTTAACCCACATACTGTTTATAGTTAACTCCCATGTTTTATATTGCTCTCATTTTCTTTTTCCCTTTCTTAAAGTATCTTTTTATTTTTCCTTCCTCAGTATACTTCTTTGTAGTTGTCTTTCAGAAATTTCTTCTAGTTGATCTCTGTCTATTTCTCTAATATACCATAATATATCTGAGTAACTCTTCTGTCCTCCAAAGTGATAAAACTAATCCCAGCCTGAAGTCCTTCCACTTCTCATAAGTATATTCACTAGTCTGTCATCCATGTCTTTAATGAAAATATTAAATAATACATGTCCCAGAACTACTGTATGTGAGGTCAATTTTATGCCTTCTAGTTTGGCATAAAACTAGTGAGAACTCTGCTCTGAGTATGCAGCGTTTTTTTCCCAACCAGTTCTGCATCTACAACTGCATCAGATGCATTTGATCAAGACTGTATTTCCCAAATTTGTTTGTAAAAATGCCCCATGCATCCACATCAAAAGACTTACATAAGACAGACTATCAAACATATCTAGTGCTTCTTGCATATCCGCTTGGCCAGTTAACATGTCAAGAACAAAATTCAAATGGCTTGGCATATTTTGTCAAATCCTGACAAATCCATATTGCCCTTTCCTTAGCACCTTATTATCTACCAGCTGCACAAAAACAGATTAACAATTTTGTTTCTATCTCTTTTGGGGTGTCAAAATGAGGTCAAATGCTTTTAAAGTCCTTGGGATTTCCTTTTCCCCACTCTAAATATTGGATGATTCTGCTGTTTTCTTTTGTTCTCTGAATCATCTCTTCATTTCTGGAAATAATTTTTCTGTGCTTTGGCTAACTTTTGAACTACTTGCAGGTATCTTTCAGCAATACAATGATAATATATCCAAGTAACTCTGAATTCTTCTTTTCCTATTTTTATCTATTTTCCTATTTTGTTGTCAACTGGATTATGATGAATTTATTTGCATAACAAACTTATTTAAAATAAAAGTTTTTAAATTTGATCTCTTCTAGTATCATGTACCAGTTACTACTTTCTGCACATTTTTTCCCTGATAAAATTTAAGGATTATTTTACATTATAGCTATGTACAGATAACAAGCCAATGAACTAGAGCTAGAACCAGCACTGGAATTCAGTCATCTCTGCTGGCGAATTGTTATAGTGCTCATGTTTTTGGCCACAGCCAACTAACCAGAAAATTTCTGGATCTAGTTCAGGAGTTAGTACAGGTTGGGGACCATTCCCAAATGGCAGCACAGATCTGCCCGTGTTGTGCTGGAAACTAAGAGAGTTTAATAGTGTGGATGTGACTGGACTGTGCAAATTGGCCTCAGTGTCAGAGAATGATCCCTGGCACTGTTCGGTTTATTAGTACAGATCTAGCATCTATCTCCTGATATTTTCCTTATCCATCAGATGTTAAGTTAGTTCAAATCTCTCAGTCCCACTAGTCCTTACATTTTAATGTCACGGTTACATTGTTAATAATTCCCCATCAACACAGTCTCTGGATATTGTAGTCTGTAGGAGTCACATATGCCTTTTATCTCAATCCATGGATATTTGATTATTCCATATTTCACTTTCTTCTGTGTTCATATTTGATTTATTTTTTTTCCTAGATACATAAGGGAATAACTTCCCCATTTTCCCTTCCTTTAGTTCCAGGGCAAGCAGTTCTTTTCTCAATATTTCCACTTTTTACATAAAGCCAGGCAATAAGAATTCCAGTAGTCTGGATGATGAGTTGGAGACACAAGCTTCAGTGAAGGATTACCTATAAATTTTATTTGGTTTTCTTTCAGATAGCAATAAAAATGGATTTCTGAGAAAATTACTTCTTGGACTTGATATTTGATTCTGCTCCCTGCAAAATGACAGAAATGAGAGATCAGCATTTTTACACATTTGGTAAATATATGTAATTAATTATTAGAATTTCATACAATATTTAGCTCTGCAAATTTTTTCATATATTTTATATTAGGTACTCCAGGTGCACACAGGTGCAACAGCCCTTTCAAGCACAGCATACTGAAGGATGGAGACCTTGGATGAGTAACCCTTTTATCAGGTTTAACAATAAGTGGTGTATTTAGACAGCATATTTTGGACCCCTAATTAGCAAAACATCATAGTCTATTCAAAGTAGTATAGAGGGGAAAAAAACACATCAAAACTTACAAAACCCCCTAAAGTTTATTTTTTTCACATCCATACACACACTGGAATATATATTCTGGAAGGAGAGGAAAAAACCCCAGGCCCTCAGTAACTGCTGAGCCATTGAAACAGTTTTCACAACATCATAGATAATTACAATTATCCTTCTCTTAGGGACATTGGAGCTGCCAATTTTCTGCAATCGAAAATAAATAAATAATTCAGAACAGATGTTGACTACTCATCCCAGTTTAGTAGAAAGCTTTAGGCAGACATGTCAGCACTAAAGTTGAAAACAGTGTTACACCTTTGAAAATTCTCTTTTATTTCCTCCTTTTTTTGTTTTCCTCCTTCTGTTTTATCTTGTAATAGTTGGGAAAAGTTTCTAGTTTGTCATAGGGTGATTCTAGTATAGTGGAAGAAAAAACACAACACTTTAGCAACTCCATTTGGATTAGAAATGTGTGGTGGGAACCTGTTTAGTAACCTGGAGAAATCTCGAGTGCCTGTGGGTGGCACTGTAGGTATTTGGTCATTAATTATTAACATACTAAGCAGTGCACCTCACACAAATGTGGGGTGGAGGCTCTTCAGACAACTGTGACACTCATTAGAAATAAAATCACACAACCAAAAGGTTTTTGTTCAGTTCTTTTGGCTAACAAAAGTTATCAGTGTGTCAAATTGACTATTATATGTGGTAATATCAGCTGCATTTTGCCTCTGTGATGATTGTTTTGTTTAGGTGAGGATAAGCACTCTTCAGTCACTTCTGAAGTGTGCTGACCTCCATGAGCCTTGGCATTGTGATATCACTTATCTTCGCCTGATGTTTCGCTTTTTTTTCTTTTCCCTCTTTTTTTTGTGCTTGCTACACGCAGACACTTTTTTTTCCAGTGTGCAGTTTCCAAGGAATAGTATAATCTATTTGCTCAATGTTGCAATAAATAAATAAAATAAAAACCTGCTCAGACTTCTGCTTATTGCTTACAGTCAAACATCAACATTGTTTAATTTAGTGGGGTTTTGGGCTTTTTTTGTTTGTTTTTATGCTTGTTGCCTTGCTGGGGTATTTTTCAGAGAAATTTGCAGAGGTAGAATAAAACATTCTTTTCCTTTTAGCTAAATTTTAAATCTTTCAGCTCTAGTAGGTGCTACAGTTAAGAAAATTGTTATATTATTACCCTTTTGGAAATTAAAGCAGGATCCTTTCAACTTCTGACATAGCCTGACTACTGCCTGTATGTCAAGGCAGCCAATACTGAAAATACAAGGCATTAGTTTTATGACCCAGCAGTTCCTTGGTTCAGATAATCATACTACTTTTGGAAGACTGGGGATATGTTGTGGATATTACAAACATCTCAGATCTTTCAGTTGGGATGCAGCAAAAATTAAACTGTGAATGTTTGTTACAGGTACTTTGGGACTGTGCCTATACCATCAAACTAAATACCACCAAGTACATTTCCGGACTTTCCAACACAATAATCTATATTATCTATACTTCCAACTGTTAAATACTTAGAACAGTCTCTGAATTGCTTCAAGTTTGTCTCGATTTGCAGTTTCCTAAACAGTCCTTGGGAACAGTAGATTTCTAGGCACCATTTCCAACAGCTAGTTTGCATGTAGCCTCTCTGTTTTCAGAGTGTGAGATAGATGTTATCTTCTTCCTGCCATTTGGCCAGAAATATTCCCAAGAACATGTTAATTTATTAGTGTAGAGGTAAACATAGGGAATCCAACCTCAGAAATGTGTTTAAAATATTTCTTTAGATGAGATAAAAAACAATTCCTCCTCCTTCTTCTTCCTCTTGCTCCATTCCTTACAGCTGATTCAGCTGATGTAGGAGAGGTGTACATAGCAGCACGTCTTTAAAGGATACATTGAATATATTAGACCTTTGCAAGTTTTGCAAGCTGTATATCTGGTTTTAGATTAAATTAATCATCACAGTTCTGGCAGACAGAATATGAAGGTTCCCTATGAATTATCCCAGGAGGAAAAAAAATCTGAAAGTATTCAGTCTACAAGGGTAAATATTAATGGCAAATTCTATTGCAATGCTTCACATGACTAGATCAGAATGAGCCCTTCTCTTGTCATCTTTAGAAACTGTTTGTTTCTCCTCACCATCTGTTTTTTGACAATACTTTTATTTTCTATGGGTTAGTCTTTTGGGGGGATGTAATAATGGACAGAATGGAAGGAAAGGGCACACTCACTGTTCTGTGTAATTCAGGCATCATGATTGAGTGAAAAATACTGTGAAATAACCTAAAACAACACTATACTTGTACAGGGGAAAATATCCTTTTTGCTTGTAACTATATTTATTAAGAATTGCAAAATACTCAAAACTTGAAGTATATTTAGTTTTACACTAAATACAAGAAGAAATTAAAAATGGGTTTAACTACTTTATTTTATTCCCTAAATAAAGCTGAAAATATGTGCAGTAGGTCAGGACATTGGACCCCAAACTTCAGCTGTGGTTGGGAAGTAAAGCCTGCTGACAGTGTGTGCTGTAGGAGTGCTGCTGATACAGTGTGTTTCCTGTCAGTGATTAACAACAGGCATTGCATATGACTTCATCCTTGTCTTCTATCTCTCATTTGCAGGTGTGTCTACTGTGCCTTTTGTTTCTGTCCAAGACGATTTTAACCTTGAGTTCCAGTCCTACCCTCAAATTGACTCATCAGGCCTACGTTCATAAGGAACATTTATATTTTTTAATTTTAATGCCTAATAAAAGCAGGTAGTAAAAGACTTTCCTCTGCCAAAATTAGCACATAATTTTGCATATTCTTTGAGGACAAGTAATTTTTATTGGGAGAAATTATTTGCAGACTTTTGGTAAACAAACGCCACCAAGATGCAGAACACAGAGATGGTGAAATGTGCCCGCTGATGTCCAGAAAAACACACTCCCGTGTGCTGACTTACATTATTTTGGATACACACTGGAATGATTGTACTGCTAATGCTACTTAAAAGGTCAATATTTATCACACTGTGCAATGTTCCCAATGTCTTAACTGCTTGTACAGCCCATACTGTGACAGGATATGAGCCTTTTCAAGCTTCACTGCAATTATCCTCAGAACACCCAGTGGGATAAGAAAGTTTTTATGCCATTTCCACATATCAGGATTGAAGATACAGGAAACTAGCACAGATTGTTAAGGCTAGATCTGCAACAAGGTATGTTTATATGGAGGTTGCTCCTCCCACTGCATCCCTGCTCTGGTGTTATCCTCTTACCTCCCAATCACTAAATCACCCTGACACCAAATGAGCTTACATCAACTCTCCCAGCAGGTCTGAAGAAGTTGGCAGGAATATTAGGACATATTTTCCTCCATTTTCCTCCTAAATGACCCTTGAAATGCCATTTATATATGATTGTTGGATAAATATCCTTTCTGACCAATGTATCTGGGTTTTCTTTTCACAAAAGCATGAGTATGAGGGAGAAAGAGGAAGAATTCACATTCATATTTTGTCTGGACACACAGATAGGGTTAGCCAAAGTATGCATTAGGACCATAAATGCATTAAAACAGTATACTCCTCACATCAGTTCGGTCCTCCAGTCATTCAAACATTACAATCAATATAGTCATATACAAAAGGTCCTACAGATATTTACCAATTTTATGAGGAAGCAGAAATTTTACTGGACAGTAACTGTACACTACAGTAACTACACTGTAACTCCAAGGGCTAGAACAGGCTGCTAAAATGACACTGTATAATGTATTAAACATTCCTTGAAAATAATATGTAGAGTGATCTTTGCCATAGGATAAAGTCTTTTACCTAAATCTAAGTACAAATTTGGATAGAAAAAAAGCAATAAAATTTCATCTTTTATCCTCAACTTTTTGATATAGGTAATTATCTATATGCAAATACATTCATAAATTTACAGATCACAAAGATGTGATATCTTGGTCTAACATCTCAGTATTATGCTTGTTTAACTTAAAGATAATAATAACAATTTTTCTACTCTTCAGAATATATCTTGGTATCATCAATTCATCTGAAAGAGATACTGGAAGGAGTACATGAGAGAGGAGGTTTTTCCCATCTCCTCTGCCCTTGTGAGACCCCACCTGCAGTGCTTCTTTCAGCTCTGGGGTCCCCAACACAGGAAGGACATGGACCTGTTGGAGTAAGTCCAAAGGAAGGGCCATCGAGTTGATCATAGGGATGGAACCCCTGTCCTATGAGGAAAGGCTGAGGGAATTGGGATTATTCTGCCTGCATTGGAGATGAGAATTATGAGGATTGAGGGAAAACATTGAGTTTGGCATTTTTCCTGAGGAAGAGAGCGCTTTATAAGCACATACTGACTTTTGTGGACTATTGAAGAATATGCATTTTGGATTTTATGTTGTGTTTCATATTCTACTGTATAATTCCCTGTATTCTGTACTCTAAATTCTGGTAATTTCCTTTATCCTTCATGGCCATGAAACCTGTTTTCCCACTGGTTAGTTTTTGGTGCGTTGCAGCACTTTCCCTATACGGTTATTCCATCCCCTTAGTTTGCATGCTCCTCCCTGGTTACTCCCTCTTGCTAGAATGTTCTCGCCTTACCCTATATAAGGCAGGAGCCATTTTGAATCAGTTAGTTGAATAAAGGCTTTTCTTCTCACCATTACCCTGTAGTGCTCTGACACTCATTTTTTCTCACCTCCGTCAAGCCTGGAAAAGAGAAGGCTTTGGGGTGACCTGTTTGTGGCCTTGCAGTGCCTGAAGGGAGCCTACAAGAAAGGTGGAGAGAGACTATTTACAAGGGCATGTAGTGACAGGACAAGGGGGAATGGCTTGAAACGGAAAGCAAACTGGTTTATCTTAGATATTAGGAAAACAATCTTTCCTGTGAGGGTGGTAAAGCACTGGGACGGTTTGCCCAGAGAGATTGTGGATGTCTCATCCCTGGAAGTGTTCAAGGACAGGTTGTATGGGGTCTAACAAAAGGTGTCCCTGCTCATGGAAGGATGGTTAGAACTAGATGAACTTTAAGGGCTCTTTGAACCCAAACCATTCCATGATTCCATAGAACAAGCTCCCTAGGAAAGTCATCATGGCACCAAACCTGTCAGAATTCAAGGAACAACTGGACCATGACTTAATCATATGGTTTATTTTGAGCTAGATTATGGGTCCCTTGAAACCTGAGATATTCTATGATTCTATGCTTTCTCTTAATCTGCAGACATCTGAGGAAACCACTAGTAAGGACTTTTATTTTGTCTGCTATTGTGTAAATGTTACAAAAATTATGAAGAAATAATGATGTTGATAAATACTATCACTAGTAGTAAAAGTACTGTTATTTCTACTACTTTTAGACTTAAGAATAGGAAAGAAAGTGATCTGGACAGCTTTATACACATTAATTTCAGTGCCACATTATCCAGGAGTTAGAAGATATTTTAAGAGGAAGAATAATTAAATATATGGAAGTAAATGGGAAATAGGGTAAAATCTGACATGGATTCACCAAAGATAGATCACATTAGCCTCAGCAGATATTTCTTTTTGATGAGTTAATTGATTTTCTAGATAAGGGAAAGGCAATAGGTTTAATCTAACTGGACTTCAGTAAATCATTTGATATGTTGCCATATGGGAAATCATTGGTTATACTGCAGAAGATGCAGATTAGTATAAGAATTAGATACAAACAAATGGAACAACATAAGAGGGTAGTGAAAAAGTATTATTGACCTTTATAGGTTAAGGATGACTTAAAAGTTGAGTCACGTGTTATTCTTGAGGTTTTCCCAGAACTAATGCTTAAGAAAATGATCATAATATCCTTATTATGGATCCTGGCACAAGTCTGCTGCTAATGCACAGTGTTACAAGCCATTGTTGGTAAGAGGAGCTTGAAGACTATTCTAAGAAACATGAGAAATATTAATTGTAAATTTGTACAAAGTGCAAGGGAGTGAGCTTAGTTTAACAGGAAGAATTTCTTCCATAAGGTGGGGAACCATCAACTAGAAAACACAGAGGAAGTAAAACACCTTGTCATTATGGTTAATCATAGGAAAATTTTAATGAAATAATGCCATATAATATAACAGGACAGGTTTATCTAGGAAAGAAAAGAAAACATTTACATCAGTGTTTGAGGCACTACTGAGTGTTCATCTAGAACATTGTTCAGATGCTTATTCACCTGTCTTGAAGAAAGAGGCAGTGAAATTGGAACCGAAGGAAAGAGTTACTGATTAAGCCAAAGATATTTATACCCCAGCTGATGTAACAGTCTTTACACACAAGGGGATTTTGAAAAGAAAGGAAAATAAATCAAATCCACTGAATATATGTAAAATAATATAAGAGTTTGATTACATTATGAAAGTGATGATATGATGCTATGCTTGTGACACTGAGGGACTGTACCCCTTGAGCCAAAAACTTCACTCATTCCAATGATCTTAGATCCAAAACCGGAATAAATAGCTTCTCCTCCTACTGGTGTAATAAGGTCTTTAAATGACAGTAAGCAAAGTATTTTAAGCATGCACACACATACAAAAATAGATTTTCTGATATACAAACATAAATTTATTTCCAATTTGTAAAGGTATTTTGGGTCCAGGAGCATGAATGTCATTGTCATGAGTAATATTCACTTGGTGCTTGTTGTATATATTCTAATAGTCTGAGAGATCCCAGTCACTATGGTCTTGTTCTTTCCTGTAAAACAGAGAAAAATGTTTGTTTCCTTACAATTATATTTACATAAAAAGAAATATATATTGCATTTCAAATTTAGAGTCCCTGTGTGGCAGATGTAGCTTGGTGCAATAGTTCTTATGCAGGCATTTCTATAAATAGGAAAAGTCGTACATTCCCATCTTTATGAAAAGCCAAAGGGGCAATTGGGAACAGACAGTCATCAACACTTTGGTCCCTAGAAAAATCATTGACCCAGCCCTCTTTTAATAAATTTCCGAGCAGATAAAAGAGAAGGTTACCAGGGACAGTCAGAATGGATTTCTTAAGGGTAAAATATGTTTGAGCAACCTGAACACCTTCTATGATAAAATAAATGATTGGTTTATGGATAAAAAGAGAGAAGCATTGTTTGTCTTGACTTTAGTAAGTCTTTATCAATGACTTGGAAGAATGGTTGCTTATCAAATATGCAGATGATATTAAGTTTGGGGGAAAGAGTCAATAAAACTTAAAGAGGGTAGCTTTAGAATAGATATTAGGAAGAAATTCTCCATGGTGAGGGTGGTGAGGCACTGCAACAGGTTGTCCAGAAAAGCTGTGGATGTCCCACCCCTGGAAGTGCTGAAGGCCAGGTTGCATGGAGCTTTGAGCAATCTGGTCTAGTGAAAGGTGACCCTGCCCATGGCAGAGGGGTGGGAACGAGATGATCTTTAAGATCTCTTCCAACCCAAACCATTCCATGATTCTATAACCTATAAGGTTTCTTCCAACCCAAACCATTCTATAATTCTTTGGTATGCTTGACAGCCAGACTGCCTTCAAGAGGGACCTGGACAGACTGGAGGAATAGCTCAATAGAAACCTGGTGAAATTCAACAAGGAGTAGTGCAAAGTCGAGTGTCTGGAAAACAATAACTCCTTGCAATCCCAGAGACTGGATAGCTGCTATACAGAAAAGACCCCATGGAGACAGAGGGACAGGGAGCTGCACAAGCCACCAGGGGACCAAAGCAGCAACAAGGGCCACTAGCACCCTGGGCTGTATGAGCATGGACACAGCCAGGAGACTGAGAGAAGTGATTGTCCTCTTCTCCTCTGCTCTTGTCAGCCTGAATCTGCATCTACTTTTGGGCATTATAATAAAAGAAAGACATTGATATACTGCAGTTAGTTCACTGAATGGTTGGGGGCTGGAACACTGGCTATAGTACTGAGGCTGAGGGAGCTGGATTTCATCCACAAAATGAGAAGGTTTCAGTGGGAGTTCAATGTTGAAATAGGCTGCCTATAGAGCCTCTGCAGTGTCTGTCCTTGAAGGATTTTAAGACTGGATAAAGTTCTGGTTCTGGGATTTCTGCCCTGTGTTCCAACTGGTATGATAGACAAACTTGTGAAGTAGAGCTTTAGCACACCCACTGGCCATAACTCAAGAGGCCCAATATCTTGTTGTCCTGCATATTCAAAATTCAGATATGTGAACCTAATATAAGATGGCATCAATTCAAAACAAGTGTTTTGCACCAAATCTGAATGGATATAAATCACTAGTCCCCAGGCAAAAACTGAATCAGGAACAATGGAATAGGCTTATGGCTTTGCTTCCAGACAACAAGAGCTATTTAAAAAGAAAACTATAATAAACAAACTTTAGGTACTGCTTAGTGGAGTTGTGAGTTTCCCCAACCATTTTTCTAACCAGCCAGATTAATTTTGTTCCATTTTTTCCATTAAATAGATTACTTTAGACTATGAACTCCTTTGCCAATTTCTAGCCTGTGGAGAATTTTAATGACTGACTAATAAACCCCTCCAAAAATGGGATATGTAATGGAAATGCAAAGGGACCTTTAACTAGAGTGTTGTGTTATGCTGCAATAATAATAAACAACAATAGTAATATTAATAAAAATAACATGGTTTTATGTGAATCCATAAAAAGCCATTTATATGATCACAGTACAAATATTTAAAATTCCAAGATACTTCATTTTTCACAATTATTATTGTTACAGACTTTAAAGAATCTTCCAAAGCCTTTGTATCTCAATGTGTTGCAGCTTAACAATATGCATTGGCAGATCTCTAGTCCTCAGACTATTGATTAGTTAAAAGGACTCTTTGTTACTAAACTTTTTTTTAACATTTCCACTAAGTATACTTTTTACATATGCTCTTTAATGAGGAACTAAAAGGTTCAAAGTTTTGCAAAGTTATTGAAAATTCCCCAAGTACAAATAAATGGTGGAAGCCTATTCAATAAATTATGAACCTAAAAAATAATCAGTTAATATTCATTATCAAAAAGGCAATTTCTTATAAAGCAGTTTCCGCATGTCCCCAGGCCATAAACTTACTCCCTGGCTTCCCACTGTGTGGAAGTTTCAATTAGAATTTATGTTGAAAAGTGTGTTAACACCTTCTTATATATATTTTGGTAATGTCTGTTTAACTCGGGCTGTCACAACTTCAAATGGATATTTTTTCTTTTTCAATAAACGAGTTGAAAACAGGGGGGAAGATATTGAATGACTCATAAATATATAATGTTTCCCATTTGTTATATTCTGCAATCAGAGGCAGCAGCTTTAAACTTGCATATCAGTGCATAATTCCACAAACTTAAAAAATTGATCTGCCAATGTCTCCCCTCTAGCAATCTTTTAATTAAATGAACTTCACTCACCTTACCTCTAAACTCCTTGGGTTGATTTTATACTGAGATGTGATGCATTTTTCAGTGAAGTTTTTGGTTGTTGTTTTTAAACTGTAAAGGTTGTTTAGTAAACAAGTGTTTAATAATGTATAGAAGGTGACTGAACATAGATCAATGCCAATTATTTATTCACAATAAAAAACTTGGAAGTAATGAGGTTCTTTTGTATGCTTGCCAGAAGTAGGCTTGGTTTTCAGTCACAGTAAATGAAATCGAGCTTTTAGTTTGTAGGAAACTGTGATGTTTTAGGCTAGCTAGAGGTCTGCTTTAAGAATACATTTTTCCCCATATTCTTGTGCAAGAATGGAATTTGTAGTGATGGAAGTTCTGTTTAACTGTATCATTAAGTTCGTAGATGGTTCAACACAGAAAGACATGATAAAATCAGTAAGAACCTAAAATATTGTAGAACCCTTGTCAATAGTTTGTGAAAAAAAATACCTGATCAAGTACATTTAACAGCTCAGAATACAAAACTACAGGCTGAACTACAGGTAATGAGTAGCAAATGTACAGCTCCAGTGGGTCAGGACACAGACACTAACAGGAGATGTAGCAGTTATATAACTTTAGGCTTTTTAAAAGCTGCAAAGGGCTCTCCAAAGCAGTAACATTGGACAAGACTGGCACAGAGAAGGTGTGTGGATCCCCCAGACTGCTGTCAGACATACATGCCTGCAGCTGCACCACAGCCCCTGGGCTTCAGGGACAAATAAACACAGCTACGAGGAGTGAAAGAGCAGATGCTCTTTCCCAGGGCACACACAGGTAGCTCCATCCACCACCCACATCCAGGCTACTGCCCATCCTGTCTCTGCCAGGACGTCTTCAGTAAAACCACATCCCTGGAGAACTCCAATGCTTCACTACCTTACAGGGTAGGGTAGGAAGTGTAGGAAAGCTGGGAGTGCTTTAGCTTTCCCTTGTGCAAACTGCAGTCTTCTGCCAAGAGGAAAACAGGAATTCCAGCTGAGTTCATACCTCATTAGTTCCTTACTGTCCTCCTTTATTTTGTTGTCATCAAGCTGGGCTGTAGGAAGAACGTCAAGAGTGGAAGAAGACCATGATACTTTCATTCTTCACTGACATTTTGAGACCCTGCAGAGGAAAATCTTCCATGGTTAAAGCTGGAAGACAACATCAGCAACTGTATTTCTCTCCTTTATGTATATTTTAATGTTACTTAAAGTTCCACCAGAATCCAAAAGGTATTTATGTTTATAAGCATCCCACATCCTTGTAAATTGAAGAAGCAAAAGCTAAATGCACCTGCTAGTGGTTTTCAATGCCCGTAGTAAATACTCCTCTATTTCCCATTCCCTCCCCAAAAGTCTTTGCTTCTAAACCATTTACAGTGCTGCTAAGGAATCATAACTGCAGCACCAGACATTACATGACAGCTGTTTGAACAGAAATACTAATTGCTTTCATATTTAATTAGCTATTGTTTAAATTAAAAATACCAACAAAACAGTCACAGCAGGCTCATTTTAACAGGAGGTTTATTGGTCCAGGCACCAGCTCAAAGAGCAGCAGGCGTTGGATTCACGCACCAGCTCTCTTTAGTCCTGAGAAACTGCCAGTGCATTCCTCACTCAACAGCTGCTGGTTCATCCCACTGGCCTGATCTCCTTCCTAATGGTTCTTCTTCTGCCGAAAAGGCAGAAGTAGAGGTACGACATCCAAGGCAATAGGGAATTATCTCACCTATCCTTAGATTTTAATAATACAGATGTCTAAATCCCTTTATTAAAAATAGGGAGTAATAGCCCCATTCATGTATCTGAAGAGTGTTGTACTCTGGTGCCAGGTTGTATCATGTCCATGCTGCTCACGGCTGCCCACTTATGCACAAACAGTCTCCTTCCACACATCTGAGCACTTGGCCTTAGAACATTGTGATTATTTGTGTGATTTTGTCCTAATTCAAAATGACTGAAATGACACAGTGGCTGTGCCACAAGGAATGGTGTTTTAGTATCAGGAGGATAATGGTTTGCGCTCTGCACTCTGCAAGGTGGTTTGGAGCCGTGACACGTGTTCTATTGGACTTGAGAGCTATGTCCACCACAAACTCATATTGCTTATATGAAATTGTCTCTGGGGCTTCCTATCCCCAGATTGACCTTGGGTCATCTTGGAAGACAAAAAGCTCAAGTAAAAGGATGTTCAACCAGTAACAAGTTCTTGAAGCAGTGAGGAAAGTTGAGTCAATTGATTGTGTAATTGAAGATTTGAAGTGTAGATACACTTAAAAAATATAACTCACTTCTTCCTAAGGTTCACTGCAGGTTTGGGTATGACAGTCTATTTTCTCCATTCACTTTAAAGAGAGTAGTCGAGGTTAGGTGCAAATACCTATCCCGTGGAAATCCAGCATTTGGCAGGATGAATATCAACCACTGTGCCATACGAAAGACAGGTGTCAAAGGCTGTCACTCTCTGACATGCTCAGATTCCCCCCACTCCCTTTGTCTCATATGGAAACACTGGAAACCTCACTCCAGGCAACAGGATGCATAGCTGGTACCACTGCAGAGAAGGGCCCCAGTGTACTGTGTAGTCCCTGTAGATGTCCCAGTGGCATGTCTGTCTAGGAGATCCAGAGTTGTTTCCCTGAATGTGGAGGTTCTGGATTATTTTGTGATTTAGATATTACCAAATGGTTATTAAGGTGTTTTTCACTTGACTGCGGTGCTACACAATGACTGCCATTCCCATCTTCTTCCTAGTGACATCTACAGAAGTTATTAATATATTTCAAATAGCTTTGCTGGTTGCATGACTATTCCTTTCACTGATTCTCAAAGATGCTGGTAAGTATATTGCAGGTACAACTATTTTCTTAAATAAATATTTGTGTGGATTTTCATGTGAGATTCACTTTCTGCTGATATTCGTGAAAAGAAAATTGTTTCACACAAATATACATGAAAATCAAATATTTAACTGTTGCAAACACTGCCAAGGACAATTTTCTTTAAAATGTGTGCAAATATTCATGACAAATGTTTTGTGATATTCAGCTCTGAATAATTAACAATGCTTAAATTGCAACACATGTAACAAAACCTATTAGTTCTAATAAGTCAGTACAGTGGAATTAATCAGGTTTTCATTTAAGCAAATGTATTACAAACTAAATTGTTTCATAAGCTGTCAATGCATAGAAGCACAAAAGTTTAGTTCCATTTTAACTACCAAGTACCAGGTTTTGATTCAGGTTCTGACTGGGAATCCAGCTCACACATGGGGGCAGTGGTGCTTGGAAAGGGATTTGTGGTGGGATCCCTCAAAACTGACCTCAGCTGTCTGAAAAATACTGGTGGGAATGAGTTGTCTCAAGCTTCCTGTAAAATCACGGGAGGCTGTGGAAACACTTGCTTTTCCCCAGGACAGGTGCCTATGACAGGTGGAATGAATTGCAGTCTGGAGGTTCCTGTCAATCTCCATTAACCATAAGAGAAGCCTTAGCAGCTTATTTAGGCTAGACACCTACAAGACAGATAGAATTAGGTGGTATGAATCTCTTCAATTACATGTCCCAAACAACAAACTTGGAATAGGTGAAATGAACTCACCTCTACATGGCATTTTCAGGAGACTGTAAGGGAATTGCATGTCTTGCTGAAAGAAGTTTTCATTACAAAACCCTGATTTGCTTATTATGTGCCATATTTCTTTGCCTGCAAAAATATGACAAACCCCTTGCCATCATGATCTTAGTATGAAGGTCAAAATAAATAATGAGGTATTTATTCAAACCTGACTTTGTGTCTGAAATATGTGCAGAAGTATTGGAAAGTTTTTCTTTCACAAAAACCAAGTTTTTATCCTTCATGGTTGAAAAAAAAAAGTTTGAAAATATATCCCAAGTGTATCTCAATACTCAAAGCAAAAAGAGAAAAAAAATAGGAAAAAAATTCAAGGTATTATAAAGTTTTCGTATTCTTGTGTTCTTTAAGACACGTTTATGATTTTTGAGGACCCAACACATGATGTTTTATCACTAGTGGTTAGAATTATCAAGATGGAAAGACACTTCCCTTCCTGATTGGTGTTTATGAGGATGGATCTGTTTTCTTGAGGCAAAATATATGTGCATTATATTATTCATTTGAAAAGTGTAATAGGCAGAATCAAGGAAATGCCCTGGCACTGATGCATGACTTCACGCTGAATGCGTACAATGTAAACCTTCACACAGTCCATGAACAGAGTACATGAAGGAAAGCAAATGTGAAAGAATTCTTCTTATGTTGCTTTGTCATTATCATGTGAATGTTTCATTTGAGAACTCAAACACTAATACAAAGTGAGCTCTTGTCTATTGAACTTACAAAGCATCATGTTAGCTGAAATATACATTAGTTGGCAAGAGGAAAACTACTTGATTCTGGAGAAAACCAATGTGGGAACAACCTCCTTGACAGATGTTGAGGGAAAGTTTATCCCTCCGGGTCATGTATTTCAGTCAGCAAAAAGCAGGATGATACAAATTTCCAGCTACTGCTTTGAGAGAGTCTCTGAGAGGATCTAGATTTCAGCTGACACTGGAAAGTTGTGTGCTGTAGGGATGATCCTGCCAGTGCCAGCCCAATTGTGCCTGCCCTACCTCAGTGTGCCACACACTGAGCATCTTGCAGAACTGGCAGACTCTTTCTTGACATACCAAGGAGCACATGCAGCCACATTGTGCTTGTCCTATCTGTAGATAAAGCAAAGGCCTTGGCTTCTCCTTAACATGATTCCTAAACAGTCATAGTAAGATGTAATGCAACTGTGGATAAATGTGGATTCCAGCATGACAAATTCATTGAGTTTTTAATTTCAAACACCATGGTTTCTGGTTTCCGATTTTTCAAATAACGTGACAGAAGCGTTCAGATGTTATACCAATGAGGTTCATCTGCACACCTAAAAAGATGAATTGGAGATCTAAATTTTTATAAATATTCTGCATAATTTTGGTGCTATGCTAAACTTTAAAATGTCTTCAAGTTTGTTTTTTTAATTAATTTCAAAATTTGCCATCAGCAAGATTTCAACTCAGTGTACTGTTAACTAATTTGTTTTTCATTGAGTTCTTTATTAACAAAGAAATCCCTTGATTATTACACTTCTCTGATTCTTGATAATCTCCCTTGCAACCAGTCGCATAATGCCTCAATACTTTTCACTGAAATATAAGCCAGCCAAAAGAGCTGCTGGGCCCTGTAATTAACTCCCAAATAATACGAAGGAAATAGGATGTTGCAAATAGTAGGAGTCAGAAATGGATTAGTGCCCGGTTTGAGAGGCCCATTGCACTGAGCACAGTCTTTGAGCTGAGGCTCACCTGCATTTCAGTTCTGTTCTTCACTCTTCCTAACAGCTGCTACATTTTCAGTGCAACGCAATTTCCATTTTACAGTGCTTTTCCTGACTGCACTCAGGGATACTTAACACATTCAAATGACCACAAGCTATTCAGCCCTGATGGGCAAGATGAAGCACAGTGATGCCTCCTCAAACTCACTTCCTTTCCAATTACAAAAATAAATTAGCTGAACCTAACAGCACAAACCTGAGAAATGGATATTGCAAAGAAGAGAGTACCTTCAAGCTGGGCTGAGAGTGATAATAATCTAGCCCATAATTAAGAGTAGAAATATGCTTCAGTATTAAACAGCCACTGCTTCATTTGCAGTTGATAGGAAGAGAGCAAACTCATTACAACAGCAATGTAAGGCTTTTCATACAAGTGCCATAAAAAAAGACATTGCAAATATAAGTTAATTAGCCACATAACGTGCCTTGATGACAAGAAATTCCTGTCATAATCCTTTTTATGGAGAGACAAGCAAAGTAAGAACTTCCTCAAAAGTGGAAAACTAGCTGCAGGATGAGGAATATAAATTGGGATTCTGCTTCAATGTGAAGCCACAAGGGTTCATTGCCCCATATATACTGTGTGAAAGTGTAGATGTCCTCAACAACTTGGGGATTAAAATGTGTTTTAAGTAGCACTTAAAATGTGTTTTATGTAACACTTAAAATGTGTTTTATGTAACACTTAAAATGCATTTGAAATAACAGCAGCAGAATCTCTCCACAGACAACTCATTACTTCTTTGCCTTCAGAGATGGGGTAGAAACCTGTGAAAGGAGCAAAAGCAGTCACTTTATCCCACTTGCTCCATTCTCCTGAAATCACTCTCTGCATATGTATGGAGAGCTGGAGAGAAAATGTAAGCAGAGGGAAGGGCAAGCAAGTCAGGAGTAGTAAACTCCCATTATTGGTACCCACCAGTAATCTCTGAGAATGTTCTGGATGTGAAACATCTAATTTCTTCAGGAGTTCCCAGCAAACGAACTTCACAGAGAGTGATCTACTTAACCAATAGATATAACCACAAGCAGACTTTTTAAGTGTTATAGAGTCTCTTTCTTTATCTTTCATCACTCCTTCTTTGGAGAAATTAGACCCAGGAAACAGTATTAAATATAAAATGAAAGCCTGAGGCACAAGTTCAAATGCAAACTGGAACTTGGTAACATTTAAAGTTATCTCTTTTGTCTGCTTTTAACATTTTCTCCCTTACCCAGAAGACTATGTTCTGTTCAAAGCTGAGATTTATAAAATGAAAATGCAAAGTTTCCCCCTTTTAGAACATGGATGGTATTTCAAGAGTCCTTCCTCCATAGCTCCTTCTGTATTTTTTAAAGCAAACAAAGCTGCTATAAAAAAATCAAATAATGAAATTCAAGGGAAACTATAGAGAAAAATAGAGAGACATAATCTTATTCCATTTCTGACTAGTCTTGAACTGCTTGTTCATATTTCCCATACTCTGTCAAAATGAGATGCTGGTAACATTTGTTATTAAGAATAGGTTATAGATGGATCATAACTTACTTGCTGTCCTCCGGAATAGGTCATGGACGTGAGCAAATACTCTGAGATTTAAAACTTTACTTCCCATAAAATATTGTGACTTAAGCTCTGTTAGGGTCTTAAGCTCTTCCAGGGGAGGTTTAGGTTGGATATTAGGAAGAAATTTTTTACAGAGAGAGTAATCAGACATTGGAATGGGCTGCCCAGGGAGGTGGTGGATTCTGTTTCTTGCTAGATTTCCCTATTTACCTGTTTTCTACTATCTACTTAATTAAAAGTAGCTCTCTATCTAATCAAGTTTTCAGTAGAAAATGGTCATTTTTACAAATCAGAAAGAAATGCTAAATGGAAAAAAAATTCTTAAGTTTACTAAGCAATCACTAAACCTTTTGTGGAATCAGCAAACTTTTCTTTTGAATGATTAATCTACTGAGATTCTTGAAATCCTGTAAACACCTTTATTGCTTCACTAGAGAAAAACCCCCAACATACTAAATGAGCCTAAAGCTTTTAGGTACTATCCAGGCTGATATTATCTACATGATAGGTTATATAATAGGTTAACAACATGACTGCAAATCACTGTTTGGGTTAATGCAAGTCACAAAAGGCAATGAATTTGCAGACTATAAAATAAACATTTGCCGTGCCTGATCTCTACCTGGATCTAGACCATGTAAATAATCCCCTTTCCTCATAGTCACTGGAGTTCACCAAGAGGTACCAAGGGAAATGAAATGGGAATGGGAATGAAACTAATCTATTGATGTGACTCTGATTTGAGAATAGGGAGCTCAAGCAGCTCCCTATTCTGCTGAAGCAGAACTGTAAAGTATCACAGTTCTAAGCAGAGCTCTGGAGGAGCTAGGCATAACCTCCAAAAACTTAACAGCATAGCACCCTCCTTACTGTGAAATTACCTGGTTTGTTTCCCAGGATAAACAATGGTTTTCAGAACCTGCTTATCATCGATTCATCTCGTTACCACTGACTTCTTCAAGCTTCTGTTTCCTCCGTTTCACATTCATTGCCTCTAGCTCTTTATATTTTCAACTTCTCAATTTCCTACTCTTCTTTACTCTTTCATGTTGTATTTTGCTCAAAGCTCAAAAAGAGAGTTCAGAAAACTTTCCCGAGGACACCTCCAAGAGGATGCTGGTCTGTCAGGAGCTGCCTGTTATCTCTCAACCCTGCACGACACAGACAGTGAACGCAGAGCACTCGAGCTCAGGAACGTTGCGCTCAGGATTGAATCATTGCAACACCAGTTCATTTTGCAGTGACAAGGATCCTTAAGATAAGGGTTTAAAACTTTCTTAAAGCCAAACAATATAGGTACCTGTTTCAATGAAATTGAAGCTTATTTCTAAGTCTTTTATAATCCTTCTCATTTCTCATGATCTCCTCTTCCTTCATCTTTCAATCTCTTTCAACAACCTTGCATATGAGAGCACAATAAAAATTTTCTGACATCCCTTTTGGTAAATGAAAAGCATTGTGAAAGCAGGGTGTGCACGTGCGTAGTTTACTCCTAGTATTTAGCTATTAGAGCATTCTGGGAAAAAAGTAATTATGAAATTATTGATCTGCTATCAGCTATATGGTCAGGTTTTTAAGGTGTGCAATAATATCCCTAGGTATGAGTTGTAATATAAGAAGGATTATTTGAATTTAGCAGCAAAGCTTAATGGAACAAACTATCAAGATAAAGATTTTTTAAAAAGCTTTTCGTGCTTTGTTTATTTAGTCTGTAATACCTTTATTCATGTGCTCATGGTGTGAAGTTAGCACATAGGATGAAATATCAAAGAAGATGGAGGTCTATCACAGCCAGATTTTATCTAACTTCAGTTTGTTAATTAATGTACAAATTCTCTGTTTTGTTTTGTTAGAATGTAGAGGCCACTTATACTAGAATTACTTATGCAAAGTAACACCCTACCATGAAAAATTCCACAAAAATACTCATTGTATTTAAAGGCTTTTGCAGTCATTCATATCACAGTGCCCAAAGGCAGGATTCAAATCAAGATTAAGGCAAAAAGTTTACCTGTGCACTTCATGCAGTAATCTAAAAAGAAAGTCTCTGGGATAACCCACAACAAAACAAGCCTCCCACTGGCTGTCAGTGTTGGTAACGGAGTCACAGCACAGGCTTCTAAACTCCTGGTGCAGTCAGATCTAAGGAACACTGAGTTAAAATTAAAGAATTACTCTTGACCAGCTATGAGTGCCCAGTACCGTGTCTCACATGTAGGTAATCAGGTGTCATTTGAGAAGCTTTGAAGTGTCCTTTCGAACTCAGGATGGTGTCTTGCACAGCCCTCTGTGATCTCTGCCTGCCCCATGAAGTTGTCTTTGACTGTATGGGTAGCTCAGCTGGCACCAGATGTGTCTGTATGACCGAAGTGACTACTTGATGTCCACTGTGTGATTGAGATGAATCACTGTGTAATGGAGTTAAGGGTGTCCAAGTCATCGTTAGCTCACAGCAGAGCTGTTCCCAGCAGGAAGAACAGATGTAGCCACATTGATTGTGTAGAAGAGTCTACATGGACACTGATCAGTCCTGACAGTTGGCCTCAAGGTTAGGACACAGTCTCAGACACTTCTGTGTTGCTTAGTATAGGCATGATCTTACTGGGTAGGCTATTATTTTCGGTCCTTTTGATTTATAGTGCCTCTGTTGCATAAACTAGGTTGAGATAAGTTCATGCTCATAAAGATTTCTTGGGAGGCTCCGTACCTGATGTCATTCATTAGCTCTAAGGCTGAAATTTAGTTCTAGAGAAAATACAAAATCAACAGAAGAGAAAGAGAGAAAAAAGGAGGAGGAGAAACAATAAGAAGTCCAGATGAACATCGTCCCCTGGGTCCCCATTCAGTGCAGTGAGTGTACCTATAATATTTTGTCACAGTAACTGTGTATTTGTTCTCAGGATCTACTCAAGCCTCCATTCTTTGCTTCTGCTTACGATGCTGAAGCGTATTTTGATTAGCAACAGAGACTAAACTCTGAATGGCTGCTCAGCTTTATGCTTCTGTGTTATTTGGGTCTTTAAAATAACACAAAAGCTACAACAAAAGCAGAGGAAAAGGAGGTAAAGAAGGGATGATTCTCATGCTATGGTGAGCATTTCCCATATCTGTATATGCAGGCAAAAAGACATGAGAATAACAACATGAGGAAAATGACAGGAGAGAAATGAAGGAGAACAGCAAAGGGAAAATGCCTCCGCAGAGGCTGTGGGAGAGCAGTGCCATGACAGCTGGGGTAGAAGGGTGCAGAGGTGCTATGGACAAAGAGGCAGCAGAGCTTCCAGGGGAAAGCCCTTAGCACTGTAAAAGTCTAAGGCACCTGCAGGTAGCATCTTCCTCAGTGTGGTCGCTGATGATGCATTTCTAACTTTTAACTGAAACACAACTGAATTCAGAATGGTGTATTCCCTCTTTACTTCAGAAACACTCCACAGCATCAATTTAAGAACATTTATGGCTTGTGTAGGGAAGTCATGCTGTTGCAATACCTTATCACTTAAATGACTTAGAAAGAGAGATCTATAAATGTGTGGCATGGCTTACATAAAACAAAGTGCATTAGGGATTTGAGCAAGTTTTTGCTTTCACATACACCATTGTAAACTTGAAGTATGTAAATCAGTACCAACTGAATTATTCTTGATTTGTCTTACTGTAAATGCATCAGTGTAGCCCATGAGTCAGCTTTTTAATTAGAAATTCCAGGGAGACTGGAGCTGGACAGGCATTTTTTACATTAATTTGGTTTTGTTAAGGAGACTTGAAACTGAGAAATACTCCATAATTTGGAATAAAATAAAAATACAATTAAAATTATATCATTTATTAATCTATAATCTTCATTGCTGTAAGTGCTCCTGAGTCTCCAGCACTGAATTTAGAGTATAAATAAAAGACCATTTCAGAGGCTACAAAATTGACAGATCATAAAAAAGCATTAATAACATAAAAATAATTAATAGTATAGGAAATAGGGCAAAGTAGGCAAGGTTTTCTTAATTCTGCTTTTGCAAATACTATGAGACAGAAGCCAGCATGAACCTTTCCATTGATTTGACTGCTCTGCCTGATCCCACACACAGCATCACAGAGTCTGTACCAGCACTAAAATCTGTACTGCTGGGCTTCTATGTCTGCAGGAGAATAACAACAATGTCACTCTTATCTTAGGAGAGACTTTAAATGAAGTATAGTATGGTATTCCATACCTACATACCACTTTCATGCAAACAGTAGGAGCTTTATGGTTGCTCCCGGTTTTGAATTGCCTCTCCTCTCCTCTGCAGCCCTGCAGTCTCTGCTGTGTGTCTCCTGTGGGGCTTTTCC
This sequence comes from Pipra filicauda, assembly GCF_003945595.2. Lineage (NCBI taxonomy): Eukaryota > Metazoa > Chordata > Aves > Passeriformes > Pipridae > Pipra > Pipra filicauda. Next base: position 1,868,420 of record NW_024103929.1, read on the forward strand.
CCTCTTTTTGCAGGAGAATGATGCAAAGTAGAAGACACAATGCCTTGTGAATAATGTGACAGTCTAATACAACACGGTTGTTGGCTAGGAATTGCCCAGAGACCAATCTTGGACTTTTTGGGGTAAAGGTAGACAGACTTTCAGAAGGAAGATCATGTCTCTAATTATGTTTAGTCCATAAAAATAAACGGTAAAAATAATTATCTTAAACAGTTGTAGGCATAAACCCAACATAATTCATAAATGAGAACAAGAAACTGTGTTTAAAACCCCTTAACCTGCAGCTAATCAAGCTTAACACCACAAAGTCATTCAAGGGGAAATTCAGACGGTCTTGTCCTCTGTAGAAAATCAAAAAGTATCTCTCCTTGGTCAACAAAGAAAATGTTACGTGATATTAACAAGCCACCTGCCTTTTCACCTGTCTCACTACGCCTGTTACCTACTTTTCTGCTGTAAAAGACTGTGGATTGGAGTTCTTTAGGAATGACTAATAGAAAAAAAAACTTTTGCTAGAAAGAGAAATCCAGATCCAGAATGTCAGCAACACTGTTTTGTGACAGGCCTGTGGCAAAAAATAATAAAAATATGAAATAGTCAAGGGCCAGGTCAATATAGTGAAAAAAAAAAGGTTCCAATGACATGGGAAGATGGACATGTATGTGAGCTTTAGGAAGCCCATAGTTAGAGCAAAACAGTATGATTAAAAGAAGCCAAACCACAGTTAAAGCCAGAGGGATGTTAGGCAAGCAGAAGTGATCCTTCAAGTGGTTAAATACACTCCTCCTGCCCCATTCAGAACTAACTGCTGTACCAGTTTGATGGCATTCTCAGGAAGTGGGAAGGTGGCTGCTGCGTAATGACCACCACACCTCTGGCCATTAAAGCTTTAAGAAGAGCAAAACCAGACACAAAACTCTTGGCCAGAAAGATACAGTTTTGTCTGGGCAAATAATACCTCTGCTCTAAGCAGATACAATTAATATTAAATATTCCAATATTTTGCTGAGAGTGCATTTTCTTTTATTTCAACTCTCCAGATTTTCTATTACCCAACCAGTAACCCAGCCCAAAATATAAGCTGTTTTCCTATGTTCTCAGACTAAGAAGGATAAGAAGATTGTGGGACTTCTTAGGTTTTTTTTTTTTTTAAATAAGATTTGCACACTATATTTGGGATTCCTAAGAAGTCCAGGTTCACTGCTGATTTTGGATTATCTAATGTGAAAAGAACAGTCATTTAACAAATGCTCACAATTGGTTAGATGAAAAGTTTTGATTCAAACAGCTGGGAAATTCTGAGAAATAAGAAGAGATCAAACCAAGGGAGATGGGATAAAAAACACTGTGTAGAAACCACTATTTTTTTTGTTCATTAAGATTTTTGAAAAATCATATAAAAATTAGAATTAAAATCTAAAACATTGAAAAATGCAATTGTCAGGAAAGCAGTATGTAGCAATCGTTCAAATGTTTAATTTTGTGGATTTTTTCTTCTCTGCGCCTGGGAGAAGTTGTCTTATTAGCTTTAGCAAACATTTCAAAAGACAATTGACAAAAGGCAATTATGGACTATACGTCATAATTTTCTCAAATTAGAAATGCTGATAAGGTACAAAACTTTTATAGGTTGTGGTTTAACAATATGCCTGGCTTGAAGGAGGTAGTAACAGTCTAAGTTCTGTAATGTTTCTCTCATTTTCTCACCGTGTCCTGACACAGAGCATGATGCTTATTGCTGTGATCCAGTGAGACAGATTTGTGCCTTCCATTAATGTCAGACTCTTTAATTGGCAACCTACTCCAGGTTCTTCTTCTGCTGAAGGCCACTCTATCTATATTTAAGTGGCTTTCAAGGAATGTCAGGTGAATCAGTACAAATTTGGACCAGACAGAATTTTTCATTTCCAGAGCCAGCTTTTTTCCTCCATCCAACTGAAAACAATAGAGAAAGGCAGAATCTGCTGTTCTTTCCTATGCTGATTGTCAGAATATTCAAAAAGTAAAGCAAAAGCTATAATTTCCCTGAGCTACTAAAACTTTGATAATGAGAGAGCTGCTGATATATGGTAAGCAGTTGCTGGATATACTTAAAAAGCAAGAAAGCCAAACAAACAAAAAGTAAGTTAGTGAAAATATAGCCACCTAAAATCCTCACATCTTTCTGCATTAAATGTTTATCATCATGAATCACTGAAATATGTTAGAGCACTTGTTAGTTGCAGGGCATCTTTGTTGACAAGCAAATTGTGTGAGATCTGAGCCTCTGTGGTTAAAGTCAGCATGCTCTCTTCATTCTCAGAGGAAAAATGAAGTAGGACAGAGAATTCCTGATGTGTCTGGAATAGAAACAAAAGAGTGGATAAACCGCAAGAATTACTTGAGATGTACAAAGGTGTACAGTCATTATTTTATTGCTGCATGTCTTGAGGTCACCAGTTTTAGGACTGATGTTACTACTAATTTAGGTAAATACACTTCTTTTTGTTGACTTATTTTCTCTTTGTAGATTTAATCATCTGATGCTTTGGGGCTTAAGCTAGCAAGTGATCCATGATCCTACTGTCTCTGTGTCTATATTCTGTAGGTAGACAAACCCTAGAAGTGAACTCTGTTTTATTGTAGGACAGTTTACCCCAGATTTAATTCGAGAGAATCTGAGAAAAGAAAAAGAATTTTGGTTACATGTTAAGAGTTATACTGATATCTCTTAATTTGCATTAGTTAGTTCTAAAAGAACAGGAAGCTCTAGGCGGTGGTTCAACTTGCTGAAAAGTGCCCAATGCAATGAAATCTCAGCTTGAAATCCATAGGAACTGTCTCCCAAAAATAATAAAAGCTAAAATAAATTAAGTCCTTTGTCCTGGGACATGTAACCTTTGTTCTGTTACCTATGGGAAAGGTAATTGCTCTTGGCCATCTCTGCAGTATTCCCTCATGTTTGCAAAGAGGCAACTCTGTGACCACATTGGAAATCAAGTTAGAACAGAAGAGAGAGAAACAGCACATCAGGGAGTAGTGTGGGATCTTCGGGATAAATAGACCCCTAAAGAGAAATGTTAACCTGTGAAGCACATTTTAGGTTAGTCCTTGGGTAGTGGCTCCTGAATTCTCTGCACAGAAAAAGCAGGAGCTCTTGTGGCTTTAAAACCATGTAAATAGCATAAATATATCTGAGATTGTAGGGACTTATTTGCTTTCAGCTGCATACAGCACTATCCAGCCAGAGGTAATATGTTATGCTTGCTTAATTAATTAATTAATTAATTAATTAATTAAAGGGATGATAAAAATTATAGTTAATTCTGAAAATGTTTAAAACACTTAGAAGTAGTACTTTTTACTACCAGACACTGTCAAAGATTAGGAAATCTGCCTTTCTTTCTCTCATCCATATACTTGGCAAAGACTATCTGTACCAAGACTGATCATATATTTTCTGTTGCAATTATGTTTTTACAGATTTTTTTTTCTAAAAAAGTAAAGTTTGATTTAAATTTTGTAACAAATCTCTGAAAGAACAGCGGGTGTTCTTAGAAAATTTGCATGTTATGTTAAGTTCCTTTGGAAAAGAAAAAATGTGAAAAAATTCCACTTGTTCTTTATGACATAGAGACAATTCTGTGGGCACCTTTTGTATAGTCACTCATTCTGTCACTATCATCCTTCAGTGACTTTGTCTTTCACACACTAATAGAGAAAAAGAAATATGGTTTAAAGATAGGAAAATGTGAATGTAAAACTGTTACACTGGCAGGATGTCTCAAGGTAAGTGCAATGGCAGAAACTGCATTTAACTTCCTTTAAATTGACTAGATTTCAAGTTGAAAGTTTCCCATTAATGCTTGAAATTAATGTGTCATTCAGTTTTCAAATGACAAAATATCATATATTTAAAAAAAAAAAAGATGCAAGAGGGAAGCAGGATAAAAAGAAGAATAAAAGCCACCACTCCACAACGACACTGAGACAGTGAATCAGGCTGCCAGCTGTCAGGCTATGTAACCTCTGTTTCCTGAGAATCAAGAAGAGAGATGGGGCTTCAATTTGACATTTATGTCAAGTGTGAATGAAGCCTAGTCCAAAGCAACACACACTATTGTGCATTCATATTGGAAATATATCTCTTGTTAAGGTGTTCCTGGAGGTCATTGCATCTGAATTAATACTGAGGGAAATGAGTCCTTCAGTGAAGAGCAGAACTTCTGTGAAAACATATGCTGTAATCAATATTGCGTTCTGGTAAGAATAATCCAGTGACAACCCTTATGCCTTGAGTATGCAAAAGTGAAGCACACCTGGCTCTCACCTCTTCTTTTCTTGTCGTTTATTGAGATTTTAACCTAGAGAAATGACCTAGAACAATGGTTAAAGGCAGTGAGGTTTTTTATACCAGTTGAAAACTACATTCTTGCCTTCAATTTTTTTTTATTCTAGCAACAAACGTCTCAAAAATATGCAAAATAGTCCTCAAGAGAGAATTTAAAAACTATAGAAGGGAAAGAAGAAACACATGCACAAAAAACTTCTTATATAATATTAGAATTGGATGACTGGCTCAAGTTATTCTTAAAAATGACAATATGGTCCTGTATATACTGGAAAATCTTTTTTCTAATAAAGAGATAGCAAAGTATTATGAACTCTCAGTACATATTTTCTTGCGCAAAAGTAGGTAGCAAATATGAGGGCTGTAAGACAAAAGTCCAATTCTCTGCTCACTTTTTTGATGGAAACCAGAAGCATCTTCCCTTAAATCAGTGAAATTTCACCATTTAAAACCAGGGGGAGAAATAACAAAAATCCCAAAAAGATATATCATGCAGAAGATTAAATTGTGTCCTCTCTAATACCACACAGGATGTGACCCACAGGAATTTGCAAAACTGGTGGTAGCAGCAAAACATTTGAAAAGAAAATAATAGTCTCGTGTTTCTTCCTGTCCAATTTTCTTTCTTTGTAAATCTTTTCGTCCAACTAGAATGGTTTCTGTGAAAAACCCTTCTTCTAAAATGTTTGCATTTTAAAATATTATCCAAAGAGTGCTGGTAGTCCAACAAAATTCACACTGATAAGATCTTGATAAGAAACTGTCAAGTATTAACTTATAAAGAGCCCTCCCCCTTTTTTGCCCAAAGCTTGTCCACACTCACAAGGGGAAAATTAAATAGCAATAAATATAGGAACACATAACACTGCTCGAATTGTTCTCATCATATGTCATCTCTTAAATCACAAAATACTCCTCAAAGAAAGCTTCATATTCTTGTCTCCAAACAAGGAAAGGAAACTGAGGTCAGGAAGCAAGATGAAATGTCAGGTGTAGTTCACAGCAGCAGCAAGACAGAAATGAGCCCCTTGAGAAAAACATTACTGCCACAGCTTTCATTTATGACCGGATTCATATTTGTACATCCCAAATCCAGATGCGTGTCTCATCCAGAGCAATAAAAAGCCATTTGCAGTGAAGCAGTGCAAAACTACCGACCTCACTTTACAAGTTCTTGTATGGTGTGAAAGCTGGTCATACAGCAGGAATATAGAAAAGCGCTCTGGAAACGATGAGAGAAGATTTATTATGAGCAGAGTTGTGTTGTGGTAGAAAACTAATAGGAATCTAGAAAAGGAAAAAAAAAGAGTATATTGAATTCAGTTTTCTTTTCGCTCATTACTGATCTCATATGGCATGAACTATGCCTCCAATAGATGTGGGGTGCAGACATAGTCTTGGATACAGCTGTGATACTAGTAGGAGGCAGTGGGCAGATGCTGCTTCTGCTAGACTGAAGTGGGCAGTAATGCCTTGTGTTAGACACCAGACCAGTTATTATTGGGTCAGAACCACCTTGTGAGGGTGGATGTTTGTGGAAGGAAGGGGGAGGAAAAGGCTATGCCTAGGCCTGCAGCCAAGATGGCTGAGAGCACATGGCAGGGAAAGCCATGTGGCTGGGCTGTCAGGTGGACCTTATTGACAGCCCAGCCACACCACACCCCTTGGAGACTCTAAGTGGCTGTGGCACCCTTCTCTTTGGCTAGGGGGACAGTGAGCCAAAGGTCCCACCTAGAGGGAGTGGCCACAATAGCCAGAGTCTATAAACAGACATGCACCTGATCTGTATTTTGCCTTGGCCTCTACCCTCCTAACCTGTCGACATGTGACCTCCAGAGTGGTAAATATGTCTCTCTCCTCTCTCTCCTTATTCTTTCTTCTCTTAATCTCTCTTCCTTTACTCCTGTGGGCAACTTAAACACCTATTTTCTGTATTTCACTTAAGTTATGAGTATTTCACTTAAGTTATGAGTATTTCACTTAAGTTGTATGGAGTTTGTGTTTGCTGGGTGTAACAAAGGTTCCTTTACTATAGCAATGCTTGCTAGTCTGAGTAATCTGTTGTAATGCTTTTGGGAAGTTGTATGTTATTTCTGTAAAACCTTTTTTGCAAATATACCTATTTTCTTACCAAATTAAAAGAAATATCTTAGAGAAAAATGTGTAGTTTTTCTCTGGATATGAACTCAAGGTTCATATTCATATTCTCATTCAAAGAAACGAGACTTTACAAGGGTTCATGTGGGTGAAATCTCTTGAAGTCTAAAAGTACAACTGGCAAAAGCATGGAGCTTCTGCACCAGGCTGTAACAACTTGGCACCAGGACATTGGATCCATCCATGTTTGCCTAACAGCTGGGAAAGGCACCCAGCTTGCTAAGGATCACCCAAGCCTTCCTGATGTCAGAAGGTGGTTTTATTTGCATGGCATTGCCAAAAAAAGATGAGATTTATTGTCATGATTTAGGCTGCAGTGATCAAGTGTAATGCTGCCCTGCATGTACCCTCAGACATCATTGGTCACAGGATTTGAATACTGTACTGACCATGTTCTTACTTTTTGATCCTCTTTTTCACTGTCCTTGCACCTCCCTATCTCCTCCCTATCTTGAATTACTTTTCCTACTCACCATGTTGTATTTATCAGATACCTTTACCTAGATAATCACAGCCTAATACGGTATTATTGATATGTTAACCAAGGTGCTTCCAAGGTTTCCTCTTGCAATATTTTTCTCAGGAAAGGTCCCCAAAGATCCTCTAGAATTATATTTGAGGTCCTTCAGTTTTTTATGTAACTCTCCCTTAACTACATGTGAACCCAATTTATTCCTCATGGATTCATCCCTAACTTTTTTCAGTTTCTTTTGTTATTTTTGTCACATTCAGAGATTCCTCATGTTATGTCCAATAGCTTTCCATGTCCTGTTCAATGAACTTAACCTCAGGTCTATTATTCAGCAGCCAAATCATTTGCCTCTAGTCCTAACAGGTACAAAGAAAGTGCCCAAAATGCTATATTGAGGATTGGGTAATCCTGACACGTTTTGTCAGCCGAACATATTGGCCCATGGTTTCATCCCTGTCCTCTAATCAAAGTGGATACCTGTGTGGATGATGCATTCTGGACTTGGTCACCAATTCTCTATGCCATCTTCTGTATCTGATCCTTGAGCCCCAGCTCTCCTGTTTATTGAGTAAATGATATGTCATTTTTGTTAGCTGAGATGTTTTGAACTTTCATATATTCATTATTAGGAAGTTCTTGCCACTCTTTGGAAGAGGGTGGCCACATATAGGTAAACTGATAAAAATGAATCTAAATAATTCCTCTGTTTCATAAATTTTCTCAAGCATGGGAGTTTCTGTGCAGTAGTGCAAGAGCTAATCACTGGAGCTTGGTCTCATGTAATATCAGTTAATCCACTTATTACACTTTTTTGTCTATTGTGCTTGATATAAAACTTAGAATGCAGTATCTTTTCATATATACAATAAAAAACTTTGAAAAAACTTGAGCTATGGTTGACAACTGTATAGTCAGTATATGGAATAATGTCCAGAGTGTTTCTTTACCAATTCACAGAACTCCTGCTTTTCCAAGTGGTTTTCCAATCACAGTAATCCAAACTAATGAAATTTCACTTGTATTATTTCTAATGGATTGCAAGTGTTGCATTGTGCTATTAGTTGTACGATTGATCCAACAGTCAATGTGGAAAAAGTCCTACCATCTTATCCTTCTGGCCACACAGCTTATCATATTTTTGTGTTTTGTTTTATTTCTGATTTTAATATTCTAATTTTAAACATTAGCTTCAGCAATTTGTTGAACTTATTATTCAGGACAGAGGTTTAAGCTTTGTAATGACCTTCATATCTATCAACAGTCTGAAGGGTAGAGAGAAAAGTGCCTTTTAAAGTACTATCTTCACTAAGTGCAATATTTGTTTTGGACGAGATGTGTCATATATCTCTTGTGCAGCACGGCCTGTCTGATATGTCTTGTCACATTAGTTCTTCTATCATGTGTCACATTATGTAAGGTCATGCTACTTTTGCTAACAATAAGACACAAAGAATTCAAACAGCAGTGAACTGCTTGCCAGAGACGACTCCTTTACACTCCAGGCTGTCTCTTGCAAGAAAGAGCAAATCAAGACTATCAAGTCACCTGAAGAAAAGGAAGTAAATTACCAACTACTCTAAGGACAACAGTCAATAGAGTTTTTGAAAGGTGATTTAGAGTCTACTTCTGCATTCCCTACATAGCGTAACCTCCCATCAGAAGACAGTGAAAGTCTACACCAAGTAAAGGAGGTTATAATGCCTTTTCTAGTGAGGTTAGAGTTGTCAGTTTTTTCCTGCCTATTTTGGGGCATCAAGTACCATATCCCAGACTATTGCACTCCGGAGAGATTATGCATTTCTTTTACCTCTTATTTAACTGTGGCTGCTCAGGAGGACATCTGTTGAAATCGGTAGTACTGTACTCTTGAGAGGAGAATGAAGTATGTGTCCTTTCTTCCTACTTGCATTTCAGCTGCACAACTACTTTTCCAGAAGTACAAATAATAACAGTACCAAAACTGTTAAGTAGAAAAACTACAAAGCAGAAAGAAAAACCCCTGCATCAAGATCTTGAAAGAGAACAGTTATCCTAGGACAATGTCATGGAGATGTAGGAAAGATGTGTTCTTGTATTCATGATCCACCTAACCATCATGCAGAACTAACAAACACTGACTGACTGCTTATTTGAGTTATATTAATTTCCAGCAAGACATTTGATATCTTTCCTGTGCAATTATCTAGAATTTGAATACTACCTATCCTTAGTAGGAAATTTCCAGAATATCTTTTCTGATCTGAGTGAAAATATTAGAACTGATAGTTGCTGGAGTTTTACTGGTCTTGTTTGGAAAGTAAAATGTTAACTGAGTTATCTGAGTTGTTCAAACTGATAATAGTCTCAAGTTATGGTTGGCTAACCACTAGTTATTTTGTAGATATTTGCATTTGGGGACAAATAACCCCAGGCACCACTACCCAGGAAGCAAGCCAGCTTGAAAGCAACTCTGTAGAGAGGGAAATCCAGGTCCTGGTGGAGAACAAGTTGACCGTAAGCCAACAATGCATCCTCATCACAAAAAAAGGCCAACAGCTCCCTGGGCTGCATCAGGAGTGCTGCCAGCAGGTTGAGGGAGGTGATCCTTCACCTCTAGTCAGCACCAAAGAGGTTACATCTGCAGTGCTGTGACCAATTCACAGCTATTCAGTGCAAGAAAGACCCTGAATTATAAGAGCAAGACCAACACAGAGCCACAAAAATGATCAAGACTTTGAGACTTCTTTCATATGGGGAGAGGCTGAGAGAGCTGGAATTGTTCAGCCTAGAGAAAAGAAAGCTTAGGGAGGATCTTATCAATGTGTCTAAGTACCTGAAGGGACAGATGAAGCAGAGGGAGCCAGATCCTTCTTAGCAGTGCCTACTGACAAAACAAGGGACGATGGGCACAGATTAAAAAGCAGAAAATCCCACCTGAACATATGGAAGCACTCTTTTTGTTTACTGTGAGGGTGATCAAACACTGAAATAGGTTGACCAGAGAGGTTGTAGAGTCTCTGTCCTTTGAGACGTCCCTGGAATTGAGAAAACCTGACTGGATACAGTACTGGGCAACCTGCTCTTATTGATGCTGCTTAAGTAGGGAGGGGTGTGGAGTAGAAGATCTCAAGAGGTCCTTTCTAACCTTAAACATTCTTTCTGTGAGCTTCATGTGGAGGTCAGTCATTTTATTTATATGTTACATTCTTTACATCAAATCAAACAAGTAGTTTCCTACTGACATTGTTTCCTCAATGATTTTTAGTGGGAAGAAAATAAAAGAGGATACAGGAAGCACTTGAGTAAAGAAGCAGTGATCACAGATAGGCTGACCTCCACCTTGGAAGTTCATCAGAGCTTCCAAACTTTGTCATCTGTCAGTGATTTAATACACAGACAAGCTGCAGCTAAAGTTTTTCAGATGTGACAGCCATATGAGAATATGTGCCCTTGATAGATCACATTACCTTTATCTGCATGAGCACAGTCAGAACTGTGAATGATTACTGGAGCAGCAGAAACTAGCTGTTGAATTGTAGAATCATTTAGGTAGGAAAATACCTTCAAGATCATCAAGTCCAACCATTAACCCAGAACTGCCATGTTCACTAATAAATCATACAACCAAGTGGCACATCTACACATTTTTTTAACTCTTCCAGGGATGGTGGTTCCACCACTTCCCCAAGCAGCCTGTTACAATGCTTGACAACTCTTTCATTGAAGAAATATTTTCCTAATATCAAATCTAAACTTCTCTTGGTGCAACTTGAGGCTGTTTCCTCTTGTCCTATTATTAGTTACTTGGGAGAAGAGACTGACCCTCACATAACTACAACCTTCTTTCAAGTAATTTTACAGAGTTATAAGGTCTCCCCTGAGTCTCTTTTTCTCCAGGTTGAACAACCCCAACTCCCTTGGCTACTCCTCAGAAGATTTGTACTTCAAACCCTTTCCCAGCCCTGTTGCTCTTCTCTGGACCTGCTCCAGCACCTCAGTGTCTTTCTTGTAGCGAAGAGCCAGAACTGGACACAGGATTTGAGGTGTGACCTCACCAGTGAATGCCGAGTACAGGAGGAGGTTCAGTGCCCTGGTCCTACCGGCCACACAATTTCTGATACTCCAGCACAGGACAGAGACTGACAAATGAGATGTGATATTGTAGATTTCACACTGGCCAATTGAAGATGAAGAAAAATAATATTGAAATACCGTTCCGTAGTTCACATAGGTCATAAAAAAACTATGAGTCATGAAAACATTTCTCTGTTATCCTAAGGAGAAGGGGAATGTGGAAAGTGTAACTAAAAGTAAATCTGCTGAACTGCCTTTCTCGAGAAAAGGCTGACATGATTTGTGGGGTAGGAATGTATTATTCAGAGAAGAGTATTGTGTGTGATTAGACTAGGGCTTTTTAAGAAAAGCATATTTATAGATGTCTACATTTGGATTAATTTAGAATGTGTTTTACTGCACAGGCAAAGGGGAAGGAGCCAACCCCATGTTCCTCTAGGCATGTACTGGCTGCCAGGTTTTGACCCTCCCCTCTTTTGTTATTCCCTGTGTTGGAATGCACCTTTCTCTCTGAGGCTGAAAAAAAAAGGAAAAATAAAACCTGAGTTTGTACAGAAAAGTGATGTGACATCTTTGTCCTGAGAGAAAAGGAGAGAACAAGAGTGGTGCTGTACCTTGCTTGGCAGGACATTCATCTGGAAATGTGAAAAAAACCTTATTTCTTCCCCAGGATCTTTACAGATTTTAGGTAATTGCTATTTTATGTACAAAATCCAGAAAAAAATGGAAAATAGAGGTCAACAATCATTTTTTCTCTCTCACATGATTAGCACTGAGCCTACAAATTTAGTTTTATATGTATCACTCTGCTTGCGTTCCCTATATGTTGATTTCATTTATTGTCCTATTTAGAATAAAAGCCTTTCTGAAGGTAGACTGTCTTCCAGTAGCAGTACATAACTCTGTCAGAATGGGCTTGTGAGGCTGTGTGAAATGCAATAAAACATAATAAATAACAACAATAGCCCACAGAATTGCCATTTTATAGACCTGCAAGATGCTAAACACATTGTCCTGAATACAAGAAGTTTCTTTCCACTACTGCAAACCTTTAGGTCTGTTGCTGTCTAATTCTAGTTTGAGATTTAAAGACTATTTAAAGCAAAAGACAGTATTTTTGATTGTTTAATATATAAATGCCACATTTTCTTAAGCAGATAATCCAAATGCATCACTTCAAAAAATCAGTCTTCTATAGTTAAAAAAAAAGAAAATTTGCTTTAGCACTGAAAACAGCAGAGAAACATGCTGACTATAACTGCCTTCATACTAAAAAACCTTGGAAAAATAATCATCTAAATTCAGTATTGAGAATATGTTTTATCATCAGACACTAACTGGATTTTAATTAAATATTGCTTTAATGATATTATTCTGGGAAACATTAAAAATTAGCTCAACATTTGCCACTGGTTATTTTCTTAATAAAACTGTCATGGAAAGCTTTAATCTTTCTGAAATGCCATATATTATAAAACAAAAATTTCCCATTAAACCAATCCAAATTATATACATGGGATATATAAAACAAGGAGCTGCCTGAGAGTTTTCAGGTTAGATTTATATATTAGCAAATATTTGAAGACATAAGTTCCCATTTTTCTCTTCACCAATGGGATTCTTTGTGTAAACACACACGCACACAAATATCTGTATATCTCTATATCTGTATATATGTGTGTGTATATGTATAAAAAATATATCCATACATCATCTCCACAAGGATGACTGCTGATGTCATCAAGACAGCTCAAAGCACATCAAGTCTTTCTTGCCCATGCATATCCATTGGATTTAAGAACCTGATCCTGAGAAATCCATTGGCTCCACTGGAAGCAGGATTGTGCTCTTACTTGCTTTCACGGAACATTTAAAGTTGCTATGGTTTTTGTATTGCACCTATATTCGTTTCTTTTCTTCACTAATGTTACTGGGTCGATTTTGCTGTCAAGTATCTGCACCTTAAAAATCATGAGTATTTCATGTATTCCTCAAGACAAAAAATCCTTTTCTGTGCAGTAAATCCTTTTCTTGCAGTAAAGGGGGCTTTCATTTATCTTTACTTGAGAAGTAAATTGTCTGATATTTGTGAATTTACTCTGGATTTTACATAAGAGTAATAAAAGAAAAAGAGAATATTTGTGAATGGTTAACATACAAACACCATATTTGCTTAACCAAATAATCCAATTGAGTCACTTCAAAGATCAGATTTCCAAAGTGAAAAAGTTTGTTTCTTAAGAATCTCCTCAAGCTCCTGCTCAGGTCAGTAACAATATTTCATTCACTAAAGACACACACTATTGTTATGATTACAGTAACTCATATGTTTGTTTGGGGGTGTATACCAGAGAAATTTTAAACAGATTTTATTTTTATTTATTTTTTAATCCATTTATTTTATCCATTAACCAGGCATCTTTACATAGAAACTCTAGTACACACTCTTCTTTCAGTCTTTTTTCTTAGACACTCCTGTGACAGGGCTCCATGTTTCCCTCTGCAGAAGTTTAGCCTCTTCTCCAGCATCCCCTTGGCAGTGACACCTCTTCTGGCCGCCTGACCCTGCTCAAATTGGATTTTGTTTGCCAAATCATACTGTTTCCACAGCCAAACACACCTTTAAGCAGGAGATAGAGGGGTATGTTCATGTATGCTGTGGAGTGTGGGACATTGCAGCCACAGATGCCCATTAGAGAGTACATATTTTGCAGTCCTTTTATGTGTCTCCAGAGCAGATCAAAATTGTCAGTGAAGATAGTTGGGAAAGGCTCAGTTAGGAGGATTTTCTGATAGAACATGACCTTCTTGCAAAATTGATTTTTTAAAAATTTATTTTGTGAACAAATATTCCATTTTTCCGGTGGGAAGAATCAAACTGACAAGTCTCCAGGCTCCTCATCTTGAAGGTTTTTGTCAGCTGCACTTTTGGCAGGCAGAAGGCAAATTTGACTTGTGTTGACCAGGCAGACTCTCAGAGCTGAGTACCCGAGATCTCTGCCTCCTCCAGGCTGGGACATCTTTCCTTACCTGGTAGTTGGAGGGATGAGAGTACAGAAAACCGACTGCTGCTACTTCAGCAGCCTCCTGGAAGGTTGTTGTCAATCCATCATCATTGCAAGGTGTCATTTTGTTCCATTTCAACAAAAGAGTACTTTTGTTTTGTTTCCCTGGAAATGTTTCTTGTGTATATATATTTCCTTCTTTTTTTAATATATATTTTTCTTTCTTTATGTTTTCTTTTTACTTGTCCTTTAACTCAGGGCAAAATTTATTACACTTCATTATATATAATTACATCTATTTTTGCATTATATATGATTACATATATTGCCCTATGCCTAGAAGTGTTCAAGGCCAGGTTGGATGGGGCTTGGAGCAGTGGAAGGTGTCCCTGGTCATGGAAGGGAGGTTGGAACAAGGTGATCTATAAGGTTCCTTCCGACCTAAACTATTCTATGATTCTATGACATTACATCTGACATTACATACAATACTAATATAGAACATGCAATATATACTTGCCTATCTGTATGTGTTTCTGTATATGTCTCTATATATACAAATGTGTAAAAACTCTGCAATTTTTTACAAACAATGCTATACTGGTTATCTCTTGCAATCCTTGTTCCTGATTCGAAAGTCGTTCTCTTTGAACTTGTTGCAAAATGTGACATAAATGTAAGGCAGCAAAGAGTACTCCACATTTCTAGAAAATAAAGGAAATCTCCGTATTTATGAACAGTAGCAGAACAAAAACTCTCAACTCTGGATAAAATGGATTGCACCTGAAAACACCAGTGGTAAGGCGATGTTTAATTCATACACTAATTTACATAGCTGCAAATAACCACCACATTTATGAGTATATAAACCTACATATAGACTATTGCTATATGTATGTTGCTATATTGCTGCTTTTCCACCTCTACAACAGTTTCTTCAATTCTTTCAGTAAAAGGTGGCCAATTTTCCACTTCTATCCTGAGATGATCAATACTCCCTAAGAGAGCCACCTTTTGAAGTACTTCAGGACACATTTAGCTCCCTCTTTGATCTTTCCATGTCTCCTTTTAGATATAACATATTTTACTCTACTGAGGCTTTATCCCACCAGCTCCATTTTTATTACCCTCTAGCTGACTTTCCACAACATAAAAGCAAGTTAAAAGGATAACTTTTCTTAGCATCAAAAATTAATCATGAATCCCGATTTTGGGGAGCATCAGACACCTTGGAAACCTGCACAAATCCTCATAAACAATGCTTTTTGCAACACTTCTTCTTGTAGTTGTTCTTGAGGAACTCACAAAGCCAGGAAAATGACGAGAGGTGAACCATATATCGATATAGTTTTTAAAGCTCAGGACTTTTGTCCTGAGAAAAAGGATGTTTCCAGTTGTACAAATCAAAAAAAAAAAAAAAAGGGAGTTATGGTTCCAACAAGCAACATCTTCCCTGTTTCTCCTTTCATGTGATTCTTCTACCCTGCTATTCCTCCATGTCCCACTCTGCATTCTTCCTATGTCTCTCTGCCAATCCTGTAAACAACAGTCACCTACAGACAAGATTACAGCTGAGGTAGGTAAATATGGGAGTCAACAGAGCTGCTGAAATAGAAGGCGATTTTTTTGAACAGTATCCCTATTCTTCTATCTAATTCACAATCTGATAATTTGTATGTGTGTGTGTGTGTGTGTGTGTGTGTGTGTGTGTATGTGTGTGAGGCAAACCCTTGGACTAGATTGGGTGTCAATATTAGAGAGATAAATAAAGAGGAGGAAGCAAAAGAAATCAGCTCAGACCCCAGGCACCCATTTAACATCCTGTTGTTCTGTGTGTTGATGGAATTAAAAAAGATGGAAGGGATAAAGAAAGGGATCCTGAAAGGACTGATGAAATAACAGTAAAATAAACCAGTTCTAACAGGACTCAGGAAAATGGAAATTTTACCTCCCTTCTCATACCGAATCCTGGATTTGCAAGGAAAGCTCTCCTGAAAGGATCCCAGCTGTCAAGTCTGATCGAGGATCCTTGGCAATAAGGCTGCTGAGACCATACCCTGATGTCATCCAGGGTCACCCTAATAATTTAAAGCTGCATCAGACTCACTGAGCAGCATGTTATCATTTAAGGAAAATTGCATGAAGACCTAGTCTCAAACTGGGTTACCTGAATGTCAGCAGCATGTGGGTTTACTCTGTGTGCATGTGTGTGTGTGGCACCCTCGACAAGCTGGTAGAGGCTCATCTGCCTGGTTTTTATGTAGAGTGAGTTATGTAGAACTAGCTGTCAAACATCAGCCACAGCTGAGTCATGCTTGGTGTCTCAAACTGAATTTAAGGCTAATATCACAATACATAGACTGCTGAACTAGAGCTATGGTCCCTCTGTAAGTGCTGTTCTCTGCAGAGAAGTGATGCATATTACTTCAGTTGTATCACTTGGGTAAAAGGAAGCTCACCTGCAAAAAATAGCAAATAGAAGTAGTTGATATGCAGGAAACCAGACCAGAGGAATGGATTCAATTCAAAATGAAGACACCAAATAGAGAGGTCTAAACGAATGTGCATGTAGGTGAACTATGTGTCTAAGTTGCCACATAATCAATAGAGACATACTCAATACAGTCTTTGTTTTTTAGGGGGAGATTCCTCTGACAAGTGACTAGGGATGCAATTCAGTTTGCTACAGACAGAGACACCATTTGAGAAAGAGTAGTACGTGTAAAATATTCACCCTAAGGCTGGTAGATACAACACACATGACCTACATTAGATCCATGGCCTTAGGAGGGGTGATTTATGGCCAAACAGGAAAGCAAACACACCTAAGCCATGATAAACACGTCTTCAAGCATTTAAATCATACATTATATGTCTAGAAAGCTGAGTCATTATCCAATCTCCTCAGACCATATGAGTTAAGACTGGAATTCAATATCCTAAGCATAGAGTATGAATTTATTTTAAGCACCGTGGAGTATCTTACCTGGCCTCCAGCTACTTCATAGAAGTCATTGATATATCTGTCAGCCCAGGGACAGTGTTATATGGCACCAGGTGCCTCTGGGCAGCTTCTACAGGTACTCACTGGCTCTCTGACTAGGTTAATTCACAGGGCCCCACTGAGTGTCTGTCTGTCGACTGTGGTATGAGCTATGCATATTTGTCTACACCTCTGTTTAGATGCCATAATTTCAAACTGCCCCATAAAAGGAAACATGGCCTTAATTTCTCGGTACTAAAATTCTCCAGTTGTGGAATTTTAGATGAAAAGCCCTTACCTTGAGGTTGAGAGATCACTATCAGTGGCAGTTTTCAATACCCTATTGAATGAATAAATGGTAAATCTTCCCAGCAATATCATAATGCAGTCAGCCTCTGTCCTTATCATAGGTAAGTCATCCTGGTAACAGTCTGTACCACCATTATCAAATGGTCTTTTGTTCTGTGGCAGAAAAGACTTCCTCAGCCTTTCTTCGTGTTAAGAAGATTCTCATATTTCATGTTTGATCAAGACATCTAAAGAAAGTCATTGAATATGATACATAGACCTGGTGCTGGCAGGAGAAGAAGGGCTTCATCATGTCACATTCAGCTCCACATTTGCAATGCCTCTCCCAGGTTATAAGGCCTCCAGGATCAGACTACCAATACGTACAACTTCTCTTTGTGAGAAGGTAGAGGAACTGTAAGAACCCATTTTTTTCAGTGGTCTGCCTCTTTGTCTTGGTTTAGTAAGCCTAACTGGACTACCTCTGTCCCTTTTGCTGCAGGACTCCCTCCTCTTCCTTTGATAAAATAGCTATGGCAAGACTACTGTTCTCTATATCTATCTCAGTGATTCAGCAGCTCCTACTTGTTTACCTTTCCCATCTCTCTGCCACAAAGGTGCTTTCAGTCATTTGGCATACTTTGTTTCAGATGCAAAAGGTTCATTTTGAATCTTCCTCTCTGACTCTTTAGACTCCAAAGGAACAGACCTTGAAGATATTTATCTTATAATCTGTAGGGCTGTGTCTGCTGCAAAGAGCAGTTCTGTCCATGTTCTGCTTCACTAGTAAAAATGATGTGACAGGCAAGCAGAGTTGTGGGAAAGAAATCTTCACTCTGCATTTAGAATGATCTTGCTTTCACTGTGACAGCTTCTGAACTATCTATTTCTATACATAGATATTGAAGTTACACCAGGTAGAACTATTAGTTCAGTGTTTAATGGATGCCAAAAGCATGCAGAATTAATGATTACTTGGAAAGCAATAGAAAACAAAAGAGAAAACATTATAATGCTGCTTTTTAAATCCCTCAGGTGTCTTTAATATAGTTGTGCCCTTGCCTCCAAAAGAATGCAGTAGTACTGGGAAAGAAACAGAGCTGGACAGGAAGGAGGACGAATGATAGTGAAAATCTAAGCATGGTAACACCCTATTTAGGAGAAGTCACTGAGGAAAGGATATGACAGATCTCTATAGAAGAGCGGTAACACAGAGTGGGTGAAATGAATAGAAACTACCTCATCTATGCTAAGACCATCAAATAACACTATCAAGTAACAGATTAAAAGCAAGCCATAGAGGTACTTTCCCATATGTGGCTTCTACAAGACATTGTGGATGCCTAAAGCTTCTCTGAATTGAAAAAGGGGCGAGACAAATTAATGAAAAAAAATTGACAGGATTCTATTAAACACCTTCCATTCAGGCAGTCCCAGAGGCACAAGTCACTGCTGCCAAAGGATCGTGCCAGGGAGGTGGCTCCATATGTTGTCCTGCTCTTACAAGCCTCCCTGTGCACCTGCCGCTGGTCAGTGCTGGAAACGGAGCTACGTGGATTCCTGCCCTGACCCATTAACAGTGTTCTTATGTTCACACAATTAATGCCAGCCTCTGGGGAAGAGATTTACGCCAGCTACTGTAGATGTTATTGTAATGCTTAAAATGTACATTCAAGCCCTGGCAGCATGGTTCAGTACACCTCAATTAGGCACTGACTCATCCTATGCTGTCAGCAGGGGGACAGCTGAAACCACATCAGGGCTCCCCAATATCTTTGCACACTTTTTTTTTTTATTTTTAATTTAGATGAATGTACTTAAGTTCAAGAGAACATTTACTTGAAAAAGGGATACGTGAAAAAAAATTATTCCCCCCCCCCTTTCTGGAATCATCTGACTGGGGACTAGAAATCATCATTTCACATATTACTAGCACCGTTATTGTATCACGTGGCAACATGGTACAAAATTCACTGCTGCCACTTTTTAATCTGCTATTGATGATTCATACAGAGTCCAATAATTTCATCCCCAGTAATATGCTACAAAGCTGCTACTGCATGAGGCAGTTTCCAGTAATGAAGGATAAAAATATACCGGAATTCACCATATTAGCAATATTAGGGCTGTAATACACTTCTCAGGATAGCCAAGATAGACTTAGAACTGACTCCCATGTTAAATTAAAATGCTCTTCTTTTGTTGTTGCTTATCATTAAACGTGTTGAATACTGTGTTCTTACCTGGGGGATTGTGGGAAGCTTGTAATATTTATAAAGGGAAGAGCCACTCATCTCAGGGCCATTTCTGTTGTATGTATTATTTATTTCCTGATCTATTCCCTCCCATGTTCACTGTCTTTAAGAACTACGATTAATAAAACATTCCATGCTGAACAGTGTGGGTTATATTCCCAAATATATATATTCAGGCCATTTCTATGCAAATGTCACAGGAGAGATTTTTTGTCACAAAAAAATGTACCCATTCTCTACTTGACCCATTCATTTTACATTTATTTTTTTAGATTAATTATTCTATTCTCTAGATGACTGGTTTTAGCTGGGCACCCCAAAGGGATTTTTTAACCAAATGTAGACATATTTTGTTCTTTAAAACATATGAGAAGCAGCTGAAGAGGAGAATTAGAGGCTGTGATTTAGAAAAAAGTATTTCTTCACTTTGTTATCTTGTTTTCTTAAACAATATAAAATTCATTATTAGTGTATCATTAAAAAAATGAAAGAATGTTGTAAACTTCTTACAGTATGATTTAGTATATTAGGAATGAACTATGCATTGTCTTAATCTCACTTTAATCAATATTCCAGTAGATAAGGCAATGTTTTGCTACAAATGGAAATCTACACCCAAAGTCCTTATTGTGGGAACTCTCCTCTTGATGTCTGTTCATTGATGGGAGTGTGACAGGGAGTTTTAGTCTCAACTTCTGGAAAAGGTAATGCATTAGTGTTAGCTAATTTCAGGAGAACTAAAAATATTTTGTATTATAAGAGAGGGCAGATTATGAAACTGGAAAATTTTTCTTTTTGTTTTATATCTAGCTTTCCCTCATATCAGGCCACCTTATCCTAATACAGCAACTTATTACTCATTTTCAGGTAATATGCTTATATTTTATGGTTAATTGCACAATAATTGTCTTTGACTGTGTTTATTTTGAATTTATATCAAAGAAATACCTAATGGTCCCAGTAGAAGAGCTGTCTTTTTGTAGCAGCATTGCACCAGCAATGTATAGTCCCTCATTGTCAGAATCTAGACTCAAAGGCTACAGCAAGAAGCAGGTAAAATAGAAGGATGGTGAAATAACTCTAAAAAGAAAAAAAAAAATTCCTACTAATACCAATGAAAAAGCCTTCTTTTACCTTCATTGAGGACAGTTATATGTATTAACTTATGTATAAATGTTCATGATATCTAAGTTATGGCATAACATCCTTGATAAGCTCAACAGGGCCAGTGCACATGGTCTTAACACACTTTTGAATGCAAATTTATTCTCAGACAATTTAATTAAGCTGATTTTCAATCTTGAATTTTAATTCGAATCTTCAGTCTTGAGTCAATCCTCAATTCAAGCAGAATATCAAACAACAACTGCACTGGGCCTCCAGTCTGAAATGTGATTTTCTCCTTAAACAGGGTGTTACTACAGACCCAGCTTTGACCTCCAACATCACTTGCTTACGACGAGCGTACAGCACTTTCTCCAACTGATTAAGAAGAAAAGTACTAAGAACTGCAACTTCTGCAAGACATATTTCAATGAACTGGAAACTTTGTCCTCCAGGAAATAAAAACCTTGAGCTACATACCCCAAATCACTACTGACTTAAGAGCATCTTGCTCCTTGTCTCTGTTTAGTTCTTAAGTCTCTGAGGTCTTAAAAGTTAATCATAAATTATTGTATCAGTGCAGGAAGGACATAATTGGACAGGTAGAGAGATGCCAGGTTACAGTTCTAACCTAAATGACTTTATATGAAAGTCATGAGCAGGAATAAATCTTGACTCTTTCAGCTTTCACCTGATCTTGGTAGGAGTTACACCTATAAAAGAATGGCAAGACTTGACAAAGCATTGCAGGACTGGACATAAGAGAAGCAAAAAGCTTATCATTATAATAAGTAATTATCTGGCACAGAAAAGGGGCTACCTGTTAAATAGGATAGGAACATGATAGGATCCAGACACTAGTTTCCAGAACTCTGCAGAAGAGAAAGCTTATTTCTCTGGCTCATCCCAGGAGCTAAATTGGGTGGATATTATAAATCTGGTTGTAGACAAGAGTGTACAAACACAGAAATGATTCAGAAAGTCTAAGGAAAATGAGGAACTCCTTAGAAAGCATCAGCTCAATCTCTTTTGCCCTCAGTAGTTGTAGTGGAGAGTATTTCTAGCGGGAGAAATCAGCTATTAACTATTTAGCTATGAACTAGTGTATGGATGTAGGTTAATATTTCAGGTGTGGATGTGTTGCTTTGCTAGAGATTAATGTGCTGACAAGTTAGGCACTTAATCTGTTCCCAAGTTCCAGACCAGATATAGTTTAGGTATCTTCTTCTGTGCTCTCAACAGTGGACTGTACTCTCAACAGTAGACCTTTTCTAGAAGTCTAAATATGATAAAATAAGAGGTGATGACCCTCAAAGTTAAGCATTTGCTTACGTGATCCTTCAGGATCACCCTTTTGGTCCCAGTTTGAAAGTTCAAGAAGAGTTTTCAATATCAGAAAAAAGAAATCATAAACTCTAGAAAACTTTTCTATGATTCTCTGTTACTTTGTTTTGTTTTGCTCTTTACAGACAATACAGTGAAGATTTGAGAAGTGCAGATTAGATTCCAGATGCTTAACCTGATTCATAAAAAGGATCTAATTTAAAGAACACACTTTTGTCAGACTTTTCACCAGAATACATAAGTCATGTTTGACTTATTGACTGGTACATTCTCCTGACACAGAATTTCAAGTGGAAACTACTAGAAAAAAATAGCGCTCTACCTTTTCACATTTCGAACTCCAATACTTGTCCAACAGATCATTTGTTATTCAGACTTTTATAGAAGCAACTCTGTTTCAGCCATAATATTTTGCCTGATTGTTTGTGACATTCATTTCCAGAATTCAGAATAGCATGATACACCTAATATTCTGGGTTTGTACTCAACTCTATTATAAAATTCAGGCTTTCTGCTTATGACAGACAGTCATTAAGGAGGAGTTTATGATTTAGCATTACAATTACAGTCTCTGGGGAGCTTGTTTGCCTCTTCTGAGAAAACACACCCTGGTTAAAAAATTATGGTTAGGCAGGAATGTGAGCACAGCGTTGTTTGAAGGTGAAATACTCAAAACTGCCTGAGTGGCCATTGTCCTGGGCCAGTAAAGCTAAACAGGAAGAGAATCAGTTTAATTGCAAAAGCACTTTTGGAAAAAGCAATCGGCTTGAAAAAGTGTATTAAAAATATAACTTGTAGGGAGCAACAGAGAGTAAGAGACAGACAGAAACAGAAAACCTGTCAAAATCTGTCTTGCTCCTGCAAGAAGTTGTTCCATGGCATCATCACCCTGCCGAGTCCAGGCTGAGCATCCTCCCCTGGGGTGCTATGAGTAACCTGCACCTGGACAACACAGGGCAGCTGGAGGTAGCAAGCAGGAGCCCTTGGGTGTCTGATTTCTTCCCCACGTGTACTTTGGGGGTTGCAGCGAGCAGTATGGACACATGTACAGCTGAAGCATCTGCATCTCCCACAGAAGGGGGCTGCAGCTAAGGACTGCAAATCCTGGAGGAGTTTTGTGTGCCTGAAACCCGCACAATTTGTGCGGGATGTGAGTGTGTGCATGTAAATATTAGCCCGTGTGTATTTGAGTATAATTTCTATAAAATGTTTTGAGCTCAGAAGAGTGTTTAGAAATTAGTAGTTACATATTTAATAATATTGACAGCATCTAGTATTGCAGTTTATCTGTTGTATTGTCTATACTGACCTTAAATGTATAGTTCACTGAATGTTAGTTTTGTGCTATTAATAAATAAATAAACCAACTGCTTTGATCTCTGGTTCAAACCACTTGAACTGGAAAAGTTTTCCTTATGGCACAAACCTGGTTTACTTTTTAGAGGCCAACATGAAAATATAGGAATATGATATAGGAATAGGAAAATATAGAAACTTCTTATTACAGTAATCCTTAGAACACATTAGATAAACATTGTTAAAATGCTAAAATAATCACAAACAGCGTTTGGAGTGTTTAGAATTATTAAAAAACAGAATACAAGTCAGCAAGGTTGAAGATACCTCAATGACCTGAAGGCAAAAACCACATCAGAGTTATTAAGCCAGAACTAACAATGTCATGGTTCTATTTGAACCGAAAAGTCATTCTAAGCTTTCTCCTCCTGGGAGCTGATCCCTATCACTTTCTGTCAGATTGCTGTTATGATAAGACTATGCAAGTAATAGTCCAGGAATAACAGGCTCTGAACATTTACATACTTTATCAAGAGTGCTGATCTCAGTGACACGCTCCTTAACCAAACAATAAAAGAGAGGAGGAAAAAGACCTTCTATTTTCTGATCTCTTTTGCATATTGTCATTCTTGCTTTAACTCATTTGTCCATAAAAATTTCTCTGTGATAGAGAATGCCAGATGATGATAATGAATAAGCACAAACCACTGACTAAATGACAAATTGTGTGCACTCAGCAGACCAGGCTGCTTTTAATTTCTTTTTGGCCAATTATTTCAATGTACTGCAAGAAGGGACATCAGATATGTGGACATACAGCCGCGATTGTTCCCATTAAATATGTAAATGGATTATTATCATATGCCATAAACCTCACATCATCTTCAGTACAAATATGAACGTGGAACTGCAAGGGACTTCATAGATTAATGAGTTCAGTCTCTGCTTTTACAAGCAATTATGTTACACATCCCATTTCATAAACTAATCAAAGTTTAAAATTAATTAAGCTTTTTGCACCCCTTGTATTGGACACTTTTCCACACTCCTGGTTCTCAGAAACCTTCTTTTAATTTCCAACATAAATTTTATTCAGTTCAAGTTTATTTCCATTTATTCTTGTGCCAAGTAGACTTTCCCCTCTCAGATGTTTATCATCACTTATGTATTTACAGAAAGCAAGTATAATCCTTACTTAGCCTTCATTTTGCAAGGCTAACAAGCCAAGTTGTTTCAGTCTCCTTTCATAAGAGAAGTTTTTTATTTCCCAATCATTCCTGTGTACCCTACTCTGCACTTAATCTAGTCTGAGTTTTACTTCTGTGGGATGCAGGAATTGTCTCACTTCAGACATACAAGGATGTTCAGTGCCTTTTTCTGTTGACTGCATCAAATTGGTCTGTGATCAGTCAGTTCTACAAGGTCTGTCCCTCTATCATTACCACCTCATGAAATCCAAGTTTAGAGGAAAATTGTTGTTACTATTTAGAAAATTCATGGCTTTGTATTTTGTACTTCTGAATTTCATCTCATCCTCACTATTCTAGTCCTCAGGGCTATCTCTCATGCCTTCCTTTCAGTAAAATAGACAAATATTCCTCTGTATTAATTATGACTCCAAAACTCACAATGTCAGTAAATTTTATCAGTATCTCCCCTGCTTCTTTACTGTGGGAACTAATGAAATCCCTAATTGTCACTGATAGTTTCTTTCTACTCAGTATTTTCCCTCTTTACTACAATTTAAACATATACCCTCTATTCTACCATTCCTTACTTTCTAGTATGACTTTTTTTTTCTTCTAGGCATCATGTCAAATACTTTGCTGAAATCCATATGTATTAGAGTTACCATCCTTTCATTTAAATATGAAATCTCTTTCAATAGACTGTCTGGCATGATCTATTTTTGCTAACGTAACTTTGTGCATGATTTTATATTACACTTACCATGGTTTCTGTATTTTTTAAAAGAAAGAATTCTAAATCCTTTATAAAATTATAAAATTCTTTATAAAATTGTTAATTAGATTAACAAGCTTGCACTGAGTTAGATCACTTTCCCCTCCTCCCTTCTTAAATATAGGTGTTAGTTTGCTATTCTCAAATAAGGTGTCAGATTTATTCTAAATGCTTACTCTTCAGCCTGTAATTTCATGTCCCAGCTCTTTCAGAAATGGGGTTAGAAATTGTCCAATCCTCCCACATTTGAACACATTCAAACCCGTTAGTTTTATATCTCTCTTCATTCTACTTATTTCCTCATTTTCTTGCCCCCACTCCCTTTTTTTTTAATTGAGACTTTTGCTATTTCTTTTAATAGTTTTACAAGTCCATTTGAACTTCCCTTTGGGAAACATCTTTTTTTACCCTCTACATGTCATCTCTTCTGAAAAACTACTTTTATCATGTCTTTTTTATCTCATGTTTTCTAATTTCTTGGGATTCTTTACCAGGTTAATTCTTTAAGCAATAGAGTCATATTTTCCCTACTTTTTCTCCCTGAATTTTTGAAATTTCAAGTCTCTATTGTAGTTCAGTTCCCGAGTTCATTAGTCCAACTCATTTTACTTGTTTTCTCATTTTTTTTTTAATTTTTGAATATTTTTACATTCAGTGCAAATTGAATCAGTTTTCTTAGATTAAACAAATTTTATTTTCCATCAGAATAGTACACAGTGTTTTTCTTTCGTATCATGGTCAGTAAACAAAAAAAAAAAAAGGCTATTAGAGGCCAAGGGGCTGCTAGGAGAAGATAATCTGCTAGTTTTTACATTGAGTAATAATCAGTAGCATTTGATTTCCAATTCTTATTTGCAAACATGAAAATAGCACAATTCATATAAACATTCATGCAGGTCTGAAATAATGATTGCACTGAAATACTACTAAATGGCAAAACATTTGAACTCAGGGATAGGACTTTAGACACCATATCTGGCACAGGTCTGGCCAGCTCAGGTTGTGGGAAGATGATTTTCTGTCCATCTGCACCTATGAATAAAATAATAATTTCTGTTTTACCAGTGCTGTTACAGTGCTTTATTTCTACCTGCATCTGACATCAAGGATCAAGAGGAGTCTCCCAGAAATAACAATAAAAAAATCTCACAGTCCTTCCCTGAGATAATTTCTCCCAAGCATATGCTCTGCTTAGAGCACATATTCTATGAGGAGTGGATGAGGGAATTGGGGTTGTTTAGTCTGGAGAAAAGGAGTTTCAGAGAGGACCTTATAAGTTTTTACAACTACCTGAACGGAGGTTGCAGTGAAGTAGGGTCAGTCTTTTCTACCGGGCAACAAGTGATAGGACAAGAGAGCACAGCTTAAAGTTGCACCAGGAGAGGTTTAGATTTGATATTAGGAAAAATTTCTTGACTGAAAGAGTGGTCAGGCATTGGAACAGACTGCCCAAGGAAGTAGTGGAATCACCTTTGCTGAAAGGGTCCAAAAAAACATGTAAATTTTGTGCTTAGGGATATGGTTCAGTGGTGAACATGGAGGTGCTGGGTTAATGGT
The DNA here is from genome assembly GCF_003945595.2 of Pipra filicauda. NCBI lineage: Eukaryota > Metazoa > Chordata > Aves > Passeriformes > Pipridae > Pipra > Pipra filicauda. The sequence continues at coordinate 1,895,226 of NW_024103929.1, forward strand.
TGGATTTGGTTATTTAGAGGTCTTTTTGAACTGCAAAAATTCTATGATTCTTTAACTTTTCAGAACTATTTGGCATTCCTGCTTCAACCTCCTAGATCTGATCACACAAGCACACCTTGATTATTGATCACTTGTATAAAGGCAGTTTAAAGGTGGTTGGTGTGACCATTCCACTTTACAATGCAAGGGAAATTGAGCTTGATGTAAATCCATGTCTCAAGCAGGTACACACAATCTATCATGCAAAAGTAGATCCTCAGGAGAAATTTAAACATAAAGCAGGACTTGGAAAATTATAAACGTGCTGTGTCACAGTTCTGTGCTCCTTGATCAGGTGACTTGCAAATATGAGTTTATTATAATAATTGTCTTTATTCATCTTTGTGCGTTTATTTTGCTGTGCAATTAATGACAGATACACTATAGTGTCCAACAAACCAGCCCAAAATAGCAAGGGTCTCCCTGATGAGAAAATAAATACATGAGCACTCCTAGAAAAATACAAAATAATTTCATTGTAGAAAAGTACTTTTATGTTTACACTTCAGCACAATCAGGAAGCAATACAGTCGTGCCATCACTCCTACTGAATGCCTCAGCAAAACAGAAAAAAGCTTACGTCATTACCAAACATCAACATTATATCTGAAAACACTAACTTAGATTTTTAAAGAATAGTCATGGAAATCCTGACCTGATGAATGAAAGTATTCTCCCTAGAAATCAACGCATAAAAGCTACAATGATTAATTTCAAGCTACAGGAACAAACTCTGTGACCTCTGTGTACGATTACAGTAACAAGGATTTTGCATGCCTACAGTGAACTGCTTAAAAATAATCAACCACACAAGAATCCTTTAGAGAAATTGTTATTGAGTGCAACTTTCAAACACACATTTTGCTTTTGCCTAAGCAAAAATGTGTGTGCTGAGACTTAAGATTTATTGATAAGGATTTAGATATATAAATTCCTATAATGCTTGCTCATAAAATGCCTGTCTCTCTTCCCTCTTTCACACCTAGTTTTTCACTCCTGTATTTTTATCAATGTTTTAACACTTTTTTCCAATACATTTTGATCCATTCATAGGAGAAAATTATAAAAACATTCTACGAACTGCACCATTAAATACTGAAATTCATAAAGTAATAAAATGATTGAGTGGTTGGAAGGGACATTAGAGACCATCTGGTTCCAACTCCCCTACCACGGGTTGGAACACTTTCCACTAGACCAGGTTGCTCAAAGCCCTGTCCAACCTGGTCTTGAACACTTACACAGATCGGGCACCCACAAATTCTCAACCTCTACCAGTGTCTCACGATCCTCACAATCAAGAATTTCTTCATGATATCTGATCTAAACCTGCTTTCTTTCAGCTTAAAGCCATTCCTTCTTGTTTTAGTACTACAGGCCCTTGTAAAACATCCCTCTGCAGCTCTCTTGTAGCCCCTTCAGGTACTGGAAGGTGCTATAAGGTCATCCCAGAGCCTTCTTTTCTCCAGACTGAACAGCCCCAGCCCCTCTCATTCTGTCTTCATAGGAGAGGTGCTCCAGCCCTCTGATCGACTTAGTTGTCTCTTCTGGACTCGCTCCGATGGGTCCACATCTTTCCCGTGTTTGGGGCCCCAGAGCTGGATGCAGCACTCCAAGTGGCGTCTCACAAATGCAGAGCAGAGGAGCAGAATCGTCAGCCTTGACCCGCTGCCCACGCTGCTTGTGATGCAGCCCAGGACACGGTTGGTTTTCTGGGCCATGAGTACACGTTGATGGGTTCACATTGCCACCACTACCCTGAAGAGCTTCTTCTCAGGCCTGCTCTCAATCCATTCTCTGCTCAGCCTGTATTTGTGCTTGGTATTGCCCTGATCCAGATGCAGGACCTTGCACTTGGCCTTGTTCAGCTTAATAAGTTTTGCACCTCTCAAGCCTTTTAAGACTCTTCTGGAGGTCATCCCTTCCCTCCAGGGTGTCAACCACACCACACAGCTTGGTATCATCAGTAGACTTGCTGAGAGTGCACTCAATCCCACTGTCCATGCTGCTGACAAAGGTGTTAAACAATGCTGGCCCCTGTAGCAACCCTGAGGAAAGACACTCAATTCATTCCAGCATACCGTATAAATGACTAAGTAAAAACCTCCAAAATTAGAGAGTAACAGAAAAAACGTATGTTAAATGAATTTTTAAAAAAGTATTGAAATGTAGCTGAATATTCTATTCGATAAGGTCTGATAACACAATCAGAAGTCTTAAGTTAAGAAGTTAACTTAAGACATCTTTGTAAGCTCATTGAACCCTTGAACCAGGTCCTTGCTGCAGTCTTGAAAGACTGCAGATTTTCAAAACAGAATCACATGCAAGTCTGCAGTAATATCACCCTGTGGAAGTCAGTGGAGATGAAACATAGCCTTTAAGTGAAGCACTTAGCCAAATATTCCTTCAAATAGGCTTTTCTTTAGGGATAATGTTAGGTGTATACCTCTAGGGTTACATGCACATTTAAGCGTACCTTGGAATATTTATGTAATTCCATTCCAAGAATTGGTCTTCACTGATTTAATGCTCAGATTTTTCCTCAAGATATATCCCTGGAAAAATCACATAGGCTGTTCGGATTTCCTCTGAAGTAGGAGAGTCTTATAGTGTGTCACCTGTGTGGGAAGCATCCCAGGCTGAGAAAGAACTGCTTGTCAACTGGCACTGGAGCCATGGAATGAGGTTCCTAAAAGTCATAGAAAAATAAGATGCGGAGGTAGAATTGACCTTCCCTATCATATTTTCAATAATCTTTTTTCCTGATTTTCTGCTGCTTTACTCTGTGTGTGTGTGTGTGTGTGTGTGTGTGTGTGTGTGTGTGTGTGCACGTGTGTGAAGGACAGTGTGTTAATGGTGATAACATGTGAAGCAGAGATTGGGTATAAATTTGAAGACATGTGTTCAGGTATGTTATATAGGCATAACACTCATTATTATTAATAATTAAAATCTGATTCTACTACATTGCATCTGACTGGATATCTTCAGGAGGCAAAATGCAATATTTGGAAACCTCTCTCAAAGCACTTAAATGTAACTTTAAGAGCTAAGGTATGAAGTTGATACAAACACTGGAAAAGAAGAATTTCAAAATGAGATGCCAAAAAAAGAAGTGTTCAATTTTACAAAACAGGGTAAAAGTACCTACCTGTTGAAGGCATAAGAGCAATGTAGTGATGCTCTAATGGAGGGTCCTTACAATGTCTTCTGTTAATCACAGCAAGAAAAATCACAGAAAGACAAAAGTCGGGTGGAGTCAAGCACATTTACAATTGATAAAGCAGGTATTTCACAGAAATAATGCACTGAGTTGGGGAACTCAAGAGAGGTTGTGGAGTTTCCTTCCCTGCAGATATTAAAAAAATTGTCTGGACACAATCCTGAATAACGTGCTTTGGGGGACTGTGCTTGAGGAGGAACATTCTACAGGATGACCTCCAGTGGTCCCTTCCAGCCTTGCCCATTCCCTGATTCTGTGGTTCAGTGAACTCAGTCACCCGTTTCAAATAAAATTATTCTACAGAATTGCAACAGCTTTAGACATTTATAAACGTGGAGAAATTTATGCTTATATAAGGTAGCATATAACAAATTGTAACAGAAGTCAACTACTTTATATTTGGATTTAAGATATAACATTCTCCAAGGACGTAATACTGCCAAAGTATTCTCTTGGGAACTCCATATATTTTTTTTCTGAAATATGTGTTCCTAGTGACTGAAGTGAAATACAGAGACCAGCTAAAATATTATTTTCCCGTGTGGAGATGACATTGTGCCGCAGGAATTGAGAATTAAGTTCCTTATCTCTGGTAAGATGTTTTACTTCTCTGATTGGTTCCAGCAGGAAGAGTTTAGGCACATCTCTGAATTTATGGAGAGACGGTCCATTGATTAGGTTGGTGTCAAATTAGGTCCTGGATCATAGTGTCTGAGCCTGCCTAAAATCTCACATTTTAATTTATTGCATTATTGCATAATTATTGCAAAATTATTGCATAATTTTACTTATTGTTTCTCTTTTTTCACATGCCTAGTGATAGGAGTTTACATAGGAAAAAAAAAAGTATTTTTAGCAGAAAAGCAAATATTTTCCAGAAAGACAGTTGAATGCTGAAAACACAATGAAAACCACCTCATCTAGAGCTTGTTTTGTGTGATCTGTTGTTCACAGAGAGTGAGCATACATCATTTGGCTTTATTTTTACCCTAGAATTTAATGCCCTTTGTGCAAAATGTAGAAGTTAATTGGTAGCTAACTCACTTTGATGGTGTGTTTGCTGTGCTTGGGGGACATGTTTTCCCCAATTGCCACATTTTAAATAGATTTTACCTTGCAGGGCTTACTTTTAGCTTATCATTACAACTTGGAAAAATTCACTATCTTTCCTCCATGCAGATAAGTGCTCCCAACACACTTAATAATGAGAAATCATGTATATATATGCAAAGGAAAAAAGAGTAGAGGAAAAAAACCTCTACTGTGAAGGATGTAGCAATTAATTGTTCACAGGTTGGACACAGGCATATAAATTTTCAAGATGTGTGAGGTAGTTCCTTAAGAAAAGGTTGAAGGAGCAACTCTCTGTATATTCAAGACATTTGTTTGTGTCAGAAATGTCAAATTCCTGTATGACTTCTCCTGTTCTCACATTTTACTGGGCATTATTGGTAGGAATCTGCTAAGCATTCAAAATTTACAGTTTTATCGGGAAAGAGGATGACTTAGTGCTCTCACTTGATCCAGCAAAACCCTTTGATGCACACAAAACTGTGTTTGGGCTTTACCCACATACTTACCTTACTAGGATTCAACAGCAGACATTACTGGTCAGTTATTAGAGTTAGACTTTAGAGAGAAACTCAAGATATAAAATTCAGTGAGAACAGCTGAATATCCTTAAAGAACATATCAGTATGCAGCCCCTGGTTTCAGATGAGAGTATATTGCTAAATAATAATTTTCAGAAACTTCATAACTTCTAAATTATTACAATTACATGGGGTTTTTTTGTCAGACAGTTTGGTTGGTTGGTTGGTATTTACATAGACTGGACAAATCCTAAATTCTCTAGAAAAGTCACATCTTGGGGTGGTGGTTGATATGTTTTGGTTTGGTTTAAAATCTCAGTAGTAAATGAGAGAACACATCAGAATATAGCTTCTCATGAAATCCATACTCCTCCATGAGAATTCTGCCCCTGAGATAAAATGGACTTAGCTGAAATCATACTTCTGTTTCTCAATTAAAATGAAGATCTCAGAAATGCTAACATAAACTCAGTTTTTTGCAACACAATATTCTTCTTCATTTTTCTTTAAAATCAAGACCAATCTTTAAAAACACATAAAACCCACCTTGACGTATGCAATGCATCAAAGACATATTAGTGGTGTTGCCCTGGAGAGTTCTGCAAGTGTAAGTGGAAAGTGGGGTTTAACATGCCAAATATCTGAAACATAAAACTATGCGAGTAGGTAAGAGACAAGGCTATAATTTATTGTGGCTTCACACCATGTTCTTTCCCCTATCTGTGTAAAAAGGAAACCCTCTAGGGGTATTCAAACTCTGAAAATAAAGAATTTTAATCCAAACCCACGATAATAATGTGAAAGTGTTGGCTTGAAATGACAAAAGCCTTAAGCTTTTAAAACTTTATGATGTTTAAAGTTTAAAGAATTTGCATGAAACTGCCATTAGTTTACCATAACCATTATTACTGCTAACAGCTGTTCAATCATATGTCTTAAATCTGGGATTTCGACAGCTCAGGGAAATTATCATTCTAAATATGTAATGTGAACAACTTGCTAAATAATCCTGAAGAGCAGTTAATCTCTCATCTTTCTGGAGCAGAATTCTCCACTGGTCTCCATGTAGTTTCCCATCAGATGGCAAACATGCCTCCCATATGATTTTTCCCCACCCTCAATGAGCCCTGAATGTGTTTCTGAGCCAGCGCATCCCTTGATGTGAGAAATTACCTAAAAATGTTACATAAATATGACTTAGCAGGCTGGTGTGACTGCCTGGGTTTATATTCCCACGGTGCTCCTGCAGAAGTCCAGCAGATGTGTCTCCTGGCAGAAAATCAGCCAAGATAATGAGAAAAGACTTCAACTTCCATATGCTGGTATCAGCCCAGATTTAATGTCCTTATTTGAGTGCTTCCCTTCATCAAAACTTCTGTAACACTCCAGCAGGTTCCCTCAGTCTCTTCAAGACAAAATGCTTTCAGAAAGGCTGGTAGCATGTAGTTATTCTTCTGCCTCTGCTTTTCTGTTCCTATTCCACTGACCCTGATGAGCTTAAATAGAAAATATATTCTATATTTCCTCTCACCTCTTTGTGTTTGAGTGTGACCCATATCAGTGAATACAGTTGAATGTATGCCTATTGCTAAGAAGTGCAACCCTGGCTGGCTTTAATGGAAGTTCTGAGTTTGTCTTAAAGGTGCATTATCCTAAACACCTCATTTGATATTTATGAGAATAATCAGCCTATATTATTGATCCAGCCCCCAAGGAGAGCTTGGGTTTTGTGGGAAATACTAGAAGAAGGAGATCTAAGTGTTCTTCTTATTTTATATTCATATGGGAAGGGGCTCAGATCTTCAAAGGCAGGTGGATGGTAAGATGCAGGGGGCATCAATAGTATACTGAGATGAGGGGAAGACTTAGTCAAGCTTGAGTATAGCTTTTTTTTCCAACTTTAATTTCTTCTAGTTTTCTAAAAACCTCTGGGATTTCAAACCACAAATTGCCTCAAAACAGAGCAGGAATTTGGAGGAGAAATGAATTTATTTGTGTCCTTTTTAAAAAGTGTTGGGTTTTTTTTTGTTAATATGAATAATTTCAGAAGTTGTGATGTTTCTCCCCTTACTTTCTATATATTTTTTCCTCTGATATAATTTCTTACTGGAGGAAGAATGTAAGACTCAGAGACTGGTTCAGACTAACAGTGCAGTGGAAGACTTGATCCTTGCTGTTTAAATGCATAAAAACCCCATGAAAAGCATTCACAGAAAAATCCCCCGCTGAGGCAGGTGCTAACTGTAGCAGAAATTGTTGCAACTCCATCACAGAAAGTTTTATACTCCTACCTTGTTATGTGACCAACTACTTCACTCTAACCCCACTGCCTTCTTGGTTTCCAAGAGCCCTGGTACTTCTGCCTGGCATGGATTAGATACAGGTTTGTTTTTTCTAAAGGAAAGAGATCTTAGCAAGGCCGGCAGAGAACTTGCCACTTACCGCCTGAGCGCTGGCACAGCTGATCCCAGGTCCTTGTGGCAGAACAGTTTTCCCCAGAGAAGTCATGGTGTCTCCAAACATATTTAGATTTAAGGAAACAGACTTAGCCAAGTTAAGAAGATATGCCCTAAGTCACATAGCAAATCAGAGACAGAGGTGGGACTGAATCTGTTTTCTAAGCCCAAACCAGGACGCTGACCAGAGCTCAGGATATTGTCTGCAGTCAAGCTATGTCAGGACAAGATGCTACTAGAACATCAAACTGTTATTACTTTTACAGAGTAGTGTGCAAATGCACACTGCACCACTTCAACATGAGTTGAATTCAAAGGAAATTGGGCTCTGCAGAGTTGTTCCTTCCTGATGACAAACTACTACAACTAAGCAAGTATCTCCAGGGTGAAGAGGTGCCTTAAAGACATCTCAGCACAAATATCTTGAGTGTCTCTGTTAGCTCCTGGCCCCTTCTCTCCCACTCACACTTTTCCAGTGATTGTCCTCCTCTACTCTGCTCTCATGAAACCCCACCTGCTGCATTCAGCTCTGGGGCCCGTATCTTAAGACGGACATGGAGCTGGTGGTGCAAGTCAGAGGAGGCCATAAAGTCGATAAGCGGACTAGAGAACTTCCCCTATGAAGACAGGCTGAGATAGCTGTGGCTGTTCAGCCTGGAGAAGAGGAAGCTGTGTGGAGACCTCACAGCAATCTTCCAGTATCTGAAGGAGACCTAGAGGGAAGCCAGAGAGGGACTCTTCTTTAGGAACTGTAGTGACAGAACAAGGAATAATGGGTTTGGACTGAAAGAGGGGAAAATTAGGTTGGATATACATAAATAGTTCTTTACCATGAGGGTGGTGAGGCACTGGAACAGGTTGTTCAGAGAATTTCTGGATGCCCCATCCCTGGCAGTGGTCAAAGCCAGGTTGGATGTGATATTGAGCAATGTGGTCTAGTGGAAGGCATCCCTGCCCATGGCAGGAGGATTGGAACTGAGTGATTTTTCAAGTCCCTTCCAATCCAAAACATTCTATGATTCTAAATGGTGATTTTTGGATAAATGCTTAAAGAATTGGTTTTATACCTTTGCATGAAAGGTGATATTTTAAAAGTAATATTGGTGACATACTTGGACTAAAGTTTTTCTGGCAAATATTTTTCTTTTTGATGTAGTTAGATTTTTTTCTACCACTCAGTGAGTTGGACTTTAAGAAAATAGTTCCCCTTAACCCTGCCACAAATTTCAGATAAACCTTATTTTGGGACAGATATTGAACTCCAAGCTATTTAGTGTCCAATGGAGACCTATTGAAAAGAAAGAATGAAAATGACATTTTTATATAGAGTGATTTGATGGCTGTATCTTGGCTTCTTTAAAATTTATTGTATATATTGACACCTTGAATCATCTGAGGACTGGACTAATTGGTGAAGGCTGCGGCTATTTTTATCCCAGCAGTAACTAAAGGTTCCAGAGATGCCAGACCTGGGTTTTATAGACTAAACTAGAGTTTACTCCACTATCTTGGACTCTCTCTCTCTTAAAAGGGGGTTTAATAGATCTTTTTTTTTCTTCCTTTTCTCCTTCTCGTAAGTCAGCTTGCCTAATAAATCCTAGATGTTACAAATGGGCAGTGCACTTGCATTTAACTACTTGCTATAAAGCCATAAGAGAAATAAATCCAGATTCTCTCTCCTTAATTCACTTACATAGTCATTTTTTCTCTCCCTCTCTCTGAGAAAGAGCCCAACTGTTTTAAATTTAAATATACGCAGTCAATTTTAATATAATGTTCTTTCTCTGCAAATGAGATTATGCTATTCACGTGTTCTAGCAGTCTTTAGACAATTAACTTTTTTCTAATGTGCTTTCTTTGTCATCCTTCATTCTGACAATGCCAAAGCCCATGAACAACCAGTCTTTTTTTTTTTTTAATAGCAATCATAATCACAATACCATATTACTTGAGGGACTTGAAACATACCTCTGTTTTTCTTATGCCTCTTCCAAACTCCTCTCAACTATCAGATGATGAATAGTCACAGATATTAGACTGAAGTATATTTAAGTTCTGAATCTTTTTGTATGAAACATGAATAATCAAAGAGATTGACTGACAAAAATACTAACCCCTACCCCCTTATCAAGCATTATGATAAAGGAGCAAAAATAGCACAAAAAACTAAATTATTCTTTGTTCACAGATCTTTAGGATTTTTGCTTTGAAACTGAAATTGTTGGAACCAGAAAACAGAGCAGATGTTGTATATGCAAAGTCCTAAGAGGTGACTGATGTGATGTATTCCAGTATCTATTACTGAAACAGCTAAATACACTAATGATTTAAGCAAGTGATTTTATGGTTTTATAAACGCACAGCTCTTTGTCATGAAAGCAGCCTCAGGCCTTTTATCTTAAGGGTTGAACTAATCTTACTATGTGATTTAATTACTTTCAAAGGTTTTGTACCATTACATTTACATCTGCTGTATTTAGCTCTGAAGTAAATACCAAGAACCAGACACTAACAGCTTCAGTTTATGAAGGCGAGGTTCACAAAGTCCTGTTTCAAGGTTTTGCCTTATTTGAAAGAAAAATAAATGTTCCAAATAATTAAAGAAAAAACTCCATCACAAGCCATCAAAAAACAGAACAAAGAATCCATTGAAGTGCAAGTTTTGCTTTCCTTTAAGTCCTGACGATTGAAGCTCTCTATACCTTCCTCTCAAAAATTCTACTGTACTTCAAGCAGATACCTTACAATTCCTGAGATTCTTAAACTCCCTTTTCTGATATTTGTTGCCTTTGCGTTATCAGCACTGCATTATCAGTGCTGGTTTTATTACTTTCTCCAACTCTCCAGTTATTGCATTCATGCATCATTTTGAAATTTACAACTTACTTAATAGCATTTTTATTTTTTATGATTTTGTTACTCCTACCTTTTAAAAGGATCTTAGGGAATATATTTAAGTTTCATCCAAAGTAAAAACAAGTTAAAGAGCCACCTAGCTAAATTATTGCTTTCAGTTTGACCATAGAAAGCAAAGAAACAACAATTATTTTAGATCAAAGCAAATTACAACATCAGAATAATATCAACAATGTAAAGCCATCTTTACAATCTTCCTGTTTCACATATTTCTGATTCCAAATGGGAAAATGCAGCTTTGATCTTTTCTACATATCAGAATCAACTATCTGTGATCCCTTCTACATATCAGAAGAGTAGACTCAAAGAGTGTGGGTGTAATAGCTTATGTTAAAGGAGAAAAAGAGAGGGTAGGAGAACAAAAGAAAGAAACAGCTGTTTCTGTATGTTAGCAATAGGCTTTTAAAATTATGACTGAGCACTTGGGGATGTAGCAGAATTCAATGTCACTATGACGTTTTATACTAAATATGGATTTGGGTCTTCCAAATGGTGGTCGGGAAATCTCAAATTTATAGCAACTTTCAAGTTTCAGACCATTTCAGACTCAGCTTTGCCAGTAACTCAGCTGGAGGCTCATCTAACTCAGCTCATCTAACTCAGCTGCCAATAACTTGCAGCTGGAGGCTTTTTGGGTAGTTGGTTAACCTAAAATGTAAAGCATTTAATGCAAGGCTAGGCTTGTATGAATTAAGACCATCATCTGTGTGGTTTAGGTTTAGTACAGACTTCAGAATGAATCTCTAAACATCCTAAGAGTGACCTGGGTATGAGGCCACTGAGTAGTTTAACAAATTTTCCTCTGTCTTCTTGATGAAACTGTCAACTGACGAAGTACATCAGAAATGTTCAACTTCAGACAAATCTCTTATAATCTAAAAATTTCTGATCTCTTCAACACTGAGCTTTTCACCCATATGTCTTCCTCTCACATCAGGGATGTCTGTATACTGGCCAGACAGTGACATTCTCAGCCCATTTAGTCCTGAGGCAAAATATTTCAGACCACTGGGAATTCATCAAATCCTGCTTCTCCCGGGCTTCACTTGCTGAAGGTCAGTCTTAAGGCAGAAGAGTAGGACAAATTAAATAAGCATGGGCTGACTAATTCCTCCAACAGCTGGTCTGAGGATAAGGACAGCCTGTTGATTTACAACTTTTTCAGTCTAGCATTTCACAGTAGCAGTAAGTGCTCTCTGAGAAGATGGTTTTCGGCAGGGAGTTTCTTGTTGTAGAGGAAAATGCTTATTAGGAACATGAAATTTAACATGGGCTCAAAAATTCAATATTGTCTCAACATCAATAAAGTTTGGCAAAAGTTATGAAGAGGTCATTTGTTGTCATGAAATCAGATACTCAGATACGTGCACTGTCATATAATCACTGAAATACAACTCTCTATAGGAGGCCAAACCTTTGTAAAACAAAACAATCAAAAACCTGCTCTGATGGGACTGATGGGAAAATTTGCAAAGTCAGAGGGTCTTGAACATGGTGCAGTAGATTCAATACATCTGTACACCATGCCCTTCATACACAAGTTTGAAGATGCTGGAGGTTGTCTGAAACGTAGCAGCAATTCCTAGGCTGATTGTGTAGAAACAAAGAACAACACTACTGTGTCCACATAACCAAGGGGTTATATAGATATGGCAGAAAATTACTTCTGACTTCACTTAGTGGAGGAAAAATAGTACCTTTACATCTGTTTCCTGGCTCTGTAATTTTTCCAGATGGAGTCTATTCAACTGGGGAAAAGCCATGTGATGAAGGATATGGTTACTTTGCAGATTGCCTAACAATCTGAATGTATTATTTTTTTCTTCTGAACTCATAAAACCACCCATCTGTAAAATTTCAGTCCATTTCCCTAAATGGAAGTGATTCAGTGTTTTACAGTAAGAAATAATGACCATTTTCATTTATAAAGCGCCCCCTGCCAGCACGCTGTAGGTGCCACATGGATTAACTCTAATCAGAACAACCAACAACAATTAAAACATCATTAAATATTCAATACACAAAAGCCCCCAAACCAAACAGAGAAGCATTACTATAAAAGTCATCTAAGTCTACAAACATTAAAAGTTAGTGTAAATCTGCCGTCTATGTACATCTTTCCATTGCTTGCATTTCGTAGTAAGCTGCTAATAGAGCAAACATAAAACTCTAAAGCTGCTGTGTCTTGGTCTGGCCACAGTGTGTTCCAGAGACTGTGAGTAAACTCAATAAATATGGATGGGATTACTCTGTTCATTCATAGATTCATTAAGGTTGGAAAAGACCTCTAAGATTGTCAAGTCCAACCTTCAGTCCTTTATCTCCTGTGCTGGGTATCATGGGAAAATTTTGCCATTATAAATCACAGTGAAATTAAGGAACAGAATTCCATAAGTGTCAAAGCGTCTTTTCCAGCACTAAAGATAAAATAGGTCCTTGAATTCACACCTTGCTACAACCTGTCTTTCATCTTTATGAGCTGGTCCAGTGCATAATGGATTGTCATAAATCATGTTGGATAATTGCCCATCATTGCCAATAAAACTGAAACCTAAAGTAAATAAAAAAATACCTATGGATTTTGTCTCTCTTTTGGGTGTTACAAATTGCTGCAGGTCTTAGTATGAATAACATAAGAAGAGCATCAAAGTTATAATAGGTAGAGGGAGTATAGGAAGAAAACACAAGAAAATCCTGTTGAATGTCATATTCATCTTGAAAACTAGGAACATTTCAATATTATTTTAGTACACAATTAATTTCTGTGACTGCTTGCATGCAGAACACTCTGTGGTCTTCCATCTACCTGGAATATGCCACCCAAAGAGGCATTAGGTTAACAGGTAGAATAAGGCTTATTACGCTATAAAATAGTTGATTTATCACTTGTTTGTTTCATGTCAATGTAATTAAAGCTGAAAGGTGATGATAGCTTTTGAACATCTGTCTTTAGCTTTCATATTCTTCACAGTCTGTTGATTGGGTTATGTTTTGTATTATTTCAATGTCCACAACTGTCAAGTGAAATGGGAGGGTGCTTGTATGAAGTGGTGAGCTGAAGTCAGCAGCAGCACTTCATTTGTTTTTTACGTTAATGGACTATGACAGCTCCAGCTCTGAACAAATTGTTTTCAGTTGTTTGATGGGTCTCAGCTGCTCCAAACTGGAAGATGACCAGATTTTCTTTTAGTTGAAAAGTAAGAACTGTTAGAAAAAAGTTGTAGGCTTTCCAGTTTTTCCTAACGTATCATGAAAGTCCTTCAATTCTTTTAAGATTCTAAAGCCCCGAATCTCATGAGAAATTAGAGTTTATACTGAAATATTATCCATACACAGGAAGACAAATGATCTATAGACCTAAGTTTCAGAACAGCATTTTCTCTTTAAAAATTCAAATAGCCTTGTTTTATAGGATTTATGCCTTTCCGGGGTCTGACACTGAAATATTCACCAATAGCTAAAGAATAATTTTTAATTGGAATAATTTTCTCCAGTTGTTTACAGGAAAGTATCATGTCACCTTTTAATGTGCCACACACACCACTTCATGCCAATTTCAAGCATCAGAAATACTTCTATTAATATTTTGGGAGTTCAAAACAAGGAATATTTCTCAGATTCTGCAGCAGAAATGCAAGAATTCTTGAAAAGCAATATTCAAAATAAAGAATTAAGGCTTAAAGAGAAGAATGGACTTCTTCAGCATAAGAGTATCCTGTCTAATCTTGGAGAACCATGATTAATAAACATTGATCTAGACTGTCCATGGGAGGTGAGCCACATTGTTATTAGGGGAAATAATAGAAAAGTTAAAAAACAGTGCAAGCTTGAAAAAAGTCTGAAAGAGAGCGTAAAAGTAGGGGATATGTTTGGTTTCAGTTTTGTTAGACAAAACAAAGACTATTATTTTAGACTTATGCACAGAAGTCAATTCTTCAGTAAGTTCTCTCTGTATGGCTCTTTAATTGTGTGGGACAATAAACATTACCTGGAATACAAACAAAAAAAAAACAAAACAAAAAACCAAAAACTAAAGTCTCTGTTACCTTATGAAGGGCTTTATCTTTACCATACACTGTATTATAAGTTTTCCCCACAAGGAGTTTGCATCAGTGTCTCTTAATAACTAATAGGAAACTCATTGAGCTTAGGAACAATAATGTTTACTGATAGCCCAAATAACCTCATTTCTATGGCTGCTAGCAAAATTTATTTATTGAAAGTTGTATTGCTCTAGCAGTTTAAAAACTCACCTCAAGGTAAAGTTATGTTAAAATATAATTAACCATTTTATTGCAGCTCATAATTATTTTTCCTTGAAGGGGAAAAATGTTTTGGTTTCCACAATAATTAGAGAGGAACAACCTACTTTGCCTGGTTCTGAAGTACATGGGTTTTCAATCAAATTGGAAGCACTTGCAGCTCCTGAAATAATCTAATTTTTACCTCCTTACCATTTGAAACTTTCAGCAACAACAGGAAATATTCCAGGAAGACAAGAAAAAAATCAAATATTCATCTATACCCATGAGAATATTTGTAATCCTTGCCATATTTTTCTTTCATTTAGGCAAGGATTTTAAATAATATTTTGGAAGGAGAAAAGGACAGTACCTCATCATCTACTGCAAATTACTGTTTTATTTGGTTTTCTTATTTTTCGGAATAGCTGTGCTTTATGAAACATGTAATACAAAACCACTAAAGATGGAAAAGATATTTTATTGGTCTATTTTCCTGACATTTTATTGTTTGATACAGATATGGGAATTTAGGTTGCCCTCTTAGTCCACTGAGAGCACAATTCACTTCAACTTAGTTAGAGTTTATCAACATTGCTGTGTTGGCATCAGACATTGAAATGTATATCTTATTATCTCTAAAGAGAATCCAAAACTGCAGAAAGAATCCCAGGTAGTTTTATTCTATTTCCTTTTCAGCACCTCCCTGAAGCTACTCATATCACAGGAAAGTCCTTAGGCATATAAACAAGCAGAATTTGGAAAGAAAGAAAAAAAAAAAAAAACAACAACAAAAGGAGCCAAACTGCAAAGAAACATAAAGAATTAAAAACTTAATAGAAAATGTTTTCTATTTTGACATAGAAACTAGGACAGGTAGGTATATTTTACAGTTAAAAAAGTCATGTTTGACAATAATATTTTGAGATCATTAAAAGAGTGTGGGTGTAATTACATAGAAAACAAAAAATATAAATTAAGTAGTTATTGCTTCTTTTTATTAGAAATGTATAATATAAGTTAATTTTTCAGTTAGAACAGAATAGAAATGATAAAAAGCTTAAGCTGAGAGTGCTGTATTAGGACAATTCCCAGTTTGTGCCAGATGACCCATTGCAAACAAGGCTAATGTTTGGGCTGGTGAATGATCTGAGTTCTGACCAGGACTGTTTATGTTCCTCATCTGGAAAATGAAAGTATTTCACTGTCATGCTGGACATCCAAGAAAGAGCAGCAGATCATTTAGAGTACAAACCTCTACATCACAGTCCTTATGGGACTATGATAAGTCCATACATCTCAGACAGGAAGCTGTGTGTTAGTCTCATACTTACAGATACTCCAAGCTGTCCTAGTGGCTGCATTATTTCCAATTAAAGACAATACCCAGACTACCCAGAGAACAAAGGTAAGGTGGTAAGGCCCCCTCTGGGTTTTTCAGTTTTCATAGGATCCCCAGACAAGGGGATCTGCAGCAGCGTGCAGTCTCCAAGTTTTCCATTCATCTCCAGAGCAGAGAAAACAAAATCAGAAAAATAAAAAAAAAAAAGGAAAAAACCAAACCAACAAACAAAAAACCAAAGCAAAAAAACCTCTACAACAAAATTTCAGTCATTCTGGGTATTGGTGTGCAAATGAACATCAAAGTGTCCCACTTTACTTCCAAGAGTCTCTAAAAAAACCCCAAACCTACATGCCTTTTAAAAATGTAGCAAAGAACCTATAAAAAATGTAATTATATATTTAGAAAGGGAGGAAAGGGACTGATGTGTAGAATAGTAAACAGCACACACTTACAGCCAACTCTATAGATTTCAAATAACTCATCTTGTAGGAAATAATGAGCTATCTGCTAAGAAAGGGAAAAACAGAGGAACTGGTAATAAACAATCTCCAGCTCCCATGTGTGACCTAGTACAGTACAATACAGTTTAATTTTATTACTTGTCATTCATACTGAAAACAAATTTGCAATTTTCTACAAATATAATGGGAATGTTCCCAGAATGCATAAGTGCAGAGAAGAATGGGATATTTCTGTCAAATGAAACACTGCAGTATTTGTCTGCAAAAAGAAAGCAGAATGACTTGATATTTTCGCTCAAGAGAGATATATGATTCACATATTTGCAAGTTATAAATCCGGAAGGGACTGTTGAGCTTACCTGGTCTGTTTTCTGTATAAACCAGGCAGAGACTCCTCTCAATTAATTCCTGCCCAGGTTATCCTATATGTAAAAGACCAAAGTAAAACTGGATAGTGGTTGATTGCTGTCAGTAGTGATGGAGTAATCAGTTTAATTTGTAACTAAGATACAGATCAAATATTAAGAAAATCCTTTTTACTGTAAAGACAGTTAAATACTGGAACTGGTAAGCCAGTGATCCTTTTTGAATCTGTCACTGGAGGTTTTTAAGAACAGATAAGCATGGTGTAAATATAGAGGGCATTGTCTCATTACCAGAGTTAGAAGTAGAGGATGAAAGGATTAAATCTTTTCTGACTCTTTCCAGCTCTACATTTCAATAGAAAAGAAACCTCTGTTCATTAGTAGATGTAGAACATCACATAGACTGAATTCACCCAAGGAGGATTTGGAAAGAAGGCCTTAGGGTTTTTCCTCCCTCCCTGATTTTACAAGCTGAAGTGACATGATGGTCCCATATTGCAGCATTGTAGCATCTTGATCAATATGTGTCCACTATTGTATAGGATATCTACAATTACAGGGGATTATAGCAATACAGTAGAAAATCAGAAGCAGCATAATTTTACACATCCTGTGTTTCCTATTTCTTTCCTAAGCAGTTTCCAGTTATAGGCACAAGGTACTTCATGTTAACATAGCTGAATTTGTCAGGTAGACTGCCACAGCCAAACAATCCTTGTAAAAGCACAGAAATTTTCATACTGTGGTTAGAAATTACTAGTATACTGCAGAGATCAATTATGAATAAGTCTATGTGTAATGAGTGTCCTTCGTTCCTTTTAGTCACCATTAGATTTAAATAGAAGACCAGCAGCGTTCATTGTTTTACTTTACATTTTTGCCTATTATTTGTCATAACTTTGATGTACTGCCCACATATTTTTGTAATTCTTTATTGACTGTCTGTTTTGCTTTTAGTCCTACTGATATTATGCAGCTATGGGTTGTCCTAGGTTTTTTTTGTAAAAGGGGTTCTCCTCTAAACTTTTTTATCATTCAGTCTCCTTATACATCCCTGTGCTCTTGGAAAACAAGGTCAGAGTAGACAGACGTACTGAATTTAACCTTTCCATGTCTGTTTTGGCACTGTAAATTTAAAATGTGTCCCTTATTCAACCTTTACTCAAATGAAAACGACACCAGTAAATAACTTTTTTTTTTTTTTCTGGGTAAGGACCCCATCCAAACCTAACTATTTTTGTTAATTACCATGTCTGAATCTTTTCCAGTTAAAGCATACAGTCTTGAGGAAATATTTCCAGAACTCGTATAACGCATGAGGACAAACCTTTATTTATAGAATGATTTTAACATTGTCATTATTATATTTTCTCTATATGTGTATTAATAAAAATATTTAAAAATTATTTCATATTTAAAAGAAGCTGTAAATTTTGTATTGTATCGATTTAATCAATAGAGTCCTATCCAAAGGCCTAATTGCCTGTATTTGGAGTCTGTGAGAGCTTTTCTTCTGTCTTGCAGAGTACAAGAGAGTAAGTAAGCCCAAAAGATGTCCTCTCCTGACCATACAAACAAGAGTTGCACTAAATTAGTCTCAGCAGGAGTTCTTATAGGGCTTGAACAAGAGAATCTGGGATCAGAATTGTAATGAGCACTCTGCCATTTCCAGAATACATAATCCCAAAGTAAGTGTCTAAATTCCCTCTAAGTGAGAGAAGAGCTTCAGGAACCTATCTCCACTTGTATTTACAGCCATTAGACTTCTCCTGGCACCTAAACTAATCATTCTGTCTCTGAGAAGTAGGAGAGATGAAGGACACACAAGGCTTAGACCTTATAGACCACAGACACTGGAATGTGCAAGCTGAATTCAGACTCCTGTTCATCCTCAGCTCAGAGGTTTTAACTCCAACTTTAACAGCTTTCCCATAAATTACCCACGGGCTGCTCTATACATGGACTCACTACTTGTCCTAATGAACCTCTCCAACTCTGTACTGAGTAATTAGACACTCACTGAATGGAGAGAAATAAACTGCACAAATTCAACAGCTCAGTATTTAAGACATTCATGAACAGTATGGGAAAGACAAGTTCCCAAACTCTGTTTGGTGCATACCTCATTACTTGCATAACATAAAACAGCCTGAGCAGGGGAGATTAAACAGACACAGCCTGCCACAGTGAATGGTTCAGTAATGTTCTTGGGAGAGGGAGTAGTTGAGTCCAAGTCCCGTCCAGCTGAGAAGGAATTTAAAGGCAGGTTTCCCACAGATGAGATGAATGACCTAATACCTAGACAAACACCACTGTCTCTTAATTATATTGTAAGGGAAATCAAATATGTATTCCTACATGGAGCCCCATAAACAAAACAAAGAAATTCCAGAGTTGTGGTACTGGCTTGACTTTTAGCATGAATAGGTACACTCAGCTGAATACAGACAATGCCTAGAAGCAGAGAAGAACTTTTCTGACCCTGGCAAGCATTTTTCAGGTGCAATGAAGGATAAGAAATACCCCAGTATGTACCTCAATAACTAGCTCTACTTATACTGAGGACTCACATTACAAATTAGTGACACCTAACTGAATTACTGTATTAGCATATATGCCACCCAGGCCTGGAAATTCTATTGAATGTTGGGGTATGACCTTGGTACTGCATTTTTTTATTCCTCTGCTGTCAGCAATGTTTATCCATCTGCAGCCTGTGAACATCAACAAAATTCCCCAGATTCCCTACTTCTAGCTCTCTGCTGCAGCCTTTTCTTCTTTATAAAACCCATAAATAGAGACAAATTCAGAAAGGGAGACAATTAATTGCCGACAGCTTTCTGAAAGGATTGCACTTAGCTTCTGATGGAGAACAGCTGTGGTGCACACTCTAATACATGCCATGGATGGGAAAGCATGGTTCCAGCTGGCTGAGGACAGCCACAAGGTCATTCATCAGTGAATACACTCTCTCTCAAGTGTCATGTGACAGACTCAAAATTGTCAAGAGTTTTGTCTGGAACTGCCTGTACCTTTTCCTTAAATAAACACTACAAAACCCTGAAGTTTTAATTTTACAGAGGTACAATGCAATAATTTCTGAAATAGTGAAATCTCAGTTTGGAAAAAAGAAACATTAAAAAAAAAAGTATGTCATCTATGCTCATTGAGGGTAAGTCTTTCCAGTCTTCCTTTCTAGTCCAAAATATTTGCTGCATCTGTGGCTTGCAACAAATTTTGCAAAACATTAGTACACAAAGAAAATGTCTACCTTAGCTATGTGTCTGCAAGCATGCAAACATAAATGGAAGCATGGCCAGCGTGTTGATGGAGGGTATTTTTCCTCTCTACTCTGCTTTTGTGAGACCCCACCTGGAGTGCTGCATCCAGCTCTGGGGTCCCCAGTACAAGGAAGATACGGATCAGATGGGATCCATCCTAGGGTGATGAGGGAGCTGGTGGAAGAGCTCACCAAGCCTCTCTCCATCATTTACCAACAGTCCTGGCTCACTGGGGAGGTCTCAGATGATTGGAAGTTGGCAAATGTCATGTATATGTATGGCCAGTCTTCGCGAACAAAGATTTGGGAAAGGTCATTACCCTTCGAGCCTGCGCAGTGGATTTTTTAGGTGAGACACAGTGTGCGCTGAACTGAGCCCACCCTTTAATCCTGAGGTTCATCTGCCAGGGCCGAGCAAGCTCGGACGGTGGCAGCGAGGTCCTCAGGACGTAGGTTTGTTTAGAGTGACCTTCTCTTAGATGGATGGCCTTACAGGGCTGACGAGCTCCATCTGCCTGGAGGAGTTCCCTGACCGGGAATCGAACGCGGGCCGCGGCAGTGAGAGCACCGCATCCTAACCACTAGACCACCTGGGGGCCCCTCTGCAAGAGTACAAGGCAAATGTCATAATGATCCACAAAAATGGCTGCAAGGAGGACCTGGGAAACTACAGGCTCATCAGCCTGACCTCAGTACCTGGCGAGGTTATGGAGCAGATCATCCTAAGTGTAATCACACAATACCTACAGAATGGACCAGGGATCAGACCCAGCCAGCACGGGTTTAGGAAGGGCAGGTCCTGTCTCACCAACCTGATCTCCTTTTATGATCAGGTGACCCACCTGGTGGATGAGGGGAAGGCTGTGGATGTGGTCTATCAGGACTTCAGCAAAGCCTTTGACACCGTCTCCCACAGCATTCTCCTGAAAAAGCTGGCAGCCCACGGCTTGGACAGGGGCACTCTGTGCTGGGCTAGGAACTGGCTGGAGGGCTGGGTCCAGAGAGTGGTGGTGAATGGAGCTGCATCCAGGTGGCAGCTGGTCACTAGTGGTGTCCCCCAGGGATCAGTGTTGGGCCCAGTTCTGTTTAATATCTTTACTGATGATGTGGATGTGGGGATTGAGTCCACCATTAACAAATTTGCAGATGACACTAAGTTGGGGGGGAATGTCAATGACCTGGAAGTCAAGAGGGCTCTGCAGAAGGACCTGGACAAGCTGGAGAGATGGTCTGATTCCAACGGGATGGGGTTCAACAAGGCCAAATGCCGGATCCTACACTTTGGCCACAACAACTCC
Organism: Pipra filicauda; assembly: GCF_003945595.2. Taxonomy (NCBI): domain Eukaryota; kingdom Metazoa; phylum Chordata; class Aves; order Passeriformes; family Pipridae; genus Pipra; species Pipra filicauda. The sequence goes on from NW_024103929.1 coordinate 1,916,442, forward strand.
CTGCAGCACTACAGGCTGGGGGCTGGAGAGCAGCCAGGCAGAAAGGGACCTGGGAGTTTGCATTGACAGGAAGCTGAACATGAGCCAGCAGTGTGCCCAGGTGGCCAAGAAGGCCAATGGCATCCTGGCCTGTATCAGGAACAGTGTGGCCAGCAGGAGCAGGGAAGTGATTCTTCCCCTGTACTCAGCACTGGTGAGGCCACACCTGGAGTGCTGTGTCCAGTTCTGGGCCCCTCAGTTCAGGAAGGATATTGAGGTGCTGGAGCAGGTCCAGAGAAGAGCAACAAGGCTGGTGAAAGGACTTGAACACAAGTCCTGTGAGGAGAGGCTGAGGGAGCCGGGGTTGTTTAGCCTGGAGAAGAGGAGGCTCAGAGGAGACCTCATCACTCTCTACAACTCCCTGAAAGGAGGCTTTAGCCAGGTGGGAGTCGGTCTCTTCTCCCAGGCAGCTATCAGTAAGACAAGAGGGCATGGTCTTAAGCTCTGCCAGGGGAAGTTTAGGTTGGATATTAGGAAGAAAGTTTTTATGGAGAGAGTAATCAGGCATTGGGAATGGGCTGTCCAGGGAGGTGGTGGATTCACTGTCCCTGGAGGTTTTTAGGATGAGACTGGATGTGGCACTTAGTGCCATGGTCTAGTAATCACGGTGGTGTTGGCTCAAGGGTTGGACCTGATGTTCTCGGAGGTCTTTTCCAACCCAATTGATTCCATGATTCTATGATCTGTTGGGGTGAGTCCAGAAGGAGGGCCACAAAAATTATTGGAGGGCTGGAACACCTCTCCTGTGAAGAAATGTTGAGAGAGGTGGGGGTTGTTCAGCCTGGAGAAGAGAAAGCTCTGGGGTAGACATTCTTGCAGCCTTTCAGAATTCCAAGGGGATTAATAAGAAAGGCAAAGACTTTTTGCCAAAGTCTGTAGTGACAAGCAAGTGTCAACAGTCTAAAACTTAAAAAGGGTAGATATAGATTGGATATGATGAAGACATTTTTCACAGTGAAGATTGTGAGACATTGGCAAAGGTTGCCCAGGAAATTTGTTGATGCCAAAGCCAGATTGAATGGGCTTTGAGTGATCTGGTCTAGTGGAAGGTGTCCCTGCCCATAGCAGAGGAGTTTCAACTAGATAATCTTTAAAGGTCCCTTCCAATCAAACCATTCTATGATTATAAGTCACCTCCTTGGCAGTCCTTTAGTCTGTTTGCAACAAATGGAAAATCTCTGCTTTTAATTGTGTAGTCCTGTGACATGTACACAGGGACATGGGCTACCATGCTCCCTGAGTGCAAATTTTAAGCATTCTGATCCACTAGAAGTAAATTTTTTTCTTACATAGAATGAGACTTAGAATCACAGAATAGAATCATAGAATATGCCAAGTTGGAAGCAACCCATCAAAATCATCGAGTCCAACTACTGGCTCTGCTCAGGACAGCACAAGAATCACACCATGTGCCTGAGAGTATTGTCCAAATGCTTCTTGAACTCTGGCAGGCTTGGTGCTGTGACTACTGCCCTGGGGAGCCTGTTCCAGTATTCAACCAACCTCTGGATGAAAGCCTTTTCCTCATATCCAAGCTAAATCTCCCCTGACTCAGCTTCATTCCATTTCCTCTAGTCCTGTCCCTGTCACAAGAGTGAAGAGATCAGCGCCTGCCCTCTGCTTCCCCTCATGAGGATGTTGTAACTGCAACAAGGTCTCCCCTCAGTCTCCTCTTCTCCAGGCTGAACAGACCAAGTGACCTCAGCTGCTCCTCCCTAATAAGGTTACCTCTCCAGACCTTCACCATCGTGGCCCTCCTTTGGACGCTCTGTAATAGCTTTTTATATTGTGGTACCCACTTGACCATGCTCCTTGCCTCCTTCCTTTCCATAGCATGAAAGCACAACTTAAGCATCAGATAGTTAATATTTACTTACTTTGTTAATTTTATAAAGGCAGCAAATTATTGCACCCTTCTGGGTCTGTCTTTGTAGCTTCCAGATACAGTTCCTCTTCTCTCTGCAGCTCAGACAAAACTAACTGATGAAGCTAGCAGATGTCCTTCCTTTAGTTTGTTAATCTCATCCCTGTAACAAAATATTGCATGTACTGAGCTTTGAACTAGGAAATAATAGGGTACTTTACAATTTATATCAGTGTGATGACTCCTGCCCTTAAGTATATGGTGCAACATTGTTTACTGGAGGCAATGGGAATTAAAGCTAGAGAGATATATTCCTAGAGTTGATTACAACTTTTAACCTCTCCAACCTTCAGTTTATTCACTTATGAAACACATAAAATATTAAATGTTTAACCAGGCTTGAGTTATTATTTTTATTCTTATTTATTATATTTTGAATATTTTTTGTATGCTGGAATACTATATATGAAAGAAATTTAACCATTTCTATTATGTTTTATCATGTCAAATGGTGATCCTCACACCAGACGATGAGGTTCAGGATTAATCCAAGATTAATAACTTGCTTCACTATCATCCTGTTTTAATGTTATTAAGGCAAATATCAGCAAGACTTTTTCTTCTTAGAAATGGGGGAAGGGAAAAGTCCAGTCTTACTTCCAGTGGGAACAAATTGCAATAGATTAGGAGGGGTTGTTTTAAAATGCTATCATTGCGGTTTATATTGATTAATTCACAGAATGTAATTTATTTATTTGTTTTTAATTATGGTATATTTGTATTGTGATGACCAATCATGCATATCATTAGCAAGTATGGTAAGGCTCTCAAATGAAGATGAGATTGATGACTTTTCACTTACTGATGTAAATGAATCACCAAGTAAAGCAACTTGAAAGAATGTGTTAAAGAGCAGAAGTCAAATCACTGGCTCTGTATACACACTGTCGCATTAAATAAGCTCGTACTTCGTTTGTGCAGTGGGTGAAGAAAGCTAATTAAAATGAGTAAAATTTCGACTGCAACTTCTGGCATTGTTAATCAGTAAACAAAGTTGAAAACTTCAAATAGGCGGGCTGGCTTCAGAGTCCATTTGGTAAAAACAGATCTGAAACCAAAGGAGGAGGAAATAACAGCACTGAAAATAACATTGAAAGTGAACTTGAAAAATTATTAAACCATCCCACAAATTAGCATGCGATTCTTCCTCAAGAAATGGATCTTCTGTTGCTTCTTATTAAACTGCTTTACTAAACAACCATTTAGTCATGGAGTTACACTTCCTTGAACATTCTGAGGGCAATGAGCTCTGCAGATAAGCACATGGAACCAGGAACTAAATTTTAGCAATTTCAATTCACACAGGCTTCATAAAATCTGTTAAACAATTTCATTTGGGATGAATTAACTCTTCAGTCTTCCTTTTAGTTTTAGTTTCATCTTTGTTCCTTAGTTCAAAAATTGCAGAACAATTTTTAAAATTCTGGGGGCATTGTGTCATATGAAAACAACTGTGACTTTTTTATGATTTATGCATGTAAATCTTGCCTCACAAAACATGTTTAATGCAAATTTAGCAGCAACCTATTCCATACACTGGAAGGTACTTCTAGCCTAACATTCTGAAAGACTAATAAAATATGAGAGATTTAAACTTGTATATTATCACAGCCTCTCCTTGACCCTCTAAAGAACTAACTTATGTTAAAAATTTAAAGAACCATGTTGCTCGGTTTTGGAAAATTCTAAAAGATTTATTTGTTGAGTTACTAAAAAAATAAAAAACAAACCTGATATTTTAAAATTTTCTGTTAAAAAAAAATGAAATTATGCAAAAGAGTCAAACAATGTAAGATTTTCTATTCCTTATCTTTCTTTCCATTAAAACAGTAAATTTACTGTATGAAATACAGTAAAATACCACTAGACAAATCAATTTTTCATAGATCTAGGCAAAAAACCCTCCACTTTTGATATTATAAAAATTAAATATTTTTATGTATTCCATGCAATTTTTACTGTAATTTTCAGGTTCTCTTGAAATATTCTATTTTTATTTAATTAAAATTTTAGGTGGATTAAAACAATTTTTTTGTTTGTTTGTTTCCCAGAAATTCTGTGGGATTAAAATCTTAGTCATTTTTCTCGTAAGTTTAAAGTAAATGCTAGGATATTTCTGCAACATTTTATGGGGAAAGAAAAAAAGGATCTTTCTATACAGATCTGTTTGAACCGGGGGGATCCTTTTCTGTGCTCATTCATGTACAGGGGAAAAACACTCCCTTTAGGACAATATTTTTTGTCCTAATTGACTTTGAAGTTATTATAAACACTAATAACAGAAAGGGACACTCCTTACCACTCTGCTGAGAATTTGTGACAACTTCTGATCATTCTCTGTGATAAGTTCACAGTTTTATTTCTTTTCCATCTTTCCTTCCTTCCTTCCCTTCCCTTTCCTTTTTTCTTTCTTTTTTCTTTCTTTTTCTTTCTTTCTTTCTTTTCTTTCTCTCTTTCTCTTTCTCTGTCTTTCTCTCTTTCATTCTTTTTCTTTCTCTCTCTCTCGGAAAAAAAAAAATTTCTTTCTTTACATCTGAACAAAAATTTCATGTGATTTTATTCACCTAACTAATTCTGATGAAAATCTTTTTTGCAGACATCTGACTTACAGCAGTTTCCTTCCAATGACTCCTTGTCTTTTTTACATAAAATGATCTCTGAGTTTTCAAAAATTTTGATGGTCTCCTATGACTTAAAGAAATTCATTTTCAAGTCTCTCAAATAAGAAGAAGCTGCAGTGAGAGGTTCAAAGCTTCTTTTTTTGCTTCTTTCTTTTCCTATATTTAAAATCAAATAATTATTTTTTCTTAATCTATCCTAACCATAGTCTTTTCAAGCACATAACTATCTAAAGATCTAGATTTGAGCTGCTAATATCTCCTCCAATTTCTTTACTTAGGCTTCCCATTAACTCACTAAAGTTACCTCTACTAAAAAACCATGCTCTCAAATAATTTAGCAAAAAAATCTAGACACTTGCGAACCACTGCAACAGAAGAAAATGCAGCAAATTGACCCTTCTTTCCATTCAAAACCTGGTGGCTGTGAGTTGAGGGAGCACTTTGAACACCCAGAAACTTGTGGGGTTAAGCTTCCAGATAAGTCTGGTTTCACTTCCTTTAATTTCACATATATCCTTTCAGCTGCATGGTGCTATAATGCCCTAAATTTGGTGTGCTGTTTGTCACAAGTGTTTTGGACAAACAATAAAAAAGTATAAAAATCGAGAAGTTCATTTCAGTTCCTAGCTGGGACACAGGATTCCTGAGAGAGCTGTGGACTCAGAGATGTGGGCCAGGAATGCTATAAAATGTGTAAGAGGAAAGTGAGACAAAGCCCGCAACTTGACTCTCTTTTCTTTCAGCCTTCTGATTCTTTCTCCTACCTGAATGTTAAGCTTTTGTCTCAAGGACTGTCATCACATAGGTGTCTAAAGACCCACCTGAAAAGGGAATTTTGTGAAAGAAAGCAATGGAAATTAAAATTAATAAATTGCAACAGAATTAGGTGTTATCAAGAGGACAAACTCCTGCCAAATTCAGCACCTTTAACATCCAGCTGTCATGTAGCCTGTGTGAAAGTCCCATTTTTTTGTATATGACATTGTTCAAATATTGCAGCTGATTTGCCTTGGCAGGTATCTCACTGATGTCAACTGCCATGAAATCATCTGAAAAAATATCTCTGGGGACTCTTCTCTCTCTCACTCTGTAACCTTTCCCTAAGTTCAGCCTATCTGAGGGCTTTTAATTTATTTAAATTATTTTCATGCACTTCTGAGAGATGTACAGTTGGAAGTTTGTTAGGTTTTTCCTAAGGATGATCAAACAATTAATAGTAGTAAGTTGTTTTGACAGCAACCATAAATAAGTGAGGCTGCAGCCAGTGCCAGAGCAAATCCTACCCCAAAATGCACGCAGCTTTTCTCTGCATGAAGTGCAGCAAAGGACTGAAACACAGCTTTGTTTTGTTAGGGATGACAAGCATCACAGTAAAAAACATCTGGAAACTGATGGCCTTATATGTGCGGGAAAGTGGAAGGTATCAGAAAATCTGGATCTAGACCCTGAGTCTCCTGCCAATCTTTGACAAGCCATTTAATCTTTTTGGCCAAGATTCAGGAAATTATCTGGGCTTTTAGCTTCTATTTAGAACCCTAAATTCTTATTGATTTCCTATTGACTACTCTAAAACAAGCAGAAGCAAAGGTATATGCACAGCACAGCTGAATCAAAAGTACTCTGGCTGTTTTCCTCATATAGCTATACCTATATATATCTATATATAGATATATATCTTTTTAAACCTCTAAGGAAAGGAAAAAAAATCATTTTTGTCTTATTATTAATGTGGTTGGGGGAAAAATGAATGTTACAGACTGATCTGAATAAACTGAAAATAATGCCTCAATGAATAATTTTGGAAAAGGATATCAAGAAAAAAATCTGTAATGTAGGCTAACATTTCCAAAATCTCCTTTGTATCACCTGTACTTCTTGTTGCAGAATTAGAAGAAGGTGGAATACAAATAAACAAGTTAATTAGATCACTTTGTGTTATCTCCTGCATATAAAAGGTAATTACATTTCTTCTAGTTACCCTTGGACCCATTAACTTGTTAAGATGCATCTACCTGGAAAACACCTTGTGCTCTTTATGGACATTGTGGTTAATTCAGTTACTCTCTTGGGACACGGCTTCAGTGGTTAATCACCCACAGATTTCTACATTTTTGCCTCATAAACTTTCCCTGGCGTCAGGTTTTCCATCAGAAGGTTTTGCTACACTTCTGCTGACCATTACTTAAACCCAGTGTAGGTTCTCATAGTTAAAACATAAGATATCTCCACATTTGTATATTAGGAACTCAAGATCTGAGTTAATTTATTAATTGCGAAACATGTTTTTGAGAAATTGAGCTACTAAAAATGCTTTTTCAAGCCCACAAGTATATCTCATAACAACTCTTTCATACTCTTCAGTTTTCGTTAAAGGATATAATTATACTAACCACATTTAGGCTCCTAATTTGCCATTTAATTTCATTATTTTCCTGAGATGCATGTATTTGATGTTTGGTGGGACCAGCCAGACGCAGGACCACCTCTGAGGTCCCTTGGAAAAGCAAAGATATAGCAATGCAATCCAAGATTTTGTTCCCTGGCTCAGGGCCCTGATTACCTTACTGACCCCTTCAATTACTTTAATTTCACCTATATAACTTCACAATTCCAAAGAAATTAAAAAGATTCAAATTGGATTTGAAATCAGACCATACAGAGCTTAAGAAAGGAAGAATTATGTTGCTTTGTCCTTGCATAGCACCAGAGAGGAAAAAGAAAAGTCAGCCATGGCATTTTCTGTTTTCATTATTTTCCTTTTATGCACACCAAAAGGGAGAGAAGAAGGAGTATGCAGGGAAGCAGACATTTGCTAAAAGCACAGGTTGGAGTGTGTCTGACACAAAATCTCTGAGCAGCATTTTTGTTCCAAACTGTTTCATAAGAGCTATAGTGGGAGGTGGTGACGGGTGCAGTCTAAGTAATTTTTCAGTGTAATAAAAAGATCATGAATAGGAGTTATATCTGTGTGATCTATAACTTCCCCAGAGATCTTGTATGGCAGAACACACACTATATAGAAATATAAAGTTTCTGGACTTGGGAACACGGAACTGCTACCTAACAATTTCTGCCTCACCATTATGGCCCTTTTTCATGAGTTCCAATAGGCCTTCAGCCAAAACTCATCCAAAAGTGCATGAACCACCGAGAAGTACTGAAAATCAATAGGGCATTTCTATAAATAAATACATAAGTTCATATATATGCATATATATGTCTTCAGTCAAATACCCTAGCCAAAGAAATCATGGACTGATACTTTAGTGTCTTTCTCTCATACATTGATCACTTCTATCAACATTGTGCCACAACATCTTTCTAAATTCAAATAAATATATTTACACCTGTGGAGCTCCTGTAAATTGTTTTCAAATACTGTATAGTACAGTGTCACTGATTTTATGAGACCTAATTTTGTCACCTTTATTCTAGTTGAGTAATTGCTCTTAAAGTAAATCCTTTCTTGAACCACCAACTGCTTTCATTGTTACTTACTATTGCTATTTCATAAATATACTCTGCACATACTCATATTTCTCTATGTAAAATATATATTATAAAATCATTTATGTTATCTACCTTAGGAAGCAAGGAAGGTTTTGATATTCTCTGAAAATGTTTCCTTTCATGTATTTTTCATATAGTGATTCACCATGAACATGCAGAAGAACTGTGTCACAGGCAAAGACAGGTGACATAAGCTAAATTACTCAAGCCATGGCGGTCTAGCACCTCTCTGAGAAATGTTTACGTGTGCCAGGAGTCTTCTTCCATGAACCAGCCATGAAAGACACTCCTTAAGTATAACTTATCCTACCATGGAGTGACAAATGTTCATACACTATTTCAAACACAACATTCTTTCAGATATAATAAAAAGAATAATTAACTTTGTTTTGCTGGGTAATCTAAATGTTATTTTTCCATTTCCTACTTCTACTGGCTCATAACCAGAGAGGGCCAAGAAAGCAGGTCACAGAATATTTCCTATGAAACACTTTATTATTCTACACTTACTTCAAATGTTCCAAGTCTGGAATCATTAATAAAAACTTAGCATCTGAAATATGCTTTTTAAAGACATAAAGTCACAAGAGACTTTAAAAGTGAATCCACTACTGCTTACTGAGCTCTACAAATCTCCAGGCCTTACATTTGGTAATTATTTTAAAATACCCAAGAGAGTTTGTAGATTTGTCCAATTACATCCAAAATACTAACATTGATAATCTGCTGTAAAATGGCACTTCCACCCTCATTTCTCATGAAATAAAAAGGAAAAAAGTGCCTGTGTGTGAGTTTGAATTTTTGGGGAAGGAATGAAGTCACAAGAAGTGACTGGTAGCCTCAGGCACTGACTTGCAAGTTATATCTCCTTCTCCTCAAGTACACCGAAATTCGCATTGCTCTCACAGATTTAGTACAGTCATAGTCAAGTCTGGACAGACCCCATTTTAACTGATTCCGGCCACACATATTCTGTGTCACTGTCCCTGTCCATTGAATACAGAGGGAAGTCAGAGCAACGGTGCTCCTCTCAGGCATTTTATGAGCCTGAGATACAAATGAGAGATAGCAGATACCATATAATTTAGGTTTAAATCATGTACTCTGACACAGCAGACTGCAAAGCCCAGCCATCTGACAAATGTGAGATGGGAGGAATAGACAATGTAGCATGAAGCTGACCCAGTGATTTCTGTCCAACTGGACTTGAAAAATCAGGTGATACTGGAAATGTCAGAAACACCTAATTGCATATGTGCCTACATGTTTTAAAAAGCCTTTGGATACCTGCGATTCTATTTCAGGTAAAGTATTATCCTACTGTCTTGGTGCTACTAGTTTGTCTTGATGCCACTAACCTTGTCTTGGTGCTACTAATCTTGAAACTGCACTTCACGTTCAGCAACAGGCAAAACTCCCAGAAGGCCAATGGCATCCTGGCCTGTATCAGGAACAGTGTGGCCAACAGGACCAGGGAAGTGATTCTTCCCCTGTGCTTGGCACTGCTGAAGCCGCACCTCAAGTGCTGTGTCCAGTTCTGGGTCCTGCAATTCAGGAAGGACATTGAGGTGCTGGAGTGCGTCCAAAGAGCAACAAGGCTGGTGAAGGATGCTATGAGGAGTGGCTGTGGGAGCTGGAGGTGCTTATCCTGGAGAAAAGAAGGCTCAGGGGAGACCTTATCACTGTCTACAACTCCCTGAAGGGAGGTTGTAGCCAGGTGGGGGTCGTTCTCTTCTCTCAGGCAACAAGTGATAGGATGAGAGGACATAGTCTTAAACTGTGCCAGGGGAGGTTTAGGTTGGACATTAGGAAGAAATTCCTCACAGAAAGGGTGATCAGATATTGGAATGGGCTGCCCAGGGAGGTGGTGGAGTCACGGTCCCTAAAGGTGTTCTGGAAGTGATATTCAGTGCCATGTTCTAGATGACATGGTAGCGTTTGGCGATAGATTGGACTCGATGATCTCAGAGGTCTCTTCCAACCTAATTGATTCTGTGATTCTCCCCTTTCGTTCAGCCAGTCCTTCTCCCTGATATCATTTGCTTTCACTACATGCTTCTTCTAGGATGTCAGGCTGTTGTCGTCTCCTTCCAAACATCCATTTTTATTCTTGATCCATCTAGAGCAATCGCTGCCTACTTTCCACAACCTTTTGTGAAGACGTTGGATCCCTTTAGCTGTTCCTTGTCATACTACAGGGCCAACAAGGAGGAACAGTGAAGCAGTGAAGGAGAGTTAGAAGATGTTTCTGGCCTGCAAAACTGTTTTCTTTCTCAGACTTCTGCAGGTTAAGAATAAGTTCAATAGGTAAAAGCAAGGATTGCTGCTATTGTGAGGTATTTCCACCCTCTCAGCTTCTCTTCCAGTAACAAGAAAGGACGCACGAAATCAGAAAGCACTGTCCAAAGTAGTACAGCTGATTCTTATGTCTCCAAATACACACGCAACAAGTCAGCTGTTTGGTGCAGTGTTCTCTAAGATAAATATTGGGTTGATTCAGGTCTATGCACGTTCAGGCAAGTCCATCCCATCACTTGAAAGGAGTAGGACTTTATGGCACTTTTAATCTCTGTGTTTTGCTATAATGTGTCACTGACCAGATCAAGGTGCCTCTCTTCTGTTTGAAGATGTCTTCCAGCTAAGAACCTTAAACATCTTTAGAAATATTCCAGGCTAGGATAAGATTAACAATTATTGGCATTGGTGGGTATCAACCACAAGGCAAGGGTTAAAGAATCCTTCAGTGCATTCAGGGAGCACCTAAGTATCTCTAATGATCTAGCCCTAGGTTTTCTCTTTCTAAAATTGAAACAAACGCCTTTCAGAAATATTTTAGCTTTTTTTAGATTCTCAGATAACAGTATGACCTAACTCTGAAAGTCAAAATGTATAAAGGTAATATTGGAAAATAATTAACCCTTGTGACTGTCTTTCCTTTTGCACAGAAAAAGAAAAATATATATGCACATGCTTGGAATAACTGTATAATTGTATATGCATGTGCATTATATATAAGTGCGCTGTAGTATGTATATATAATCTATATGTGTATGTATATATATTGCATACATATACTTTACATATATATATATAGATGTATAGTAAAATAAATTTTAAAGCAGAAAACATACTTTACTCTACCAAGGTAAATAGACTGGTTTACAGGAATGGAAAAATACCAATACAATTTAATTGGGGAGCCCCATCTGGCTACATGGGTAGAACAACGCTGCACTAAAAATATGAAGACAATTAAAACCAAAATGACATAAAAATTCCTAAAACAGGAAGACTACAAGATTTCAAATGAATTGTGCTTTTAACAGCAAATGGAAGGAAGATCAATAATGGCTTCCATAGCTTCTGGATAAGCACTTCCCATAACTTCAAGCACCTATTAAAATGTGCTTGCATGTGATATTAAATAGTTGAGCCTATGAATAAGTTTTTCTCATGGAAAACTTAAGGTGCATCCTTGGGCCGGTACTTTCAAACTTAGGAGTGTAAAATAGTAACTGAACAGTTAGACACTTTCCAAAGTATGTAATAAATTAATCTTGCCCAGATGGATTGGATCAATTATTCAAAATGTAATTGGCTTTTGAAATGCCCATTTATTGTAATTTTAACTACCAAAAAAAACTTAACTACCAAAAAAACCCTAGTAACACTATGCTCACAAAGATCATACAAATAACAGAAATATAAAGAGGATCTAGGTGCTTGCATGCTCAATAAATATCCTAAAATCCTTTTGCTTGACATTTCCTCCTTCTTGAAAGGTGATCTTTTATTTTAATCAAGACAGTTCATTAAGAGATAAAGAAAATCCAACTCAGGTGTATTCTGAGAGACTTTTTGTGTGACAGCAGGTAAAAGACCTAGATCTTGACCCCCAGGGTATTTAAATTATTATTTCTCATTTCATTTATATTGAAACAATGTGAATATGGCATTTTGTACTTCTTTAATGATCTATGCTTCGTTCTCCTTTCTGAAAAATAGGGGTGGAAAAATTCATATCCAGGGAGCCTTAAGAGGACACATGCATTAAAATATGGTGGGTCTGGCCTGGATTAGTAATTATGTCTCTTTGTTTTCTACACCTGGGAGAGATTCAATGATTTAGAGAAAATTTTCCATTGCACTAGATTTTTTTCTGGCCCTAATATGAGTCAATAACCTCAGTATCTGTCACCCAAGAACATCCCACTATGTGTAAACTTTTAATATAATTTTTCAATTAATCATTACGTTATGTGGACATTTCTTACATGTTTATATCAGGAAATAATAGGGCCAGAATTTGAGATCAAGACCTGTCACACACTCTTTCTTACAGTGTAATTGTTTCATGAGTTCCTGGCAGAGTTTTGGACTATTTCAAACCAACACTCCCCTGAATAATGTTTTGCCACAGTTCAAAGGACAAAGTGGCCCAGGAACAATTCCCTGTGTGAGTCTGTTTCAGGGATCTCTGTTAGAGTACTCATATGAACACAACCCAAGGCATGTCACTTGATTTAAGCAAGACAATAGTGACTGACATAGCCATTATGTTTTCTAGCAGAACTTCCAGTTTCTGCTCCAACATAGATAGGTTAATAATCCATAACTACTCTTCCTTTTATTTACAAATGTCTCAAAATGTCACAAAGACACTATGAACTAAAACACAGTAAGATTTTGGGTGCTGTTTGGATATACAGCTGTCAAAGATCACCTAGGAGTCATTAAGAACTGAACTTAAGAGGGAAATCATTGTGGTCCAATTGTTTTTAAAACAGGCTTCTGAGCACTGCAGGTTTTGCATTCTATTTCTATTTTGCCTATTCCAGATATAGGAGTTCACAGATTTAAAGTTTCACAGAAGCATTGGTTTATTGGCATTTCCACAGATCAGCCAGTCTGACTTTCCACTCAGGTCAGTATATCCACAGTGCTAGTTCAGGTCAGCTATGCCTCTCACCCAGACACCCTGGGTTCCTGGTCTGATCTTGGATGTAACTCATGAGCACGGATTTGTCTGGACTGTGTCTGACCCTGGTTTCCATCACCAGACCTGCTCTCCTCCCTTTTCTGGGGGACTGTGGTCTGTGCCTCATCAGTGACAAGGTTTATTCAATCCTTATTCAACCCATTTGCCTTTTGGAATAATACATGTTTTAAATAATACAATTATCTTTTATTTAAGCCACATCATTTT